>NC_045999.1:8236173-8871173 GCF_010909765.2 Amblyraja radiata
CTTCTTACAGAAAGAGGAACTCAGTCTCATGTCCTCACTTGGAAACCAAATTACAGAGCTAAGGGATTTTAAAAATAGGCTAGCCTTCTTTTAAATACAGGGACTTTGTTTGGATGTATATCTGAGCATATACAGTCCCAGTGGCTACAAAAGGCCCCAGTGACACATCCTAGCAACACAAACTCCATGGGATTCATGCCAAATGCTGAAAGTCTGAAGTGACGAGCATCGATCCGGTCTACAGGTGCTGTCTCTATGGAGTTTGTACAATCCACTCGTGACCTGTGTGGGTTTTCTCCGGGTGCTCTGGTTTCCTCCCACTCTCCTAAGACATGCAGGTTTGTAGGTTAATTGGCTTGGTATAATTGTAAATAGTCCCGTGTGTGTGTTAGTGTGCGGGGATCGCTGGTCGGCGAGCACTCTGTGGGACGAAGGGCCTGTTTCTGCTCTGTCTCTTTTAACTAAACTAAAGTTAAGGAAGTTTACCAGGATCTTGCCTGGATTAGAGGGTGTTAGCTTCAAGGTGAGGTCGGACCAACTTGGATTGCTTTCTCTGGAACGCAGGGGGTCGCTTGGAGACCTGATGGAAGTATTTAACACTATGAGAGGCATAGATAGTCAGAACCTTTTATCCCAGGAGGGACAAATCAAACACTAGAGAGCACAGGTTTAAAGTGAGAGGGGCAAAGTGTAAAGGTACAAGAACTGTTCCAGAGCCGCTGTCTGAAAAAAGCTCTGAGAATAGCTAAGGACAAACTGCACCCCCTCCACACACACCTGGATCTCCTGCCATCAGGCAAGAGATATCGCAGCATCAAAGCCCGGACTACCAGACTGCTAAACAGCTTCCTGCCACAGGCTGTGAGGCTGCTAAACAGTCACTCTGTACTCACAGTCACCTGATTCTGCGGCTTTGCACTGACATTTTAATAACTCTGGCACTGGCCACTCAAATCAGCTGCCCTGGACATTTTAATGATTGTTTTTACTGTTATTATGTGTGAAATCTTTTTAAGTTCCATGTGCGATGCTCCGGTATTCCCTGGGAAACGTCTTCTCATTTTGCACTGTACAACTGTTGCTTTGCAAGCTGACAATAAAGGTTGATTGATTGATTGAGATGTGAGGGACAACTTTTTTTGACCACAGAGGGTGGTGGATGCCTGGAACGCACCACCAGGGTGGGTGGATGAGGCAGATACGATCGTGGTGTTTAAGAGGCTTTTGGATAAGCATAATGGATATGCAAGGAATGGAGGGACATGGATGTCTAGGTAGAGAAGAGATGGTCTTAGCATCATGTTCAGCACAGACGTAGTGGGCTGAAGGGCCTGTTCTTGTGCTGCACTGTTCTATGTTTTAACTGAACCTGTGAGCAGTGGAGTAAAACCATGCATTATATGAACATTTTTCAAAGCAACCTTACCTTTGATGGTGACACAGCCTTCGCCACTCGTGAGATTCTGATCGACTTTCCTGAAAACAGAAATGAAACGTCTATGTTGAAAATGTGTGTACACGCACACACGTACATGCACACGCACACACACGTACATGCACACACACATACATGCACACGCACACATACATGCACACGCACACACATACACGTACATGCACACGCACACATACATGCACACGCACACACATACATGCACACGCACACACATACACGTACATGCACACGCACACACACACGTACACGTACACACACACACACACACACGTACATGCACACACACACGCACGCACATGCACACACACGTACATGCACACACACACGTACACACACACACGCACACACACATGCACGTACATGCACACGCACACACACAGATGTGTACATGCGCACACACTCACGCACACGCACACGCACACCCACACACGTACACACACACGCACGCGCACACACACGCACACGCACACACACACACGTACATGCACACACACGCACACACACGCACATACACACACACACTGAACTTGTTTCTCTCATTTATTGCACTGTTTACAGAGTACTATGACCACAGATTGTGTTGTGCTGTTGAATGCAGAACTGCATTGTTCTATCTGAGACAATGGACAATAAAACTCTGGACTCCTGAATCTTGAACGACTGAACCCAATTAATGCAGCACGATCCAACCAGGTGAATATCACCAGCAAGCGTGTCGCAACGACACTGGACGAAGGGCAGAGGTGGGACAACCCGTCCGTAACGGACAATCCGCTGTGACGTGTTTAACGGCCAGTTGCCAGAACGGACGGGTCGGTGATTGAACCTGTTGTAGGGTGGACAGGTCTAGCACAGCGCTCCCTCAGTACTTCACTGGAGCTTGTCTGGGTTTCATGAAGAAAAAAACAGAAAAACTCACTTCGAATTAGGCGTGACGGGGATACACTTATTTTGGTCTTTATCCCATCCACAGTAAGGGTCCCTGGCTTGAAGACAAGTTGCACACGACCCGACATATTCCTCACACGCAACCAGTGGGAACCGAGCCAGCTCCATGGTCGAAGTCACGTACAGAAGTTTCTAGAAAGAAAAAGTGTTTTTTTTAATAATGATTATTTTCAATGTTTTTCGATGAACATTAAATACGGGAAAATATTTCTGGAAATTTTCTGGAAATATGTTATTATTAAAATTATTAATAATAATATTTCTGAAAGTATTTTATTAATATATGTTATTAAAACATAATTATTGGAACATAATTCCAGACAATGCTGTTAATAAATACCAATAGTTTAGTTTAGTTTTGGTTTAGAAATACAGGGCAGAAATAGGCCCTTCGGCCCACCGAGTCCGGACCGACCAGCGATCCCTGCACACTAACACTATCTGACACACACTAGGGACAATTTACATTTATACCAAGCCAATTAATCGACAAACCTGCACGTCTTTGGAGTGTGGGAGGAAACCGAAGATCTCGGAGAAAACCCACGCAGGTCACAGGGAGAACGTGCAAACTCCACACAGACAGCGCCCGTAGTCATGATCGAACCCGGGTCTCTGGCGCTGTGAGGCGGCAACTCGACTGCTGCACCACCATGCCACCCATAAAGGATCAAATGCCTTATTTTAAATGATTATTATTTTCAATGTTTTCTATAAACATGAAGTATGGGAATCATTTCCGGTCAATGCTAGAAATGAATACTCTGGGAAAATATTTGTGCTCAATGCTAATGAAAGGAAAATATTTCTGGTCAATTTTATTAATAAGTAATAATTAGGGGGAATATTTCTGGTCATTGATATCAATAAAAATTATTATAGGAAAATATTTTCCGATACTTAGTCTTTTTTAATACCAAAAATCCACGTGGTCACGGGGAGAACGTACAACTCCGTACAGACAGCACCCGTAGTCAGGATCGAACCCGGGTCTCTGGCGCTGCGCCACCATGCCGCTTGGGAAATTATTTCTGATCGATGGTATTAATAACTAATAAGTATGGGAAAACATTTCCCGTCAATGCTGTTATTCAATACTAAATAGAAACATTGAAACATAGAAAATAGGTACAGGAGTAGGCCATTCAGCCCTATGAGCCTGCACCACCATTCAATATGATCATGGCTGATCATCCAACTCAGTATCCTGTACCTGCCTTCTCTCCATACCCCCTGATCCTTTTAGCCACAAGGGCCACATCTAACTCCCTCTTAAATATAGTCAATGAACTGGCCTCTACTACCTTCTGTGACAGAGAATTCCACAGATTCACCACTCTCTGTGTAAAAAATTATTTTCTCATCTCAGTCCTAAAAGACTTCCCCTTTATCCTTAAACTGTGACCCCTTGTTCTGGACTTCCCCAACATCGGGAATAATCTTCCTGCATCTAGCCTGTCCAACCCCTTAAGAATTTTGTAAGTTTCTATAAGATCCCCCCTCAATCTTCTAAATTCTAGCGAGTACAAGCCGAGTCTATCCAGTCTTTCTTCATATGAAAGTCCTGCCATCCCAGGAATCAGTCTGGTGAACCTTCTCTGTACTCCCTCTATGGCAAGAATGTCTTTCCTCAGATTAGGAGACCAAAACTGTACGCAATACATAAAGGGAAGATAGACACAAAATGCTGGAGTAACTCAGCGGGACAGGCAGCATCTCTGGAGAGTCACCCATTCCTTCTCTCTAGAGATGTTGCCTTTCCCGCTGAGTTACTCCAGCATTATGTGTCTATCTTTGATTTAAACCAGCATCTGCAGTTCTTTCCTACACACTAAATAAAGGGACGATTGTTACAGCCAAGCGTATTAATAAATAATTATAGGAACATATTTCAGGTCATTGGTTCTACTGACTATCATTTCCAGGTCAGAGGGTGACCATTGATCTTTGAACTTACCCTGTCAGAGTCGAGGGATATGGACAAGATGGGAGCAGGTTGCTTCAACACAGTAAGCTGCGCTATGGTGAAGGTGGAAGTACCAGTCTCAAGAACCTTGTGGATTGTACCGTCTCCTGTGGGGTGAAGAAGATTGACCAGGGTTATAGAGAGGTGAGAACATTCATAGAGACATAGAAACATAGAAAATAGGTGCAGGAGTAGGCCATTCGGCCCTTCGAGCCTGCACCGCCATTCAATATGATCATGGCTGATCATCCAACTCAGTATCCTGTACCTGCCTTCTCTTCATACCCCCTGATCCCTTTAGCCACAAGGGCCACATCTAACTCCCTCTTAAATATAGCCAATGAACTGTGGCCTCAACTACCTTCTGTGGCAGAGAATTCCACAGATTCACCACTCTCTGTGGAAAAAATTATTTCCTCATCTTGGTCCTAAAAGACTTCCCTCTTATCCTTAAACTGTGACCCCTAGTTCTGGACTTCCCCAACATCGGGAACAATCTTCCTGCATCTAGCCTGTCCAACCCCTTAAGAATTTTGTAAGTTTCCATAAGATCCCCCCTCAATTTTCTAAATTCTAGCGAGTACAAGCCGAGTCTATCCAGTCTTTCTTCATATGAAAGTCCTGCCATCCCAGGAATCAGTCTGGTGAACCTTCTCTGTACTCCCTCTATGGCAATCCTCATTCACCATTCTCATACAAGGCATTCCACAGCGGTTGGCAATATGGTCAGAGATCCCAGCTCAAACATCTCGGAGGAACACTGCCCTTGGTTCATGTTCATAAATGATAGGAGCAGGATCAGACCCATTCGGCCCATCAAGTCTACTCCGCCATTCAATCATGGCTGATCTATCTCACCCTCCTAACCCCATTCTCCTGCCTTCTCCCCACAACCTCTGATACCCATACTAATCAAGAATCTATCTATCTCTGCCTTAAATATACAAATTGGCTTGACCTCCACAGCCTTCTGTGGCAATGAATTCCACAGATTCACCACCCAACAGCTGTCAGGGCCCATTTGGCCCATCAAGTCTATTCCATCATTCAATCATGGCTGATCTATCCCTCCTAACCCCATAACCTCTGACACCCAGATTTGCTGAATTATGAAACAGTAACCCTTGGTTAGCCAAGTAGGCCTCTCTTGCCTGATCTGTGACCTTGTATATGATGTTAGACAGATACAGTATTGTGTACAGTTTTGGTCTCCTAGTTTGAGGAAGGACGTTCTTGCTATTGAGGGAGTGCAGCGTAGGTTCACCAGGTTAATTCCCGGGATGGCGAGACTGACATATGGGGTGCTGGCTCGAAGGGCCGAATGGCCTGCTCTTACACCTATTTTCCATGTTTCTAATGTGTATCGACTGGCTATCAGCACCTACCCATGGCTAGGATCAGCAGGCGGTTCTCTCCACCCGGGCCGACAACGGAATCCACGACTATCTTCTTGATGTGCGGGTCATAACTGGTCATGAGTGGCCGGCCTCCGATGGGACTAATCCAAGTCTCCATTTCAGGGTGATCCTCTACAAGAGCGAGCACTTCGTCCGGCAATTCCTTTGTGTTTTTGACACACTGCGGTGAAGGGGGAGCAGTAACAGAAAGCAAGTTATTTGCCAGTCCAATGTGCTTCAGTGCCAAAGGCAAAAGATCAGAGAGTACCAGACTCAGGAACAGTTTCTTCCCCTCTGTTACCGGACTCTAAACGGAACCAAGGGATATGGGGAGAAAGCGGGAATGGGGTCCTGATTCTGGATGGACAGCCATGATCACATTGAATGGCGGTGCTGGCTCGAAGGGCCGAATGGCCAACTCCTCCACCTATTCTATACGTTTCTGAACAGTCCGTCCATAAATTGGGGAGCTGTTCCACTCAACACGACCCCATTTTGTGTCTATCTGTTTAGTTTAGTATTAGTGTAGTTTAGTGGAGATACAATGCGCAAACAGGCCCTTCGGCCCATCGAGGCCGTGCTGACCAGCGATCCCCATACATCTTATGCACTAGGGACAAATTTACAATTTGCACCAAAGCCAATTAACCTGCAAACCTGTACATCTTTGGAGTGTGGGAGGAAACCAGAGTGCCCGGAGGAAACCCACGTGGTCATAGGGAGAACGTGCAAACTCCGTACAGACAGTATCCGTAGTCAGGGTCGACCCCGGGTCCCTGGCGCTGTCAGGCAGCAATTCTACCGCTGCGTCACCCTAGACTGAACCACGTATTGGTCCAATTCCCCCCCACTGTACACCTCATGTGTAACGCTGATAGCCTGGCTCTCCATCGCCCCCCCCCCCTGCAGGGGAAGCTCGGAAGCCGCTGGTGACGCGAGGAGTGGGCCGGTGGGCGAGGGTCCGGGGTTGGCTGCAGGAGGCACTGACCCCGGGGGACACAGAGGCGGTCTGGCGGGTGAGGGGAGTGGGCCTCGCTTCACAGAAGCTAAACATCTCTGTCAACCTTCTCCGCCACAGTAGGCAGTGGAGGCCAATTCACTGGATGGTTTCAAGAGAGAGTTCGATTTAGCTCTTAGGGCTAAAGGAATCAAGGGATATGGAGAAAAAGCAGGAACGGGTTACTGATTTTAGATGATCGGCCATGATCATATTGAAGGGCGGTGCTGGCTTGAAGGGCCGAATGGCCTCTGCCTACATCTATGTTTCTATCCACCCATGATTGGCTCACCGTGCCTGGTCTTGGGTTACTGGGAACAGGCCCATTGGAATCCTTAAAGGCAGAAGTTTTAAAGACATCTCTAATCTCATCCATGGAGTAAACACACACGGCTGTTCCATTCCTGAAAAACAAAAGACACCATATTAGATCGGGGTTCAGCCTGTGGAAGAGAACTGGAACAAAGTGTATTACTTGGAGGAACAGCACCTTATATTTCACTTGGGCAGCTTACACCCCAGCGGTATGAACATTGACTTCCCTAACTTCAAGTAACCCTTGCTTTCCCTCTCTCTCCATCCCCTCCCCTTCCCAGTTCTCCCACCAGTCCTACTGTCTCCGTCTACCTCTGTCCCGCCCACTCCCGACATCAGTCTGAAGAAGGGTCTCGGCCATTCCTTCTCTCCAGAAATGCTGCCCGTCCCGCTAAGTTACTCCAGCATTTTGTGTCCATCTTCGATTTAAACCAGCACCTGCAGTTCTTTCCGACACAAAGTGTATCATTTCTCCTGCTCAGCAATGAAACCCATGCCCTCTCTCTGAATGACCTTGGATGCATTGTTGTCTGATATGATGAATACCATCTTGAACTTCTACCCTAGTGGCTACTCAGCGGTGAGGGGCGGCACGGTGGCACAACGGGAGAGTTGTTGCCTTCCACCGCCAGGGACCTGGGTTCGATCCTGACTAGGGGATGCTGTCTGCACAGAGTTTGTACGAGTGAGTTTTCTGCAGGAGCTCCAGTTTCCTCCCACACTCCAAAGACATGCAAGTTTGTCGGTTAATTGGCTTCGGTAAAATTGTAAATTGTCCCTAGCGTGTAGGTTTGAGCTGGTGAGCGCTAACGTGATCGTGTTTCCACGCAGTAATGCTCAGGTCTAAAGTGTCGGAGTACTTTAGGGATTGATGGAACAGTTTTCAATATGTTGTTATGGTCATAAGTTCAAACATTTTCGTTTAGTTTCGGGTTTAGTTTAGAGAAACAGCGTGGAAACAGGCTCTTCGGCCTACGGAGTCATCGCCAACCTGTGATCCTCGGCCCAATAACACTATCCAACACACACTAGGGACAATTTACAAAGTTACCGAAGCCAATTAACCTACAAACCTGTACGTCTTTGGAGTGTGGGAGGAAACCGAAGATCTCGGAGAAAACCCACGCACAAACTCTGTACAGATACAGACAGCACCCGTAGTCAGGATCGAACCCAGGTCTCTGGCGCTGTAAGGCAGCAACTCTACCGCTGCACCACCGTGCTTCCCACTTGTCCTGCATTTCCTGTGGACTCACCAATTACTGCTAAATACGCCGTAGACCCTTGTTTCATTGTCAACGGGCGACTTGTAAATGAAGGTGTCTTCAATCCTGTTGAAGTGGACATTGTTCGACTCGTTACAGAGCAGGCGGGCTTTGAGGAAGGTCGACCACTTCATCTGCAGTCGCCTTGGAGACCCACCATGGTCATCCTGTGGAAACAAGAGATCAGAGTCCATGACGTCCCGCACAAAGGTACCTTCTGAACCTTCTGAATTTTGTAGTTGACAGGGCAGTACTCTGCATATCTCCAACTTGGACAACTTAACATTTATACCAAGCCAATTTAACCTACAAACCTGTACGTCTTTGGAGTGTGGGAGGAAACCGAAGATCTCGGAGAAAACCCACGCAGATCACGGGGAGAACGTGCAAACTCCATACAGACAGCACCCGTAGTCGGGATCGAACCCGGGTCTCTGGCGCTGCATTTTGCTGTAAGGCAGCAACTCTACCGCTGTGCCACCGTGACTGCCCCGCGTGGATAGGACAAGTTTGGAGGGATATGGGCCAAACACAGGCAGGTGGGACTAGTGTAGCTGGGATATGTTGGCCGGTGTGGGCAAGTTGGGCCGAAGGGCCTGTTTCCACGCTGTGTCACTCTACGACTGTAGGGCATGGACATTTAGCCCAGGAAAGGTGGGATGGAGAGTCTCTTCCCATCCGGAGGCCAGGATAGTTTTGGTCACCATGTTACAGGAAATATGCAGTCTAGGTTGAAAGGCTTCAGAGACGATTTGTCAGGATGTTGCCAGGATCCGAGGGCTGAGCTAGTTGGAGAGGTTGAACAGGGTAGGATTCTATTCCCTGGAGCGCTGGAGGATAAGGTGTGATCTTATGGAGGTGTAGAAAATCATGAGAGGAATTTTGCCCAGAGTAGTGGAACCGAGAACAAGAGGACATATGTTTAAGGTGAAGGGGCGAGGAGGGGCGAGGAGAAAGAATTAATGGGAACCTGAGGGGTAACCTTTTTTTACACAAAGGGTGGTGAGAATATGCAATGAGCTGTCAGGGGAGGTAGTTGAAGCAGGGACTATCCCAACATATAAGAGACAGGTGGGGCTAATGTAGATGGGGCATGGTGGGGCGTGGTGGTCAGTGTGGGAACGTTGGGCTGAAGGGCCTGTTTCCAAGTTGTGTGTCTAGATGAAGAGAGGATGTTTCCAATAGTGGGAGAGTCTGGGACCAGACGGCACAGCCTCAGAATAAGAAGACGTATCTTTCAAAAGGAGATGAGGAGGAATATTTCTTTAGCCAGAAGAAGGTAGGTCTGTGGAACTCATTGCCACAGACAGCTGTGGAGGCCAAGTCATTGGGTATTTTTAAAGCGGAGATTGATAGGTTCTTGGGGAAAGATAGATCGGCCATGAGCAAATGTTAGAGTAGACTCAATGGGCAAAAGGCCTATTTCTGCACCGATGTCTTTATAGGACTGGATCATGGCATCATGTTCAGACCAGAAATTGTGGGTGGAAGGATGTGGTCTTATGCTATAGGCTATTTCTAGGCAAGAACTTTACGATGAGATGAGAGACCACACAATGTAAACACACAGTTGTTGGTAATAGATGGAGAAGGATTAACAACCTAACTGGAACGGGCAGCAAACCCGCCCCAGCGTGGAAGTCACACCCACCTTACACAACTCGGGGAAGGTGACACACTCGCCTTTACACACTCGGGGAAGATGATATCCCCACCTCGCATAGTCTGAGAGGGAGGCACACTCACCTTACACACTCAGGAAAGGACACACTCGCACACTCAGGCAAGGTGACACACTCGCCTTTACACACTCAGGGAAGGAGATACACTCACCTTACACACTCAGGCAAAGATACACTCACCTTACACACTCAGGCAAGGAGACACACTCACCTTACACACTCAGGCAAGGTGACACAACCACCTTACACACTCGGAGGCTGAGGCACACTCAGGGAAGGGGACATACCCACCTCACACACTCACGCAGGGAGACACAATCACCTTACACACTCGATGCCAAAGTCACATTCACCATGTACACTCAGCAGGGTGACACACACCGAGCACACTCAGGGAAAGAGACACGCGTGCCTTACACACTCGGGAGAGGAGACACGCCCACCTTGCACACCTGTGTAAGGAGACACTTCTTACACACTCGGGCAAAGAGGCACACCCACCTTACACACTCAGACAAGGAGAGACACACCTTACACACACAGCCAAGGGGGCACACACTCACCTTACACACTCAGTCGTGGGCACACACCTTACACAGGGAAGGATACACACCCACCGCACACACAGTGAAGGACACACCCATCTTACACACTTGGGAAAGGCGGCACACCCACATTACACACAGGCATTGAGACACACACAACTTACACACTCGGGCGCGGACACACCCACTTTACACGCTTGGGCAAGACTTTCTCAGCAAGGAGACACACCCACCTTGCACACTCAGGGAAGGGGACACCCACCTTGCACACTCAGGGAAGGGGACACACCCACCTTGCACACTCAGGGAAGGGGACACACCCACCTTGCACACTCAGGGAAGGGGACACCCGCCTTGCACACTCAGGGAAGGGAACACACCCACCTTGCACACTCGGGCGATGCGAGAAATCCATGGATCAACATCAGGATCGTTCTGTGAATTCCTTTCTCGGAAGAACATGTAAATCAGGTTGCCCACCGGAGACATTCCCACAAACTTGGGATCTGAAGGGAAGGAAGCAGGAATACAGATCATTGGTGCGGTGAACACTGGGAGAGGAGGGCCTGGTGAGGACCAGGGATCTTAGTTCAGTTTAGCGATACAGTGCAGAAACAGGCCCTTCAGCCCATCGAGTCCGGGCCGACCAACAATCTCCCGTGCACTAGCACTATCCTTTCCTTACAGAGGCCACTTAAGCTAGAAACCCTCACGTCTTTGGAGTGTGGGAGGAAACTGGAGCACCCGGAGAAAACCCACATGGACACAGAGAGTACGTGCAAACTCCTTACAGGCAGCACCTGTAACCAGGATCGAACCCGGGTCTCATGCGCTGTAAGGCAGCAACTCTACCGCTACGCTGCCCAAGGAACTGCAGATTCTGGTTTACTAAAAAAGACCTAAAGTGCTGGAGCAACTCAGTGGGTCAGACAGCATCTATAGAGAACATGGCAAGGTGAGGTCTGAAGAGGGGTCCCGACCCGAAACGTCACCTATTATGTTCTCCAGAGATGCTGTCTGACCCGCTGAGTTACTCCAGCACTTTGTGTCTTTTTTTTTTGCAAACCAGCATCCGCAGTTCCTTGTTTCTGTAAATATGGAAAGGCCACGTTTCAGGTCGGGACCCTTCTTCAGGTCTTCAATGAGGACCTGCATTTATATAGTGCCTTTCGTGAACTCGGAACTTTCCAAACCACACCGTGTGTATTTGTTGAAGTGGTGTATGGGAAACGCGATGATCTACCAATGAGGAAGTCCAGTTGCATAGTCTGCACCCTAAAGGTCTACTGACCATTTCCCTCCTCAGTTGCTCTCTGACCTGCTGAGTTCCTCCAGCACCGTTCCTCTATTTTGCTGGTATTTTGGTAATATCTAACTTGCAAACAACTTCCAACCGCTTTGAAGCATTTCTCGAATTCTTTGTGACTAACGATCTGGTTAGTAATGAGCCCTTTCAATCTAAGCAACTCAGCGGGGCAGGTAACATCTCTGGAGAAAAGGATCCAGTCTGAATAAGGGTCTCGACCCAAAACGTCGCCTATTCCTTTTCTCCAGAGATGCTGCCTGACCCGCTGAGGAGTAACTTTTTCACACAAATGGTGGTGGGTGTATGGAACAAGCAGCCAGAGGAGGTAGTTGAGGCTGGGACTATTCCAACGTTTAAGAAACAGTTAGAAAGTTACACGGATAGGACAGGTTTGGAGGGATATGGACCAAACACAGGCAGGTGAGACTAGTGTTGCTGGGACATGTTGACCAGTGTGGGCCAGTTGGGCCGAAGGGCCTGTTTCCACACTGTATCACCCTGTGACTCAATGTCTCTGTATGCAGTTCCTTCTTTCACATGAAACTTAAGTCCTTGATTCAGAAGTGAAGGGGCTGTCCCACTTGAGTTACCTAATCCGCGAGTTTGCCCTCGACTCATACTCGCAGCATGGTCGACACGAGGTTGCAGGAGGTCTTTGTAACTCTCCTTCTTGCTCCATGGAGGAACTCCCCCATGGAGCACGTGGCCAGCGTGTAGTCGCTTTCCAAAACCACCCAGGCGCGGACGTATCCCCGGAAAAGGGGCAGACTGGCAGCCGGCTCGGGCAGCGCCCTCCACCGCCTGGCGCCTTGACTCGTGGATGGCCAGCTTGGCCAGGCCCAGGGGCAAACCGACCAGGACATCTTCAGCCCTACCCTCTCCCCTACGCACAGGGTGTGTGGGTGAAAAATGCAACCAGAAGGCAAGGAGCAGCCCCTTTAGATATTGGAACAGTGGCTGCAGCCTCACGCACTCCATATACACGTGGTACACAGACTCTACCAGCCCGCAACAGTGGCAGGTGGCTGGTGAGTGTGAACCGCGAGAGAAACAGGTTGCAGGGAACACCTCGGTGCAATAGCCTCCACCCCAGGTCCCCGATGTAGAGGGGGAGAATCCCTGCGTAGAGGGACCTCCACCGGGGGGCCCCCCTCGCGACCGGACAGCATCACCGACCGCCACTTGGTGTCCGGAGGGTGCACCTGGGCGTGGACGTGTAGGGTGTGGAGGAGGGGCCCGTACGGGACACGCCTCCTTGCATCTCGGAGGGAGATGAACGGTGTCGAGGAAAGGCGGCTCAAGTTGTGCGTGACCGGGTCCCGGGATGGATTACGGCGCCTGGGTCCAATAAATACTTCCGGCTGAGCGGGGGCTTGCTCAGCCGCGAGTGCTCCACATGTTCGAGCCCCCCCGACACCCGGGGGGTGGGACAAGGGCTGGCCAATCTCACGCCCGGCGGAGGGGGGGTGGGGGGGGAATATATTCCCTTGACGGTGAGGAGGTCAGTACCTGTGATGGACCAGGCAGTGTCCACCACTCTCTGTAACCTCCTTTGTTCCTGGGCATCCGAGTTGTCAAACCAAGTTGTGTTGCAACCAGTCACGATGGTCTCCAATGAACAGCTGAGCTACAGTTGATCAACAACAGCAACTGACCAGGGCGGTCATGGTGGCGCAGCGGTAGAATTGTTGCCCTACAGCGCTTGCAGCGCCGGATACACGTGTTCGATCCCGACTACGGGTGCTGTCTGTACGGAGTTTGTACGTTCCCCCCGTGAGTTTTCTCCGAGATCTTCGGTTTCCTCCCACACTCCAAAGACGTACAGGTTTCCAGGTAAATGTAAAAATTGTCCCTGGAGTGTGTGGGATAGTGTTAATGTGCGGGGATCGCTGGTTGGGACGGACTCGTTGGGCCGAAGGGCCTGTTTCCACCCTGCATCCCTAAACTAAATTGAGGAGTTCATCCAAGATGACACAATGTGTGGTCTACCCCATGTGGGACTGAAGCTGACCATCACAAGCTCCGTGGCAAGGAATTATCTGAAGCTTTTAACAGCCGAGACTTGGTTGTCTTAGGTTTGGTTTCATTCCAGCTGAAATTCTATGTCCATAGGTATGATTTGACAGACTTCCTCTTTAGTGAAAGAAACTGCACCATGCCAGTTCCTTAACAATAAATCGGCTATGGGTGAAGTGTGTTTCGATTCCTGCTACATTAGTGAGTTTTGGGGAACCCCAGTCACCAGCTTATTCTGCACAAAGAGCAGCTAGAAGTTTAGTTTAGTTTAGCTTAGAGATACAGCGCAGAAACAGGCCCTTCAGCACGCACCGACCAGCGATCCCCGCACATTAACACTACCCTACAAACACTAGGGACAATTTACACACACACCAAGCTAATTAACCTACAAACCTGTACGTCTTTGGAGTGTGGGAGGAAACGCAAGATCTCGGAGAAACCCCACGCAGGCCATGGGGAGAACGTACAAACTCCGTACAGACAGCAACCGTAGTCGGGATCGAACCTGGGTCTCCGGCGCTGCAAGGGCTGTAAGGCAGCAACTCTACCGCTGTAACACCAAGGCCCTGTACAACTGCAAAAGGACCTTTTTGCCCCTATACTCAAATTCTCTAATTATGAAGGCCAACATGCCATTAGCTTTCTTCACTGCCTACTGTACCTGCTTGTTTACTTTCAGTGACTGATGTACAAGGACACCCAGGTCTCGTTGCACTTCCCCTTTTCCTAATCTGACACCATTCAGATAATAATCTGTCTTCTTGTTCTTGCCACCAAAGTGGATAAGCTTATATTTATCCACATTAAAACTGCATCTGCCATGCATTTGCCCACTCACCCAACCTATCAAAGTCACCCTGCATCCTCATAGCATCCTCTTCACAGTTCACACTGCCACCCAGCTTTGTGCCATCTGCAAATTTGCTAATGTTACTTTTAATTCCTTCATCCAAATTATTAATACATATTGTAAAAAGCTGCGGTCCCAGCACCGAGCCTTGCAGCACCCCACTAGTCACCACCTGCCATTCTGAAAGGGAACCGTTAATTCCTACTCTTTGATTCCTGTCTGCCAACCAGTTCTCTATTCTTGTCAATACCCTACCCCAAATACCATGTGCTCTAATCTTGTCCACTAATCTCCTGGGACCTTGTCAAAGGCGTTCTGAAAATCCATGTACACTACATCCACTGGCTCTCCCTTGTACATTTTACTTGTTACAGTGAACTCCATGAAGTTCTTGTTTTAACACATAGAATGGTGGCCCAGTGGTGCTTGTTTGTACGGAGTTAGTACCTTCTCCCGGTGACCACGTGGGTTTTCTCGGGAACTTTGGTTTCATCACATATTCCAGAGACGTGCAGGTTTATAGGTTAATTGACTTGGCATGATTGTAAATTGTCCCCTAGTGTGTGTAGGATAGTGTGCGTGCGGGGATCGCTGGTCGGCGCAGACTCGGTGGGCCGTAGGGCTTGTTTCCGCGCTGAATCTCTGAACTAAACGAAACTAAAATGGATTCCTTCATTCTTTCATTCATTATGGTCTCTCGGTTGTAGGAAGATAAACAGGTCAGGTCACGCGGTGAAGAGTTTGGGGGAGGGGGGAGGATGCGTGCTGGAGGAGAGGGGGGATTGGAACTTCACGCTTACCGTTCATCCACCTGATATCAGCCCTTAGCCGCTTGATGTCGTCACTCCTCCTGTAGCCATCGAATACCATCTTGTCATTATCAAAAGGGGCCGCGGAATAGATCCTCTGCTCTGTAGGGCAAGATAAAAGCACACACACACTCAGTAGACTGCCCCTGGACCTCTAACGTAATGTTCATTGAAGTTGCAAAGGTGCTTACCAACAACTAAAGAAGCAAAGCCTTGTCGTGGAGGACTGGGTAGAACATATTTTCCCAAAACACGTTTCTGCCCATTGATAAATTCCTTCATTTCACCGTTATGCTGTAAAAGAAAGTAGTTTGGTAGTATTATCATTTAAATTTGATGGCCATGCCTCTTTTCATTGACCAATAAACACTGTGAGATGGCAACACTTTGAGTGCCCAGGTCTCGACCCAAAACGTCACCCATTCCTTCTCTCCAAAGATGCTGCCTGTCCCATTGAGTTACTCCAGCATTTTGAGTCCATCTTCCTTCCAACACATTTCCTCGATTAGTTTGATTTAGAGACACAGAGGTTCCCGGAGGTTTTTGTCAGTCTCCCTACCTGCTTCCACTACCTGCAACCTCCGACAACCACCTGCAACCTACGGGAACCGCACGGAAACCTTGGGTGGGGCGCAAAGTCTCCAGAGGTTTCCGTACAGGTTTCCTAAGTGGGACAGGGGCATAACACCATCCTACACGCACTGGGGATGATTTACAATTATACCGAAGCCATTTAACCTACAAACCTGCTCGTCTTCGGAGGGTGGGAGGAAACCAGAGCACCAGGAGGAAACCCACCCAGGTTACGGGGAGAACGTACAAACTCTGTACAGACAGCACCCGTAGTCGGAATCGAACCTGTGTCTCTGGCGCTGTAAGGCAGCAACTCTAACGCTGCTCCACCGTGCTGCCCTAAAATGCATATGGCGGGCATAGACTCAATGGGCCGAATGGCCTTCTTCCATGCTGCAACCTTTGTAAAAGTAATGATGTTGGGTTAACTCCTCATCTTTAAACAGTGGCCAGGGCAGTAAATGGTGAGGGTACACAAAAATGCTGGAGAAACTCAGCGGGTGCAGCAGCATCTATGGAGCGAAGGAAATAGGCAATGTTTCGGGCCAAACCCCTTCTTCAGACTGATGGAGGGTGGCGGGGAGAAGAAAGGAAAAAGGAGGAGGAGGAGCCCGAGGGCTGAGGAAGGGGAGGGGACAGCAAGGGCTAACAAAATTGAGAGAATTCAATGTTCATGCCTGCAGGATGCAGTCTACCCAAGCGGAATATGAGGTGCTGTTCCTCCAATTTCTGGTGTTGCTCGCTTTGGCCATGGAGGAGACCCAGGACAGAGAGGTCGGATGGGGAATGGGAGGGGGAGTTGAAGTGCTGGAGGTCAGGTTGGTTATTGCGGACCGAGCGGAGGTGGTCGGCGAAACGATCGCCCAGCCTCCGCTTGGTCTCACCGATGTAGATCAGCTGACATCTAGAGCAGTAAATGGTGAGTTTGCTTGTTCTCTGTGCGAAGATTTCCTGTAACTGGGTTTCCTGCCTTCAAACAAATATCACCTGAAACAGCATTCTCGGAAATAGTGAGTATGTGAGAGATGAAATTAAGTTGAATCTTGAAACTTGAAATAATCTTCTGACAATTTGGCTCCTTCCTTGGAAACGTCGCCAGGCATTTCAGAGACTACGTCAATATATCCGTTCAAATTGCTTTCTTGCAATTAATATTGGGTTAATACTGTACCCAGCAAAGCACAAAGTGCTGGAGGAACTCAGCGGGTCAGGCAGCATCTGTGGAGGGGTCGGGCCAACGATGTTTCGGGTCGGGACACTTCTTCAGACTGACGTCGTCCTTCAGAACTTTGAAGAAGTTCTCCCCCTCATTCTGAAAAAGGGTCCCGAACCAAAACGTCACAAGCCCATTCCCTCCACAGATGCTGCCTGACTCGCTGAGTTCATAAGTTCATGAGTGATAGGGGAAGAATTAGGCCATTCGGCACATCAAGTCTACTCCGCCATTCAATCGTGGCTGATCTATCTCTCCCTCCTAACCCCATTCTCCTGCCTTCTCCTCGTAACCCCTGACTACCGTACAAATCAATAATCCATCTGTCTCTGCCTTAAAAATATCCATCGTCTTGGCCTCCACAGCCTTCTGTGGCAAAGAATCCCACAGATTCACCACACTCTGGCTGAAGAAATTCCTGCTCATCTCCTTCCTAAAGGAATGTCCTTTAATTCTGAGACAATGGCCTCCAGTCCTAGACTCTGCCACCAGTGGAAACATCCTCTCCACATCCACACTATCTAGGCCTTTCACTAGGCCTTTCACAGATACTTACAGACAGCCAGCATAGTGAGTGGGGCGAGCCAGTTGCACACACTAGGAGTTTATTTGCATCGTACCTCTGCAGGACCATGATATAATTCCCACAGGAAACCTGGAATATAAAGGACATGATCAGTAACGGAGGCTAAACAATTGGTTCCTTTTGCACGCTGATATGGTTCCAAGGAGAAGGTTTATTGAGAAATATCCATTCAAGAAAACAGCTCTATTGGGAAGGGAAGGAGAGATGGGGGCAGGACAAAGCCAAGCAAATTGAGATTAGGCGAGTTAGATAGTTGAGTTAGTCAAGAGAGAATTAGATTTAGCTCTTAGGGCTAAGGGAATCAAGGGATATGGGGAGAAAGCAGGAACAGGGTACTGATTTTGGATGATCACCCACTATCATATTGAATGGCGGTGCTGGCTTGAAGGGCCGAATGGCCTACTCCTGTACCTACTTTCTATGGTTCCATGTTTCCAGGTGGCTTGATAAATGGATTTTAAAGGTAGGAGTTCTAGAGGAATTAAAAAACAAAGTGCTGGCTTGAAGGGCCGAATGGCCTACTCCTGCACCTATTTTCTATGGTTCTATGTTGCTATGAGTTTGGTTTAGTTGAGTTTAGTTTATTGTCACGTGTACCGAGGTACAGTGAAAAGCTTTAGTTGCGGCTAACCAGTCAGCGGGGAGACAACACATGATTATAATCGAGCCATTTACTGTGTACAGATACATGATAATGGGGATAGCAGGAATAACAGTTAGTGCAAGATAAAGTCCAGTAAAGTCCGATCAAAGGTAGTCCGAGGGTCTCCAATGATGTAGATGGTTGCTCAGTAGCCCGAGTGATGGGTGGATACAGATGAGGGGGCTGACTGGCAGATGGGTGAAGTGACAAAGGCTGGAGGTGGAACGGAGACAAAAGGTTGTGGGAAAGGGAGAGGAGGGAGTGAAATGCTTTGGTTTGGTTCCAAGGAGAAAGTTTAATGGCAAATTCCCATGCATGAGAACAGTGAGAGAGGGATGGCAGAAATACGTGGTGTCAGGGTCATCCTTGAGCCTTGTGCCAGGATATTGATTCCCCCCCAGTGTCTAAACAAATGGACGGACTCCGAGCGATTCTGGAGCAGAAACTCACCGAGTTTTGCCCTCGACATTTCTCAGGAACATTGGGCAGGTGGATCTATAAGGTGAAGAGACAGGAAAAATGATCACTACAAGACAATCCTCATTAATACAACACCAGGGCGTCACGGTGGCACAGCGGTAGAGTTGCTGCCTTACCTGCAGCGTCACAGACCAAGGTTCGATCCTGACTACGGGTGCTGTCTGTATGGAGTTTGCACGTTCTCCCTGTGACCTGCGTGGGTTTTCTCCGAGATTCCTCCCACACTCCAAAGACGTGCAGGTTTGTAGGTTAATTGGGTTTGTTATAAATGTAAAAAATTGTCCCTAGTGTGTGTGTGTGGAATAGTGTTAGTGTGGGAGGAAACCGGAGCACCCGGAGGAAACTCACAGGGAGAACGTGCAAACTCCACACAGACAGCATCTGAGGTCAGGATCGAACCTGGGTCTCTGGTGCTGTGAGGCCACAGCTCAGCAGAAAGTTACCATTATATGGTAAAACAGTGGGACGGGCAGCATCTCTGGAGAGGAGGAATGGGTGACGTTTCGAGTCGAAACCCTTCTTCAGAATCAAAACGTCACTCATTCCTTCTCTCCTGAGATGCTGCCTGCCCCGCTGAGTTACTCCAGCATTTTGTGTCTATCTTTGGTGTAAATAAGCATCTGCAGTTCCTGCCTACACAATGTGTAGGTGATGTCTGGAGTATTAGAAGAGTATTAATAGTTAACAGCTTAACTTAAACTGGCAGCCAAGAGAAACATCCACTTCTAATCATAGCTTAAGGTCAGGGAGTTTTTTTTACTATAAACAGAACGAACAGTTTCGGCTTTGTTCTGATGTCAACACATCTCCATGCGTCAGCAGTTGCCCCAAGGATATCTATTGTCTGTCAATTATCGAATGCTGCGTTATCTAGCTTTTATGCCTTCCATTCAAATAATATAGGTGGGAAAGAAAATGCTAACACTGTTTAAAGAATAACTCAGTGCACCCTTATCTTGGAATGTGCATTGGTGCAAGTTCCTTTCTCTGAAACACTTTGTTCCCAATTCTTGTTCATGTCTGAAAATACAGGGGTCCGTGAACACAACACTTCCAAAAACACTGATTATTAAACCAAACAACCAAACGGCCAATATTTTGAACAAAAAAGGCACTGGAGTAACTCAGTGGGTCAGGCAGCATCTCTGGAGAAGTGACCTCGCTAGAATTTAGAAGATTGAGGGGGGATCTTAAAGAAACGTACAAAATTCTTAAGGGGTTGGACAGGTTAGATGCAGGAAGATTGTTCCCGATGTTGGGGAAGTCCAGGACAAGGGGTCACAGTTTAAGGATAAAGGGGAAATCCTTTAGGACCAAGATGAGAAAAACATTTTTCACACAGAGAGTGGTGAATCTCTGGAACTCTCTGCCACAGAAGGTAGTTGAGGCCAGTTCATTGGCTATATTTAAGAGGGAGTTAGATGTGGCCCTTGTGGCTAAAGGGATCAGGGGGTATGGAGAGAAGGCAGGTACAGGATACTGAGTTGGATGATCAGCCATGATCATATTGAATGGCGGTTCAGGCTCGAAGGGCCTACTCCTTCACCTAGTTTCTATGTTTCTATGTTTCGGGTCGGGACCCTTTCATCAGACACTTCTTCAAGGTGCTGCCTGACCCACTGAGTCAACCCAGCACTGTGTCTTTATTTTTTGTAAGCCAACATCTGCAGCACCTTCTTTCCACAGCCAATATTTTGTTTCAAGACCAACTGAAATTAATTTGTCAAGTGAAAGGAATGTGTAGCAGATTCCCAACAACCCCATACGTTTATGAGCCAAACACAGAGTGTTGGAAGAACTCAGCGGGTCAGGCAGCATCTGGGGAGGGAATGGACAAGCGATATTTCCGGTCAAGTTAAGTTACATTTATTTCTATAGCACATTTAAAAAACAACTCTCGTTGGCCAAAATGCTTTACATTGGTGGAGGTACTAACTTTATACAACATTGGTTCATAGATTAAGTACATACATAAATACATACATATAGCCCTCCCTCAGAGGACGTCAAGAAAGGCTCGAGAGTAAAGATGAGTTTTAAGTCCCGACTTAAAGGAGTCGATGGAGTTTGTTCCTCCTGCTTGCGCTGGGCCTCACTCTGGCAATGGAGGTGGCCCAGGACAGAAAGGTCAGTGTGGGAAGGGGAAGGGGAGTTAAAATGGTTGAAAGAGGAGATCCAGCAGGCCTTGGCGGACCGAGAGCCAGTGTTCTGCAAAACGGTCATCGAGTCTATGCTTGGTGTCACCAATGTACATTAGGAACATCAAATTCCATCTCCAGACCTGCTGAGATCCTTCCAAGCACTTTGTTATTGGCTCATAAATGTGTGGGGTCTTGACCCGAAACATCACCGATCCATGTCCTCCAGATGGCCCCGACGCGGAGGGCCTGATCGCCGGCTACGGGAGCCAAGATCGTCCCGTCTACAGAAAGCTCGAGGCCCCCGACCGTGGGATAACAAAGATGGGAAGAGATTGAACTTTTCTTCGCCTTCCATCACAGCGAGGAATCTCCATCTTCATCTTGCGTGTGGCGTGCACAGCCTAAAGTTGTCGGCCAACTTGATCTTATTTGATTGTGCACGCCAGGTTGATTGCATTCGTCGAAACAGGGCGGACCAAGTGAAGGTTGCAATCTCCCCACCCCCACAGTGAGGAATGTGGAGGAGTCACTGTGGTGGATGTTTAGGTTAAAATGTATTTTGTGTTGGTCTGGTGCTTTTGTTTGCTAGAACTGTACGGCAAATGAACTTTCTCATCTGTTGCAAAACATACTTGGCTAATAAAGTATGATTCTGACTATGATTCTTATTACATAAATGTGTGGGATTGTTATGGATACTCTGAATCTTCTGATCGCTCAGTTTAAATTGATTTCAGGTGGTCTCAAGTCAAAATATTGCAGTTTATTTTGTCTCCAGACATTCACGTCTTTCTTTCATTTATCCCTCTCTCCTTTGAAGGCTGATTAAAGTCGGTATTACGAGCCTAAACCTGTACTTTATTAGCATCCAGCTGAGTGCCTTTGGGCATACCACTTTTCCACAAGGAAAAAAAATGACACAAAGTGCTGGAGTAACTCAGCTGGTCAGGCACTATCTCTGGAGAACATGTCTAGGCTAAGTCTCAGCAGGTAAATCGGCATCTGCGGTTCCTTGCTTCCTCCTTCTCAACAACCTTGCCCCACTCAGTCTTAGTTTAGTTTAGAGACACAGCGCAGGAACAGGCACTTCGCCCCACCGGGTCCGCGCTGACCAGCGATCCCCGCACACTTACACCATCCTACACGCACCAGGGACGATTTTACACTTATACTGAGCCAATTAACCTACAAACCTGTACGTCTTTGGAGTGTGGGAGGAAACCGGAGATCCCGGAGAAAACCACCGCTGGTCACGGGGAGAACGTACAAACTCCGTACAGACAGCACTCTCTGGCGCTGTAAGGCAGCAACTCTACCGCTGCGCCACAGGGCCACTCCTATGCCTTTTCCCCTGTTGCAGCAACTTGTTTTCACTCACCCACTCCCATTCTCCAGACTGACTTTTCCAAACAGACTTGTACAGTTTCAGACAGATTCCTTTCATCTATTCTATCTCCCTTGTGGTTAATTTGAGGTATCAAAGTGATTTGTTGCCTATGTTTTGCAGTTGGAATGTAGACTTTAGTAGTCAATGTTCATCATGTCATAAGAGCAGAATTAGGCCATTCGGCCCATCAAGACAACTCCACCTTTCAATCATGGCTGATCTATCTTTCCTTCCAAACCCCATTCTCCTGCCTTCCCTGTGCGGTTCCGTATACATTTCAAGACCCTCCTCTATGCCTACAAAGCCCTCAATGGGCTTGCCCCCACCTACATTAAAAGTCTTCTCACCCACCACTCCACCTCCAGGTCCCTGAGATCGGCCGACTTGGGGTTGCTGGACATCCCGCGGTCTAGGCATAAGCTTAGGGGCGACCACACCTTTGCGGTTGCAGCTCCTAGACTGTGGAACAGCATCCCCCTTCCCATCAGAACTGCCCCCACCATCGACTCCTTTAAGTCAAGACTAAAAACTTATCTATACTCCCAAGCCTTTCCTGACGTCCACTGAGCGAGGGCTACATGTATATAGTTTGTTTGTTTATACTATTCTTATAACAAATGAAAAGCACTTTGGCCAACGAGAGTTGTTTTTTAAATGTGCTATATAAATAAATGTGACTTGACTTGACTGACTTCTCCCCATAGCCCCTGATACCCAATCTAACAATCTTCGCCTTAAAAATGCCCAATGACTTGGCCTCCATCTCTGTTGAGGTCAGGATAATGGGAAGTAACATTTGCAAACTACTTAAGAGACTTGCCCAAGGAGCTGGCCGAACAACCTCGATCCCATTGTGGACTTTGGTGTTTGTCTACATGATGAGCTACAATGCTGAGAACTACATTCTGCACTCTGCATCTTCCCCTTTGCCCGACCCACTGTACTTGAGGTGACCTGATTGTATCTGTGTAAGGTATATCTGATCTGTTTGGATAACATTCAAAACAGAGCTTTTCACTGCACCTTGGTACAGGTGACACCAATAATACATTGTAGAAGGGTTCAGACCCGAAACGCCACCTATCCATACTCTCCAGAGATGTGGCCTGACCCACTCAGTTAGTCCAGGACTCTGTGCCTTTTTTTCTAAACCAGCATCTGCAGTTTCTGGTGTCGAGTCTGAAGAGGGGTCCCGACCTGAAACATCAACTATCCATATTTTTTCTCTGACCAAGTAACCTTTGCATCCGTTCTCTCCCCGTCCCTCCCCCACCCAAGTCATCGTACTGGTTTCAAAGTCTTCCTCGTGAGTCTCATTGCCTGTAACTCGATTTCACCTAGCCCACAGCTGATGTTTCCTTTATCATAGAAACATAGAAACATAGAAAATAGGTGCAGGAGTAGGCCATTCGGCCCTTCGAGCCTGCACCGCCATTCAATATGATCATGGCTGATCATCCAACTCATCATTACTTTTTTTGAATATCTTTCATTCATTTGTTCTATATCTCTCGAAATCACCGTCTATATCTCTCGTTTCGCGTTCCCCGACTCTCAGTCCTAAGCGGGGTCTCGACCCGAAACGTCACCCATTCCTTCTCTCCAGAGATGCTGCCTGTCTCGCTGGGTTACTCTGGCTTTTTGTGTCTATCTTCGGTTGAAACCAGCATCTGCAGTTCCTTCCTGCGCAATTCCCCAGAGATGCTGCCTGACCCGCTGGGTTATGCCCCTGTCCCACTTAGGAAACCTGAACGGAAACCTCTGGAGACTTTGTGCCCCACCCAAGGTTTCCGTGCGGTTCCCGGAGGTTTTTGTCAGTCTCCCTACCTGCTTCCACTACCTGCAACCTCCGGCAACCACCTGCAACCTCCGGGAACCGCACGGAAACCTTGGGTGGGGCACAAAGTCTCCAGAGGTTTCCGTTCAGGTTTCCTAAGTGGGACAGGGGCATTATTCCAGCACTCTGTGTCTTCCTATGTAAACCAGTATCTGCAGTTCCTTGGCTTTGTAACCCGTGCTGCACAAGAATGCTCGCGAAGCATTTTACCTTCACATTCTTACACTTCCCGAAATTACGTGCAATTATTTGCCAGGACATGTGTCCCCTGTGCAAGTTGAAACATTGCTGGTTTAAACTGAAGGTAAACACAAAAAGCTGGAGTAACTCAGCGGGTCCCACAACACCCATGCCAGCGCTCCACAAATCCCCCCCCTCCCCCCCCCCCCCCCCCCACAGGCCACCAATATTGGAATTGGTGGAGAGGTGGAATATTGCGTTGGGGGACCAGCCCTCCCATGTGAAGCTGGGACCCAACGGGTCCCACTCAGTCTAGTAGATACATAGATACATAGACAATAGGAGCAGGAGTAGGCCATTGCGTGTAGGAAGTGGATGAGAAAGTGGGATAACATAGAACTAGTGGTAATAGGTGATTGATGGTCAGCATGGGCTCAGTGGCCAAAGGGCCTGTGTATCAATAGACAATAGGTGCTGGAGTAGGCCATTCGGCCCTTCGAGCCAACACCGCCATTCAATGTGATCATGGCTGATCATCCACAATCAGTACCCTGTTCCATCACAGCTTAAGGATAAGGGGGAAATCCTTTAAAACCGAGATGAGAAGAACTTTTTTCACACAGAGAGTGGTGAATCTCTGGAACTCCCTGCCACAGAGGGTAGTCGAGGCCAGTTCATTGGCTATATTTAAGAGGGAGTTAGATGTGGCCCTTGTGGCTAAGGGGATCAGAGGGTATGGAGAGAAAGCAGGTACGGGATACTGAGTTGGATGATCAGCCATGATCATATTGAATGGCGGTGCAGGCTCGAAGGGCCGAATGGCCTACTCCTGCACCTAATTTCTATGTTTCTATGTTTTTATGTTTCTCCCCATATCCCCTGACTCCGCTATCTTTAAGAGCTCTATCCAACTCTCTCTTGAAAGCATCCAGAGAATTGGCCTCCACCGCCTTCTTGAGGCAGAGAACTCCACAGATTCACAACTCTCTGGGTGAAAAAGTTTTTCCTCATCTCCGTTCTAAATGGTCCACCCCTTATTCTTAAACTGTAAACTATAGAACAAATGAATGAAAGAAATGCATAAAAGTAACAAAGGAAACGGGCCATTGCTAGTCGTGGGCGAGGCGAAAATGAGTTACAGGCAAGTTGAAATTCCAGTCTCAGGAAAAAATTGTTTTCCGGAATGAAAATCAAGGAACGTTTTAGAAGGGGAAGCTACACATAATTTGTTTTGATGCAGATTGGTTTTCCCGTCTAGTCTATAATGAATGCCTGAGGTGGGCAGGGTGCCACACTAATGGGCACTTTCAGTAAAAGTCTGCACAAACACAGGAATAGAGTCACTGGCAAAGAATTTTACTTCGTCAATTAAATCCCTGGTCGGCACAGCGGTTACGGTAAAATGAGCGGCATAGACAATCGCTGACAATACAAAGTGCTGGGGTAACTCAGCGGGCCAGGCAGCATCTCTGGAGAAGATGCAGGAACAGGGAACTGCAGATGTTGGTTAATGCCCAAAAGGATACAAAGTGCTGGAGTAACTCAGCGGGCCAGGCAGCATCTCTGGAGCAGATGCAGGAACTGGGAACTGTAGATGCAAGATTCCAAGATGGCGTCCAGCCCAGGTGACTATTTGCGTGCTGGGCACAGAAGCAGATCTACAAACTCATATTGCAATCGCTCCACACTCTTAAATCTCTCCTTCTGTGACCATTAAACATTATTCCCTTATCGTGTATCTATACACTGTAAATGGATAGATTGTATCCATATATTGTCTTTCGGAGGTACACAAAAATGCTGGAGAAACTCAGCGGGTGCAGCAGCATCTATGGAGCGAAGGAAATAGGTAGCGTTTTGGGCCTCAGACTGATGTCTTTCCGCTGACTGGTTGGCACGCAACAAATGCTTTTCACTGTACCTCGGTACACGTGACAATAAACTAAACTGAACTGAGCTGACTTGGTTAACACAAAAGGGCACAAACTGCTGGTGTAACTCAGGTGAGGTTTCAGGTCGAGAACCTTTTTCAGACTATTTATAGTGTGAGGGGTGGGGGGGAGGGGCGGAAGAAAACTAGAAGATGGGAAGAGGTGTATCCATGTTCTCCAGAGATGCTGCCTGACCTGTTGAGTTACTCCAGTACCCTGAGTCCTTCTGGAGAACATGGATAGGTCATGTTTCGGCTCGGGACTCTTAAGAAGATCCTGACCCTGAACATCACCTATCCATGCTCTCCAGAGGTGTTGCCTGACCCGCTGAGTTACTCCAGCACTTGGTGTATTTTTTTTGCGTCTGCAGTTCCTTGCGACTCCATGTTACTGTTGGCGATGCGGTTATCTTTTTTATTTCTTTAAGCTCGTTTCATATCTCTTTCGTTCTGCATGCGAGGGTATTAATAGCATGTCTAAAGAGTTTTTTTTAACAGGTTCAATGTGTGACTGATAATATCAGCTCTCCATTGTTGACCCACCAATCGATGGGGTCGGTGGTGGAGAGACGTGACAACTTCAAGTTCCTGGACGTGCATTTCTCTCAAGATCTGTCCTGGGCCCAGCACATTGATGCAATCGTAAATAAAGGCCATCAACACCTCTATTTCCTCTGAAGATTGAAGAGATTCAGTGTGTTGACAAATAATCTCATGTCCCACCACAGGCATATGACAGAGAGCATATTGGTTGCATCGAGGCCTGGTTCGGCAACTCGGACATCCAGGGACAGAGGAGATTACAGAGAGTGGTGGACACTGCCCAGTCCATCAGGGGTACTCATCTCCCCACCATCCAAGTTGTGTTTAGTTTAAAGATACTGCGCGGAAACAGGCCCTTCGACCCACCGAGTCCACAATGAACAGCGATCCCCGCCCACTAACACTATCCACAACACACACACTCAGGGCAATTTACAATGATACCAAGCCAATTAAGCTATAAGGTAGAAGGTACAGGAGCCTGAAGACTGCAACAACCAGGTTCAGGAATAGCTACTTCCCCACAGCCATCAGGCTATTAAACCTGGCTCGGACAAAACTCTGATTATTAATAACCCATTTTCTGTTATTTGCACTTTATCAGTTTATTTATTCATGTGTGTATATATTTATATTATGGTATATGGACACACTGATCTGTTTTGTAGTCAATGCCTACTATGTTCCGTGTGCTGAAGCAATGCAAGAATTTCATTGTCCTATACAGGGACACATGACAATAAACTCACTTGAACTTGAACTATAAACCTGTACGCCTTTGGAGTGTGGGAGGAAACCGAAGGTCCCGGAGAAAACCCACACAGGTCAGGGGGACAGGGGGATAATAGACAACAGGCAATAGGTGCAGGAGTAGGCCATTCGGCCCTTCTAGCCAGCACTGCCATTCAATGTGATCATGGCTGATCATCCCCTTCTCCCCATATCCCCTGACTCCGCTACCTTTAAGAGCATTCTCTAGCTCTCTTTTGAATCCAGCCTCCACCGCCCTCTGAGAAGGTACACATTCCGAAGACGTACAGGTTTGCAGGCTAATTGGCTTGGTAAAATTGTAAATTGTCCCTAATGTGTGTAGGATAGCGTTAATGTGCGGGGAACGCTGGTCGGTGCGGACTCGGTGGGCCGAGGAGCCTGTTTCCGCACTCTATCGCTAAACTAAACTAAACTAAACTCAGCGGGTCAGGCTGAATATGAGGAGGAAAAAGATAGATGATGTTTCGGGACGGGACCCATCGTCAGATGGATTGTAGTTGGCACAGGAAGCTGGGGAGGGGTGGGGACAAGTCATAGGTGGGTACAGGTGAGGGGAATTTAATTTAAATCTGTATCCACCTATCACTTGTGTTGGAAGGAACTGCAGATGCTGGTTTAAATCGAAGACAGACACAAAATGCTGGAGTAACTCAGCAGGACAGGCAGCATCTCTGGAGAGAAGGAATGGGTGACGTTTCGGGACGAAATGGCCGGCATGGAAAAAATTGATTTTTTTTTACTCTTAGGTTTAGTCGAAGTAGGTCGTAGTAGGTTGGCATGTTATTCGTAGGTAATCGTAGGTAGTCTTCATCATGGTCGAAGGGAGTCAGAGGAGGTCGTCTTCACTCTCCACTATTCGGTGTCCAATTTTCCCGAAGCTAGTCAAAACTAGTCTTCAACATAGTCGAAGGAGGTGTTCTACTTTGGCGATATATCACGACCATGACACTTATTTAAATTCTCCTAAATTCGCAAATGAGGTCCCCGCAATGGGACAGCCCCTTCAGGATTCGACTGCTGACAACACCCCAATCTATAACAGCACTTCCTTATCTTACGCTGGCCGTTTACTCAGAATTGACGGCCCGTGTTTTGAAACATACTAATTTTAGTCGGCGTGGAGATGCTCGGACTTGGGGGAGGGTTGAAAGGAATTCTGGCAAGCCTGGCTCCGCTTGGGATCCGGGAACCAGCCGGAGAGGGAAGCCATGGAGACGGGGATGGAGGGAGAAGGCAGTGGATGCAGGACACAGGGCCTGGTATTGGTGGCACGGTGGCACAGTTGCTGCTTTACAATGCCAGAGACCCGGGTTCGATCCTGACTACGGGTGCTGTCTGTATGAAGTTTGTACGTGTAGCAAGGAACTGCAGATTTAAATCGAAAATAGACAAAAAATGCTGGAGTAAAGCAGTGGGATAGGCAGCATCTCTGGAGAGAAGGAATGGGTGACGTTTCGGTTCGAGACCCTTCTTCAGACTGACTCTGAAGAAGGGTTTTGGCCCGAAACTTTGCCTATTTCCTTCGCTCTATAGATGCTGCTGAACCCGCTGAGTTTCTCCAGAATTTTTGTGTACCTTCTCTACAGAAACTGGTTGTCCCGCTGAGTTACTCCAGCATTTTGTGTCTATCTTTGAAGTTTGTACGTTCTCCCTGTGACCGCGTGGGTTTCCTCCGGCTGCTCCGGTTTCATGAGGAAGGACATTATTGCCATAGAGGGAGTGCAGAGAAGGTTCACCAGACTGATTCCTGGGATGTCAGGACTGTCTTATGAAGAAAGACTGGATAGACTTGGTTTATACTCTCTAGAATTTAGGAGATTGAGAGGGGATCTTATAGAAACTTACAAAATTCTTAAGGGGTTGGACAGGCTAGATGCAGGAAGATTGCTCCCGATGTTGGGGAAGTCCAGGACAAGGGGTCACAGCTTAAGGATAAGGGGGAAATCCTTTAAAACCGAGATGAGAAGAACTTTTTTCACACAGAGAGTGGTGAATCTCTGGAACTCCCTGCCACAGAGGGTAGTCGAGGCCAGTTCATTGGCTATATTTAAGAGGGAGTTAGATGTGGCCCTTGTGGCTAAGGGGATCAGAGGGTATGGAGAGAAGGCAGGTACGGGATACTGAGTTGGATGATCAGCCATGATCATATTGAATGGCGGTGCAGGCTCGAAGGGCCGAATGGCCTACTCCTGCACCTAATTTCTATGTTTCTATGTTTCTATCACACGCTCCAAAGACGTGCAGGTTTGCAGGTTAATTGGCTTGGTCTCCTTGTAAAATTGACCCTAGTGTGTGCAGGATAATGTTAGTGTGCGGGGATCGCTGGTCGGCGCGGACGCGGCGGATCGAAGGCGCTGTTTCCGCGCTGTATCTCTGAACTAAACAACACGATAGAAGTTGCTTTCTGCCCGAATCATCCATTTACTGGAGATTTAGTTTGATACCGACACCAACATTTCAGAAGTTGAACCAAATACTAGTTGTGTTTAAAATATGCAGGGTGATAATGCAGAACTCTATCAAGCATGAATCATACAACCAATCCCCTTCCTCTGCAATGTGGGTGAAGCTGATAAGATGCGGCTTGCTCTTACCATACAGTAAACATATTATTTCCTTTTTGTTGATAACAAACAGAATTTCCAGCATTAATCTGAGTTCATTTTGCACTAAATTAAATTAAATTAAATTTCTTTATTTATATAGCACATTTTTAGTCAACTTGCATTGACCCCAAAGTGCTTCACATAATTACATTCACACACACAGGCAAAGGTGGGTGAAGTGTCTTGCCCAAGGACACACACAGGCAAAGGTGGGTGAAGTGTCTTGCCCAAGGACACAACGACAGTATGCACTCCAAGCGGGATTCGAACCAGCTACCTTCCGGTTGCCAGCCGAGCACTTAGCCCATTGTGCCATCTGTCGTCCACTATCATATTTTAATGGTGCAATATGTCATGGTAAATGTCATTCTACAAAGGGTATTCCCACCGTAGATAGCAGCCTGCTGAATTACTGCTTCCGACATTTCACACTGTTTAACAAAATGATCGCTGACAAAATTCTTTCAGGAAAAATCCCAATTGGACAGGACCCATTCTCTCCGTTTCTCTCTACCATCTCTGTCCAACCATCTCCCAGTCAATAACCACCCTCACCTGTATCCACCTATCAGTCTGAAGAAGGGCTTCGGCCCGAAACGTTGCCTATTTACTTCGCTCCATAGATGCTGCTGCACCCGCTGAGTTTCTCCAGCATTTTTGTCTACCTTCCACCTATTACTTGTCAGGTTAGACGCAAAAAGCTGGAGTAACTCAGCGGGTCAGGCAGCATCTCTGGAGAGAAGGAATGTTGGAAGGTTTGGGGGCCGAGACTCTTCTTCAGACTAGAGTCCTCCACCATCTGGCCCCCCCCCATATCTCACTGACCTCCTCTCCCCCTACCAACCCTCACGGTCCCTCAGATCCACATCAGCCGGTTTCCTCTCCATCCACAAGTCCAACCTCCGCAGTTTTGGGGACAGAGCCTTCTCCAGGGCAGCTCCCAGGCTCTGGAACTCCCTCCCCCAACTGATCCGCAATTCCGTGTCCCTCACCATCTTCCAGTCCCGCCTCAAGACCCATCTCTTCACCTCTGCCTATCCTTAGCCCCACGTCCCCCTCCCTTTTCATCTGTGCATGAATTGCCTCATATTGTGTTTTGAACTGAATTTTGTCTAATTTGTGTACTAGTCATGTCTCTACTATTTATTTCATCCCCCTTACATGTTTTTCCTCTACTTGCTAAATTTTTGTAAGGTGTCCTTGAGACTCTTGAAAGGCGCCCATAAATAAAATGTATTATTATTATTATTAGAGTCAGGGGAAAGGAAAACGAGAGATATGGACGGCAATGTAAGGAGATATGGAACAAATGAATGAAAGAAATGCAAGCAATCTACAATGATAAAGGAAACTGGCTGTTGACCGCTGTTTGCTAGATGTGAACGAGAAGCTGGTGCGACTTGGGTGGGGGAGGGATGGAGAGAGAGGGAATGCAGGGGTTACTTGAAGTGAAAGAAATCAATATTCATACCACTGGGCTGTAAGTCTTTCTCCCGCCCCTCCTCTCATCCAGTTTCCTCCCCCATCCCAACGCAATCATTCCGAAGAAGGTTCCGGACCCCAGAACGTCACCCATCCATGTTCTCCAGGGATGCTGCCTGACCCACTGAATTACTCCAGCACTTTGTGTCTGGGAAATCCATCTCAAGTTCAAGTGTTCAAGTGTGAGTTTATTGTCATGTGTCCCTGTATAGGACAATGAAATTCTTGCTTTGCTTCAGCACACAGAACATAGTAGGCATTTACTACAAAACAGATCAGTGTGTCCATATACCATGATATAAATATATACACACATGAATAAATAAACTGATAAAGTGCAAATAACAGAAAATGGGTTCATAATAATCAGAGTTTTGTCCGAGCCAGGTTTAATAGCCTGATGGCTGTGGGGAAGTAGCTATTCCTGAACCTGGCTGTTGCAGTCTTCAGGCTCCTGTACCTTCTACCTGAAGGTAGCAGGGAGATGAGTGTGTGGCCAGGATGGTGTGGGTCTTTGATGATACTGCCAGCCTTTTTGAGGCAGCGACTTCGATAAATCCCCTCGATGGAAGGAAGGTCAGAGCCGATGATGGACTGGGCAGTGTTTACTACTTTTTGTAGTCTTTTCCTCTCCAGGGCGCTCAAATTGCCGAACCAAGCCATGATGCAACCGGTCAGCCCTAACCCTAACCCTAACCCTGCATCTAATCTGCAGATAGATTTAAACCGAAGATAGACACAAAATGCTGGAGTAACTCAGCGGGACAGGCAGCATCTCTGGAGAGAAGGAATGTGTGACGTTTCGGGTCTAAAGAAGGGTCTCGAGTTGAAACGTCGCCCATTCCTACTCTCCAGAGATGCTGCCTGTCCCGCTGAGTTACTCCAGCTTTTTGTGTCTGTATTCATACGAAATGAGGTGACCTAGGTATCGACGACCTGTTGGTGAATTCAGGAGCAGGTTAGTTCGACTGTACCTTATTCGGGGTGGACGAGTTATCGAAGTTAATCCGATAGAGAACTCCGTTTCCACCGACGTACAGGGTCCTTCCTTCGAGGAGTGTGGTGGCAAATTGTTCAACTTGCTGAAAGTGAACCCGTTTTGTGTTGTGATCTGTCGGGACACAGAGCAGCATATCGTTAATGACCTTTAGCTTAGAGATACAATGCTGAAACAGACCCTTCGGCCCACCGAGTCCGTGCTGACCAGCGATCGTCACACACTATCCTGCACACACTAGGGATAATTCTACACTTATACCAAGCCAATTAACCTACAAACCTGTAGGTCTTTGGAGTGTGAGAGGAAACTGAAGATTTCAAAAAAAAACACGTGGTCATGTGGGGAACGGTAAAACTCCATAAAGAAAGCACCAGGGCTGGAACCCGGGGGTCTGCCGCTGTGAGCTCTGTAAGGCACTGTGCCACCATGCAACTCCTTAAACTAATTACATTAGTCGCAAAGGCTTCGCTTGCCAATAGATTCAGTCACAGAAAGTGGAAATCAAGCACTCGGTTCATTAAAGCAACCCATGTTCTCCGGATCATAAGATCATCAGTTCTAGGAGCAGTTAGGCCATTCGGCCCATCAAGTCTACTCCACCATTCATTCATGGCTGATCTATCTCTCCCTCTCAACCCCATTCTCCTGCCTTCTCCCCATAACCCCTGACACCCTGATACTCTCAATGGAAATATTGAAGCATATTAGCATCAGGTTGGCCCTGGGAAATAGGTAAGGCAGGTACAATAACAGCATTGAAAATCATTTAGACAGGTATATGGATAAGAATGGGATAGAACAGAACTTAGATCAGTACAGTAGACAGACACAAAATGTTGGAGTAACTCAGCGGGACAGGCAGCATCTCTAGAGAGAAGGAACGGGTGACGTTTTGGGTCGAGACCCTTCTTCAGACTGAGGGTCAGGGGAGGGGGAATCTAGAATGAAAGGGTACAAAGAACAGATGGATGACAGGCTTGTAAAGAACAAATCAAAGACAGCAACGATGATCAGGGAAAGGTGGAGCCCACAATGGTCCATTGTTGGCTGTGGGGAGGTGATAACGAGGGGGCACGAACAGTGAAACTAAGCAGGACGACAGTGAAACTAGTAGGCCGACTCGAGTGGGGGGGGGGGGGGGGGACGGAGAGCACAGGAACTTCGCCACAAGTTCTTCTCCAGCAGTCCCCGCTGAGCTCCAGGGAGCAATGTCCCTTCTCGCAGGGTTGTTAGTATTCTGTGTGTCCTGGCCAGCACAGCCATGCCGATATTTTGCAGTGGATGGAATGAAAGACCATTTAAACAGGCACAATGCACCCTTGTACATCAAACAACCACGACACTGTTCGGGAACCTCCTGACTGAAGTCAGCCACATTCTTGGACGTTTACAACAGGATGGGAAGAGAAACACAACACTGTGACCCATTTCACAACAACATTTCTGTGCTAACACTGTTTGACAAGAATCCCAAAGTTTCACCGTGTAAGTGTTTTGTAAAAATGATGAAGAGTGGAATTTTTTATAACTTCCTGTAAATCTTTCACATTTAGGTTCATGTCAAAAATGTAATTTATTTTCAAACTGCCGACATCAGCTTTTGAACCAGCTGCTCTTTTATCAGGGTGGGTAGAGCCCTTTGGTTTTGGTTATGTTTAGAGGTACAGCTTGGAAACTGGCCATTCGGCCCACCTTGTCCATGCCGACCAGGAATCACCCATATAAGAGTGAGACCAAGCGCAGGCTTGGCGATCGCTTCGCCAAACATCACCACCCGCTCGGTTCGCAATAACTAACCTGATCTCCCGGTGGCTCAGCACTTCAACTCCCCCTCCCATTCCCAATCCGACCTTTCTGTCCTGGGCCTCCTCCATGGCCAGAGTGAGTCCCACCGCAAAATGGTGGGACAGCACCTCATATTTCGCTTGGGTAGTTCACACCCCAGCGGTATAAACATTGACTTCTCCAATTTCAGGTAGTCCTTGCTTTCTCACCACTTCCCCTCCCCTTCCCAGCTCTCCCACAGGCTACTGCCTCCACATCTTCCTTTCTCCCCCCCCCCCCCTCCCCCCGACATCAGTCTGAAGAAGGGTCTCGACCCGAAACGTCACCTATTTCCTTCGCTCCATAGATGCTGCCTCACCCGCTGAGTTTCTCCAGCATTTTTGTCTACCTTTGATATTTCCAGCATCTGCAGTTCTTTCTTAAACATATAATAGTTCTGTTCTACACACTAGGGAGAATTTACGGAAGCCAATTAGCCTACAAACATAGAAACATAGAAACATAGAAACATAGAAAATAGGTGCAGCAGTAGGCCATTCGGCCCTTCGAGTATGGCTTTCAAGTGTGGGATGAAACTTAAGGGCGGTCACGATGGCACAGCAGTAGAGTTGCTGCCTTAGAGCGCTTGCAGCGCTGGAGACCCGGGTTCGATCCCGTCCACGGGTGCTGTCTGTACGGAGTTTGCACGTTCTCCCTGTGACCCGCGTGGGTTTTCTCCGAGATCTTCGGTTTCCCCCCTCACACTCCAAAGACGTACAAGGTTGCAGGTTAATTGGCTTGGTGTATGTGTGGTGCATGTAGATTGTGTTAACGTGCTGGGATCGCTGGTCGGTGCAGACTCCGTGGGCCGAAGGGCCTGTTTCCGCGCTGTATCTCAAAAACAAAGCTGAACTAAACCGGAGCATCCAGAGGAAACCCACGCACTCTCGGGGAGAACGTACAAACTCCATACAGACAGCACCCGTATAGTCAGGACCAAACCAAGGTCCCTTGCGCTGTGGGGCAGTGACTCTAACGCTGCGCCATCGTGCCGCACCGATAATTCTATTAAATCCCACTTTGGCTTTCTGCCGACAGAAAGACTGATCTTGAGATGGAAATCTACCAATGCACACAAGGACGTGGATAAAAATAGAAACACTTAGAAGTGATGGATCCATTTAGCCAGGTTGCTGACACTGCCCATGACGCAGTACTTAATACTGCAGTGCACCATTTTGTAATCACATATCATCAGTGATTTTCCGAGAAAAGGTGGCTCTAACATTACGGTGCTGATAAATTACCTGTGCAGGAGCAGTGGGCTTAGGTTAATCAGTAAGGAGATAATCCATCACAGGGCTGAATCAGGGGACACAGAGGGATAAGCAGTGCAGCCACTGAAATATCACAGAGAGATGCAAAAAGCTGGAGTAACTCAGCGGGTCGGGCAGCATCTCTGGAGAAAAGGAACAGGTGACGTTTCGGGTCGAGATCCTCCCTCAGACTGAGTCAGGGAAGAGGGAAACTAGAGGTAAAGAAGGTGATGTGGAGAGATATGGAACAAATGAATGAACGATATGCAAATAAGTCAAGAGTCGGAGGACAGGGGGATTCACCAGAGGGTTTAATCTCCCAGAGGGTGATGAATCTGTGAAATTCTTTGCCACAGAAGGCCGTGGGGGCCAAGTCAGTGGATATATTTAAGGCAGAGGTAGATAAATTCTTGATTAGTGCGGGTGTCAGAGGTTATGGGGAGAAGGCAGGAGAATGGGGTTAGGAGGGAGAGATTGATCAGATCAAGTCAATTTTATTCAACTCTCGTTGACCAAAGTGCTTTACATCAGTGCAGGTGCTAACATTCTCCAAACACTGGTACATAGATCTAACAATACATACATAAATACTGTACATACATATAGCGTTCCCTCAGAGGACCTCAAGAAAGGCTTGTGAGTAGAAATAAGTTTTAAGTCTAGACATAAAAGAGTTAATGGAGGGAGCAGTTCCGGATGCTGTTCCATAGTCTAGGTGCTGAAGCCCTGAGCTTATACCTGGACCGCAGGATGGCCAGCCATGATTGAATGGCGGAGTAGACTTGATGGGCCGAATGGTGGGGGGTGGGGGAGGTGCGAGAAGGAAGAGGGACCATCGAGGCGATGATTAACTCTTTGTAGCTTTGTCGCCTCGCTTTACAATTTTCATAGTCTTTGCGTACTCTGGGCATCGCATGCAAAACAATGAATTTGATTGTGCCACGCAGATGGGTCAATAAAGAGTCATGAATCATGTTGATCAGGATCGCAGGTTAACATAATCTCTTCCGTCTGCACCTGATCCATTTCCCTTCATCTATAACCCTATCCAAAAACCTCTTCAACACCACTGTCGTATCAGCCTCCACCACCACCCCCGGCAGCGTGTTCCAGCCACCCACCACTCTCTGTGTTAAAATCCTGCCCCGCACATCTCCTTTAAACTTTCTCACCCTACAGCTTTGCCCTCTAGTCTTTGATATTCCCACCCTGGGGAAAGGGGTTCTGGCAGTCTACCTTATCTATGCTTTAGTGTTAACGGAATCAAGGGATATGGGGAAAAAGCAGGAACTGGGAGCTGATTTTGGATGATCAGCCATGATCATATTGAAAGGCTCGAAGGGCCGAATGGTCTACTCCTGCACCTATTTTCTATGTTTCTATGATTTTCGTAATTTTATACGCTTCTATCAACTCCCCTCAACTTCTGACAATCCGGAGAAAACAAACCAAGTTTGTCCACCCTCTCTGTACAGGTAATGGCCTCTAATCCTGGCAGCCTCTAATCCTGGCAGCCTCTAATCCTGGCAGCCTCTAATCCTGGCAGCCTCTAATCCTGGCAGCCTCTAATCCTGGCAGCCTCTAATCCTGGCAGCCTCTAATCCTGGCAGCCTCTGGCAAACCTCTTTTACACCAGCAGTATTTCTGCTGCGACACATTTAAATGCCCGCTCCACACTGCAGGAATACGTGTTGAGGGACACACTGAAGCTTGTTGCAGCCAACACCAAGGCTCTGTGGGGCAGGACCACAGTCTAGGGTCCTTCTGCTGCTGGACATTGAGGGGCAGACCCGGTGGGGACACCCCTCAAACAAGGGAAGGGACATCACCCCAGAGCGCCACATGAGTGGCAAGGCTGCCTGGTATAAACTGGTCCAGAGCTACTATCTACCTTGCTGGTGACCCTCTGGCGCTGTAAGGCAGCAACTCTACCACTGCACCCTCCTGTCACCGTAAAGTCCGATGCAAATTGGAGGAACAATATCTCATATTTCGCTTGGGCAGCTTACAATCCAGCGATATAAATCTTGATTTCTATCATCTCAAGTAACTCTTGCTTTCCCTCTCTCTCTGGCCCTTCCCCACATAGTCTTGGTACTTGTTTTACTGTTGTCCTGTTGTTCGTGTCTGTACAACTCATTATCACCTATCCCACAGCCAACAATGGACCATTGTGGGCTCCACATTTCCTAGGGTATCATTGCTTTTTGCATATCTTCCCTTCATTTGTCCCAAGTAGCATCTGTATCCCTCGTTCCATTTTCCCCCGGACTCTCAGTCTGAAGAAGGGTCTCGACCCGTAATGTAACCTATCCCTTCTCTCCAGGGATGCTGCCTGACCCGCTGAGTTACTGCAGCCGTTTGTGTCTATCTTCAGTTTAAACCAGCATCTGCAGTTGCTTTCTACACGTCCTGTTTCACTTCCATTCATGCGGTCTCGCATAGTAAGACTGAGATTCAGATCCAGACCGCACTCCAGTTATAGGCACTCTCTCTCTTCACTCATGTAGGTTTCCAACTGGCTAAAGGAACTTGTATCCTCTGTCCTGCCACCTCCCAGCCCCCTGATACCCAGCGGAAAATATCCCCGAGTCTGGAGAAGGGTCCTAGCCCGAAACGGACCCAGGAAAAAAGACACAAAATGCTGGAGTAACTCAGCGGGTCAGGCAGCATCTCTGGAGAACATGGATAGGTGAGGTTTTGGGTCGGAACGATTCCCAACCCGAAACGTCACCTTTCCATGTTCTCCAGTGAAGCTGCCTGACCCGCTGACTTTGTGAGTAGGAAGGAACTGCAGATGCTGGTTTACACCGAAGACAGACAAAAAATGCTGGAGTAACTCAGTGGGACAGGCAGCATCTCCTGTCAGAAGAAAGGTCTCGACCCGAAATGTCGCCTATTCCTTCTCTCCAGAGATGTTGCCTGACCAGCTGAGTTACTCCTGCACTTTGTGTTTTGTTCAAGACTACAGCATTTGCAGTTTCTTGTGTTTAGAAGAGAGGCATACAGGCGACCAAGAACAATAGACAATAGGTGCAGAAGTTGGCCATTCGGCCCTTCGAGCCAGCACCACCATTCAATGTGATCATGGCTGATCATCCCCAATCAGTACCCCGTTCCTGCCTTCTCCCCGTATCCCGTGATTCCGCTATTTATAAGAGCGCTATCTAGCTCTCACTTGAAAGCATCCAGAGAACCTGCCTCCACCGCCCTCTGAGGCAGAGAATTCCACGGACTCACCACTCTCAGTGCAAAAAAGTGTTTCCTCGTCTCCGTTCTAAATGGCTTACTCCTTATTCTTAAACTGTGGCCCCTGGTTCTGGACTCCCCCAACATCGGGAACATGTTTCCTGCCTCTAGCATGTCCAAGCCCTTAACAACCTTATATGTTTCAATGAGATGCCCTCTCATCCTTCTAAACTCCAGAGTGTACAAGCCCAGCTGCTCCATTCTCTCAGCATATGACAGTCCCACCATCCCGGGTATTAACGTGGTAAACCTACGCTGCACTCCCTCAATAGCAAGAATGTCCTTCCTCAAATGAGGGGACCAAAACTGCACACAATACTCCAGGTGTGGTCTCACTAGGGCTCTGTACAACTGCAGGAGGACTTCTTTTCCTCCTAGAACGATGTAGGTAGGATATAGAAACATAGAAATTAGGTGCAAGAGTAGGCCATTCGACCCTTCGAGCCTGCACCGCCATTCAATATGATCATGGCTGATCATTCAACTCAGTATCCTGTACCTGCATTCTCTCCATACCCCCTGATCCCTTTAGCCACAAGGGCCACATCTAACTCCCTCTTAAATATAGCCAATGAACTGGCCTCAACTACCTTCTGTGGCAGAGAATTCCACAGATTCACCACTCTCTGTGTGAAAAATGTTTTTCTCATCTTGGTCCTAAAAGATTTCCCCCCTTATCCTTAAGCTGTGACCCCTTGTTCTGGACTTCCCAAACATCGGGAACAATCTTCCTGCATCTAGCCTGTCCAACCCCTTAAGAATTTTGTAAGTTTCTATAAGATCCCCCCTCAATCTTCTAAATTCTAGCGAGTACAAGCCGAGTCTATCCAGTCTTTCTTCATATGAAAGTTCTGACATCCCAGTAATCAGTCTGGTGAACCTTCTCTGTACTCCCTCTATGGCAAGAATGTATTTTCTCAGATTAGGAGACCAAAACTGTACGCAATACTCTATGTGTGGTCTCACCAAGACCTTGTACAACTGCAGTAGAACCTCCCTGCTCCTATACTCAAATCCCTTTACTATGAATGTTAACATACCATTGGCTTTCTTCACTGCCTGCTGCACCTGCATGCCTGCTTTCAATGACTGGTGTACCATGACACCCAGGTCTAGTTGCATCTCCCCTTTTCCTAATCGGCCACCATTCAGATATGGATCAAGTGGGGGGGGGGGGGGGGGCTAATCACTAGTTAGTGATGAGGACAGAAAATAATGATGGGAATATTGAATAACGGTTGCAGAGAGAAACGACTTAAGATCGATCAATGGATACACAGACACAGAAAGATATTTGGAGACAAATTAATATCACAACCGATCTGGCGCCTCATCGCCCGCTACCGAGGACAAATCTATAAACAGCGGTGGGTCTGTTGTCCGCCTTTATGGGCTGGAAGCGGATCACCCACCCGGCGATTGAGGTCCAATCCCGGGACCCACTGCTATCCCGGAGACCATCAGCTCCATGCCATCCCCGGCGCTCCCTCGCTCCTTATACCCGGGGGTACACGGGCTTCCCGGGCGCTCCCTCACTGACAGACCCCGGGGATAGATACCCGGGTCGCGGACACTTACCCGGCAATGTGTGTTTGAGCCGCGGGCTGGTGGTGGTGGTGGCGGCGGCGGCGATGAACAGCAGCAGAGCGGGTAACAAGAGGACCATGATCTCGGAGCGGTGGTGGTCGTGGATACTGATCATTGAAATTACCTGCGGAGAGGGAAGGAGGAGAGGAGAGGGCTGGGGAGGGGAGGAGAGGGTAGGACAGGGGAGGGGAGGGACGGTGACGGGGTGGGATCCGATTCGACGCTGCCGACTTGGGGAGGATCAATCTCTCGCCTCCTCCTCCCCTCTCTGGGTGCCGGGGTTTCCAGCTCCCCTCCTCGTGGTGGACCCCTTCCTCAGTCCGGTTAGTAGCGGGGAGAGGGGTGGGGGGAGAGGGGAGAGGAAGGAGATGAGGGGTGAAGAGAGGTGAGGGGAGAGAGAAGAGAGGGGGGCGAGGGGAGAGATAACGGGAGAGAGAGAGGGAGAGAGAGTGAGAGAGATAGAGAGGGAGAGGGAGAGAGAGAGAGAGAGAGAGAGAGAGAGAGGGAGAGAGAGAGGGAAGAGAGAAAGATGAGGAGAGGAGAAGGGGAAAGGGTAAGGAGATGAGGGGAGAAGAGAGGTGAGGGAAAGGGAGAAAGAGGGGGAGAGAAGAGAGGGGGCGAGGGGGGCAGAGAAAAGGAGAGAGAGAGAGAGACAGAGAAAGAGTGAGAACGATAGATAGATAGATAGATAGATAGATAGATAGAGAGAGAGAGAGAGGGGGGAGAGAAAGATGAGAGGAGAAGATTAAGGGTAAGGAGAGGAGAGCTGAAGAGAGGCGAGGGGAGAGAAATGGGGAGAGAGAATGGAGGAGGGAGAGAAGAGTGCGGGGCGAAGGGGAGAGAGAGAAAGGGAGAGAGAGAGAGAGACAGAGAAAGAGTGAGAAAGAGAGAGATAGATAGAGAGAGGGGGAGAGAAAGACGAGAAGAGGAGAAGAGGGAAGAGAGAAAGATGAGGAGAGGAGAAGAGAAGAGGGAAGAAAAAGGAGAAGAGGGGAGAGAGAATGGAGGGGAGATAAGGGGAAGGGGGTGGGAGAAGAGGAAACACCTGCACGTCTTTGGAGTGTGGGAGGAAACCAGAGCACCTGGAGAAAACCCACGCAGGTCACGGGGAGAACGTACAAACTCCGTACAGATAGATCCCGGGGTCGAAACCCGGGTCTCCGGCGTTGTAAGGCAGCAACTCTACCGCTGCGCCACCGTGCCGCCCAAATTGGGAAATTGACCGAACATATTTTGCAAATTGAATATCAACAACTCCTTTAATATTCATAAGAACATTAAGTACAATCTTCTTTTCCTATTTCTCAATGAAGAGTTGCAAAATGTCTTCATTGCAACAGAGTTCCGGTTCACTGTAACTTCTACCCGTTGATAACACACTCATCTGAGGCGGTTTCTCTGTGTCGAAATAATGTACCAACTTGCTACCCCTCCAGTTTCTGTGGGTTTTGCGGTGACTGAAGAGACCCTTGGAGATGAGGCAGGAGTAGCTGGGGAGGGAGGGGGGGGGGGTTGGGAAGTCAGTGGATTATTTCTACACCCCTATCAGGCTCAGTCCATAGTCCACAGAATCCAACAGATTCACCACCCTCCGACTAAAGAAATATCTCCCCATCTCCTTCCTAAAAGACCATCCTTTGCTTCGGAGGCTATGACTTCTAGTTCTAGACTCTCCCACTAGTGGAAACATCTGTGACCAGTGGAGTTACGCAGAGATCAGTGCTAGGACGAAATGGTCTTCAGTCTGAAGAAGGGTCTCGACCCGAAACGTCACCCATTCCTTCTCTCCAGAGATGCTGCCTGTCCCGCTGTGTTACTCCAGCATTTTGTGTCTACCTTCGATTTAAACAGCATCTGCAGTTCTTTCCTACAGACTCCTACCAGTCTCATTAGGCTTCCCTGAGCGTTGTCAAAGAGATGCCTTCCTGAATGCTGCTTCTCAAGGTTGACAGAAGGTTATGGTGAAGGCCCGCTATTCTGACTGGAGGTCATAAGGAATAGGAGTAGAATTAGGCCATTCGGCCCATCAAGTCAACTCCGCGATTCAATCATGGCTGATCTATCTCTCCCTCCTAACCCCATTCTCCTGCCTTCTCCACATAACATCTGACACCCGTACTAATCAAGAATCTATCTATCTCTACCTTAAAAATATCCTCCGACTTGGCCTCCACAGCCACCTGCGGCAAAGAATTCCACAGATTCGCCATTCTCTGACTAAAGAAATTTCTCCTCATCTCCTTCCTAAAAGAACGTCCTTTAATTCTGAGGCTATGACCTCTAGTTCAAGACTATGACCGCTAGTTCTGAAAAATGACCTCTGTTTACAAGACTCTTCCACTAATGGAAACATCTATGACCAGTGCAGTTACACAGAGATCTATGCTGGGACGAAATGACTGTGTAGGAAGGAATTGCAGATGCTGGTTTTAACTGAAGTTAGACACAAAATGCTGGAGTAACTGAAGAAACCAAAATGCTGAAGAAGGGTCTCGACCTGAAACGTCACTAGGACCTCTGTTTATGATATATATATATATATATATACACCACTTGGATGTCAATGAATGAATGAATTATACTTTATTGTCACTTGTATCTAGGTAAAGTGAAATGCTTTGTTTTATGCTCAACATTGTGCAGTAACTAGTGTCTATAAGTAACTAGTGTAACTACTGTAACTAGTATTCTTGCCATAAGGGAGTACAGAGAAGGTTCACCAGACTGATTCCTGGGATGTCAGGACTTTCATATGAAGAAAGACTGGATAGATTTGGTTTGTACTCGCTAGAATTTAGAAGATTGAGGGGGGGTCTTATAGAAACGTACAAAATTCTTAAGGGGTTGGACAGGCTAGATGCAGGAAGATTATTCCCGATGTTTGGGAAGTCCAGAACAAGGGGTCACAGTTTAAGGATAAGGGGGAAGTCTTTTCGGACCGAGATGAGAAAAACTTTTTTACACAGAGAGTGGTGAATCTGTGGAATTCTCTGCCACAGAAGGTAGTTGAGGCCAGTTCATTGGCTATATTTAAGAGGGTGTTAGATGTGGCCCTTGTGGCTAAAGGGATCAGGGGGTATGGAGAGAAGGCAGGTACGGGATACTGAGTTGGATGATCAGCCATGATCATATTGAATGGCGGTGCAGGCTCGAAGGGCCGAATGGCTTATTCCACCTATTTTCTATGTTTATATGTTTCTATGAAAACTAGTGTCCTTCACAAGTCACAGTGAAACTCTTTGGTTGTATACCTTGGCAAGGTATGCAATAGTCGCCCATAAAGGGCGCTTACACGACAATCTTCATGGTAGTCCCCCCCATTGCCCATTGTTCTTCACTGTGATCCCCTCTGAGTCCCCATTGCCCTTCCCCCCGTGCTGGGTCCATTCCCCTTTGGCGTCCTCATTTCCGCGTGCGTGGTCCGTCCTTGTCCGTCATTCAGCGCCTTCATCGCCCGCTGCACCGACCTCTCCACTAACGCAGCCGGGTCCTCTCCTCTCCGGACGCCTCCGTGGTACCGACCCGGGCCCCAACCCTGTCGCTTCGGGCTCCAACCCTGCGCAACAAAGGACGAGCTTCCCTCCAGAGATGCTGCCTGTCCCGCTGAGTTACTCCAACATTTTGTGTGGCTATCTTCGATGGACAACAGATGCAGCTTTGCCAGAGACGTCAGTATTCCTGCAACCAACCCGGATTTCAGGGGAGGGCGGAGGTTAAGGAGGACAACCAGGCATCGCATTTCTTTCTTCATAGAATTGGGCGTGGGATATGAGTTATCTTCCACACAGGAACTTCTAAGCAATGGCCATCAAGTGTTTTGTCTAAAACATTTCCAGGTTGCCGTGCCTATTCCGTATAAGTAGCTGAAATTAAATTACTAGGATATGAATAAAGATGATTAATAGTAAGATTAAACGAGAACTTACCAGTTTGAAGTTTGATCTGTATTTTATGAGGAGTTACGATGAGGGATTACGTGAAGAACCCCGCCAGGACGCATGCGTGTCATTCTTCAAAGCAGCGGTGTGAAATCACAGATAACTGTAATGACTAAACATAGTAAGATTAGAGAAGAGATACCAGTTAAGTATATGATCAAGGGTGGGAGCGGAGGGCACGTATTCCCTCAACGTTACTCCTCATAAAATAACGATCAAACTTCAAACTGGTAAGTTCTCGTTTAATCTTACTATTTTACTTCGGAGTCACGTGAGTGACTACGTGAAGATTTTAAAGCTCTGTGATTTCATGCCGTGGAAACGAGTCCATGCATCACATTGATTATGGGGAGAATAGTGTTAACATCATTTAACATCAATACGTTATTGAAAACCCAACGATAAATATATTAACACCAAATTATAGCCCCTATTTATGGGGTAAATTATATTACAGAACTTAAAATTGTTTCTGCAAATGTTCCAGGTTCAATGACTGGTTTGTTATAAAATCGTTGGAAAGTTTTCTCCGTTGACCATCCTGCTGTCTTGAGGATTTGGTCCATAGGAACATCCAACTTCATAGCTGCCGATGTAGCTGCAGCCCTGGTGGAGTGAGATTTAAAAATGCTAGTGTCTACTCCAGCCTTTAATAGGACCTGTTTTAGCCATCTAGAGATGGTCTGGACTGTCACTGTTTTGAGTGGCTGTTTGTAGCTGATTAAAAGTGACAATTCTTTCCCTCTGATGATCTTAGTATACTCCATCTATAATAGCAAGTGTGTTACAATACAGAGATGATCATCTGTCGGGTAGGCCCTGAATTCTGTTTTTAGGCCTGCTGACCCCTGTCTGTTTTGTTTGACTAATTCATTGTTTCGTGTTGGGTTTCCTCCATTACTCCTTTTTTATATGGCCAATGTAGTTCAGCATGCGCTTTTGATTTTTCTTTGCCTGTAAGCACGAACATTCGGTTCGGTACATGCTGAACTGGAGGATTATGTTTTTGTATAAATTCTATGGTATAACCCTATACTTCTGAAATATAAGTGTCGGTAGTTCATTTATTCCATGCATCCAGATAGAATTGTAATCTCCCACCAACCTCGTAATGAACCAGACCCACCTACCTCCATGGTTACTATTGGTAGGTTTGTTACTTTTTCGGCATCCTCCGTGGACGTTGAGGCGCCGGTGTCTGGATCTGTAGTTGGGTCGGTGTTGAGGGTTAGAGCATTCCCCAGGAAGGCCGGTCTGGGCCATGGCCTAAAAAGACCAATGTTGAGTGTTCCTGCCTTTGAGCTTTCACCAGTTTGGTTTGGCCGACTGGTGGTGCGTAGGGGTGCTTATTTCTGGCCGAAGTAGTTTTAAGACGTTGCTTTAATGAGCCCCAGGGTTTTACCCTCTTCGTCAAGTTCTTTTACCTGTTTTGATAAGTTGCCTCCAAATAGTAATATTGGTGGTTTGGAGGTTCCAGGTTTGCATAGTCCTACAAATTAGGGTCTAAAGCCGGTTGGATGGCACTTCTTCCTAATGCTGTTTACTCGTATTGGTAGTTGCAAAATAAAGTCAGTGCATCCTGGTGATCCGTTGGCTGCTGCTTGCTGGCTGCCCGCAACTCCGCGGTTCTCCCCCACCACCTTTTTCGCAGCCTTCGTGGATCTGGTCCATGTCTCTACCTGTAAGGTAAGTGGAAGGAACGCAGTCTCCTTACCTGCTGTTCCCGGCTTTCAAATTCTGCCGCTAAGGGGAACGTCGTTCCCCCTGCTGTGACTCGTTGCAATGCGTGTAGCGATATGGCACGCATGCGTCCTGGCGGGGTTCTTCACGTAGTCACTCACGTGACTCCGAAGTAAAATATATATATATATATATATTCTACAAAGACACACAAAAAGGCAGGAGTTTATTTCTTTCTTCAGCGTCAGATCTACTAAGTTATTTTTGTGTCACAGGAAGCTGGAATATAAATCCAGATTGGATTGTCCTTGTATGTACAGAGCCCCAGTGAGACCACACCTGGAGTATTGTGTGCAGTTTTGGACTCCAAGGACATTCTTGCTATTGAGGGAGTGCAGCGTAGGTTTACAAGGTTAATTCCCGGGATGGCGGGACTGTCATATCCTGTCGTAACTCAGCGTCTCTGAAGAAAGGGAATAGGTGATGTTTTGGGTCAAGGCCCTTCCTCAGACTAAATATATTGTTTTGCTTACTGTACATAGAACTAATTATAACTCCACAGAATGAATAGTCTTAAGTCTAGTTTAGTTTAGTTTAGAGATACAGCGCGGAAACAGGCCCTTCGGCCCACTGAGTCCGCACCGACCAGCGATCCCCGCACACCAACGCTATCCTATACACACGAGCAACCCTTTTACATATACACCAAGCCAATTAACCTATGAACCTGTACATCTTTGAAGTGTGAGAGGAAACCGAAGATCTCGGAGAAAACCCACGCAGGTCATGGGGAGAACATAAAACTCCGTTCAGGCAGCGCCCGTAGCCTGGATCGAACCCGGGTCTCTGGCGCTGTAAGGCAGCAACTCTACCGCTGCGCCACTGTGCCGCCCTTAGATTATGTTTATTGTTGAGTTTATTAAGTTCCTTAAATTTAGATTAAGTCGACTAAGTTTATTTCTTTCTTCAGCGTCAGAACTAATAAGTATAAATCCAGACTGCATTGTCCTTATATGTACAGAGCCCCAGTGAGACCACACCTGGAGTATTGTGTGCAGTTTTGGACTCCTAATTTGAGGAAGGACATTCTTGCTATTGAGAGAGTGCAGCATAGGTTTACAAGGTTAATTCCCGGGATGGCGGGACTGTCATATCCTGAGAGAATGGAGCAGCTGGGCTTGTACACTCTGGAGTTTAGGATGAGAGGGTATCTCATTGTTAAGGGCTTGGACACACTAGAGGCAGGAAACATGTTCCCGGTGTTGGGGGAGTCCAGAACCAGGGGCCACAGTTTAAGAATAAGGAGTAAGCCATTTAGAACGGAGACGAGGAAACACTTTTTCTCACAGAGAGTGGTGAGTCCGTGGAATTCTCTGCCTCAGAGGGCGGTGGAGGCAGGTTCTCTGGATGCTTTCAAGAGAGAGCTAGATAGGGCTCTTAAAAATAGCGGAGTCAGGGGATTTGGGGAGAAGGCGGGAACGGGGTACTGATTGGGGATGATCAGACATGATCACATTGAATGGCGGTGCTGGCTCGAAGGGCCAAATGGCCTACTCCTGCACCTATTGTCTATTGTCTATTGTCTATAACAATGCAGGAGAAACTCAGCAGGTGAGGCAGCATCTTTGGAACGTCTCGACCCGAAACGTCACCTATTCCTTCGCTCCATAGATGCTGCCCCACCCGCTGAGTTTCTCCAGCATTTTTGTCTGCCTTCGATTTTTCCAGCATCTGCAGTTCTTTCTTAAACATCCCAGATACTAATACATACTAGTCTGAAGAAGGGTCTCGACCCGAAACGTCACCCATTTCTTCTCTCCAGAGATGCTGCCTTTCCCGCTGAGTTACTCCAGCATTTTGTGTCTGCCGATCTCTGGTTTAAACCAGCATCTGCAGTTCATTCCTACACATAAGACTTGTACTGCAATCTCCCTAAACTGAACAGACATCGCCACTCCAGCACAGATCCAAATCCTCTTGCGATTGAAAGCGGGTTAGATGAGGCAGACTGAAAGAAGCTTAGATGGGATGGATTGAAACTGCCAGCCTTGGTGGGCAGTATAGACAGACAATGGTCTGACGATTTCAGTGTAGTTTAGTTTAGAGATACAGCGCGGAAACATGCCCTTCGGCCCATCGAATCCTTATCGAACAATGATCACCCACACACTAATACTATCCTCCACACTTTACAGAATTTACAGAAGCCAATTAACCTACAAACCTGTACGTTTTTGGATGGCGGGAGGAAACCGGAGCACCCGGAGAAAACCCACGCAGGTCACGGGGAGAACGTGCGGACTCCGTACAGACAGCGCCCGTAGTCACGATCGAACCCGGGTCTCTGGCGCTGTGAGGCAGCAACTCTACCGCTGCGCCACCGTGCCGCCCCTCTACGTTTAGGCCTAGCGTTATTATTGTCCCGTGTGTCGCGATAGAGAGACAAGATTTGTGTTGCCTGCTGTCCAAGCAGATGAGATTAGACCACGTATAAATCCAATCAACTCAAACTCAAGTACAATCAGTCTGAGGAAGGGCCTGGACCCAAAACGTCACCCATTCCTTCTCTCCAGAGATGCTGCCAGTCCCGCTGAGTTACTCCAGCATCTTGTGTCTATTGTCAAATACAATAAGTTGAGCAAAGGGAAGATATAACATTGTAGCTCCCCAGTTCCACAGACAAAGTCCAATGTCCGCAGAGGGGTACCGGTGCCCTAGACAGTACCCTATAGCTTAAGGAAGTGAACTCAAAGTGCTGGGATATTCATCTCTCGGATTCCTATTAAATCTTTTCCTCCGCACCTTAAACCTATGTCCTCTGGTCCTCGATTCACCGACTCGGAGCAAGCAGGGCCGGATTTACGTATATGCTAGACAAGCTTAAGCTTAGGGCCTCGAGATCTAGGGGGGCCTACTCACCTCGCTGCCTCTCTGACCATCCGTCTACCGGGACCTCCTACTATTCGCCCGCTGACCCTGGCCACTCCACCGCCCTCCAGCAGCCCGCAGCCATCGCCTTCCCTGCAGCCTGGACTCAGCACCGGGCCTGAAGTCTCCACGCTGTAGTTTCCCACTCCCCTGGGTTTGACTGCGCTGGGCCTTAGTGCTAGGCCCCCCAACCCTGGTCATCTCAGTGGCTGTTCCACTGGGTCTTCCCCATCCCCTCAAACCATGTGACCCCAGCTCTTCCCCACCCACACTACAGTCCTCATACCCCCCTCCCCCCTGACCACCCACCACCCCTCCACCAGACATCGCCTGTGCCTCAGTCCACTCACCTGCCTTCCTCCGGCCCCAACCCCCATCCCTGCCACAGGTCCAACACTCCAGAGCTTCAAACGGCGATCCATGTAAGGCATCGCCCGCTCCGCAGTGAATCCAATATGTATTTTAAAACCAACTGTTTAATGACAACATACAGAAGGATCTAAAAGTGTCACACTGACACTGTCGGGTAGTCATGGTCCTCTAGTCGTGGGGGTGGGGGATTGGGAGGGAGGGGGGGCTCACAAGTGAAATAGCTTAGGGCCTCTCTTCATCTAAATCTGGCCATGGGGGCAAGAGTCTTTGTGCGTCCACCCGATCTATTCCTCATTGACTAAATATATCGTTTAGTGTTGATTGATAAATAATATCTTGCGGAATAGACTCGATGTTCCCCGCCCACCAAGTGGTGACACAACTTCCTCTTCGGGCATTTCTGGGCATATGGAGCTGGACAATACACTGGCATTTCCCGTGAACTCAGTCTCTGGAAACAGCTGATTGAAACTCTGAGTGAAAAATTCTTGACATTTGACATCAGAGGCTTGGGTTTTACATTGTTCCTTTGGGGATATGAAAGGAGGAAGGGGCCATTTGATTTACTGCCTTGGTGATTCAGTGGGAAACCAGACGTCCTCCCCCTGTGTTATACCACGGCTGAGTGGTCTACTCTCTAAGTGTGTCGGAAGGAAATGCAGATGCTGGTTTACACCGAAGATAGGCACAACATGCTGGAGTAACTCTGTGGGACAGGCAGCGTCTCTGGAGAGGAAGAATGGGTAAACCGGCTTTAATCTACAGACTCAGGAAAGGATCTCATGACAATGATTTTAGATTTTTGCCCAGTTCCTCAAAAGTTGCTCACAACAGTGGCCAAAGGCCACTCTCTCTGTGTCTGCTTTGGGAATCACTTCTGCTCTGACACATTTATTAACCTTGTCCATATATTGAACCAGGAAGGGGTTGGTCTACACCTCTCCCTCCTCACCCCACTCATCTTCTGTCCACCTTCCCCCCCCCCCCCCCCCTCCCCTTCCGCCTTCTCCCAACGTCTACATTCTCCTGGCACATCGAGTCGAGCCGCCTCTGCAGCAGCCATTGCACAGAGGCAGAGTCGCAGATTTGATACCGACCTCGGGTGCTGCCTCTGTGGAGTTTGCAGGTTCTCCCTGCAAAATCCCCGCAGGTTTCCTCCCATGTCCCAAAGACGTGAAGGTTGTAGGGTTGCCAACTGTCCCGTATTAGCCGGGACATCCCGTATATTGGGCTAAATTGGTTTGTCCCGTACAGGACCGCCCTTGTCCCGTATTTGACTGCTACTACTTGGGTCGAGGGGACTGTTGGGTTGGAAACATAGAAACATAGAAAATAGGTGCAGGAGGAGGCCATTCAGCCCTTTGAGCCAGCACCGCCATTCATTGTGATCATGGCTGATCGTCCCCTATCAATAACCCATGCCTGCCTTCGCCCCATATCCCTTGATTCCTAGAGCTCTATCTAACTCTCTTTTAAATCCATCCAGTGATTTGGCCTCCACTGCCCTCTGTGGCAGGGAATTCCATAAATTCACAACTCTCTGGGAGAAAAAGTATTGTCTCACCTCAGTCTTAAATGACCTCCCCTTTATTCTAAGACTGTGGCCCCTGGTTCTGGACTCGCCCAACATTGGGAACATTTTTCCTGCATCTGGCTTGTCCAGTCCATTTATAATTTTATATGTTTCTATAAGATCCTTCTAAACTCCAGTGAATACAAGCCTAGCCTTTTCAATCTTTCCTCATATGACAGTCCCAGGGATCAATCTCGTGAACCTACGCTGCACTGCCTCAATCACAAGGATGTCCTTCCTCAAATTAGTAGACCACAACTGTACACAATACTCCAGATGTGGTCTCACCAGAGCCCTATACAACTGCAAAAGAACCTTTTTACTCCTGTACTGAAATTCTCTTGTTATGAAGGCCAGCATTCCATTAACTTTCTTCACTGCCTGCTGTACCTGCACGCCAACTTTCAGTGACCGGTGTACAAGGACACCGAGGTCTCGCTGTACCTCCCCCTTACCTAACCCCGTTGAGATAATAATCTTCCCCCTTATTTTTGCCGCCAAAGTGGATAACCTCACATTTATCTATATTACACTGCATCTGCCATGCATCTGCCCACTCGCTCAACCTGTCCAGGTCACCCTGCACCCGGCTGGGCTTTGTGCGCAGTCCAGCACCCGGGCCAACTCATTACTCACCCAGCCACGGCCGAGGCGGTCAACAAATTTTTCAAGGACCCAAGCAGTCGTTCCAGGTGCGGCAGAGGTTCACCTGCACCTCCTCCAACCTCATCTATTGCATCCGCTGCTCTAGATGTCAGCTGCTCTACATCGGTGAGACCAAGCGTAGGCTTGGCGATCGTTTCGCCGAACACCTCCGCTCGGTGCGCAATAACCAACCTGATCTCCCAGTGTCTCAGCACTTCAACTCCCCCTCCCATTCCGAATCCGATCTTTCTATCCTGGGTCTCCTCCATGGCCAGAGTGAGGACCACTGTAAATTGGAGGAGCAGCACCTCGTATTCCGCTTGGGCAGTCTGCACCCCAGCGGCATGAACATTGACCTCCAATTTCCGGTAGCCCTTGCTGTCTCCTCCCCTTCTCAGCTCTCCCTCAACCTTCTGGCTCCTCCTCTTCCTTTCTTCTTCCCGCCCCCCCCTACCCTACATCAGTCTGAAGAAGAGTTTCGGCCCAAAACGTTGCCTTTTTTCTTCGCTCCGTAGATGCTGCCGCACCTGCTGAGTTTCTCCAGCATTTTTGTCTACCTTCGAACTGCCATCGGGAAATTGTCCCGTATTTTGACCTTTTGTCCCTGATTTGGGAGTGAGAAAGTTGGCGAGCCTAGCGGGTTCTTGGTTCTTGGTTCTTGGTTTCTTGGTCCTCCAAAATATTCCAAATGGAATTTAAACTGGAGGTGGTGAATTGTATCTCTGGGGCTGTAAGACAACAACTCTCCCACTGTGCCATCGTGCTGCCCCACAGTAAACCACTTCATTTCATGTAGTTCATGATCCTGAATTAATTGGGAACATTTCTTTGATTGTAGATCCTCGTAATGAAAGCAAAGTGCACAAAAATAATGTCACTTGCTACCAACAGTCTTAATCGGAGTTTCCAATGCAAAGTAATATGTTTCATTAAACTGGCATTAACTAAAAAATACTCTCTGTTCTGTGTTGAGGTGGCACGGTGGTGCAGCGGTAGAGTTGCTGCCTCACAGCGTCAGAGACCCGGGTTCGATCCCGACTACGGGTGCTGTCTGTACGGAGTTTGCACGTTCTCCCCGGGACCTGCGTGGGTTTTCTCCGGGTGCTCCGGTTACCTCCCACACTCCAAAGACGTACAGGTTTGCAGGTTAATTCACCTTCATAAATTGTTCCCTAGGGTGTAGGGAGTGGATTGAGAAAGTGAGACAACATGCAACTAGTGTGATGGTGATCGATGGTCAGCTCGGACTCGGTGGGCCAAAAGGCCTTTTTTCCACGCTGTTTCTCTAAACTAAACCAAACCACTTTATTTTTGCAATTCATAATCCCAAATCTTTTGGGAACATTTATCTGCAAAATCTTCTCTTGCAAAGTTAGTAGAAAGTTCGCAAAACAGAATATTCCCTGCTGCAGTCTAATGCCCCTGTCCCACTTGGGAAACCTGATCAGAAACCTCTGGAGACTTTGCGCCCCACCCAAGGTTTCCGTGCGGTTCCCGGAGGTTTTTGTCAGTCTCCCTACCTGCTTCCACTACCGGCAACCTCCGGCAACCACCTGCAACCTCCAGGAACCGCACGGAAACCTTGGGTGGGGCGCAAAGTCTCCAGTGGTTTCCGTTCAGGTTTCCTAAGTGGGACAGACAGGGGCATAATTTGGTGTTTCCAATGTATTGAGTATTCTGGGCTGCACAGTGGCTCAGCGGTAGAGTTGCTGCCTCAGTTGCCACAGGGTATGGAGGAGAATTCCACAGTTCAATTCCTGACATTTTGCTTATTTGGACTAACACTTGAGATGCTCATTTAGTTTAGATTAGAGATACAGCACGGAAACTCCTTTGTCCACCGAGTCCCCACAGACCAGTAATCCTCGCGCATTAACACTATCCTGCACACACTAGGGACAATTTGCACTTATACCAAGCCAATTAACCTACAAACCTGTACGCCTTTGGAGAGTTAGAGGAATCGGAAGATCACGGAGAAAACCCACACAGGTCACGGGGAGAACGTGCAAACTCCGTACAGACAGCGCCCGTAGACTGGATCGAACCCGTGTCACTGGCGCTGTGAGGCAGCGACTCTACCACTGCGCCACCGTGCCACCTGCGGACTTTAACATCGTGGAGCTCGCGGTCTCCGGTCAGAGACTGACATCGGGAACGGCAAACCGCAGGATCTTCCACCGCCCCAACGCGGAAGCTTCGACTGGCGGCTGCGGGAGCTTCGATCGCCCCAACGGATAGTTCGACTGCCCCGACCGCGGGAGAAAAATGAGGGAAGAATATTAGTTAGACTTCATTGCCTTCCATTATAGAGGAAGATGGGAGTTTAAGAGTTAACGTGTATATGAAAGATTGCATGTTGCGCATGGTGAGCCTGCTTTACTTATTTAGAATTACCAGCTAATGAATAACTGGTGGTTTCGTAGAACTGCAAAAGGTGTTGTGGCTGAAAAGGGAAGAGGCCCTATACCAAGTAGTGCTGCAGAGATAAACACGTCTGTTGCAGACAGTAAGAACTGGTGCAAGGAATGTGCGATTAGTTGTGTGATTAGCTGGACGTGTGAATATTCACGTATAAATATACAGCCTGTGCACAGATTCACTGTGTGGGACCGCGAGCGGCATCGAGCACGCAATCATACGCGGGTTTGTGCTCACACTCCTGCATGTGTAACAATGAGGAATTGTTACATTCTTAGTGACTAATGTGGTTTGTTGTCTGACAGCGCGGAGAGAACTTTAACCCCATCACAGTTGGGAATCTGCTGCGGAGAATGTTGATGTTAACTTTTATGAAGATGTGTGTCTTGTTGCTCTTTTAGTATGGCGGTATTGTAGTGCGTGGGTCTCAGAATGAAGCACGAAGTCGTGTTTTGAGAGGCACTTTTTATTCTGTTCCTCCCGGTTGTAGGGAAGACCAAACGAGAGGAAGATGGCACCCAACCCCCTGCCTTTAAAGCCTCCGGCTAAGGGCCGCCTCCGGACTGAACCACTCCTGTGCCGAGGGGTTCGACACTATGGTGGCACGACCCTTGGGAGCCGCCACAGTATGGTAATTTGCATATCATTGGTACAGGTGACAATAAAATACATTTGAACCTTTGAAACCTTTGAGATAGATACATAGATCCCCATTTTTTAAGGCTCAGCACCTTTGTAATTCTCGAGTTTCGTTTTGCATAGGTTATTGTGCTGAATTAAGCTTGTCTTGGTGTTGCACAAGCTCGGGTTCAGTGTGCTGGAGTTGCCTTTCCATTGGCCTTAGAAGCCAGTTTCAAGTCAGAAGTCACATTTCGCTTGGGCAGCTTACAACCTTTCTCACACTTCAGGCAGCCTCGGCATTTCCTCTCTCTCTATCCCTCCCCCACCCAAGTCTCATTTTCAAACAGCTAACAATAGCCTGTTTCCTTTATCATTGATACTTTTCTGCTTATGTTTTATTCATTGTTCTTTATCTCTCCACATCATCGTCTATATCTCTAGTTTCCCTTATCCCTGATTAGTCTGAAGAAGGGTCTCGACCCAAACGTCACCCAATCCTTCTCTCCAGAGATACTGCCTGTCCCGCTGAGTTACTCCAGCATTTTGTGTCTATCTAATGGTATGAACGTTGATTTCTATCATTTTTAAACCCTGCCTGCCCTCCCTCCCCCACCTACCCCCATCCCCCACCCTAGACATCCTACTAGTTCCACTGTTCGCATCCCTTCGTTATCACCTCTTCCCCAGCCAACAATGGACCATTGTGGGCTCCGTCCTTGGTGATCTGTCAGCAGCCCTGCTTTGTACTGGCTTTTTCCTTCCCCTCCCCTTTACGTTCATCTGAAGAAGGGTCCCGACCCGAAATGTTCAGTTCAGTTCAGTTTAGTTGATTGTCACGTGTGCCAAGGTCCAGTGAAAGGGCTTTTTGTCGCGGGCTAACCAGTCAGCGGAAAGACTATACATGATTACAATCGATCCATTTACAGTGTAGAGGTACAGATTGAAGAGCGTGGAGCCATTGCAAAGAGAGTTTGGAGAACTGCTTCTGTGGCTGGCACGCAAACAGTCGCCTGTGACAGGCGCCATCTTTCGTCACCCTTTCTTTTTCTCCACAGATGCTGCCTGACCCGCTGAGTAACTCCAGGATGCTGTGTCTGTCTCAAGACGGAGGTTCCTGGCAGCACCAATGCCCAGGGCCCAACATGAAAAGCAATGCACTAACTGGACAGCACAGTGACACAGCTCTAGAGGAGCAGATACCTCACAGCGCCAGAGGCCCCGGTTCGATCCTGACTACAGATGCACGCTCCAAAGACGTACAGGTTTGTCTGTCAGTGGCTTCGGTAAATTGCAAATTGTCCTGAGGGTGTGTAGGATAGAGCAGGTGTGCGGGGATCGCTGGTCGGCACGGGACTCGATGGGCCGAAGGGCCAGTTTCCGCGCTGTATCTCTAAACTAAACTCACAGGGAGACAAAATGCTGGAGAAACTCAGCGGGTGAGGCAGCATCTACCGAGCGAAGGAAATAGGGGTCGAGACCCGAAACGTCACCTATTCCTTCGCTCCATAGATGCTGCCTCACCCGCTGAGTTACTCCAGCATTTTGTCTACCTTCGATTTTTCCAGCATCTGCAGTTCCTTCTTAAACAAGTTATTTCAAAGTGTTATTTAGTGAATAGCATTTGAATGAAGCACAAGTCAAGCACGCAGGCTTGCTTAGAAAACACGATGGTGTCTGGGAAAATAATTGAGCTCACTTCAATGAAGCAGGAAAGATATTGGGCCTTTGTCCAAGGACATGGTCCTGTGAGCAAGAGGATAAGATAAACATTTGTTGCTCAAACACATTGGAGACAAGCTGGGGACATAGATGTTACACAATAACTCTTGTTCCGAGCATGAAGAAGAACAGTTAGTTCCTAAACTATAGTCAACCTTTGTTTGTAGATTTGGTTAGAATCACGGGATTAATGATTATATAAGTGCACGCTTGAATGAGAGTTAGATTTCGGTTTCAGTTCAGAGAGATACAGCGCAGAAACAGGCCCTTCGGCCCACCGAGTCCACACCGACCTGCGATCCCCGCACATTAACACTATCCTACACACACTAGGGACAATTTGCACTTATACCAAGCCAATTAGCCTACAAACCTGTACGTCTTTGGAGAGTGGGGGGAAGCCGAAGATCTCGGAGAAAACCCATGAAGGTCAAAGGGGAGAACGTGCAAACTCCGTACAGACAGCACCCATAGTCGGGATCGAACCTGGGTCTCTGGCGCTGTAAGGCAGCAACTCTATTGTTGCACTACTGTGCCGCCCTATATGCTAAAATAACTGTTGTTCCAGGCATGAAGAAGAAGTTAGTTAGAAAGTCATAGTCGATCATTGTAGGTAGATTCGGGTAGAATCACCGGCTTATTGTTTATGTAAGTGCATGCCTCAATTACATCATCAGAGTTCATCTGGGGCTGTGACCCCAGAACTGCACTAGGATCCACGGGCTTTAAGGTACAACTGCACCAAGAAGCTGTTCCCAGGAAGCTTTTAGAACAAGCCCTTTGATGAACACAAGTAACTGCAGGTGCTGGTTGTCAAAAAAAAGACAAAGTGCTGGAGTAACTCAGTGGGTCAGGCAGCATTTCTGGAGAACATGGATAGGCGACGTTTCAGGTCGGGACTCTTCCTCGGGCAGTTTGTTTCAGATTGATGGATTGATAGATACAGCATGGAAACAGGCCCCTCGGCCTACCTGAATCCAAGCCCACCACCGATCACCCTTTCACACCAGGTCTGGGGTATCCCACTTTTGCATCCATTGCGCACACACGCACACACACACTAGGGACAATTTTGGAGCGTGGGAGGAAATCGAAGGTCAGGGTGAGAACCCAAGCGGGTCACGGGGAGAACGTGCAAACTCCGTACAGACAGCACCTGTAGTCGGGATTGAACGCGGGTCTCGGCGCTGTAAGGCAGCAACTCTACCACTGTGCCACAGTGCAGCCCTGAAGTTTTAGCTATATCAGTTTTATATTTTTCATTTATTGTTCCGAATCCTCGAAACTAGCCCTCAGTATAAGATTTGTGTTGAACCTCCTCTACCTTGCTGTACCTGAACGTATAATGATCACCCCAACTTCATTTGACTTGGGTGGCTCAGCAGTAGAGTTTGAGGGGCTTCTCTACCACACTCTGCCCCCCATGTCCAGCAGCGGAAGGTCCCTAGACTGTGGTCCTCCCCCACCGAGCCTTGGCGTTGGCTGCACCGAGCTTCAGTGCGTCCCTCAGCACGTACTCCCGCAGTCAGGAGCGGGCCAGTCAGCAACATTCCCCGACGGACATCTCGCTCCGCTGGGTGGTCAACAACACTCGGGCCGACCAGACAGCGTCTTTCACCGAGTTGATGACCTTCCAGCAGAACTCGATGTCCATCTCTGAATGTGTCCCTGGGAACAGTCCGTAAATCAGTGAGCCCTCTGTGACGGAGCTGTTCGGGATGAACCGTGACAGGGATCCTTGCATCGTTCTCCAGACTCTCTTCGCAAATCCACACAGGTGGGCAGCCGTCCCCTCTCCATAGCAGCCATCTCCGAGGGCAACGTGCGCTGGTAGTGAGGTTCCAACGTGCGATTTAATTACAATCACCTCTTAACCACAGGGGAATTAGGAATGGACTATTATGGTAGTGTGGTTCTGGTTACCCATGACATTAAAGATGTAGGCTTTACCAGCATCCTGTCTGGATTACGGGTATTAGTAATACCTGTATTACTCATTTTTGGGCTGATTTCAGAGAAAGAGAGGAAACTAAATAGAAGTGTAGAGATAAGAAAGGCATTGATGGTCAGAACCTTTATCCCAGTGTGGAAATGTCTAACACACGATAGCAATAAGGCGAGAGGGCGAAATGTTAATGGAGAAATTCACAAGTTATAGGAGTAGAATTAGGCCATTCGGCCCATCAAGCCCACTCCGCCATTCAATCATGGCTGATCTCTGCCTCCTAATCGCATTTTCCTGCCTTCTCCCCACAACCCTTGACGCCTGTCCTAATCAAGAATTTGTCTCCCTCTGCCTTAAAAATATCCACTGACTTGTCCTCCACAGCCCTCTGCGGCAATGAGTTCCACATAGAAACATAGAAAATAGGTGCAGGAGTAGGCCATTCGGCCCTTCGAGCCTGCACCGCCATTCAATATGATCATGGCTGATCATCCAACTCAGTATCCCGTACCTGCCTTCTCTCCATACCCCCTGATCCCTTTAGCCACAAGGGCCACATCTAACTCCCTCTTAAATATAGCCAATGAACTGTGGCCTCAACTACCTTCTGTGGCAGAGAGTTCCAGAGATTCACCACTCTCTGCGTGAAAAATGTTTTTCTCATCTCGGTTCTAAAGGTACTTAATCCTCTATCCTTAAGCTGTGACCCCTTGTCCTGGACTTCCCCAACATCGGGAACAATCTTCCTGCATCTAGCCTATCCAATCCCTTAAGAATTTTGTAAATTTCTATAAGATACCCCCTCAATCTCCTAAATTCTAGCGAGTACAAGCCGAGTCTATCCAGATTAACCATCCTCTGACTAAAGAAGTTCCTCCTCACCTCCTTTCTGAAAGAGCGCCCTTTAATTCTGAGGCTACGACCTCTGATCCTAGACTCTCCCACCAGTGGAAACATCCTTGCCTTTCAGGCCAAGTGCGGGACGTGTGGTCTTTTACACAGAGGGTGGTGGGTGCCTGGAACGAGTTTCCGGGGGTGGTGGTGGAAGCAGATATGAAGTGGCTTTAAGGGGCTTTCAGATAGACACATGGATATGCAGGGAAAGGAGGGATATGGATCACGTGCATGCAGAGGGGATTTGTTTAACTTGGCATCATGTTCGACATGGACACTATGGGCCCAAAGCCTTTTCAGTGCTGAATTGTTGAATTTAGTTTAGAGATACAGTGTGGAAACAAGGCCATTCTGCCCGCCTGGTACATGCCGACAATCGATCACACTAGTTCTATGTTATGCCACTTTCTCATCCACTCATCCAGGGACAATTTACAGAGGGCCGATTAGCTTACAAACCCGCACGTCTTTGGGATGTGGGAGGAAACCGGAGCACCCGGAGGAAGCCCACGTGGTCATGGGGAGAGCAGGCAAACTCCACACAGACAGCACCCGAGGTCAGGATCGAACCTGGGTCTCTGGCAGCATGAGGCAGCTGCTCCACCCGCCGAGCCACCGTGCCGACTGTACTGCACTTTGTTCTATGACAGTAACAGCCAGCATTGCAACAACATCGCAGCCCTCGACCACGATAAATGAAAGGAAAATTGAAACCAACTCCCTCGGTAGTTTCTGCGTGTCCTCTCCTTATGAGTGATTCCCATGGCTGTTTCTCAACGTTCCCGCAGTCGGGGTCAACACATGTGATTTTGTGGCTTTCAGACCATTGTATTGAAATGACAGCCAACACGACTTCAACATGCCCCAAAGGAACAAAGTCATTGAAGATCTTTCGATGTGTGGTCACTCTCAGCTCGCCAAGCGATGATAGCACAACGCTGCAGCAGGTAGTACTGCTGCCTGACAACAGTTTAAGAATAAGGGGTAGGCCATTTAAGTAAGTAAGTAAGTAAGTTTATTGGCCAAGTATTCACATACAAGGAATTTGCCTTGGTGCTCCGCCCACAAGTAACAACATGACATACAGTGACAGTTACCAATGACTCAGAAAACACTAAATATTAATAATAATAAAACATTTAGGACTGCGATGAGGAAAAACTTTTTCAGCCAGAGAGTTGTGAATCTGTGGATTTCTCTGCTGCAGAAGGCAGTGGAGGCCAATTCACTGGATGTTTGCAAGAGAGAGTTGGATATAGCTCTTCGGGCTAACGGAATCAAGTGGTATGGGGAGAAAGCAGGAACGGGGCACTGATTCTGGATGATCAGCCATGATCATATCAAATGGCGGTGCTGGCTCAAAGGGCCGATTGGCCTACTCCTGCACCTATTGTCTATGTTTCTAACATCACCATCCCTGACTCCATTTTCAGTCAGAGGATGGTGAATCTGTGGAACTCTTTGGATATATTTAAGGCAGAGATCGATCAATCTCTCCCTCCCAACCTCATTCTCCTGCCTTCTCCCCATAACCCCTGACACCCGCACTAATCAAGAATCTATCTCTGCCTTAAAAATATCCACTGACTTGGCCCCCACAGCCTTCTGTGGCAATGAATTCCACACATTCACCACATATTTATTTAGTTATGTAAAAGTGTGTTTTTTTGTGTTTTTTTTGTGTTTTGATGTGGGGGAAGAGGGTACGGTGCGGGGGATACCGTCCTTCAGCCGCCTCCTGGTGAAGACGCGACTATTATTCGAGTCGCGTCCTCGCCCCCCCCACCAGCGGCCTACCTACTGGATTGGCGCGGCCTTTCCTGCGACCAGAGCTCCAGCAGCGGCAGGACAGCGCTGTAACATCGCGAGGCTGGCGATGCCTTACCGGGGGTCGCCGTCTGGAGCCCGGAGTGCTGGACCTGCTGCACCGACATCATGGAGCTGCGGTTTGCGGGTTTGCGGGCTCCCAACGCGGGCGGCGCTGATCAACAACGCGGGGTCCTGTGACTCTGCCCGGCTCGGCCTGCGGACTCGGGAGCTGCGGACTCCGGCTGTGGGAGGCGGCTGATCAGGAGGTCCAGGCCGCTGAGGAGGAGGATGTTCACCGTCGGGGTTCGGCGTCGGCGTTCCACCAGCCCGGCGTGGGGGCCTGGACATCGGGCCGCCCGGTACGGCGACTGCGGGTGCTAGGAAGGCCTCGACCACGAGTGAACATCTGGGAAGAACAGAGGGGAGGCTGGCTGGACTATGGTGCCTTCCTCACCTTGGTGCCACTGTGTTATGTTGTGTCGTGGACTTTCAGTGTTTGTGTTTTGTTTTTTTTAATTCTATTTTATTTTTAATATGTTTTATTATTTATTATTATTTATTTATTTTTATTTTTATGATACTGCCTGTAAGGGAAATTCATTTCGTTGTCTCTAACTGAGACAATGACAATAAATTTGAATACAATACAATACAATACAATCTATGCCTCTCATGATTTTATATACTTTTATCGAGTCTCCCTTCAACCTCCGATGTTGCATGGAAAACAATCCCAGGTTTATCCAACCCCTCCCAGTGGCTGAAACGCTCTAATCCAGGCAGCATTGTGGTAAACCTGCTCTGCACCCTCTCCAAAGTCAAAGTCAATTTTATTTGTCACATACACCCGAAGGTGCAGTGAAATGAATTTGCCAGCAGCGATACACCTAGAGGAACACACAATACACAATACAATTTAACATAAACATCCACCACAGCATTCTTCACAGTGGTGGAAGGCAGCAAAGTTCAGCCAGTCCTCATTCTCCCAGTAATGGGGTGAATAAAACTACAGGCAATGCTCCAAAACATGACTAAGCAAAGTCTTATGGAACTGCATCTATAAGACTATAATCTATTTAAGAAGGAACTGCAGATGCTGGAAAATCGAAGGTGGAGAAACTCAGCGGGTGCAGCAGCATCTATGGAGAGAAGGAAATAGGCAACGTTTCGGGCCGAAACCCTTCTTCAGACTATAATCTATATCTGGCCTGACTTGAAATATGGATTCGTAAGCAATGAAAATTATACTTTACATTTTGATAATGAAATTAACATATTAATTAAGGTCAACAGCGAAGATAGACATAAAATGCTGGAGTAACTCAGCAGGTCAGGCAGTATCTCTGGAGTGAAGGAATAGGTGACGTTTCAGGTCAAGACCCTTCTTCAAACTGAAGTCAGGGGAGAGGGAAACTAGAGGTATGAAAAAGTTCAAAACAAACGGAGCCGGCACTCGTGACCAAGGAAAGGTGGAGCCCACAATGGTCCATTGTTGGCTGTGGAAGAGGTGATAACGAAGTGTTAGGAACAGTGGAACTAGCAGAACGACTAGGGTGGGGCAGAGGAACGGAGAGAGAGGAACTACTTCAAGTTGGAGAAATCAATGTTCATACCGCTGGGGCGTAAGGTGCCCAAGCGAAATACGAGGTGCTGTTCCTCAAATTCGCGTTGGGCCTCACTCTGACAATGGAGGAGGCCCAGGACAGAAAGGTCAGTGTGGGAATGGGAGGGAGAGGGGGAGTTAAAGTGTTTGGTAGATCAGGTAGGCCAAGGCAGAGTGAGAATTTTGAGAAGTAATATTCTGTCTGTTGGGTTACTGTGGCGAACAGTTTTAGTTTAGTTTACTATTGTCATGTGAAAAACCTTTGTTGCGTACCATCCTGTCAGCAGAAAGACAACACATGATTACAATTGAGCCATTTACAGTGTGTAGATAGATACCTCATGAGGGAGTAACCCGCCGAAAACTGAGGAAGCTTGGCATGAACGCCAGCATCCTCACAAACTTCTAGAGTTGCACCATCGAGGCTGCATCACAGTCTGGTACGGGAACTGTTCAGCCCACAGCCACAAATCTCTACAGAGAGTGGCGGAGGCAGCACACAGCACATCACTGGCAACTGTCTCCCGGCCATTCAGGACATTTACCACAGGCGATACCTGTGGAAGGCACACGGCATCATTAAGGACCACAGCCACCCGGCACGCAGATTGTTCTCATTGTTACCGTCAGGCAGGCGATACAGGAGCATGGCTGCATGTACCACCAGACTTAAGAACAGTTTTTACCATCAGGATTCTGAACTCATAAACACATCATATATGTTGATTATTTTATTTCATATTGTCTTTTACTGACTAATGTCACTTTTACCTTATCTTTTTTTTACGTTAATTTTATCCTTGTATTATCATTGCTGAGGTGATCCGTTGTCTTGTCAAACACATTGTACTGTTGACCCTGTGTTAACCTACATATGACAAATAAAACTGAGCTGAACTAACGTTTAAAGCAAGGTAAAGCCAGCAAAGTCCGATCAAGGACAGTCCGAGGGTCACCAATGAGGTAGTTCAGCACTGCTCTCTGGTTGTGGTAGGATGGTTCAGTCACCTGATAACAACTGGGAAGAAACTGTCTCTGAATCTGTGGGGGGGCAGCCACGGTGGCACAGCGGCAGAGTCGCTGCCTTAGAGCACTTGCAGCGCCAGAGACGCGGGTTCGATCCCAACTGTGGGTGCTGTCTGTGTGGAGTTTGTGCATTCTCCCCGTGACCATGTGGGTTTTCTTCGAGATCTTTGGTTTCCTCCCGCACTCCAAAGACGTACTGATTTGTAGGTTAATTGGCTTGGGTTTATATACTTGGTATAAGTGTAAATTGTCCCTAGTGTGTGTGTAGGATAGTGCGGGGGTCGCTGGTCGGCGTGGGCACGGCAGGCTGAAGAGCCTGTTTCCGTGCTGTATCTCTAAAAAAAAATCTGGAGATGTGCGTTTTCACACTTTTATACCTTTTGCCCGATGGGAGAGGGGAGAAGAGGGAGTGGCCGGGGTGCAACTTGTCCTTGATGATGCTGCTGGCCTTGCCGAGGTGTAAACGGAGTCAATGGAAGGGAGGTTAGTTTGTGTGATGGTCTGGGCTGCGTCCACAATTCGCTGCAATTTCTTGCGGAAGGTTTGTGGGTTAAACTCTTCCCAGAAGAACGTGAAGGGGGATTCTGCTCTGGAAGGGAAGATATCGGGGGCAGTGAGGGGAACTCTGAAATTATGAATCAAACTCTAAATAACATCCAGCGATCCCCAAGAATTCCCATCACCTGACTGCATCCAAATGGTAGATACAAGAGTACATTTATAAGAGTAAACAAAGCAAAAAGTGTTTTAAACAAAAACAAATGTAGAAATGTAGGAAAAGTTTAGAGGGATAAGAGCTAAAACTGGGCAATCAGGACCAGCTTAGACTGAGACATCTTGGTCAGCATGGATGAGATGGGCTGAAGGGCCTGTTTCTATGCAGTGTGACTCTATGCAATACTCAGCGTTATTTCTCTCAGAGGTATTTTTGTTCATAGGTTCATAAGAAGTAGGCCATTAGGCCCATCAAGTCTACTCCGCATTCAATCATGGCTGATCTGTCTCTCCCTCTTAACCCCACTCCCCTGCCTTCTCCCCATAACCCCTGACACCCATACCAATCAAGAATCAATCTCTCTCTGCTTTAGAAATATCCATTGACTTGGCCTCCACAGCCTTCTGTGGCAATGAATTCCACAGATTCACCACCCTCTGACTAAAGGAATCATCTCCTCATCTCCTTCCTAAAGGAACGTCCTTTATGTCTGAGGCTGTGACCTCCGGTCCCAGATTCTCCCGCTGGTGGAAACCTCTGATCCACATCCACTCCATCTGGGCCTGGATAACTAATTGGACAGTTAAAGATTCGAGTCCTTAAGTCTTATTACTGGTTGGGACTTCGACTTCAAAGAAAGGGAGAAACCGTGGATTCCGGCTGTTGGTGGGAAATTGCCTTTGAAGGATTCGAGATCTAAACTAATGAGGCACCCCACCCCTTCACGAAATAAAACTAAATTACAGGCGTGCCTGCTTGCCACTTTGATGAATTCCCGTAAGAGGTCTAATTTGGAATATTTCACCCTGTTCATTTTTTAATATAGAACATAATAAGCCTTGATTAGGTCCCTTAAGGCAGGGAAAATGCTTTGGTCTGATGTAGAAATAAGGAACTGCAGATGCTGGTTAATACACAAAAGTGCTGGAGTAACTCAGCAGGCCAGGCAGCGTCTGTGGAGAACATGGATAGGCGACGTTTCAGGTTGGGACTGCAGAAGGGTCTCGACCCGAAATGTCGCCTGTCCCCATGTCACCAATTTGACTGTGGAGGGTAGGAACTGGTTCATCCCGGAGACGGGCACAAAAAAGCTGGAGTAACTCAGTGGGTCAGGCAGCATCTCTGGAAAAGATTGTGAGCAGTTTTGGGCACCGTATCTGAGGAAGTATTTGCTGGCTCTGGAGAGGGTCCAGAGGAGGTTTACAAAAATGATCCCAGGAATGAGTAGGTTAACTAACATATAATGAGCGTTTGACGGCACTGGGCTTGTACTCGCTGGAGTTTAGAAGAATGAGGGGGGGACTCTACAGAATAGTGAAAGGCTTGGATAGAGTGGATGTGGAGAGGATGTGGACTAGAGGTCACAGCCTCAGAATTAAAGGACGTTCTTTTAGGAGGGAGATGAGGAGGAATTTCTTTAGTTGTTTCTGAATTAACTATGTCACTCTCCATCCTAATGAAGAACTCAACCATATTATGGTCACTCTTGCCCAAGGGGCCACGCACAACAAGACTGCTAACTAACCCTTCCTCATCACTCAATACCCAGTCTAGAATAGCCTGCTCTCTCGTTGGTTCCCCTACATGTTGGTTTAGAAAACTATCCCGCATACATTCCAAGAAATCCTCTTCCTCAGCACCCCTGCCAATTTGATTCACCCAATCTATATGTAGATTGAAGTCACCCATTATAACGGTTTTACCTTTGTTGCACGCATTTCTAATTTCCTGTTTGATGCCATCCCCAACTTCACTACTACTGTTAGGTGTCCTGTATGCAACTACCACCAGCGTTTTCTGCCCCTTAGTGTTTCGCAGCTCTACCCATACCGATTCCACATCCTCCAAACTAATGTCCTTCCTTTCTATTGCGTTAATCTCCTCTCTAACCAGCAACGCTACCCCACCTCCTTTTCCTTTCTCTCTATCCCTCCTGAATATTGAATATCCCTGGATGTTCAGCTCCCAGCCTTGGTCACCCTGGAGCCATGTCTCCGTGATCCCAACTATATCATAGTCATTAATAGCTATCTGCACATTCAACTCATCCACCTTATTACGAATGTTCCTTGCATTGAGACACAAAGCCTTCAGGCTTGTTTTTACAACACTCTTTGGCAGCCTTATACAATTATGTTGAAAAGTGGCCCTTTTTGATTTTTGTCCTGGTTTTGTCTGCCTGCCACTTTTACTTTTCACCTTGCTACCTATTGCTTCTACCCTCATTTTACACCCCATCTGTCTCTCTGCTCTTGTACCCATCCCCCCGCCACATTAGTTTAAATCCTCCCCGACAGCACTAGCAAACACTCCCCCAAGGACATTGGTTCCATTCCAGCCCAGGTGCAGACCGTCCTGTTTGTACTGGTCCCACCTCCCCCAGAACTGGTTCCAATGCCCTAGAAATGTGAATCCCTCCCCCTTGCACCATTTTTCAAGCCACGTATTCATCTGAAATATCTTCCTATTTCTACTCTGACTGGCACGTGGCACTGGTAGTAATCCAGAGATTATTACCTTTGAGGTCCTACTTTTAAGTTTATCCCCTAGCTCCCTAAATTCATCTTGTAGGACCTCATCCCGTTTTTTACCTATATCGTTGGTGCCAATATGCACCACGACAACTGGCTGTTCACCCTCCCCCTCCAGAATGTTCTGCAGCCGCTCAGAGACATCCCTGACCCTTGCACCAGGGAGGCAACATACCATCCTGGAGTCTCGTTTGTGGCCGCAGAAACGCCTATCTATTCCCTTTACAATTGAATCCCCTATTAGTGTTCGGCTGGCGACCGGAAGGTAGCTGGTTCGAATCCCGCTTGGAGTGCATACTGTCGTTGTGTCCTTGGGCAAGACACATCACCCACCTTTGCCTGTGTGTGAATGTGTGTGAATGTGTGTGAGTGATTGGTGGTGGTCGGAGGGGCCGTAGGCGCAGATTGGCAGCCACGCTTCCGTCAGTCTGCCCCAGGGCAGCTGTGGCTACAGAAGTAGCTTACCACCACCGAGTGTGACTGAGGAGTGAATGAATAATGCGATGTAAAGCGCCTTGAGTATTAGAAAGGCGCTATATAAATCCCATCCATTATTATTATTATTATTACTATAGCCCTTCCACTCTTTTTCCTCCCCTCCTGTGCCGCAGAGCCACCCACGGTGCCATGAACCTGGCTGCTGCTGCCTTCCCCTGATGAGCCATCTCCCCCAACAGTATCCAAAATGGTATATCTGTTTAGGAGGGAGATGACCGCTGGGGACTCCTGCCTATTGCTACGCTGGCTAGTGGCCACCCGTTCCCTTTCTGTCCGCTTAACATTTACCTGCGGTGTGGCCAACTCACTGTACGTGCTATTCACGACTTTCTCAGCATCGTGGATGCTCCAGTATGAATCCAACCGCAGCTCCAACCGTTCAATGTGGTCTGCCAGGAGCTGCAGCTGGACACACTTCCTGCACACGTAGTCACCAGGGACACCGGCCATATCCCTGATCTCCCACATGTTGCAGGATGAGCAAACCATGGGGCCGATCTCAACTGACATGGCTTACCCCCAAATTAGCTCACTCCCACTATAAAAATCTTAATCTTTTAAACTGTACCTTTACTAAAAAGCACTGTACCCTTAACTCACTGAACCCTTAACTCACTGAACCCTTAACTCACTGAACCCTTAACTCACTGAACCCTTAACTCACTGAACCCTTAACTCACTGAACCCTTAACTCACTGAACCCTTAACTCACTGAACCCTTAACTAAAATGTACAAACAGAAAGCAGAAATACAAACCTGGGGTTATTCCAATCACCTGCTTCCTCTAGTCCGCTTCCACAAATCAGCTGCTTCCTCGAGACACTTCTTTTGAAGTGTGACGTCCAGGTTCAGGAACAGCTACTTCCCTAAAGCCATCACAGACTATTAAACACAACAACCTCAAATAAATTCTGAACTACAATAGACTATTATTATTACTACCTGTACTGTTATTATTGGACTACTTTTGTGTGTTTTTTGTGTGTATGTATTGTGTGTGCATATGTATACAGTATATATATATATATATATATATGTATATGTCTGTGTATATATACAGGGCTGCCAACTCTCACGCATTGGGCGTGAGACTTCCGCATTTCACTCTCACACTGATCACAAATTTCTCACGCTCTGTCGTGAGAAATTCTGCGATCAACGAGAATTTCAAAACTCATATCGTGTGCATGGTCCACGGGTGTTGGAGAGCCAGGGCTGAGGGAGGGATGGAAGGTGAAGCAGCGGAGGGGACAAATGCGGACGGGGAGCCGGGCTGGCGAGTGTTTGCCGGGCTGGCGAGTGTTTGCCGGGCTGGCGAGTGTTTGCCGGGCTGGCGAGCCGCCCGGCTGCAGAGTCCCGGGCCGTCGTAGGCGTCGGAAGCGTTGCACCGCTGCCGTGAGAGTCTTTGTGCCGAATTCGCCCTGGAACAGGCAGCATCTCTGGAGAGAAGGAATGGGTGACGTTTCAGGTCGTGACCCTTCCAAGGGTCTCGACCTGAAACCTTTAGAAGGGTCTCGACCCGAAACGTCACCCATTCCTTCTCTCCAGAGATGCTGCCTGTCCCGTTGAGTTACATTTTGTGTCTCTCTTCGGTTTAAACCAGCATCTGCAGTTCCTTCTCACACAACGAGACTCAACAAGACGACTTTGAAGCTGGTACCCCTCTGGGGTGGGGGAGGGACGGAGAGAGAGGGGATTTTAAAGAAATCTATATTATATGTAAAGTATATACATATGTGCGTGTGTGCTTGTGAGTGTGTGTATACACACACTGATCTATTTTCTCTCTCTTGTTTATTATATTGTTTACAGTGGACTATATTTACACAGGTTTCGGCCCGAAACGTCGCCTATTTCCTTCGCTCCATAGATGCTGCCGCACCCGCTGAGTATCTCCAGCATTTTTTATCTACCTTCGATTTTCCAGCATCTGCAGTTCCTTCTTAAATACTATATATACATATTCTGTTGTGCTGCAGCAAGTAAGAATTTTGTAGTTCTATCTGGGACATGTGACAATAAAACACTCTTGACTTGACACAGTTTGTGAAAGTGGACATGAAGTTATGTCGGAGTGTACGCATTCCACGGATGACTCCCTGTTCACGCTTAAAGTTGTTTTGCCACAGGAGTTTCCTGAGATCATCTTTCCGGAACGTTCCATGGTCATACATGGCGTCTCGTTCCCTGGCAGCACACAGATGCTTCCTGTATCTGCGCGCTGAGCCCACCCGTATCCGTGCGCTCATCTCCGTGTCCCACGCCGGTCACCATTTGTGGCAATGGTCAGAGTGAAGTCTGAAGAAGGGTCTCGACCCGAAACGTCATCCATTCCTTCTCCCCAGCGATGTTGCCCGTCCCGCTGAGTTACTCCAGCACTCTGTGTCTATTTATTCATCAGCTACTGTTCATCACATCCGGCATGTTACGGCCTTCTGCCCCGCTTCGTTAAACCGTCATCTCTCACTCCAGTACTCATGTCCATGAGACAATGAGACACCCATTGTTGCCTGATGGTTTTACACTTCACTGGCCCACTGTCATTCCCTCTTCAGTTTAGTTTAGTTTAGAAATATAGCGCGGAAACAGGCCCTTCGGCCCACCGCGCCGACCAGCGATTAACACTGCCCGACACACACTAGGGACAATTTTACACTTACAACAAGCCAATTAACCCACACACCTGGACGTTGTTGGAGTGTGGGAGGAAACCGAAGATCTTGGAGAAAAACCGCACAGGTCACGGGGAGAACGTACAAACTCCGTACAGACAGCACCCGTAGTCAGGATCAAACCTGGGTCTCTGGAGCTGTAAGCGGGCAGCCATGATAGATAGATAGATAGATAGATAGATAGATAGATAGATAGATAGATAGATAGATAGATAGATAGATAGATAGATAGATAGATAACGTTATCTCCCCCTCCCAGTTACAATCAGTCTGAAGAAGGGACCCAACCCGAAATTACTGGGTCGGGACCCTGGGTAACTCCAGCACTTTGTGTACCGTTAGTTTAGATTGTGATTGCCATGTGCACCGAGGTACCGAGAAAACCTTTTGTTTGTGTGAGTACAGGAGCCTGAAATGTGTAACGACCAGGCTTAAGAGCAGCTTCTTCCACACAACCATCAGGAGGAGAGAGGAGGGGGGAGGAGATAGGAGAGGGGGGGAGGAGAGGGGGGGGAGGAGAGGGGGGGAGGAGAGGGGGGAGGAGAGGGGGGGAAGGAGAGGGGGGGAAGGAGAGGGGGGGGAGGAGAGGGGGGGGAGGAGAGGGGGGAGAGGAGAGGGAGGGGGGAGAGGAGAGGGAGGGGTTGAGAGGGGAGGAGAGGGGGCAGAGGAGAGGGAGTGGGGGGGGAGAGGAGATGGAGGGGGGGGGGGGGGGGAGAGGAGAGGGAGGGGGGGGAGAGAGAGTGCCTTTTTACTTCAACCCAAACCCAAACAACCATTTGCAGGCAGTGCTTTTTTACCTCTAACCATATTTTCATTTTCAAACCAAATTAAGGGTACTCACAGTGCTGTCGACATTTGTCAGTGTCATTCAAAGCTCTGATTGAGGCACACCACTTGCAGAGACTGATTGAGGCACACCACATGCAGAGACTGATTGAGGCACACCACATGCAGAGACTGATTGAGGCACACCACATGCAGAGACTGATTGAGGCACACCACTTCCTGGTTTTATAGTCCCTCCCCCTCCCTCCAGCGGGGGCAGCAGAGAGAATGGGGAATTTTGTAAAAACATTAATATCTCTGTCAATTTTCATAGACGGGAAAAATCCTCGGCACACATGCGGCGGAGGGGGGCTCTGAGCGAGGTGGCCAAACATGACAGCCGTAGGTGGTGGCGTACTCTCGGAAACCGCAGCACAGATCGCCAAAACCGGTCAAGAACAGAGTTTTAGTAATATATAGATATGTGTTCAGGTTCATAAATGATAGCAGAGTTAGACCAATCGGCCCATCAGGGGTGACACATTGGTGTAGCGGTAGAGTTAGTTCCTCACAGCACCAGACACCTGGATTAGATCCTGACTTGTCTGTACGGAGTTTGTACGTTCTCCCCGTGACCTGTGCGGGTTTCCACTGAGATTTTTGGTTTCCTCCCACACTCCAAAGACTTACTGGGTTAGCTGGTTTGGTGTAATGGTGCATTGTCTCTAGTGTGTGTAGGATACTGTTCAGGAATCGCTGGTCTGTGCGGACTCGGCCAGCCGAAGGGCCTGTTTCTGCACTGTAACTAAACCAATGTGTAGGAAAGAACTACAGATGCTGGTTTATATCGAGGATAGGCACAACATGCTGGAGTAACTCAGTGTCCGGCAGCATCTCTAGAGAGAGGGAATGGGTGACGTTTCGGGTCGAGATCCTCCTTCAGACCGAACGTACGTGCCATCTCAAATGTACGATCAGGAAATTCTGACTGTTAACTTTCCATTCGAGAAGCAGGCTGAAATACGCACCTTATTTCCTGCAACTCTCACAACTGCAGCAGAGACCAAAAGGTGTTTGAACACGACCCACTCAGGCTGCCAGAGAACTTTGCTAAATGTTTAATGTGGTCGGTGTTACTATTTATTTAGCGAATGCAAAGTCCTTTAGCCAAGCAGTTGCCTCTTGATCTGCTGTATGAAGGGTGACAAGTCCTCCTTTGGGTCTTTGTTGAGGGCATGCTTCAACGATGTGTTGCATTGTTTGCTGCTCTCCACAAGCACACCGTGGGGTTGGGCTGCTGCCCCATTTGTGAAGGCTGGCCAAGCAGGGGCTCATGTCAGGGACGACAGATGGCACAATGGGCTAAGTATTCGTCTGGCAACCGGAAGGTAGCCGGTTCGAAACCCGCTCGGAGTGCATACTGTCGTTGTGCCCTTGGGCAAGACACTTCACCCACCTTTGCCTGTGTGTGAATGTGTGTGAGTGATTGGTGGTGGTCGGAGGGGCCGTAGGCGCAGATTGGCAGCCACGCTTCCGTCAGTCTGCCCCAGGGCAGCTGTGGCTACAGAAGTAGCTTACCACCACCGAGTGTGACTGAGGAGTGAATGAATAATGCGATGTAAAGCGCCTTGAGTATTAGAAAGGCGCTATATAAATCCCATCCATTGTTATTATTATTATGTCCAGTCCTGAATCTATTACAGATGACGTCAATAGAGTGTTGGTGGGCGAGGACTTCGATGAGGCGTCGCTTGGCTGCAGAGAGGCCTTCAACATTCAGTTGTAGTATTCGGAGAGCAGGTCCAAGTGCTAGGTGCTCTTGAGGCTGGTCGTTGTTGCTGCTTTCGGCTTTGGGATAATGACTAGGATTCTTTGACTTGGCTCTCAGGCGCTGTCTTGTAGAATTGAGTCTGCTGGAAGGATCATTGGCTTCCCCAGGCGAGCCTGGGTACTGACGGGGGGCGCGACGAGAACGCTGATCCATTGCCCCCCCCCATTGACCCATTGTCACTAAAAATGACTCAAGAGTGCAAACTGAGTTGGTCGACAGCGTGCCATGCCAGCGTCTTGTTATTGCACTTGTTATTGCGCTAATTTCTCAGCTTGAGAACCCAAGGCAACTCGGGGGTGGGTGTGAGAATGGATGGGGAAGTAGGTTGGACTTGATCTCATTGAAGGGCCAAATGGCTCAGGCTCTGTGACTCAATCATATTCTGGTCAATTCTGCCCACACCCCACACCCTGTTACATATATCTGTGCTCACTCACCATTCATTAATATCATCATTCATAACTTTAACGCCAAGCCTCCATGCCTTGTTCACTTGTGAATACCACGTCATCCTGACTTGTAAATACCCATACATATACTCACTTAATTAGCCAAGTATGTTTGGCAACATACGAGGAATTTCATTTGCCATACAGTTAAAAGACAATAGACAATAGACGACAGGTGCAGGAGTAGGCCATTCGGCCCTTCGAGCCAGCACCACCATTCAATGTGATCATGGCTGATCACCCCCAATCAGTACCCCGTTCCTGCCTCCTCCCCATATCCCCTGACCCCGCTATCTTTAAGAGCCCTATCTAGCTCTCTCTTGAAAGCACCCAGAGAACCGGCCTCCACCGCCCTCTGAGGCAGAGAATTCCACGGACTCACAACTCTCTGTGAGAATTTCACAGACTCACAACTAGTATCATTCTAATAAAAAGCAACAGGACACACAAAATACATTTTAACATACACATCCACCACACAGGGACATACACGGGATTCCCCCCGCCACGGGTACCATGTAATCCCGTGCTACCTGCTCCATGGTCGGATAGTCGGCGACTAAACTGTCTCCCCCACCTGGTTTTCCAGGTGAGGAGGGGGCTGTGGACCCCCAGCTGGATCAAAAACAAGGCCCGTCAAAGGGTGGAGAGGCCATCCACACCTCAGTAGAAGTTGCGATCACTGTGGTACATTGTAGCATTGTAAGGAATGATGATAAAGCACACACACACACACACCAACATCCTAGACTCCCAGCGGTGGAAGTCGGCAGGAACTGGAGGACAGAGACGTGTGGTGCGTCCGTCGCCGTTCCCGTAGGAAACCAGCGCCACTGTGCCGCTAATGTTGTCAACGCTGTCATCCCATCATTGTCATACAATGTATGACATACATCATCATCCATCACCTTGGACCTTCCCCCTCTCACTCCCCCCACATCGATCTATGTGAGCTGTTACGGGGAGAAGGCAGGAGACTGGGGTTAGGGAGGAGAGATAGATCAGCCAGGATTGAATGTCGGAGTAGACTAGATGGGCCGAATGGCCTAATTCTACTCCTATTCCTTATGACCTTAGGCGGGTACAACAGTTCGAGGATGTGACCCCCCCACTATTTACCCGCCCCCACCCACACACTGCACGGTGGTTAAGTTGCTGCCTAACCGTACCAGAGGCAAGGGTTCGATCCCGTCTACGGGCGCTGTCTGTATGGAGTTTGTACGTTCTCCCTGTGACCTGCGTGGGTTTTCTCCGGGTGCTCCACTTTCCTCCCACACTCCAAAGACGTGCAGGTTAATTGGCTTGGTGCAATTGTGTCTTGTCCCTAGTGTGTGTAGGATAGTGCTTGTGTGCGGGGGATCGCTGGTCGGTATGGACTCGCTGGGCCGAAGGGCCTGTTTGCGCGCTGTGTCTCTGAGACTTTTTCTTGTCGTATCCCCCTTCTTTGCCTCCGTCTGCGCTGAGGCCCTAATGGCGGAGCTGGCGGTCTCCAACTGCGACCGACCTCGAGGCTCCGGAGGCAGAGCCAGCCAGGACTAGGCTGGCCGACTTCGGGGCTGAGGCCCAACTCGGAGAGGAGGTGGCGTTCCGGCTTTCGGCAGCGGCCGAATCGGGGCTGAGGGCCGGCGGTGACGTCACTTCGGAGGGACTGCTGGACTGGAGGGTGGCATCTTCGGCCTGGATCGCCTCAGCACAGAGGGAGAACAAGATGGGAAGACTTTTGCCTCCATCACAGTGAGGAGGTGCTCGGTGAACTCACTGTGGTGGATGTTAACTTTATTATTATTGTGGTGGATGTTAACTTTATTATTATTGTATAGGACTGCTGCAGGAGACCAGACGCCTGTGGCAGGGGCTACGGATTGTAACCAACTACCGGAGCACCCCACCCTCATCCGCAAGTGCCGGCACCTCCCTAGCTGATGACCTGAACTCCTTTTACGCTCGTTTCGAGAGGGGCAACACCACTCCAGGTCTCCCGACTATCGACAATACCGCCAGCGGGCTGGCTACTGAAGATGAAGGGAGGAATGTGCACACATTCTCGCTGTCTGAGCAGGAGGGCTCTGACACGGGTGAACACGAGGAAAGCTGCAGGCCCCGATGGCATCTCGGGGCGAGTACTCAAGTCCTGTGCTACGCAGCTAGATCCAGTGCTCACTACAATATTCAACCTCTCCCTGGGCAAGTCCGTGGTTCCTGCCTGCTTCAAAAAATCCATCTTTGTACCGGTACCAAAAAATGCCTCCCCAGCCTGTCTGAATGACTACCGTCCGGTGGCCCTTACCTCGGTAGTCATGAAATGCTTTGAGAGGCTGGTGAAGAAACACATCTGTGCCTTCCTCCCTCGCAACATGGACCCGTTGCAGTTCGCATACCGTCCGAACTGATCCACGGACGATGCGGTCTCCCAGGTCTTGCACACCGCTCTCTCCCATCTGGACAGCCAGAAGGGGGGCTACGTGAGGATGCTGTTCATAGACTACAGTTCAGCCTTCAACACGATAGTCCCCACCAGACTGGCCGGGAAGCTAATGGAATTGGGGCTCAACACCTCCCTGTGTGCCTGGGTCCTGGACTTTCTCACCGCCAGGCCCCAGGTAGTCAAGATGGGAGGGAATACATCGAAGTCCCTCACCCTGAGCACAGGATCGCCCCAGGGTTGCGTCCTCAGCCCCCTATTGTACTCCCTGTACACACATGACTGTGTGGCTAGGTTCAGCTCCAACTCAATAATTAAGTTTGCTGATGACACTGTGGTGGTGGGCCTGATCTCAGACAACGATGAGAAGGCCTACCGGGAGGAGGTGGCTGGTCTAGCACTCTGGTGCCAGGATAACAGCCTCCTCTTGAACATCAAAAAAGCGAAGGAGCTGATCATGGACTTTAGGAGGGCACATCATCCGAGGACATACACTCCATTGAGGATAAATGGGGATCCTGTGGATAGGGTGAACTGTTTTAAATACCTGGGAGTCCACATCTCCGAGGATATGACATGGGCATCACACGCCTCAGCACTCGTGAGTAAGGCAAGGCAGCGCCTTTACCACCTCAGGCAATTGAGGAAATTCAGAGTGTCTCCGAGGAGCCTCCAGTGCTTCTACTCAGCGGCGGTGGAAAGCATCTTGTCTGGGAACATTACCATCTGGTTTGGGAATTGCTCTGCCCAGGACAAGAAGGCTCTGCAGAGAGTAGTGCGTTCGGCCGAACAAACGCACTATGGGAACTTCACTTGCCCCCCTGCAGGAACTATACATCAGGAGGTGCAACTCCAGAGCCAATAAAATCATGGGAGACCCCTTCCACCCCTGCAATGGACTGTTCCAGCTGCTACGGTCAGGCAAACGCCTCCGTTGCCATGCGGTGAGAATGGAGAGGTTGAGAAGGAGTTTCTTCCCAGAGGCCATTCGGACTGTAAACTCCTATCTCACCAGGGACTAACTCTACTGAACGTTTTTCCTTCCAATATTTAATATGTAAAAGAATATGTGTGTTTATGATTGTGTTTATAGTTTGTTTGGTTGTTTGTTTGTTTGTCTTTTTGCACAAAGTCCGCGAGCATTGCCACTTTTCATTTCACTGCACATCTCGTATGTGTATGTGACGAATCAACTTGACTAGACTGGACTGCAGGCAACGAAATTTCGTTCAGACCGAAAGGTCTAAATGACAATAAAGGAATCTAATCCAATCTAATCTAGACAGGGCAGTAAACATGAGCAATTCCCACTTCCTGATGATGATTAACACTGATGAAAATCCTGGACAGATTGGGTGTGGAGAGGATGTTTCCAATAATGGGAGAGATTAGGGCCAGAGGGCACAGACTCAGAATAAAAGAACGCACCTTCAGAATGGAGAGGAGACAGGAATTTCTTTAGTCAGAGGGTGTGAATCTGTGGAATTCGTTGCCACAGACGGCTGTGGAGGGCAAGGGGTTGGGTATTGTTAATGCAGTGATTGTAATTCTGGATTAGTAAGGTTGTCAAAGGTTACAGGAAGAAGGGGGTTGTGAGGGAAAATTCGATCTTAACACGCCACCGACCGGAGCGCACCCCCTGTAGGCCCGACTCGCCCCACAGGCCACCCAGGGGACCGAGGGGAAGCCGGGCGGCGAGGACTGTCTGGGCTGAAGGAGCCTCAGCGGTAGTGTGAGCCTCGGCGGTGGCAGCGGGAGCCTCGGCGGCTGTGAGGCCTCGTGATCGTCCCAAGATCAACGGTCATTGAGCGTGAGGGGGGGAGGGGGGAAGACAATGGAGGTTGGGGGACCGCTGCGACGGTGGGAGAACAAAGGATGGGGGGCACTCTAGTTTTAGAATCCTCTGCCCAGGGGATAAGCCTGTGTTTGTTTGTTTGTTTGTTCGTTCCTTAAGGCGCTGTGTACACACGGCATCCCGCCAACAGTCGCTCGCCTTTTTCTATTTTCACTTTAAATTAATTTTAATTTCATGTTTTCGTGTACCTTGTTGTGTTGTGACTGTCGGCGGACCAATTTCCCCCCGGGAATGAATAAAGTTCTGCCGTATCGTATCGTGTAGTTTTGTAACAATAAGCGAGTTCGGTGTTCCAAAAAAGGCAAGGAATCATGGGATTTGTCAAAGGTCACTCGCGGTAAACGCTCCGGTCAACTGCGCCCGCCGCATGCACACAGACCCGCGCCCCATCCGCAGCCAAGACCGAACCCGGGCCTCCGGCACCACCCTCCTCGAGTGTCCCATCCCCCATCTGGGGGCGACCGGAATTGCCCGGGGCGACCCCAGACCAACAGGACACCGGCCCGAATCAGTGGCGACCAGGCAGTGCCTACTCTGACTAAAATTCTAAAAAGGTAATTATTAAATATAAAGCGTAAAGATTTCCAATTCATTTACTAAATTCAGTATTTATTATTACATGGTCATTATTTTAACAATCGATCTTCGGTCGGCGTAATTCTCCCGTGCCTTTCATCCGTGGTACGTGTAATACGTTCAACTCGCGTGCCGTGGACGCTGCTTCAAGCCTTCACTGACAACGAGCAGTAAATGCGGCTGAAATCCTGCCTTTGCACCGTGGGCTGACTGCGCGCGCCCACAGGAGAGGAGAACAATCTGCACATACACGTTTTCAAAATATTTTTTTTATGTCAACTGACTGCCCACGCATGCGCCAAGGCCCACGGCCAGGGCGGAGAAGAAGAAGCACCAACTCCAGCTAAACTCTGCCTGTCCCGCCGGGTTAACCGACAGCCGGGTCACGGGGAGAAGGCAGGAGAATGGGGTTAGGAGGGCGTGATAGATCAGACATGACTGAACGGCTGAGTAGATGATGGGCCGAATGGCCTAATTCTGCACCCATCACTTGTGAATCTATCAGGCAGCGGTTGAGTTGCTGCCTGACAGTGCTCACAGCGCCAGAGACCCAGGTTCGATCCCGACTACGGGTGCTGTCTGTACGGTGTTTGCATGTTCTCCCCGTGACTGCGTGGGTTTTCCCCAAGATCTTCGGTTTCCTCCCACACTCGAAAGACGTACAGGTTTGTAGATTAATTGGCTTGGTATGAGTGTAAATTGTCCCTAGTGTGTGTAGGATAGTGTTAATGTGCGGGGATCGCTGGTCGTCACGGACTCAGTGGGCTGAAGGGCCTGTTTCCGCGCTGTATCTCTAAACTCTAAATTCTCACAGGACTTCAGCAGAAGAGGTGAATTTTATTCAGTGGTCTAGCTGCTCTCTCTGCTGGTAAACAGTGAAACAGCAATTGAGCCTTTGCTGAAGTCCTGTGAGAATCTTGGATGTGTATGTACGTGTGTGATGTTCGTGTGCATTTCACATCTCCTCGAAAACACAACGCGCTAACCATAAAATATTTACACATTCTGATAGAGATTTTCGCTGTGAAGTCAAAAAACGAGGGCATTCGATCCAATTTGTGATCCCAGCTACAAAGACAGATGTGTACAGCAATTTGTTCTTCCCCCGCACAATTAAAGCACGGAATAATCTTCACCCAACTATAGTTGCCCAACCAGATGCAACTAAATTTAAAGTAGCTCTTTCTTCCCAATAACCCTTTCTGGCTTAAGCCCTCCCTTCACCACCTCCAGTTTAAATTCCAGTTGGAATATTTTGGAGGACCAAGAAACCAAGAACCAAGATCACCTGAGCTGAAAATTTCATGCATTATTTCTCGAGTTATTTATGAAAATTTCCGGCCGCCATCCCCCCCCCCCTCTCTCTCCCTCTCCCCCTCCCCTCTCCTCCCGCTCTCTCCGCCTCCTCTCTCCCCCCTCCTCTCTCACACCTCCTCTCTCCCCCTCTACTCTCTCCCCCCCTCCCATCCCCCCCTCTCTCCCTCCCCCCCCCCTTCTTCCCCTCCTCTCTCCCCCTCCTCTCTCCCCTCTAACCATATAACCATATAACAATTACAGCACGGAAACAGGCCATCTCGACCCTTCTAGTCCGTGCCGAACACGTAATCTCCCCTAGTCCCATATACCTGCGCTCAGACCATAACCCTCCATTCCTTTCCCGTCCATATAACTATCCAATTTATTTTTAAATGATAAAAACGAACCTGCCTCCACCACCTTCACTGGAAGCTCATTCCACACAGCCACCACTCTCTGAGTAAAGAAGTTCCCCCTCATGTTACCCCTAAACTTCTGTCCCTTAATTCTCAAGTCATGTCCCCTTGTTTGAATCTTCCCTACTCTCAGTGGGAAAAGCTTATCCACGTCAACTCTGTCTATCCCTCTCATCATTTTAAAGACCTCTATCAAGTCCCCCCTTAACCTTCTGCGCTCCAAAGAATAAAGCCCTAACTTGTTCAACCTTTCTCTGTAACTTAGTTGCTGAAACCCAGGCAACATTCTAGTAAATCTCCTCTGTACTCTCTCTATTTTGTTGACATCCTTCCTATAATTAGGCGACCAAAATTGTACCCCATACTCCAGAATTGGCCTCACCAATGCCTTGTACAATTTTAACATTACATCCCAACTTCTATACTCAATGCTCTGATTTATAAAGGCCAGCACACCAAAAGCTTTCTTTACCACCCTATCTACATGAGATTCCACTTTCAGGGAACTGTGCACAGTTATTCCCAGATCCCTCTGTTCACCTGCATTCTTCAATTCCCTACCATTTACCATGTATGTCCTATTTTGAGTACGTCCTACTCTCCAACCTTTGGGTTTCGGCCCGAAACGTTGCCTATTTCCTTCGCTCCATAAATGCTGCTGCACCCGCTGAGTTTCTCCAGCATTTTTGTGTATCCTCTAGTCTTTGACATTTCCACCCTGGGGAAAAGGTTCTGACAGTCTATGGTTCATCTGACAGCTTTGTGTCACAGGAAGGGAGTTTTGGGATCGGTGTAGGAGTTGGTGGGGAGTCCCATCAGGGAGATCGACCAGGGAAGTCCAAAACCATGGAGGGAACTCAGTAATTAAATGAGTTAACCAGAAGTTAAGGGCAGCATGGTGGAGCAGCAGTAGACTTGCATTCTCACAGCGCCAGAGACCCGGGTTTGAATCCTGACTGCGAGAACTAGTGCACAGAGATCACCGGTCAGCACGGACTCCGTGGGCCGAAGGGCCTGTTTCCAAGCTGTATTTCTAGACTAAAAATAAACAAATATGTTGGTGGGTGTATGGAACAAGCTGCCAGAGGAGGTAGTTGAGGCTGGGACTATCCCAACATCGAAGAAGCAGTTAGACAGGTACATAGATAGGACAGGTTTGGAGGGATATGGACCAAATGCAGGCAGGTGGGAATAGTGTAAACGTAGAAACATAGAAATTAGGTGCAGGAGTAGGCCCTTCGAGCCTGCACCGCCATTCAATATGATCATGGCTGATCATCCAACTCAGTATCCTATACCTGCCTTCTCTCCATACCCACTGATCCCTTTAGCCACAAGGGCCACATCTAACTCCCTCTTAAATATAGCCAATTAACTGGCCTCAACTACCTTCTGTGGCAGAGAATTCCACAGATTCACCACTCTCTGTGTAAAAAATGTTTTCCTCATCTCAGTCCTAAAAGATTTCCCCCTTATCCTTAAACTGTGACCCGTTGTTCTGAACTTCCCCAACATCGGGAACAATTTTCCTGTGTAGCTGGGACATGTTGGCCGTTGTGAGCATGTTGGGCTGAGGGATCTGTTTCCATGCTGTATCATATTATGACTGTATGACTCTAACTGAAGTAAAACTAAAGAAGGAATCAAGGGATATGGGGAGAAGGCAGGAACAGGGTACTGATTCTGGATGATCAGCCATGATCATATTGGATGGTGGTGCTGGCTAGAAGGGCCGAATAGCCTACACCTGCACCTATTTTGCTATGTTGCTATGTTTCTAAGAAAAAATAATAATAATAAAATGAAAAGGAAATAAATTAAAAATAAAGACAATTTTAATTTTTATAAAACGTACTTTCCATAACACAAACACTGCAGACTTCGGGGGTGATGAAGAGAATTCCCTGCTACACCAATGGTGGACAAGATCTCCCAGGAAGCTGTGAGCGGTGGATACGTGCGGCCAGACTCTGGGGCGGGGAGGAGTCGTGCAGGAGTCAGGAGTGGAGCCGGCGGCGGTCGTCAAAGTGATCAGGTGAGGTTGCCGATCGGTGAGGTTGGTGTTCGGTGGCGGTTGTTGCGGTTGCCAGCGATCGACGCCAGGCCATGTGGGTTGCGGAGGGCAAAGGAAGCACCTGGTGTGGGGGAACCGCAGTGAGGGAAGGGGGGGGGTTGGTGAACATAGCGTGGAATACTTTATAACACTGTCGGCGCCCTTTATATAGCGACTCTTTGCATACCGTAGTTGTACAATGCAAAGAATATCACCATGATTTGCTACATGTGACAATAAAATGTCATTCATATCTTACAAGATCAATACCGACCTTCTTAATGAATGGCCAATGCCTCCCGAAAGATCCATCAGCCTCCTTGATGCTGTGCAGAGAGATGTAACTATACTGGCAGTAAGCATCACTGCGCACATATATGTACATGTGAGTGTACATGTGATCCTGGACACTGTCAGTGAGCAGTCATTTCTCAATCTATGTATCCACCGGAATTTTGAAGGATGAGAGGGGATCTTATAGAAACATGTAAAACATGTAATATTGGCTATATTTAAGAGGGAGTTAGATGTGGCCCTTGTGGCTAAAGGGATCAGGGGGTATGGAGAGAAGGCAGGTACAGGATACTGAGTTGGATGATCAGCCATGATCATATTGAATGGCGGTGCAGGCTCGAAGGGCCAAATGGCCTACTCCTGCACCTAATTTCTATGTTTCTATGTTTCTTAAGGGATTGGACAGGCTAGATGTAGGAAAAATGTTCCCCATGTTGGGTGTCCAGAACCAGGGGTCACAGTTTAAGAATAAGGGGTAGGCCATTTAGGACTGGGATGAGGAAAAACCTTGTTCAGCCAGAGAGTTGTGAATCTGTGGAATTTTCTGCCACAGAGGGCAGTGGAGGCCGATTGTTTTGATTTGATTTAATTTATTGTCATTGTCTACAATTTAAGAGACAACAACATTATTTTTCCCTTACAGTCATACAGAAAATAAAATAAAAAATAACACAAAAACACGGAACACAGTCGTCCACAACACAAACATCCCCACAGCGGCACCAAAGTTCCCCACTGTGAGGGAAGGCACCAAAGTCCAGTCAACCTCCTCACTGATGTTCCCCAATGTTCACCCGTGGTTGTGGCCTCCCGAGGACCCCGTAGTCACCGCTACGGGCGGCCCGTTGTTCAGGCAACTCTCGCCGGGAACGAAGGAACCCCGACGTCGAACGGGAGAACATCCTCAGCGGCCTGGACCACCTTCCACCGGAGTCCGCGGCTCCCGATGTCCACAGGCCGCGCTGGGTGGAGATTCGCGCTGGCGACCCCCGGCAAAGTGTCCCAGCACTCCGGAGTGCTGGCCCGCGTTGGGAGCTCCGCGATGTTGGAGCAGCGGCCCAACACTCCAGAGCTCCAAGCGGCGATCCCAGGTAAGGCCTCGCCCGCTCCGCGATGTATCGAGCGCCTCGCCGCCGCTGCTGAAGCTTTGGTCCGGTCCCGGCAGGAAAGGCCGCGCCAATCCAGCTGGTAGGTTGCGAAGGGGGGTGGACACGACTCAGATAATAGCCAGGAAGCGACTGAAGAACGGTTCCCCCTTTACCCTACCCGCTTCTCCCCACATAAAATACTGAAAAAAAACACACTCTAAACATAACAAAAAATAAAAAAGACAAAATAGACCGTGGGCGGAGGCTGCCAGTAACAGCGCCACCGTATGTCCAGGATTCACTGGATGTTTTCAAGAGAGAGTTAGATACTCTTAGGGCTAACGGAATCAAGGGATATTCACACAGAGAGTGGTGAATCTGTGGAACTCTCTGCCACAGAAGGTAGTTGAGGCCACAGTTCATTGGCTATATTTAAGAGGGAGTTAGATGTGGCCCTTGTGGCTAAAGGGATCAGGGGGTATGGAGAGAAGGCAGGTACAGGATACTGAGTTGGATGATCAGCCATGATCATATCGAATGGCGGTGCAGGCTCGAAGGGCCGAAAGGCCTACTCCTGCACCTATTTTCTATGTTTCTATGATATGGGGAGAAAGCAGGAACGGGGCACTGATTGTGGATGATCAGCCATGATCCTATTTTTCTCCCAGGAGTTCAGCAAAGGCGAGCGGTAGAGGTGAATTTTACTCAGTGGTCTAGCTGCTCTCTCTGCTGGTAAACAGTGAAACAGCAATTGAGCCGCTGAACATCGAACGTGGAGTCAGAAGTCGGGAGTCAAGAGTGTTTTATTGACACATGTCCCAGACAGAACAATGACATTCTTACCAGCAGCAGCACAACAGAATATGTAAACACTCTGTAAACAGTGCCTCTAACTATTTTCTGTGTTTCTATGTTTCTATATTCACATCTGTCACATGATGTGAGCTATTAACTAATTGTTGCTTTAACTCTTTGTCTGAGCATCGGACATTAGCAGTAAAACACCTCCAACAATCTATCAAACAAACCCCTCTCACCTATATACATCCACAAGGTCATAAGTGATAGGAACACAATTAGGCCATTCGGCCCATCAAGTATACTCCGCCATTCAATCATGGTTGATCTATCTCTCCATCCTAACCCCATTCTCCTGCCTTCTCCCCATAACCCCTCACACCCGTACTAATCAAGAATCTATCTATCTCTGCATTTAGAATATCCATTGACTTGGCCTCCACAGCCTTCTGTGGCAATGAATTCCGCAGATTCACCACCCTATCACTAGACAGGCTTTGTCCCACCCCCACCTCTCAATAGACAATAGACAATAGACAATAGGTGCAGGAGTAGGCCATTCGGCCCTTCGAGCCAACACCGCCATTCAATGTGATCATGGCTGATCATCCCCAATCAGTACCCCGTTCCTGCCTTCTCCCCATATCCCCTGACTCCACTATTTTTGAGCCCTATCTAGCTCTCTCTTTTCCAGCTTTCTCCCCCCTACTGCAATCAGTCTGAAGAAGGGTCCCGAGCTGAAACATCACCTGTCCATTCTGCCCAACCCGTTGAGTTACTCCAGCACTTTTGCCTTTTGCATCCTTTGGTTTGCTCTAAGTTTGCAGCGTGGAAACGGGCCCTTCGGCCCATCGAGTCCATGCTGACCATCGATCACCCGTTCACACTGGTTCCATGTCATCTCACATTCCTGCTCCTGACACACTAGGGGGCAATTTACAAGAGGGCCAATTAACCTACAAACCTGCATGTCTTTGGGATGTGGGAGGAAACCGGAGCACCTGGAGGAAACCCACGCGGTCCCGGGGAGAATGGGAAAACTAAATACAAGCAGTACCGGAGGTCAGGATCGAACCTGGGCCTCTGGTGTAGTGAGGTAGTCTCTACCAAGGTATCTTCTTATCAGAAACAGACCATAGGTCTGAGTGTGACTGCCTCAATACTGGACCCACTGTGTCGCCCTGTAATACCCTAAATGTGGCCCTAGTACTTGACCTGTCCACCCTGGGGAAAAGGTTGCAACCGTCCACGGTTAATACAATCCTTCTGTATTGTGGGAAGAGAAGGGGACTTTCATGGACGTTGGGATCCCAGCACGTCGGTGGAGGAGTTGGTGGGGAGTCCCGTCAGAAAGTTAGACCAGGGAAGTCCAAAGTCATGATAGACACTGTGGAACCAAATTAGAGTTGGCCAAAAATTCCCAGGTTGCCCCTGCTCCAGTTTCGGGAATGATGAAGAGAATGAACCCAGTGGTGAAGGTTGCCATGGCAGCAGACTTCCAGGAAACGGGAAAAACCACGCGCGATGGTTGTCGAGAGAGAGAGAGAGGGGGACGGCTCGTTGGCGCGGCGGTGGAGTTGCTGCCTCGCGGCGCCAGAGACCCGGGTTCGATCCTGACTACGGGCGCTATCTGTACGTTCTCCCCGTGACCTGCGTGGGTTTGTAGGTTAGTCGGTTTCTGTAAATCGTCCCCAGGGCGTGTAGGATAGTGCGAGTGTACGGGGGGAACGGTTGGTCGGCCCGGACTCGGTGGGCTGAAGGGCCTGTTTCCGCGCTGTATCTCTAAACTAACTCGAAGGGAAACGCTCGGGAGACCTCAGGACTTGCCCCGGGTGTGAGGAGGGGGAGTGAGGGACCCGGAGGGAACGTCACGCATGGAGGATGTGTGTACGTGTGTGTCTAAGTGTGTGTGTGTGTACGTGTGGGTGTGTACGTGTGCGTGTGTGTATACATGTGTGTGTATGTGTCTGTGCGTGTGTGTATACATGTGTGAGTATGTGTGTGTACGTGTGTGTGTGTGTGTGGGTGTACGTGTGTGCATGTGTGTACGTGTATGTGCGTGTGTACGTGTGTGTGTATATGTGTGTGTGTGTATACGTATATGTGTGTGTGTGTGTGTGTGTGTGTGTATGTATGTGTGTGTGTGTGTGTGTGTGTGGGTGTACATGTGTGTGTGTGCTTACGTATGTGTGTGTACATGTGTGTGTGTATACATGTATGTGTGTGTGCCCTTGTGTGTGTGTACGTGTGCGTATGTGCACATGTGTGTGTGTGCGAGTGTGTGTGAATATAGTATAGGAAGGAACTGCAGATGCTGGTTTAAACTGTAGACAGACACAAAAGCTGAAGTAACTCAGCGAGTCAGGCAACATCCCTGGAGAAAAGGAATAGGTGATGATTTGGGTCGGGGTCTGAAGAAGGGTCCCGACCCAAGACTTCACCCATTCCTTCTCTCCAGAGATGCTGCCTGACCCACTGAGTAACTCTAGCTTTTTGTGTCTATCTTTTTTGATATATATATACATACTGAACTTTTTCTCGTTTATAACATTGTTTACAGAGTACAGAGTTCACATATTCTGTTGTGCAGCTGCAAGTAAGAATGTCATTGTTCTATCTGGGACATCTCTATCCTTATAAAACTCTGATATTGAATGTGTGTGTATTTGTGTGATGTTCGTGTGCGTTTCACATCTCCTCGAAAACACGACGTGCCAACGGTGAAAACTTTACATATTCCGATTGAGATTTATGTAAAAAATCGCCTTATCCGAAAATTTAATGCATTATTTCTCGAGTTATTGATGAAAATGTTCAAAAATTTCAAGTAACTTGGAAAATAAACGAGATGGTCTCGCTGATGACGTCACAATGGCTCTGCTCCTCGCGGCTTGCTGTCCTATGTTCCACGCGCAATGAGTGACATCACCCCCATCCCTCCCCCCCCCCCCCTTCACCCCCTCCCCTCACCCCAGGTTCTTCAAAAGACACAGAAAGAACGAGCAAGTGGTCTCTACTGCAGCTCCTGAGCTCATCCGAGGTCACAAGCACTCCCGAGTTTCCCGGCTTGCTTTTCCAAAACGTTCTCAATGGTCTTTACATCACTTTGATGAGCAAGGCTGGATGGTGACATCCACATCTCTAAGGATAAGAGTCCGATTAAACTTCATTGTTTTGGTTTAACTTCGAAAACGTTGCATTTTTTGTTCTTTAAAGACTTTCCGGTGTCTAACGTAACTGTACTAATTGTTAAAGATAACATTTAATTTCAAAGACAGAGCTTTCTCAATTTTAAAATATATTTCGAACGTTGCTTTTGTTACTTTCCGGTTTTTTTCCGGTACTAACTTCTTTACAATTTTAAAAGTTCGTGGTTATTTAATCCGTGAATTTTGACAGATTTTTGACCACTTTCAAAAAAAATCTGCTGTTGATTTGGAAAGACTAAGATACCTCCCCTCTTTCCGCCTCCCCTCTTCCCCCCTCTTTCCCCCAACTTCCCCTCCTCTTCCCCCCCTCCTGTCCCCCCTCCAACCCTCTCCCCCTCCCCTCCTACTTCCCCTCTCCTTCCCCACCCCCTCTTCTCCCCCTCTCTCCCTCCCCCCTCTCTCCCCCCTTCTCCCCCTCCTTCCCCACCCCTCTCCTCCTCCCCTTCTCCTCCCTTTCCCCCTCTCTCCCCCCCTTCTCCCCTTCCCTCCTCTCACCCCCTATTTCCCCCCCTCTTCTCCCCCCTCTCTCTCTGCCCCTCTCTCTATCTTCCTGCCCCCCCTCTCTCTCTCCCTCTCTGTCCCTCTCTCTATCTCTCTGCCCCTCTCTCTCTCTCTCTGCCCCTCACTTTCTTTCTCTGCCACTCTGTGTCTCTGCCCCCTCTCTCGCTACCCCCCCTCCCTCTCCATCTCTATCCATGCCTGTGCGTTGGGGGCTATCCGTGAGTGGATAGGGTGGGGATGGGGTAAAAGGATCGAATCGATAATATTAATATAATATCAAGGGGGGTGGTTAGTGTGTGTGTGATGCCGCCCCCCCCCCCCCCCCCCCCACTCCCCTCCCCCGCAAATGCGTGTTGATGGGATGGGACCCAATGGTTCCCACTTGGTCTAGTATGTCAATAAAACACTCTTGACTCCTGACTCCACGTTCGATGTTCAGCGGCTCAATTGCTGTTTCACTGTTTACCAGCAGAGGGAGCAGCTAGACCACTGAATAAAATTCGCCTCTACCGCTCGCCTTTGCTGAACTCCTGTGAGAATTTTGTTTAGTTGGGAGTTCCAGCGCGGAAACAGGCCCTTCAGCCCACTGAGTCCGCGCGGACCTGCGATCCCCGCACACAAACACTATCCTACACACACTGGGGACAATTTACACCCACACCAAGCCAATTCACCTGCGAACCTGTAGGTCTTTGGAGTGTGGGAGGAAACCGAAGACCTCGGAGAAAACCCACACGGTCACAGGGAGCACGTGCAAACTCCAGACAGACAGCACCCGTAGTCGGGATCGAACCCGGGTCTCTGGTGCTGCAAGCGCTGTAAGGCAGCAACTCTACCGCTGCGCCACCGTTACGCCATGAGACCATGTGGGTTTTCTCCGGGTGCTCCGGTTTCCTCCCACATTCCAAAGATGCTGCAGATGTTGTAGTTGTCGGTGGTAGCCAGTGGCATCTTCTTCGCTGCCGTGTGCTGGGGCAGCAGGCGAAGGCCTCAGACGCCAACGGGATCAACAAACTCATCGGGAAGGCTGGCTCGGTCCTGGGGGCGGAGTTGGAGTTGGATTCACGGGAGGTTGGTCTTGGAGGGGAAGATGCTCCTCAAACTGTGGAGCATCCTGGACAATACAGCTCACCCCCTCCATGACACACTGGTTAACCTGAGGAGCACCTTCAGCAACAGACTGGTTCCACCAAGTTGCAGCACAGAACGCCACAGGAGATCCTTCTTCCCTGTGGCCATCAAACTGTACAACTCCTCCCCCTTCTGTCGTGAGGTAGACTGAGACTGACTCCCCTCCCCCATCGTTGCACACCCCCAATCCTCTCCACTCATCACTTTAATTTCATGTTTCACGTATGTTGTGTTTTATGACTGTTGGCAGCAATTTTCCTCCTGGGATAAATAAAGTTGTATCGTATCATTTGTAGGCCCTCAGCCTTAAAAGGTTAACGCAGTTTTCTTCTCTACAGATGTTGCCCAACACTAATGTCTCTGGCTTTCACTGCTGGCCCGCGGCCGACTTCTACCGCGGGCCCGGCAGGAACTTACCTTCAGGAGCGGGGTCCCTCGCCAGGGGCCCCTGGAGGGGAGCTCTGACCGCCGGGCCTGCGGTGCTTCCGGCTGCGGAGCGGCGGGGACTTTAAATCTCCGACCGCCGGCCTGCGGCCTACACCAACCTGAAGCCGCGGTCTCCGGTGGGGACTTACCTGGACTTTTTACCTTGTCTGTACATCTGGCGGCTGCGGAGGATTGAGGTCCCGACCACGGGGGAAAATGGAGGAGGACTGGCCTTCCACCACGGTGATGAATGCTGTGGTGGATGTTTGTGTTAAATTGTTATTGTGTTTTTGTGTGTTATTTATCATTGTACCGCTGCTGGCAAATTCATTTCACTTGCAGTTTATGTGCAAAGTGACGAATAAAACTGATTGTATTGTATTGTATTGTATTGTTTTGTAATCTCAGATTTCCAGCAGCAGTATGAATTTTTTAAACGTGCGGCTGTTGTGCTGAGATACCCGTGGAATGTGAACAGATACACTCTGAGTCAGAAGGGAGGGTGCTCTAATCAGCTGTTGTTTTATTACTTTCTCCACCCCGCTCTTACTAAAGAGTTTAGACCTGCAGAAATACGCGGTCTGAAGAAGGGTCTCGACCCAAAATGTTGCCGATTCCTTCGCTCCATAGATGCTGCCTCACCCGCTGAGTTTCTCCAGCATTTTTGTCTACCTTCGATTTTTCCAGCATCTGCAGTTCTTTCTTAAACATGAGCTGCAGAAATAAATCTCTGATTCCATGTTGATCATCCTTCACCCGCTCATAATCATCATAATCATAATTTATTAGCCAAGTATGTTTTGCAACATACGAGGAATTTCATTTGCCGTACAGTTATACCAATAAAAAGCAACAAGACACATACAAAATACATTTTAACATAAACATCCACCACAGTGACTCCTCCACATTCCTCACTGTGATGGAAGGCGAAAAAAAGTTCAATCTCTTCCGATCTTGGCTCCCGTAGCCGGTGGCGTCAGGGCGATCAAGCTCGATCATCGGGGGGGGGGAGGGAATCTCAGCCCCCCCGCGCCGGGCGATCGGACCCCGTGTCGAAACCAGAGTTTCCGAACAAAAAGTAGTAAACACTGCCCAGTCCATCATCGGCTCTGACCTTCCTTCCATCGAGGGGATTTATCGCAGTCGCTGCCTCAAAAAGGCTGGCAGTGTCATCAAAGACCCACACCATCCTGGCCACACACTCATCTCCCTGCTACCTTCAGGTAGAAGGTACAGGAGCCTGAAGACTGCAACGTCCAGGTTCAGGAATAGCTACTTCCCCACAGCCATCAGGCTATTAAACCTGGCTCGGACAAAACTCTGAACATTAATAACCACTTTCTGTTATTTGCACTTTATCAGTTTATTTATTCATGTGTGTATATATTTATATTATGGTATATGGACACATTTATCTGTTTTGTAGTAAATGCCTACTATGTTCTGTGTGCTGAAGCAAAGCAAGAATGTCATTGTTCTATACAGGGACACATGACAATAAACTCACTTGAACTTGAACTTGAACCTTCCGTGTCGTTTGGAGCTCCCGACATCGCTCTCGACCCGAGACTGCGAGCTCCGCGATGGTGAGATCCGCAGGTCAAGAACAAAGATGGCCGGATGGGGGCCGCCAAGAGAAGATAAGACCGTACAAAGAACGTTTGTTGGCGCCAGAAACATGGCGACTCTTTGTGTACCGTCTAAGTGAGGTGTGTTAGTCATAGAGTCACAGTCTGATACAGTGTGGAAACAGGCCCTTCGGCCCAACTCGCCCACACTGGCCAACAATCTCACAGCTACCCTAGTCCCACTTGCCTGTGCTTGGTCCATAACCCTACCTGTCCAACTGTTTCTTAAACAATGGGAAAGTCCCAGCCACAACTACCTCCTCTGGCACCTTGTTGCATACACCCATCACCTCGGATTCCTATTAAAACTTTCCCCTTCACCTTGAACCCATGTCCTATGGTCCTCGAATCCCCAACTCTGGTGCATTTACCCAATCTATTCCCCTCGTGATGTTGTATACCTCTATAAGATCTCCCCTCATCCTCCTGAGTTCCATGGAATAGAGACCCAGCCTGCCTGCTATAGCTCACACCCTCTAGTCCTGGCAACATCCTCGTGATTGTTGTGTGATTTGTAGGCTGGGACTCTATTGGCAGATGCAGTATAATGTGGATAAATGTGAGGTTATCCATTTTGGTGGCAAAAACAGGAAAGCAGACTATCATCTAAATGGTGGCCGACTAGGAAAAGGGGAGATGCAGCGAGACCTGGGTGTCATGGTACACCAGTCATTGAAAGTGGGCATGCAGGTGCAGCAGGCAGTGAAGAAAGCGAATGGTATGTTAGCTTTCATAGCAAAAGGATTTGAGTATAGGAGCAGGGAGGTTCTACGGCAGTTGTACAGGGTCTTGGTGAGACCACACCTGGAGTATTACGTACAGTTTTGGTCTCCAAATCTGAGGAAGGACATTATTGCCATAGAGGGAGTGCAGAGAAGGTTCACCAGACTGATTCCTGGGATGTCAGGACTGTCTTATGAAGAAAGACTGGATAGACTTGGTTTATACTCTCTAGAATTTAGGAGATTGAGAGGGGATCTTATAGAAACTTACAAAATTCTTAAGGGGTTGGACAGGTTAGATGCAGGAAGATTGCTCCCGATGTTGGGGAAGTCCAGGACAAGGGGTCACAGCTTAAGGATAAGGGGGAAATCCTTTAAAACCGAGATGAGAAGAACTTTTTTCACACAGAGAGTGGTGAATCTCTGGAACTCCCTGCCACAGAGGGTAGTCGAGGCCAGTTCATTGGCTATATTTAAGAGGGAGTTAGATGTGGCCCTTGTGGCTAAGGGGATCAGAGGGTATGGAGAGAAGGCAGGTACGGGATACTGAGTTGGATGATCAGCCATGATCATATTGAATGGCGGTGCAGGCTCGAAGGGCCGAATGGCCTACTCCTGCACCTAATTTCTATGTTTCTATGTTTCTATGTTTCTATTCCTTGGAGCGCAGCAGGATGAGGGCATATAAAATCATGAGAGGAATAGATCGGGTAGATGTACTTGCCCAGAGTAACGTAATCAAGGACCAGAGGACATAGGTTTAACATGAAGGGGGAAGAGATTTAATAGGAATCTGAGGGGTGACATTTTCACACAAAGGGTGGTGGGTGTATGGAACAAGCTGCCAGAGGAGGTAGTTGAGGCTGGGACTATCCCAACATTTAAGAAGCAGTTGGACAGGTACATGGATAGGACGGGTTTGGAGGGATATGGACCAAACCTGGGCAAGTGGGTCTAGTGTAGCTGGGGCATGTTGGCCGGTGTGGGCAAGTTTCCACACTGTGTGACTCTATCAGAGGCTCGGTGGCTGGGTGTGGGGGAGATGGTGGAGGGAGGCTGACCAAACCTGACCCGATATTTTCTCAGAGTCAGCAGGACATGGACATCTACTGTCCACACCGTGGCTCAGTGCTGATGTTGACTTTGTACCTCTACAACGTGTGAGTCGACACTCCGCCTGCTGCTTGGGCGAGGTCAGCTGCTGCCTGATCTTCATGGTTACTACATTCATCACTGACCAGAGTTCAACACCTCGCTCACCTCACACTGGGCTGACCAGTCAGGGCGGGGACCAAATAACCTTTGCTCTAGATTGGCGTGGCCTTTCTAAAGAAAAACCTTGCTCCAAAACTGCACGTAAAGTGACAATTCAAAAGGTTGCAGAGGTCCAAAGTGTGGACTACTTCAACATTTGAGCCAAGGTGTTTAGTTATACAATGATACAATGATATTGGTATTTATTTGGTGTCATTTGAACCTCATTGAGGTTCAAACGAAATTTGGTTTCTGCAGTCATATAAACAAGTAGAAGAACCAAGACTCAACACAATTTACACAGACACAGAGAATCTCCTCCTCGCTGTGATGGAAGGCAAAGTCTTACCTCTCCCCTGCTCTCCCCATTCTCCTCCCGATGTCAGTCAAAGCCCCCGGCGGGCGATGGTGAATGTCCCGCGGCCATTAAAGCCGCGCCAGGCGATGCAAGGCCGCGCTCCGGGTCTTGATGTTGGAGTCCCCCGGCAGATGCTAGCAAGTCCCGCAGCCGTTAAAGCCGCGCGGGGCGGTGATGTAAGGCCCCGCTCCAGCTCATCCTCAACCCCGCAACTCGGGCGGGAGAAGTCGCCGTTGCGGAAGCCCCGAAAAGCGTTCTCCCGCCAGGGACCCGCGGGCTCCCGGTGTTCCCGTCCACCAGACCTGCAGCCTAGTTTAGTTTGGTTTAGAGATACAGCGCGGCAACAGGCCCTTCAGCACACCGAGCCCGCCACGACCAGCGATCCCCGCACACTAACGCTACCCGACACACACTAGGAACAAGTTACAATTATACCCAGGCCAATTCACCTGCAAACCTGTACGTCTTTGGAATGTGGGAGGAAACCGGAGATCTCGGAGAAAACACACGCAGGTCACGGGGAGAACGTGCAAACTCTGTACAGACAGCACCCGTAGTCGGGATCGAACCCGGGTCTCTAGCGCTGTGAGGCAGCAACTCTACTGCTAACGGCGCTGTGCCACCCTAATGGGGATACGGGAATGGGATGATTGGTGCTAGCATGGATTTGATGGGCCGAAGCGTCTTATTCCTCGTGGTATGACTCCGAGTTGAAGTCACACAACGTTCCAGCCGGGAACTAGAGAGGTGCAGGGATTGAATCCCACCCAACACCAACTGATGGCGGCTTCATCCACATGGGCTGCAGTAGTTGACTGAGGTTGAGTGATTCTTTGTGACAAAAATGCTGGAGAAACCCAGCGGGTGAGGCAGCATCTATGGAGCAGCCGCTGAGTTTCTCCAGCACTTTTGTCTACCGTAGACGGGGATTGGTTGGTTCTGCGGTCGGTATGTTATTGTCACCAGTTCTTGTACAGTGAGATTCGGTGTTTTGCATAATTAACCAAATATGCAAAGAGTGGCCATGTAAGGAGCAACAACAAAGATACTAAAGATACTACGCTTCTTTCAGCCCCATCTCCTTGTCCCTGTCTCTCTTAGTTTAGTTTAGTTTAGTTTAGAGATAAAGTGCGGAAACAGGCCCTTCGGCCCACCGAGTCCGTACCGACCAGCGACCCCCCGCACATTAACACTATCCTACACACACTCGGGACAATTTGACATTTCTACCGAGTGTGGGAGGAAACCGGAGATCTCGGAGTAAACCCACGCAGGTCTCGGGATTTTTTTTAAGAGCCCTATCTAGCTCTCTCTTGAAAGCATCCAGAGAACCTGCCTCCACCGCCCTCTGAGGCAGAGTATTCCACAGACTCATCACTCTCTGTGAGAAAAAGTGTTTCCTCGTCTCCGTTCTAAATGGCTTACTCCTTATTCTTAAACTGTGGCCCCTTTGTCATTTGAGAGGGTCTTGGGAAGAACGCACGAACTCCGTACAGCCAGCACCCGTAGTCAGGACCCCCCCCCCACCCCTCAGTCCCCCCCACCTCCCCCACCTCACGCGGGACTTTGCTCAGTAGAAATACTTTGGAGAAGGGTTCTGACCCGACACATCACCACCTCAGGACGGGCCGCACGGTGGCGCAGCGGTAGAGTTGCTGCCTCACAGCGCTTGTGGCACCAGAGACCCGGGTTCGATCCTGACCACGGGTGCTGTCTGTGTGGAGTTTGTACGTTCTCCCCTCGACCCTCTCCAATGACGAAGGGGCCACAGTTTAAGCCATTTAGAACGGAGACGAGGAAACACTTTTTCTCACAGAGAGTTGTGAGTCTGTGGAATTCTCTGCCCCAGAGGGTAGAGGTGGAGGCAGGTTCTCTGGATGCTTTCAAGAGAGAGATAGATAGGGCTCTTAAAGATAGCGGAGTCAGGGGATATGGGGAGAAGGCAGGAACGGGGTACTGATTGGGGATGATCAGTCATGATCACATTGAATGGCGGTGCTGGCTTGAAGGGCCGAATGGCCAACTCCTGCACCTATTGCCTATTGTCTATTGTCTACTGACGACACTGTTAATTTCAGATTTATTTCACTTGGTGAATATTACATTCCCCGCCTGTCTTACCTGTGCTTTGATCTCCAGACTCCAGGTGAATGTTGACACCTGGATTATCGACCGGTCCTGTGACACAGTTGGTGTCATCTCCTCCATCTCCTGCTCCACGGGTCCTCAGCTCTTCTCCATCAAGCCCTCCCCCTCTGGCCGGGAGCATGTGGGGAGACGGGTTGTCCTCTCGCTCACTTCCCAAACCAACAACGGCCGGTCACAGCGTTCCATGAAGCCCCCCCCCGTTGGGTTCCATGGTGAGCAGGTTACACTGACACCCACCGCCCCTCCAGATGTCCACGTCCACCCTTCAAGAGGTGAAGCAGCGCTGGAGCTGCCAGGAACAGCCCGCGATCTCCAGCTCCTTATAAACCAGTCCACGTCTGCCAAACCGCGGACAACACCACAAGACTTGGCCACGGGAAGTCCTCTGGAGGAGCAAAGTCTCGACTGACGCGCAGGACGGAAAATCCGCCTTTCAACGTTTGAAGATCATTGTTTTTTCAGAATTAGTTGATTCAAAATCCATTGGAATGAGTCAAGATTCAATAAAGGGATATCGTGCCATTTTATTGACCTCGCGCTGTTCTCATTAACAAAGGTCACCTGCAGATTATGATGTTCCACTGCAAGAATAGTCGGTGACTAAGCTGGTCGATAGTATCATCGTCAGATAGACGGGTGCTGATGTGTGGAATATTGAGACCAGAGGATATGTTGCTTACATGCTTGTACTCTGCACTGCTCCCGGGATTATTTTCAGTTTAGTTTCGTTTAGATAAACGACTCCGAAGAATGCCCTTCGGCCCACCAGGTCCGCACCAACCAGCGATCCCCGCACACAAGCACTATCCTACACACTAGGGACAATTTACAATTGTTCATCAGCCGGCGGGGGCTTCAACATCGGGAGCCTCGATGCAGCAGCTTGATTTTAAGCCGCGCCGTGCGCTGAAAGGCCCCGCAAACGGGCCGATTCACCCTTAGAAGGCATCCGATCAAGTCCGGATTACTAAACATGGGTGGGATCGTCCCCCACCTCTCAAAGCAGGGCGGGGGACATGCCCCCCCTGCCCCCCCCCCAGGATTTCCGTCCATGTTTGCCGAAGCTTCTTCTTCTTGCGTATGGCGTGCACAGCCTAAAGTTGTAGGACAACTTGTTCTATTTGATCTTATTTGACTGTGCACACCGGGTTGATTGCATTAGTCAAAACAGGACGGACCACGTGAAGGTTGCAATCTTCCACCCCTGCCGAAGCTGATTGGCCTACAAGCTATTTACAATATACATCCATGATTTAGATAAAGGGATTCAAAGTAGCATTAGCAAATTTGCAGATGACACAAAGCTGGGTGGCAGTGTGAACTGTGAGGAGGATGCTATGAGGATGCAGGGTGACTTGGACAGGTTGGGGGAGTGGGCAGATGCATGGCAGATGCAGTCTAATGTGGATGAATGTGAGGTTATCCACTTTGGTAGCAAAAACAGGAAGGCAGATTATCATCTAAATGGTGTCAAATTGGGAAAAGGGGAAGTACACGGTACCTGGGAGTCCTTGTTCATGTCAATGAAAGTAAGCATGCAGGTACAGCAGGCAGTGAAGAAAGCGAATGGCATGTTAGCCTTCATAACGAGAGGAGTTGAGTATAGGAGCAAAGAGGTCCTCCTGCAGTTGTACATGGCCCTAGTGAGACCACACCTGGAGTATTGTGTGCAGTTTTGTTCCCCTATTTTGAGGAAGGACATTTTTGCTATTGAGGGAGTGCAGCGTAGGTTTACAAGGTTAATTCCCGGAATGGCGGGATTATCATACGCTGATAGAATGGAGCAGCTGGGCTTGTATACTCTGGAGTTTAGAAGGATGAGAGGGAATTCTTTTTGAAACATATAAGATTATTAAGGGTTTGGACACGCTAGAGGCAGGAAAAATGTTCCCGATGTTGGAGGAGTCCAGAACCAGGGGCCACAGTTTATGAATAAGGGGTAAACCATTTAGAACCGAGACGAGGAAACACTTTTTCACTCAGAGAGTTGCGAGTCTGTGGAATTCTCTGCCTCAGAGGGCGGTGGAGTCCGGTTCTCTGGATGCTTTCAAGAGAGAGCTAGATAGGGCTCTTAAAGATAGTGGAGTCAGGGGATATGGGGAGAAGGCAGAAACGGGTTACTGATTGGGGATGATCAGCCATGATCACATTGAATGGCGGTGCTGGCTCGAAGGGCCGAATGACCTACTGCTCCTATTGTCTATTGTCTTTGGAGCGTAGGTGAAGACCAGAGCCCCCGGAGGAAACCCACGCCGTTCATGGGGAGAATGTACAATCTCCCTACGGACAACTCCCGTAGTCAGGATCGAACCCCGGTCTCTGGCGCTGTAAGGCAGCAACTCTACCGCTGCGCCACCGTGCCGTTCGATGCCGGTGGGGACATGTCGCATGTAAGCAAACGTTAGAGAGGTCCTGTTCATTAAACAATTCATCAACACGAGGCATTGTGTCAGATGGACACATTTAACCAGAGCATTTACAGCAGCACTGTGGCGCAGCGGTAGAGTTGCTGCCTTACAGCGCTTGCGGCACGAGAGACCCGGGGTCAATCCTCACTACAGGTGCTGTCTGTGTGGAGTTTGTACGTTCTCCCCTCGACCCTCTCCAATGACGAAGGGGCCACAGTTTAAGAATAAGGAGTAACCATTTAGAACGAAGACGAGGAAACACTTTTTCTCACAGAGAGTGGTGAGTCTGTGGAATTCTCTGCCTCAGAGGGCGGTGGAGGCAGATTCTCTGGATGCTTTCAAGAGAGAGCTAGATAGGGCTCTTAAAGATAGCGGAGTCAGGGGATATGGGGAGAAGGCAGGAACGGGGTACTGATTGGGGATGATCAGCCATGATCACATTGCATGGTGGTGCTGGCTCGAAGGGCCAAATGGCCTACTCCTGCACCTATTGTCTATTGTCTATTGTCTACTGACGACACTGTTAATTTCAGATTTATTTCACTTGGTGAATATTACATTCCCCGCCTGTCCTACCTGTGCTTTGATCTCCAGACTCCAGGTGAATGTTGACACCTGGATTATCGACCGGTCCTGTGACACAGTTGGTGTCATCTCCTCCATCTCCTGCTCCACGGGTCCTCAGCTCTTCTCAATCAAGCCCTCCCCCTCTGGCTGGGAGCATATGGGGAGACGGGTTGTCCTCTCGCCCACTTCCCGAACCAACAACGGCCGGTCACAGCGTTCCATGAAGCCCCCCCCGTTTGGTTCCGTGGTGAGCAGGTTACACCGACACCCACCGCCTCTCCAGATGTCCACGTCCACCCTTCAAGAGGTGAAGCAGCGCTGGAGTTGCCAGGAATAGTTCGCGATCTCCAGCTCCTTATAAACCAGTCCACGTCTGCCAAACCGCGGACAACACGACAAGACTTGGCCACGGGAAGTCCTCTGGAGGAGCAAAGTCTCGACTGACGCGCAGGACGAAAAATCCGCCTTTCAACGTTTGAAGATCATTGTTTTTTTAGAATTAGTTGATTCAAAATCCATTGGAATGAGTCAAGATTCAATAAAGGGATATCGTGCCATTTTATTGACCTCGCGCTGTTCTCATTAACAAAGGTCACCTGCAGATTATGATGTTCCACTGCAAGAATAGTCGGTGACTAAGCTGGTCAATAGTATCATCGTCAGATAGACGGGTGCTGATGTGTGGAATATTGAGACCAGAGGATATGTTGCTTACATGCTTGTACTCTGCACTGCTCCCGGGATTATTTTCAGTTTAGTTTCAGTTAGAGAAACAACACAGAAGCAGGCCCTTCGGCCCACCGGTTTCCTCCCACATTCCACATCAAATTGGCAACAAATTGGCGCCGCTTGGCCAGCTTTCAACCCTGCGGTAGGATTTTAGATCTCAAATTTTAAGTAACCCCTGCATTCCCTCTCTCTCTGCCCCTCTCCCGCCCTAGCCATCCTGCCAGTTCTACTGTTCGCATCCATATAATCCCTTCGTTGTCACCCCTTCCACAGCCAACAATGGACCGTTGTGGGCCCCACCTTTCCTTGATCATCGGTGACCAATTCGGCACTGATTTCTAGTGAACCTATTCACACCTCCCTCCAGTTTCCCTCCCCCCTCACGCTCAGTCTGAAGAAAACATAGAAACATAGAAACATAGAAAATAGGTGCAGGAGTAGGCCATTCGGCCCTTCGAACCTGCACCACCATTCAATAGGATCATGGCTGATCATCCAACTCAGTATCCTGTACCTGCCTTCTCTCCATACCCCCTGATCCCTTTAGCCACAAGGGCCACATCTAACTCCCTCTTAAATATAGCCAATGAACTGGCCTCAACTACCTTCTGCGGCAGAGAATTCCAGAGATTCACCACTCTCTGTGTGAAAAATGTTTTCCTCATCTCGGTCCTAAAAGATTTCCCCCTTATCCTTAAACTGTGACCCCTTGTTCTGGACTTCCCCAACAGCGGGAACAATCTTCCTGCATCTAGCCTGTCCAACTCCTTAAGAATTTTGTAAGTTTCTATAAGATCCCCCCTCAATCTTCTACATTCTAGCGAGTACAAACCGAGTCTATCCAGTCTTTCTTCATATGAAAGTCCTGACATCCCAGGAATCAGTCTGGTGAACCTTCTCTGTATTCCCTCTACGGCAAGAATGTCTTTCCTCAGATTAGGAGACCAAAACTGTACACAATACTCCAGGTGTGGTCTCATCAAGACCCTGTACAACTGCAGTAGAACCTCCCTGCTCCTATACTCAAATCCTTTTGCTAAGACCCAAAACATCACCTATTCCTGCTCTCTAGAGATGCTGCCTGACCAGCTGAGTTACTCCAGTAATTGCATCTACCTTCGCTACCAGCAAACAAGTCGGGTAGCAAGACTCCTTGTACTCATCTTGTGTGATGAATTCACTAAAGCATCTCACCTTGATGATGATCTGTAGTTGTATCGCTGAATGAGTTAATTATCCATGAATACTTTGGACTTCTGTGGAAGTTATATAGACAAATCACAGCCGGTGGCAGATCACATTGTTGTCTAACCAGCCTACCAATCACCTTGAGAAACACTGCTACCTGCCACTGGTGCTTTACAGGTAACCGGCACCCAGAAGCTAAGTTTCGCAACTTTAGTAAGTATGTTTTTGTAAGCTGTAGAAAATAGTTTAATAATTAATCAGCAAAATCTGGGCTATGCATTTTGTTACATAATGTGCACTTCTGTGATTCGACCTGTGCACTGAAAACCGATGTACCATGAGGGGCATCTTACAACCCTGTTGTATGACTATTGATTTCTCTAACTTCAAGTAACCCCTGCATTCTCTCTCTGCGTCCCTCCCCCACCCTTGTCGTCGCGCTAGTTTCACTGTCATCCTGTTACGTTTCACTGTCCGTGTATTTCATTACCACCTAGTCCCACAGCCAACAATGGACCATTGTGAGCTCCACCTTTCCCTGATCATCGTTGCTTTGTTGCATATCTTTCATTCATTTGTTCTATATCTCTCATTTCCCCTTCCCCTGACTCTCAGTCTGAACAAGGGTCTCGACCGAGATGTCCACTATTCATACGCTCCAAAGATGCTGCCTGACCCGCTGAGTTACTCCAGCTTTTTTTATGTGTACCAATGATGATTTTCCTGAGGCTGCTGTCTGCAAGCTTCCTTGCGTTTCGCTTAGACACACGGCGCGGAAACAGACCCTTCGGACCACGGAGTCTGCACCGACCAGCGATCCCCGCACACTAACACTATCCAACACACACGACTGACAATTTACAATTAAACCAATCCAATTAACCTACAAACCTGTACGCCTTTGGAATGTGGGAGGGAAAACTGAAGATCTCGGATGAAACCCACGCAGGTCACGGAGAGAACGTACAAACTCCGTACAGACAAGCACCTGTAGTCAGGATTGAACCCGGGTCTCTGACGCTGTAAGGCAGCAACTCTACCGCGGCGCCACCGTGTCGCCCGCTATCAAGGATAATGTGTGAAAGTGCGTAATTAGTGGCGGTGCGCGTTGCGACACCTTGCTTCGTGAAAATTGGTGTTTAACGATGTTTACCTTTCTTTTATAACTGTTGCAATCTGTTGCGGTCACGATATTTCACACGCCCGCCACACACCAAACTTGCAAATCATTTATTTTCCTGTTTGCTGTGATTTCTTTCCCATCTAATGATCTCAAGCGTGGCATTTCTGTTTATTGTCCATGAAGACTGCGCACTCTCTCTCAGCTGTGAAACGCTTGGTTCACATACACAGGTTACAGGAGTAGAATTAGGCCATTCGGCCCATCGAGTCCACTCCGCCAGTGGCAACTGCAGTTGTTTAAAGTGCTTTATAAATAAAGTTATTATTAAAGTTATTATTCAATCGTGGCTGATCCCATTCTCCTGCCTTCTCCCCATAACCCTTGACACCCGTTCTAATTAAGAATTCGTCTATCTCAGCCTTAAAAATATCCACTGACTTGGCCTCCACAACCTTGTGGCAATAAGTTTCACAGATTGACCATACTCTGATTAAAGAAGCTCCTCCTCACCTTTCTAAACGAACGCCCTTTAATTCCGAGGCTGTGACCTCTAATCCTAGACTCTCCCACCAGTGGAAACATCTTCTCCACATCCACTCTATCTAAGCCTTTCATTATTCTGTAAGTTTCAATGAGGTGCCCCCCTCAACCTTCTAAACTCCAGTGAGTGCCGTCAAACGCTCATCATATGCGAACCCACTCATTACTGGGATCATTCTAGTAAACCTCCTCTGGACCCTCTCCAGAGCCAGCACATCCTTCCTCAGATATGGGGCCCAAAGTTGCTCCAAATACGGCCTGACCAGCGCCACTGTGTGGTCAAGACTGGACTGCTGGGAAGAAGCTCAAGACAGCCAGCGCCTCACCTCAGACCAAGGCTGTGGCCAGGGCTGGGACAGGACTAAGACACCAATGTACAGGCTCTGAAGTTGGTTTAGAGTTTAGAAGTTAGACAAACAGCATGGGAGGAGACAGCAGACTAAACTGAATATGAAGACAGACACAAAAAGCTGGAGTAAAAGACCTGTCTCACGGTACGAGTTCATTCCAAGAGCTCTCCCGAGTTTGCCCTGATTCGAACTCGGAGATTTACGGTAATGGCCGCTCGTCGGTACTCGGGGCTCTCGTGGACATTTTTCGACATGTTGAAAAATCTTCACGAGTCTTCTCGTGCTTATGAGTCTTACGAGTTAGCGAGTCTTCCCGAGTACCTGCCGTTAGCGTTACGAGCCGCTAAGAGACGTCCCCGAGCTCCGACATACCCGCTACGTTCATTCTCCGTACTTACCCAGAGTTTGATATTTTTTTAACTCGGGAGAGCTCTTGGAAAGAACTCGCACCGTGGGACAGGGCTATAACTCAGCAGGACAGGCAGCATCTCTGGAGAGATGGAACGGGTGACGTTTCGGGTCGAGACCCTTCTCCTGCTGAAACTGATCTGTAACTGAGTTTTATTTAGTTTAGTTTAGTTTAGATAACTTTATTTGCTTTATTTTTCTTCAGATTATTATTGTCACGTGTACCGAGGTACAGTGAAAAGCTTTCTTGTTGCATGCTATTTAGTCAGCAGAAAACCAATACATAATTACAATCAATCCGTCCACACTGATACAGGACAAAGAGAATAACTTTTAGTGCAAGATAAAGTCCAGTAAAGTCCGATAAAATATAGTCCGATGGTCTCCGATGAGGTAGATGGGAGGTCAGGACCGCTCTCTAGTTGGTGGTAGGATGATTCAGTTGCCTGATAACAGCTGGGAAGAAACTGTCCCTGAATCTGGAGGTGTGCGTTTTCACACTTCTGTACCTCTTGCCTGATGGGAGAGGGGGGAGGAGAATGAGCAAGTACCCGGAGAGCATTTTTATTCGTAAAGCTCAGAAAGACTATCCCCGCACATACGCACAATCCCCCCGGGTGATACAGAACGCCCACCGAGTCTATGTGCAAGAGTCACCATTGTGGTGCCATTTTACAGTCCCAACTGCAGCTGGCCACAAAGTCCGACCCTCTCCTCTTCAGCCCCTTCAGCCGTCAGACTCTTATACATCAGCGAGGCCAAACGTAGAATGGACACAAAAAGCTGGTGTAACTCAGCGGGACAGGCAGCATCTCTGGAGAGAAGGAATGGGTGACGTTTTGGGTTGAGGCCCTTGGTCAGACCGAGAGTCAGGGGAGAGGGAGTCTCGAGATGTTGAAGGGTAATGTGTGAAAATGGCACATCAAAGGTGATCCGCCCTTATCTCCCATTCCCTGGCGATGGAAGGCAAGCACCCTACGTGCATTTCTCACCACCCTATCTACCTGCGTTGTCACGTTCTCAGATGTTTGGACTTGTACACCAGTGAGTCCACATTGGGCCAAAGGTTGGCATGGCTTTATCTGGGTGTGGTGCCAATAATGCCCTTTGTCAGAGGAACACCACCCAACCTCCAACTCCAAAGAAAACACTTTGCATTGCTAAGCTATGAGTTTATATTTTTATTTCCCCAAACGAGTAAAAGATAACAATCCAACTGAAGGTGCGGACTGGTGTCCAAAAACCACAGGAGCAAAGATCAAATGGATTACAGCTGGGCTGTAAACAAGCGAAATATGAGGTGCTGCTCCTCCAATTTGCGGTGGGACTCACTCTGACCATGGAGGAGGCCCAGGACAGAAAGGTCGGATTCGGAATGGGCGGGGGAGTTGAAGTGCTGAGCCACCGGGAGATTAGGTTGGTTATCAAGAACTTATACACAAGGTTATTGCAAGCTTATACACTTATTATCAGTTCGCAGTCCCTGGTTCGATCCTGACTACGGGTGCTTGTGTGTAGGGAGTTTGTACGTTCTCCCCGTGACCGCGTGGGTTTTCTCTGAGATGGTTTCCTTCCACACTCTAAAGACGTACAGGTTTGTAAGTTAATTGGCTTGGATTTGTATATGGTATAATTTGTCCCTGGTGTATGTAGGATACTGGGAATCACTGGTCGGTGCGGACTCGGTGGGCCGAAGGACCTGTTCCCACGCTGTATCTCTAAACTAAACTAAACTAAACTAAAACTGGGTTTTGGAATACGAAAAAAAAGAGACACAAATTGCTGGAGTTACTCAGCGGGACAGGCAGCATCTCTGGAGGTCAGAGAGAGGAGGAAACCTCTTCAAAGTAGGCGTACCTGGAGGCAAATTCGCAATGGAGCAGTCAACATGTAGAATCAAGGAACTGCAAATGCTGGTTTACAAAATAAAACATACAAAGTGCTGGAGTAACTCAGCGGGGCCCGGCAGCATCCTGCAATATGAGTTTTTGTGGCAGATTTTATCAAGGAGTGGACAATAAAATTGGGTTACTAATGGTCATGCACGGGGTTAGTAATAATAATAATAATAATAAATTTTATTTATGGGCGCCTTACAAGAGTCTCAAGGACACCTTACAAAAATTGAGCATGTAGAGGAAAAACATGTAAGGGGAATGAAATAAATAGTAGAGACATGACTAGTACACAAAGTAAAGACAGAATACAATACAAAACACAGTATGAGGCAATTAATGCACAGATGAAAAGGGAAGGGGACGTGGGGCTAAGGATAGGCAGAGGTGAAGAGATGGGTCTTGAGGCGGGACTGGAAGTTGGTGAGGGACACGGAATTGCGGATCAGTTGGGGGAGGGAGTTCCAGAGCCTGGGAGCTGCCCTGGAGAAGGCTCTGTCCCCAAAACTGCGGAGGTTGGACTTGTGGATGGAGAGGAGACCGGCTGATGTGGATCTGAGGGACCGTGAGGGTTGGTAGGGGGAGAGGAGGTCAGTGAGATATGGGGGGGCCAGATGGTGGAGGGCTTTGTAGGTGAGGACCAGGGTTTTGTAGGCGATCCGGTGGGAGATGGGAAGCCAGTGAAGTTGTTTGAGGACTGGAGTGATGTGATGCCAGGATTTGGTGTGGGTGATGAGTCGGGCGGCTGCGTTCTGGACCAGTTGGAGTCAGTTGATGTAGGTGGAGCTTATGCCAAGGAGAAGTGAGTTGCAATAGTCCAGTCGGGAGGAGATGAAGGCATGGATGAGTCTTTCAGCAGCGGGCGGTGTGAGAGAGGGTCTGAGTTTGGCTTGATGGGCTGAAGGGACTTTTTCCATCTTGTATTTCACGACTGTGCTCACCTCAGTCGGGTGATTTATGAATGAATGAGTAAATGATACATTATTGTCACATGTAGAAAAGCACAACCTAGGCTGTACATCAGAGTCGCCAAATGCTGCCGCTGCTAAAGCTATAAAAGTACTGAACAGTCCTCTACGCGTAGGGAGGAACTGCAGATGCTGGTTTAAATCAAAGATAGACACAAAATGCTGGAGTATCTCAACGGGACAGGCAGCAGCATCTCTGGAGAGAAGGAATGGGTGACGTTTCGGGTCGAGACCCTTCTTCAGAACAGTCCTATCCTTACTTAGAGTCTTATGCCCCTGTCCCACTTAGGAAACCTGAACGGAAACCTCTGGAGACTTTGCGCCCCACCCAAGGTTTCCGTGCGGTTCCCGGAGGTTGCAGGTGGTTGCCGGAGGTTGCAGGTAGTGGAAGCAGGTAGGGAGACTGACAAAAACCTCCGGGAAACGCACGGAAACCTTGGGTGGGGCGCAAAGTCTCCGGAGGTTTCCGTTCAGGTTTCCTAAGTGGGACAGGGGCATAAGATTCTAAGTAAGGGTGTCAGGGGGGCTATGGGGAGAAGGCAGGAGAATGGGGTTGAGAGGGAAAGATAGATCAGCCATGATTGAATGGCAGAGTAAACTTGATGGGCTGAATGGCCTAATCCTACTCCTAGAACCTGTGAACAGGACTCTATGTATATTTTGACAGCCTCCCACGCGGTCCGTGACTCCACCGATTTTGGTGTCGTCTGCAAGATCGCGAGGGGAATAATGGGGTGAATTTCCGGGAAATTCCCATTGAAGTTCCCTTGGAAATCGAGAACCAAAGGACATAGGTTAAAGTGAGAGGAGAAATATGCAATAGGAATCTGAGGGGCAGGTGGGACTAGTGCAGAGAGGCGTGTGTATCTGGGTCGGCATGGGCAAGTTGGGACGAAGGTCCTGGTTCTCTGCTGTTTGACTATGATTCTTATCACCAGTGAATGTGTGATCAGAGATTATCAGGTGGGCCTCACAATACATGGACCACAAAAGAGCAAGTACAGCAACATCCGATTAATATTTGCAGTTCGCACAATATCAGTGCTCATTTGTGAGAAATATGCACAGAACAAACAAAGGAATCCATTGCTTGTTTAACAGGATGTTTTGTGTAGCTTTAAAGGCTTGGAAACTGGAGGGGAGGTTGGATTGTACCAGGTTAATCATTGGCCTGCTTGGCTCAGCTTTGAAAAGGTTACAGCTAACAATGAATGGCCTGTTTCCTTTATCATCGATATCTTTCTGTAAATCTTTCATTTATCTCTCTACCTCATTGTATATATTTTAGAAATATATATACTAGACCAAGTGGGACCTGTTGGGTCCCTGTCACACAGGAGGGCTGGTCTCGCAATGCAACCCGTTCCCCTAACGCAATATTCCACCACTCACCCATGGGCGACCTCGTCCCCCAATGCAACACGTTCCCCAAGGCAATATTCCACCACTCACCCGTTTCCCCAAAGTAACCCATTACCCCAACACAATATTCCACCACTCACCTATACCCCCTACTGTGCAGGGGCTGCTCATTTCACCTTATTCACCCTCCCTCATTTTTAAACTTTAAGAAATATGCAAGTGCACGGGCTAGGGCCGGCAGGACTCAGTGTACTTGGATAGCAACAATGTTACGAGCTGGGCTATAATCCCATTGTGTCAGCACAGGGAAGAAATGTTTCCAAATTGAGGTTTTGTGAATCAAAAAATGTTAATAACTTGTAAAATATAACATCAATCTGAACGAAACTTGACACAAACCACCACAGGACAATTGTGAGTAAGGTGATGCATTTCTTTAGCGCTATCCTGTACCGTTTTGGCATAGTTCCTGGATCACATACGGATAGGTGGATAGATAGATAGATAGATAGATAGATAGATAGATAGATAGATAGATAGATAGATAGATAGATAGATAGATAGATAGATAGATAGATAGATAGATAGATAGATAGATAGATAGATAAACCGACACTCAGATCGCTAGCTCGCTCGACTAGCTCGAGATCGATAGCTCTAGCATCGCATCGCTCGCTCGCTGATCGCTCGCTCGCTCGCTCGCTCGCTCGCTAGCTAGCTCGCTCCCGCATTCGCCCATTCCTCCTATCAAGATTACTCTACCATTCAATCATGGCTGATCTATCTCTCCCTCCAAACCAACTTAACTTCTAACATACCGTCCTTCATCATGGAAACAGGCCCTTTGGCCCAAATTGCCTATGCCAACCAAGATGCCCCATCTACACTAGTCCCACATGCCTGTGTTTGGCCTTTATCCTTCGAAATCTTTCCTATCCACGTCTTTGAAATGTTTAGTTTAGTTTAGAGATACAGCTCGGACACAGGCCCTTCAGCCGACTGGGTCCCGCGCCGCCCGGCGATCCCCGCACGTGAACACTATCCTACACCCATTAGGGATAATTTTAACATTTACCAAGCCTATTAACGTACAAACCTGTATGTCTTTGGAGTATGTGAGGAACCCGAAGATCTCGGAGAAAACCCACATAGATCACAGGGAGAACGAACAAACTCCGTACAGCACCCGTAGTCGGGATCGAACCCGGGTCTCCGGCGCTGCATTCACTGTAAGGCAGCAACTCCACCGCTGTGCCACCGTGACGGTACTGAGTCCCTGCCTCAATTACCTCCTCCATCTTGTTCTATACTGTGTGAAAAGTTGCCCCTCAGGTTCCTATTAAATCTTTCCCCTCTCACATTAAACCTTTGTCCTCTGGTTTTTGATTTCCCCTAATCTGGGTAAAAGACTCTGTGTATCTACCCTATCTATTCCCCTCACGATCTTACACACCTCCAGAAGATCGCTCCTCCACCTCCTGCGCTCCAAGGAATAAAGTCTTGGTAGCTTGACCTTTCCTTACATTTCAGGCCCTCTAGTCCCAGCAACATCCACGTAACTCTTCTCTGCACCCTTTCCAGCTTAACAATATATTTCCTGTGGTAGACGCTCAATGCTGGAGTAACACAGAGTAACTCCAGAGGCAGCATCTCTGGAGAGAAGGAATGGGTGATGTTTCAGGTCGAGACCCTTCTTCAGACTGATGTCAGTGGAGTGGGCGGGACAGAGATAGAATGTAGTCGGAGACTGGTGGGAGAACTGGGAAGGGGGAGAGAGGGAAAGCAAGGGTTACTTGAAGTTAGAGAAGTCAGTGTTCATACCACTGGGGTGTAAGCTGTCCAAGCGAAATATGAGGTGCTGTTCCTCCAATTTGCGCTGGGCCTCACTCTGACAGTGGAGGAGGCCCAGGACAGAAAGGTCAGTGTGGGAATGGGAGGGGGAGTAGAAATGTGTTGAGCATCTATAATTTGTGCTGGAGCTTTGAAATATCTTTCCTGGAACAGGGTGATAAGAACTGGTGCAATACTCCAAATATGGTCTCACCAATGTCTTGTGCAACTGGAACAAAACATCCCAACTTCTATACTCAGTACTCCTTTTTCCAGAAGGAAATGCAAGCAGGTTTACAAAGAATCAGTTTTTATTACTCATTTATCAATTATTACTTGGAGGAATCCTGCACTGGATTTACTAGGTTGAATGGTCCCTGTATGTTGTCTCCTGTGTAGGTGGATGGAAAGAGAATAAAGGGGCAGATAATGGGAAAAATAGTTTACAGAGATGGATGTGGGGGAATGGGACCTGACGAGGTTGCTCTGAGTGCCAGTATCGGCTCAATGGGCCAAATGGCCTCCTTCTATCTTGTGAGAGAAGATGAAAAATATTAAACATGAGAGGTGAATTGAGATGGAGGTCGCATCTCTATCACAGTGTGGGGCACGGTGGCACAGCGGTAGAGTTGCTGCCTCACAGCGCCAGAGACCCGGGTTCAATCCTGACCACGGGTGCTGTCTGCACGGAGTTTGCACGTTCTCCCTGTGACCCCGTGGATTTTCTCCGGGTGCTCCGGTTTCCTCCCTCACTCCAAAGACGTACAGGTTTGTAGATTAATTGGCTTCAGTAAAGATTGGCAATTGTCCCGTAGCGTGTAGGATAGCGCTAGTGCACGGGATGTTCGCTGGTCGGTGTGGACTCGTTGGGCCGAAGGGCCTGTTTCCATGCTGTATCTCTAAACTAAACTAAACCTGCACTCAGAGACTTTCAGAATTGTCCCAAGTCACAGCGGCTGCTGACTAATGTAGAAACAAAGAACTGCAGATGCTGGTTTAGACCAAAGATAGACACAAAGTGCAGGAGTAACTCTGCAGGTCAGGCAGCAACTCTGGAGAACATAAATAAGAGTCTCGACCCAAAACGTCACCTATCCATGTTCTCCAGTGGGGCTGCCTGACCCGCTGAGTTATGCCCCTGTCCCACTTAGGAAACCTGAGCGGAAACCTCTGGAGACTTTGCGCCCCACCCAAGGTTTCCGTGCGGTTCCCGGAGGTTTTTGTCAGTCTCCCTACCTGCTTCCACTACCTGCAACCACCTGCAACCTCCGGGAACCGCACGGAAACCTTGGGTGGGGCACAAAGTCTCCAGAGGTTTCCGTTCAGGTTTCCTAAGTGGGACAGGGGCATTACTCCAGCACTCTGAAACGTCACCTATCCATGTTCTCCACAGATGCTGCCTGACCCGCTGAGTTACTCCAGCACTCTGTGAAATGTCGCCTATCCATGTTCTCCAGAGATGTTGCCTGACCCGCTGAGTTACTCCAGCACTCTGTGTCTAACAGAGACTGTTCTGTTGCTCCGATCAGCATTTGACTCTCGACTGACTGACGTGTACGGGACATGATGTGGCCATGGTGTTACGGATGTCTGCGGGGGTTGCCTTTGTGTAAACTATTGCAACAGTTTCTCCACCCCTGGTGTACGCAGTCACCCCATCGCACTTGATGACACTCCAACATCGTGAAAGCAGAAACTTAATTTCAAAACTCCTGCCCTCAGCAACTCCGTCAGCAACTTGTTGGGTTTTTTTTTCCGGGAGCAGTAACGATCCCGCAGACAGACGTTAAGGACTTGCTCACCAAGTTGCCAGACTTGGCATCAGAAGCAGAGGGAGGTTGACAGAAAGATAGTGCAAGCATACCTGAAGATAAATTACTCGGTTTGCTGGATCTGAGAGGGGTGTGGCTGCCTCCGAGCGACACAAAAGCCGGTTGTTTTACAGAGGTGAGGGCGTGCAGGAGGATCACATCATTCCACGGCTGAAACCAAGTTATAATGTAAGTACTGTGAGGAAACATTCTTGCCCTTGTGTTTATGTACCTGCCTGTACTGAGGCCCAGCCCACTCATCGCCAACCACACCCGCGGTAAGGAGAAAAGAACTGCAAGTGCTGGTTTAACCCTTCTTCTTTCGTGTGGCGTGCACAGCCTAAAGTTGTTGGACAACTTGTTCTATTTGATCTTATTTGATTGTGCACGCCAGGTTAAACATAGAAACATAGAAACATAGAAATTAGGTGCAGGAGTAGGCCATTCGGCCCTTCGAGCCTGCACCGCCATTCAATATGATCATGGCTGATCATCCAACTCAGTATCCTGTACCTGCCTTCTCTCCATACCCTCTGATCCCCTTAGCCACAAGGGCCACATCTAACTCCCTCTTAAATATAGCCAATGAACTGGCCTCGACTACCCTCTGTGGCAGGGAGTTCCAGAGATTCACCACTCTCTGTGTGAAAAAAGATCTTCTCATCTCGGTTTTAAAGGATTTCCCCCTTATCCTTAAGCTGTGACCCCTTGTCCTGGACTTCCCCAACATCGGGAGCAATCTTCCTGCATCTAGCCTGTCCAACCCCTCAAGAATTTTGTAAGTTTCTATAAGATCCCCTCTCAATCTCCTAAATTCTAGAGAGTATAAACCAAGTCTATCCAGTCTTTCTTCATAAGACAGTCCTGACATCCCAGGAATCAGTCTGGTGAACCTTCTCTGCACTCCCTCTATGGCAATAATGTCCTTCCTCAGATTTGGAGACCAAAACTGTACACAATACTCCAGGTGTGGTCTCACCAAGACCCTGTACAACTGCAGTAGAACCTCCCTGCTCCTATACTCAAATCCTTTTGCTATGAAAGCTAACATACCATTCGCCTTCTTCACTGCCTGCTGCACCTGCATGCCCACTTTCAATGACTGGTGTACCATGACACCCAGGTCTCGCTGCATCTCCCCTTTTCCTAGTCGGCCACCATTTAGATAATAGTCTGCTTTCCTGTTTTTGCCACCAAAATGGATAACCTCACATTTATCCACATTATACTGCATCTGCCAAACATTTGCCCACTCACCCAGCCTATCCAAGTCACCTTGCAGTCTCCTAGCATCCTCCTCACACCTAACACTGCCCCCCAGCTTCGTGTCATCCGCAAACTTGGAGATATTGCCTTCAATTCCCTCATCCAGATCATTAATATATATTGTAAATAGCTGGGGTCCCAGCACTGAGCCTTGCGGTACCCCACTAGTCACTGCCTGCCATTGTGAAAAGGACCCGTTTACTCCTACTCTTTGCTTCCTGTTTGCCAGCCAGTTCTCTATCCACATCAATACTGAACCCCCAATGCCGTGTGCTTTAAGTTTGTAAACTAATCTCTTATGTGGGACCTTATCGAAAGCCTTCTGGAAGTCCAGATACACCACATCCACTGGTTCTCCCCATAAAGGTTGATTGCATTGGTCGAAACAGGGCGGACCACGTGAAGGTTGCAATCTCCCACCCCCCTGGTTTAAATCCAAGAGAGACACAAAATGCTGGAATAACTCAGCGGGACAGGCAGCATGTGTAAGAAAGAACTGCAGATGCTGGTTTAAATCGAAGGTAGACGCAAAATGCTGGAGTAACTCAGCGGGACCTGCAGCATCTCTGGAGAGAAGGAATGGGTGACGTTTCGGGTCGAGACCTCCACTGTGCACAACTTTGCAAACACTAGCCACCCAGAATCAAATCTTCCAACTCAGGAATCGTCTCCGCAGACTGGCAGGAGAGACGGTGGCCTGACGGTAGAGTTGCTGCCTCACAGCACCAGAGACCTGGGTTCGATCCCGACCACGGCTGCTAACCTGTACAGCGTTTGTACCTTCTCCCCGTAACCTGCCTGGGTTTCCTCTGGGTGCTCCGGTTATCCTCCTACATCCCAAAGACATGTGGGTTTGTAGATTAATTGGCTTGGTAAAATTGTAACAAAAATTGTCCCTGGTGTGTATTGATGTGCGGGGATCGCTGGTCGGTGCAGACTCGATGGGCCGAAGGGCCTGTTTCCGCGCTGTATCTCTAAACTAAAATAAACCAAGACATTCTAGGTGAGCATTTTAAGAATAAGGGGTAAGCCATTTAGAACAGAGATGAGGAAACACTTTTTCTCACAGAGAGTTGTGAATCTGTGGGATTCTCTGTCTCGGAGGGCGGTGGAGGCCGGTTCTCTGGATACTTTAAAGAGAGAGCTAGCTAGGGCTCTTGAAGATAGGGGATATGGGGAGAAGGCAGGAACGGGGTACTGATTGTGGATGATCAGCCATGATCACATTGAATGGCTGATCATGGCTGGCTCGAAGGGCCGTATGGCCTACCCCTGCACCTATTGTCTATTATCTATTGTCTATAACATTCTAGGTAAATAGTGGGTCTGATACAACAACAGGCCACTTAGACTGAGCCCCATAGATAGTTGCTATGGCTTCTTAGTTGGAGTCATAGAGATAGGAGCAGAATGAGACCATTTGGCCCATCGAGTCTACTCCGCCATTCAATCATGGCTGGTCTATCTCTCCCTCCTAACCCCGTTCTCCTGCCTTCTCACCTTCACCCCAGACACCCGTACTAATCAAGAACCTATCTATCTCTGCCATAAAAATATCCCTTGACTTGGCCTCCACAGCCTTCTGTGGCAATGAGTTCCACCGATTCACCACCCTCTGACTGAAGAAATTCTTCCTCATCTCCTTCCTAAAGTGGCGTCTTTTAATTCTGTGGCTGTGACCTCTGGCCCGAGACTCTCCCACTAGTGGAAACATCCTCTCTACGTCCACAGTCTCCAGGTGTTGCGGAGGCTGGAGGTACTGGAAACCCGAGCAAAGATACAAACCTTCGGACTCTTCAATTGAGACCATTAAAACATATAAAAGGCTATCGACAGACTCTGGGACAGGGAGCCCAACCCGAAACATCACCTATCCATGTTCTAAGCGCAGATGCTGCCTGACCCGCTGAGTTACTCCAGCACTTTGTGTCTTTTTTTTGTAAACCAGCACCTGCGGTTCCTTGTGTCAACAGAGCAAAGGCATGAGGATAGGAAATGCTGAGAGGGATATGGGTCAAATGTGGGCAGGTGGGACTTGTGTAAGAGGGGCATCTTGGCAGGTAGGGCCAGTAGGTGGGAGTAGTTTAGATTGGCATCTTTGGTCAGTCTGGAGGAGTTGGGCTGAAGGGCCTGTTTCCGTACTGACCTAAACAGGCCACGACTCCAATGGACTTTAGCCTGACAATGGAGTCCTAGCCACAGTTATTTGACCTGCCCTTAAACACCAAGCAGAGCTGTTACAGGTTCTTTGCCAAGAAATTCCACACAATAACACACTGTTTGTCATTTTATCAACAGCATAATTATGTTATTTGCTTCCGTGTAGAGAGTGCCAGAATTCTCCTCAGAATTCTCCATGTGTACGATGACCATTTGCAGAGAGGTCAGCGTGCACAGGCGCCTTGCGGAACTCTCAAGGTAGCTATAAATAAAGGCCGGCCTAGCTAGGCCCCATGCGAATGCCCACGGCCACACCTTTGATTTGGAGAAAGGGAGAGGAATCAAAGGAGAGACTAAAGGGCCTGTCCCACTTACGCGACCTTAGCTCGCAAATTATGCGACCTCGTGGTCGCTTGAGGCGTACGGGCACCATATGGCCGCGCGGGGCCTGTTCCCACTTAGAAGCACGGAGTTGTGCGGGGCTGGTCCCGACATCGCGCGGGGCTTCGAAAATCTGACAGTGTCCGAATACTTCGCGCGCCAACAGCCTGATGGCACGCAGGCACATTGCGGTCGTACGCAGCGTCTTGATGGCGTAAGACTAGCGCGCGGCGTTGCGTGATGACGTCACCGCCCGGCGCCGTGCGACGCCCAAATTCAGTCGGCCCGCCTCCTGCCCAGCTGATTGGTAAGCATGACGCAAATGACTTCACGTGTGAACTTAGCGCGAACTTCGCGTGAACTCCGGTTCTGTTTGGTCGCGCCAAATGCACGCAATCGCATGCAAGTGGAACAGGCCCTAAAGGGTTGGCACGGTGACACAGCGGTAGAGTTGCTGCCTTTACAGCTCTAGAGACCCAGGTTCGATCCTGACTACAGGTGCTGACAGTACGGAGTTTGTATGTTCTTCCTGTGACCGCGTGGGTTTTCTCCAGGAGCTCTGGTTTCCTCCCACACTCCAATAACGTACAGGTTTGTAGGTTAAGCGGATTCGGTAAAATTGTAAATTGTGTGTAGGACAGTGCTTAGTGTACGGGGCGATCGTTGGCCAGCACGGACTCGCTGGGCTGAAGGGCCTTTTTCTGTGCTGAATCTCTAAAGTCAAGAGAAGCAGTCAAGGTTGAGGAAAAGGTCCTCTGAGTTACTCCAGCACTTTGTATCTCTCTTAGGCACAAGTTGTTCTTCACCCTCTGAGAAATAACCGGTGATTCAATGACTAGGGTGTCTTACTGATGGAAAGAATGCACACATTGTCAGGGTACCCTTGAAGCTGTGCCTTTGTGGGCATAGGTTGAAGGTGAAAGGGCAGTAGTAGGGTAATAGGAACAGGCACCATCCTACACACGGGATAATTTACAGAGAACCAATAAACCCACAACACTGTACATTAATGGATGAGGGAGGAAGCCAGAGCACCTGGAGAAAAACCCACCAGGTCATAGGGAGAACGTGCAAACTCCATACAGACAGCACCCGTAGTCAGGATCGAACCTTCCTCAAATTAGGGGACCAAAACTGCACACAATACTCCAGTTGTGGTCTCACTAGGGCCCTGTACAACTGCAGAAGGACCTCTTTGCCAGACTCCTGGCGAGATACTGATTTTTATTTAATGGAATCTAAGCAAAACAGGGTGAATGATACACTTCTGTTAAAGATGGATTATTAAGTTACGTGGAGCCGTTAGCACGCCAAGCAGTGACCCTCTCTCACCACAAGAACGGCCAAGTTAGGACGCGCTGGGTCTCCACCCCCGCAGATAACACAAAGACCCAGAGGACACTCTGTATCCGACACAACTTGTCACCAAGTTAAATGTCTTTAAATCAGCAACATTTGTGACCTTGTTTCTCGAGGAGAGACTAATGTGTCAATTGTTTTGCCTTTTCCATGCGGAGTGGCGAGCAGACAAGGAACATTGCGGAGATTGGAATCGCAACATTTTTCTTTTCGTTTTTAGTCTCAGAGACACAGCAGGTAAACCAGTGATCACCTGTGAACCAGTCTAGTTTAAAGATACGGCGCGAAAACAGGCCCTTCGGCCCACCCAGTTCGTGCCGACCAGCGATCCCCGCACACTAACACTATCCAACATGCACTAGGGACAATTTTACATTTACACCAAGCCAATTAACCGACAAACCTGCAAGTCTTTAGAGTGTGGGAGGAAACCGAAGATCTCGGAGAAAATCCGCGCAGGTCACGGGGAGAACGTGCAAACTCCGTACAGACAGGATCGAACCCGGGTCTCCGGCGCTGCAAATGCTGTAAGGCAGCAACTCTACCGCTGCGCCATCATGCCGTACATGTCCTAAGATATCCTCTCATCCTTCTAAATTCCAGTGTATATAAGCCCAGCCGCTCCAATCTATCAACATATGACAGTCCCGCCATCCCGGGAATGAATCTTGTAAACCTACACTGCACTCCCTCAATAGCAAGAATGTCCTTCCTCAAATTAGGGGACCAAAACTGCACATACTCCAGGTGTGGTCTCACTAGGGCTCTGTACAACTGCAGAAGGACCTTTTTGCTCTTATATCCAACTCCTCTTGTTATGAAGGCCAACTTGCCATTCGTTTTCTGTACCTGCATGCTTACTTTCAGTGACTGATGAACAAGGACCCCCGGATCCCGTTGAGAGGCAAAGATAGGTTAACTACGATTGAATGTCGGAGTAGATGCGATGGGCTGAATGGCCTAATTTTGCGCCAATCTCTAGTTATATTGTGGCTAAAATACAGGGGACCTGTCATTGCGGCGGGACACCACTGGGTGGGAGTGTTGACCACAAAATAATTAGAGGGGGGCACTATTAAATATTTAAAGGAGGGCACCATTAAATAGGAGAGAGAGAGGGAGAGAGAGAGGGAGAGAGAGAGAGAGAGAGAGAGAGAGAGAGAGAGAGGGAGGGAGGGAGGGAGGGAGGGGGGGGGGGGGAGGGAGGGAGGGAGGGAGGGAGGCCTGGGGGGGAGAGAGAGATAGAGAGGGGGAAGAGCAGGGGGAGTGGAGATGGAGGAGAGAAGGGGAGAGGGGGAGAGAGAGGAGGAAGTGGGAGATGGGAAAGTGAGAAGGGGTGAATGGAGATGTAATTGCCGTGGAACACCACTAAGTGGGAGTGTTGAGCAGGGAATAACAGGACGTGTAATTGCGGTGGGACGCCACTAAGTGGGAGTGTTGAGCAGGGAATAACAGGACGTGTAATTGCGGCGGGACACCACAGAGTGGGAGTGTTGAGCAGGGAATAACAGGGCTTGTCATTGTACACATGTAACTCCCTGAAGGCAGCAACACAAGGTGCTCTTGCCCTGTTGCATGTGTTTGAATAAACTTTTACTTAATATGTTGAATACGGAAAGACCTTTTGTTCGATTATTTATTAGATAAATCAGCTTACTTTGACATAAATTTATCTACATTTATGGTTTTTAAAACTATACGGTTGCTGAGTTCTGATTTGTGTTAATGTTCAAGTTTAATCACTCCAAGAGTTCTCTAAAACTTTTAGCTTTATAACTTTATAAGTTCATTACGTTCTAGACACTAAACAATAGGTGCAGGAGTAGGCCATTCGGCCCTTCGAGCCAGCACTGCCATTCAATGTGATCATGGCTGATCATCCCCAATCAGTACCCCGTTCCTGCCTTCTCCCCATATCCCCTGACTCCGCTATCTTTAAGAGCTCTATCTAACTCCCGCTTGAAAGCATCCAGAGAACCGGCCTCCACCGCCCTCTGAGGCAGAGAATTCCACAGACTCACAACTCTCTGTGTGAAAACGTTTTTCCTCATCTCCGTAAATGGCTTACCCCTTATTCTTGAACTGTGGCCCCTGATTCTGGACTCCCCCAACATCGGGAACATGTTTCCTGCCTCTAGCATGTCCAAACCCTTAATAGTCTTATATGCTTCAATAAGATGCCCTCTCATCCTTCTAAACTCCAGAGTGTACAAGCCCAGCCGCTCCAATCTATCAACATATGACAGTCCCGCCATCCTGGGAATTAACCTTGTAAACCTACGCTGCACTCCCTCAATAGCAAGAATGTCCTTCCTCAAATTAGGGGACCAAAACTGCACACAATACTCCAGGTGTGGTCTCACTAGGGCTCTGTACAACTGCAGAAGGACCTCTTTGCTCCAGTACTCAACTCCTCTTGTTATGAAGGCCAACATGCCATTCGCTTTCCGTACCTGCATGCTTACTTTCAGTGACTGATGAACAAGGACCCCCAGATCCCGTTGAGAGGCAAAGATAGGTTAGCCACGATTGAATGCTGGAGTAGATGCGATGGGCTGAATGGCCTAATTTTGCGCCAATCTCTTATGAACATGAATAAAAATGTTGTGGATAAAATTCAGGGGACCTGTCATTACGGCAGGACACCACTGGGTGGGAGTGTTGACCACAAAATAATTAGAGGGGGGCACTATTAAATATTTAAAGGAGGGCACCATTAAATAGTTATGGGAGGGCACCATTAAATAGGAGAGAGAGAGAGAGAGAGAGGGAGGGAGGCCTGGGGGAGAGAGAGATAGGGAGGGGAACAGGGTAGTGGAGGGAGGAGAGAAGGGGAGAGGGGGAGAGAGGGGAAAGTGGGAAATGGGGAAGAGAGAAGGGGAGAATGGACGTGTAATTGCGGTCTCAATGTTCCTGCTCCCTAAGTACTCCCCACTCATCAGACGGGTTAAACCAACTGTGAGGACAGTTAAAGTATGGTCAGAGGAAGCGGACTTCACACTTCAGCAGTGTTTTGGAAACACTGACTGGAAGGCGTTTGCAGCCCAGGCCACCCTTGACTCCCACACGGACATTGATTCCTACACATCCTCTGTTCTGGACTTTATAAACTCCACCATCAATAGTGTCACCTCCCTCAAACGGGTGACCATATTCCCGAATCAGAAGCCATGGATGAACAGCGAGGTCAGGCTACTGCTGAAAGCACGGGACACCGCTTTCAGGTCAGGCGATGCTCGAGCCTACAGTTCATCCAGGGCTAACCTGAAGAGGGGCATCAAGAAGGCCAAGCACTGCCATAAGCTCAGGATTGAGGAGCACTTCAACAACAACTCCGACCCCCGACGCATGTGGCAAGGCATCCAGGCCATCACGGACTACAGACCCTCCAACACCACCCCCACATCCAGCGACGCCTCCTTCCTTGAGGAGCTTAATCACTTCTATGGCCGCTTCGACAGGGACAATCTAGAGACAGCCATCAAGGCTGTGCTACCTGCCGATCACCAACCCCTCACACTCACCCCCTACGACGTATACGTGGCACTGAGTAGGACTAATGCACGTAAAGCTGCTGGCCCTGACGGCATCCCCGGGCGCGTGCTCAGGGCCTGTGCTGCGCAGCTGACAGACGTCTGGACTGACATCTTCAACCTGTCACTTGCCCAAGCAGTTGTCCCCACGTGCCTTAAAACCACCTCCATCGTGCCAGTGCCAAAACACTCCACTGCGGCAAGCCTCAACGACTTCCGCCCAGTTGCACTTACCCCCATCATCACCAAGTGCTTCGAGAGGCTGGTCCTGGCACACCTCAAAAGCTGCCTACCCCCCACACTGGATCCCTATCAGTTTGCCTACCGCAAGAACAGGAGTACGGAGGATGTCATCTCAACGGCACTTCACTCCGCCCTCTCCCACCTCGACAACAGAGACACTTACGTAAGAATGCTGTTCATCGATTACAGCTCAGCATTCAACACCATTATACCATCAAAACTGATCACCAAACTCGGTAACCTGGGCATCGACCCCTCCCTCTGCAACTGGATACTGGACTTTCTAACCAACAGACCCCAGTCTGTTAGGTTAGACAAGCACACCTCTTCAACCCTCACCCTGAACACCGGCGTTCCACAGGGCTGTGTGCTGAGCCCCCTCCTCTACTCCCTCTTCACCTATGACTGCACACCTGTACATGGTACTAACACCATCATCAAGTATGCAGATGATACAACGGTGATTGACCTCATCAGCAACAACGATGAGTCGGCCTACAGGGAGGAGGTCCAGCACTTAGCAGCATGGTGCGCTGACAACAACCTGGCCCTTAACTCCAAGAAGACCAAGGAGCTCATTGTAGACTTCAGGAAGTCCAGGGGCGGCACGCACACCCCCATCCACATTAACGGGATGGAGGTGGAACGTGTTTCTAGCTTCAGGTTCCTGGGAGTCAACATCTCCGATGACCTCTCTTTGACCCACAATACCTCAACTCTGATCAAGAAGGCTCACCAACGTCTCTTCTTCCTGAGGAGACTGAAGAAGGTCCATCTGTCTCCTCAGATCCTGGCGAACTTCTACCGCTGCACCATCGAGAGCATCCTTACCAACTGTATCACAGTATGGTATGGCAACTGCTCTGTCTCCGACCGGAAGGCATTGCAGAGGGTGGTGAAAATTGCCCAACGCATCACCGGTTCCTCGCTCCCCTCCATTGAGTCTGTCCAAAGCAAGCGTTGTCTGCGGAGGGCGCTCAGCATCGCCAAGGACTGCTCTCACCCCAACCATGGACTGTTTACCCTCCTGCCATCCGGGAGGCGCTACAGGTCTCTCCGTTGCCGGACCAGCAGGTCCAGGAACAGCTTCTTCCCAGCGGCTGTCACTCTACTCAACAATGTACCTCGGTGACTGCCAATCACCCCCCCCCCCCCCCCGGACACTTATTATTATTTATTCAAATCATTTGCTATGTCGCTCTTCCAGGGAGATGCTAAATGCATTTCGTTGTCTCTGTACTGTACACCGACAATGACAATTCAAATTGAATCTGAATCTGAATCTGGACGCCACTACGTGGAAGTGTTGAGCAGGGAATAACAGGACGTGTAATTGCGGCGGGACACCACAGGGTGGGAGTGTTGAGCAGGGAATAACAGGACGTGTAATTGCGGCGGGACTCCACTGGGTGGGAGTGTTGAGCAGGGAATAACAGGACGTGTAATTGCGGCGGGACACCACAGGGTGGGAGTGTTGAGCAGGGAATACCAGGACGTGTAATTGCGGCGGGACACCACAGGGTGGGAGTGTTGAGCAGGGAATAACAGGACTTGTCATTGTACACATGTAACTCCCTGAAGGCAGCAACACAAGGTGCTCTTGCCCTGTTGCATGTGTTTGAATAAACTTTTGCTTATTAGATATCAGCTTACTTTGACAATTGTAGCATGAACATTGGCTTCTCCAATTTCAGGTAGTCCCTGCTTTCTCCCCCCTTCCCCTCCCCTTCCCAGCTCCCCCACATCCCACTGTCTCCGCATCTTCCTTTCTTCTTCCCACCACCCACATCAGTCTGAAGAAGGGTCTCGACCCAAAACATCACCTGTTCCTTCGCTCGGTAGATGTACGGTATATATCACGGTGTTAGGCACACACTGATGCAACTGCTAGTGATGTTTGGCTGAAGCAAAGGGCGAAGTGCATTGGGAAAACGCCAAATGAGATGGAAAATATGCAAAAAGTGCCGGAAAGCTGATCAAATGTTGTCTTTGAAAGGGAGAATGTGGAGTTGTGATAACGTCTCTAGCCACCACTGCAGATTCTGGGATCCCCACTGTTGGATTAGGGGGTATTTGCTATGAGAAGGGGTTGGGGAAAACGGGTTACTTTCTCTGGAATGCCGGAGGTTGAATGGAGAGCTGTTGGGAGTTTGGAAAAATACAAGAGACAGTCAGAACCCAGTTTGGAAATATCAAAGGCGAGAGGACATGGTTTAATTTATAGTTTAGTTAATTTTAGAGATACAGCACGGAAACAGGCCATTCGGCCCACCGAGTCCACGCCGACCAGCGATCCCCTACACCAGCACTATCCTACACACACTAGGGACAATTTGAAACTTTTTTGCTGAAGCCAATTAACCTACAAACCTGCACGTCTTTGGGATGTGGGAGGAAACCGGAGCACCCGGGGAAAACCCACGTGGTCACCGGGAGAACGTACGGACAGCACCCGTAGTCAGGATCGAACCCGGGTCTCCGGCGCTGTGAGGCAGCAACTCTAGCGCTGCGCCGCATCTAGTGGGCGTAGGTTTAAGGTGAGAAGGGCAAAGTTGAAAGGAAATGTGCAGGAGATGGAAGTGAGTGCCTGGAACGCGCTGTCGGAAGTGGTGGTGGTGGAGGCAGATACAATAGTGGAGTTTAAGATGATTTTAGATGGGCACAGTAACACAGGGAGTGGAGCCATATGGATTACGTGTGGACAAAGAAGATTCATTTCTCTTGGCATCATGAGAGGTTGGTCAGATGTGTCTGTTCCTGTTCTGTATTGTTCTATGTAACGATGCAACAAACTCCTATATTTAATGCGCGGACAACACAATCGGCAACAAAATATATTGTTCAACAAAACTGTTAATAAATAATCTATTATCGGAATTGGCTTGAATGAAGTTTTGTGCAAACCAATTGCAACTAAGGGCCTGATCCTGTATTGTTGAACAGGGAAGACAGCCACAAAGTGCTGGAGTAACTCAGCGGGTCGAGCAGCATCTCTGGAGACGATTCGGGTGGGAACCCTTCTTCAGGCTGAAAGTAGAGGAGTGGGGACTGGAGGTAGGAAAAGGCCAGAACAAAGCAGGGCCGGCAACAGCTGACCAAGGTAGAGCCCACAATGGTCCATTGTTGGCTGGGGAAGAGGTGATACAGAGGATTCCGAGGGATTAACGAAGGGATACAGAGATGCGAACAGTGGAACTAGTAGGAGAACAGGGCTGGGGAAGGGGGCGGGGGGAGAGAGGGGATGCAGGGGTTACTTGTAATTAGAGAAGTCAGTGTTCACACCGCTGGGGTGTAAGCTGCCCAAGCGAAATATGAGGTGCTGTTCCTCCAATTTGCGCTGGGCCTCACTCTGACAATGGAGGAGGCCCAGGACAGAATGGTCAGTGTGGGAATGGGAGATCAGGTAGGCCCAGGCGGACTGAATACAGGCTTATCACTGATTAGTTCAGTTTAGTTTATTTATTGTCACATGTATCGGGGTACAGCGAGAAGCTTTTTTGTTGCGTGCTATCCAGTCAGCGGAAAGACTATACAGGATTACAATCGAGTACAGATACAGGATAAAGGATATAATATTTAGCGCAAGATAAAATCCTGCAACGTGCATTAGCTGGTTCGGAGTTGGGAGGTGGTAGGTCAGTGACCAACTTACTCAGTCTGAAGAAGAGTCTCAACCCGAAACGTCGCCTATTCCTTTGCTCCATAGATGCTGCTTCACCCGCTGAGTTTCTCCAGCATTTTTGTCTACCTTCAATTTAATTTTAACTGCTTACATTCTGAAATATAACTGTTCTAATCACAGACTGCTTTTTGTTTTTCAAGCATTGAAGTGAATTCAAGAAATGGATAAGATGGCGTCTTCACCCGACAATAACCACATCTATAGTGCAGACAACGCCGGGTTTGAAATGGAGGTAATTTCTCAGATGTCTCTTGCAGAGATGTAACGTTGAGGATCGATAAGGTGCTGGTAAAGGGCCTGTCCCACTTTCACGACCTAATTCACGACCTCCGCCAAGTTTGCTCTTGACTCATACTCGCAGCAAGGTCGTCACGAGGTCGTAGGTAGGCCGTGATGCTAGTCGTAGGTACTCGTGGCTTCAAGTAGGTCGGGGCGTTTTTTCAACATGATGAAAAATGTCCACGAGTGAAAAAGTTTGTGAATTAGGTCGTGAGAGTGGGACAGGCCCTGTAGGCCGCATTTGGAATATTGTGTTCAATTCTGGGCACCGTATCTGAGGAAGGGTGAGCTGGCTCTGGAGAGGGTCCAGAGGAGGAGGTTTACAAGAATGATCGCAGCAATGAGTATTATGAGCATTGTTGGCACTGGGCCTGTACTCGCTGGAGTTTAGAAGAATGAGGGGGGGAGACCTCATTGAAACATACAGAATAGTGAAAGGCTTGGATAGAGTGGATGTGGAGAGGATGTTTCCACTAGTGGGAGAGTCCAGGACTAGAGGTCACAGCCTCAGAATTAAAGGACGTTCTCTTAGGAAGGAGATGAGGAGAAATTTCTTTAGTCAGAGGGTGGTGAATGTGTGAAATTCTTTGCCACGGAAGGCTGCGGAGGCCAAGTCAGTGGATATATTTAAGGCAGGGGATATGGGGAGAAGGCAGAAATGGGGTACTGATTGGGGATGATCAGCCATGATCACATTGAATGATGGTGCTGGCTCAAAAAACATATCAAATCTCGTTGCACATATGTGCAATGACAATAAAAGATATTATTATTATTATTATTAAAGGGCTGAATGGCCTCCTCCTGCACCTATTGTCTATTGTCCATTGAGATAGATAGATTCTTGATTAGTACAGGTTATGGGGAGAAGGCAGGAGAATGGGGTTAGGAGGGAGAGATAGATCAGCCATGATTCAATGACGGAGTACTCTTGAAGGGCCGAATGGCCTAATTCTACTCCTATTCCTTCTGACCTTATGTGTTTGATGCAGCCCTGTCAAAGTGAGATAGCATGGCACCTCCAGCTCCTTTCCAGCTTCATCCCCCTACTACAATTAGTCCGAAGAAGGGTGTCAACCCGAAACGTCGCCTATTCATTCCCTCCAGAGATGCTGCCTGACCCGCTGAGTTATTTGAGCAACTTGGTTATTTTAAACAAGCATCTTTAGTTTCGTTTAGCTTAGTTAATTATTGCCACTTTCTTGCGTGCCAGAAAAATTATACAGGATTACAATCGAGCCGTCCAACTGCAGATGCTGGTCAAAACCAAAGATACACACAAAATGCTGGAGTAACTCAGCGGGACAGGCAGCATCTCTGGCGAGAAGGAATGGGTGACGTTTCGGGTCGAGACTGGTAAAGCGAATAAGGTATTGTGCAAGATAATGTTCAATAAAATTAAAGATAGTCTGAGGGTCAGGACTGCTTTCTAGTTGGTGAGAGGATGGTTCAGTTGCCTGATAACAGCCGGGAAGAAACTGTCCCTGAATCTGGAGGTGTGCGTTTCCACACTTCTGTACCTCTTGCCTGATGGGAGAGGGGAGAAGAGGGAGTGATTGGGGTGAGACTTGTCCTTGACTATGCTGTTGGCTTTGCACTGAATATGTCCTTCGTATTGCAGGAAGATGTTCCATCCAAACCTTCAGATAAAACCTCGGCATGGACTTCCGACAAGAAAGAGAGTCCCAAGGTTGTAAGGTACAAGTCAAAATTAATTCAGATTTATTTTCTCACCAAAACACCAACTTTCCACCCATTTCTCTCCGAGAGAAGTTACCCAGCCATGTTCAGTTTAGTTTATTGTCACGTGTACCGAGGTACAGTGAAAAGCTTTTGTTGCGTGCTAACCAGTCAGCGGAAAGACAATACGTGATTACAATCGAGCCATTCGCAGTGTACAGATACATGATAAGGTAATAACGTTTAGTGCAAGGTAAAGCCAGCAAAGTCCGATCAAGGATAGTCCGAGGGTCACCAATGGGGTAGATAGTAGTTCAGGACCGCTCGCTGGTTGTGGTGGGATGGTTCAGTTGCCTGATAACAGCTGGGAAGAAACTGTCCCTGAATCTGGAGGTGCGCGTTTTAACACTCCTGTGCCTTATGCCCGATGGGGGAGGGGAGAAGAGGGAGTGGCCGGGGTGCGACTGGTCCTTGATGATGCTGCTGGCCTTGCCGAGGCAGCTTGAGTTGTAGATGGAGTCAATGGAAGGGAGGTTGAGGCCCTTCCTAACTATAGTAGAGTCTGGAGTCCTAGAGTACAGAGAGAGGCCATTCTGTCCATTATGTCCATACTAGCCATTAAATAACTATATATACTAACCCCATTTAGCAGCATTTACTCTGTAGACCAATGTACATTAGTGATTCAAGTGGTTGGCTCAATAGGTCAGTTGTTGTGAGATTCTCTGCCTCAGTACCTTTCGTTTACCGGGCTTTGCCCCACCCCTATCTCTCTTTTCCACCTTTCTCCCTCCTCCTCCATCAGTCTGAAGAAGAGTCCCAACACCTCACACAGACCCGAGCAAATTCCACACAGACAGCACCCGAGGTCAGGATTGAACCCGGGTCTCTGGCGCTGTACGGTAGCAGCTCTACCTGCTGCAACACCATGCCACCCTTAGAGAGTCTGTTCTCCAGAGTGTCTTAAGAAAGTTCCCGGCCCGAAACGTCACCTATCCAAGTTCTCCAGAGATGATGCCTGAGATACTCCAGCACTTTGTGTGTTTTTGTTTTGTAAACCAGCATCTGCAGTTCCTAGTTTCTACAGCTGGACATGGCTAGGTTACACTTTTAGTTTCGTTTAGTTTAGTTTAGTGATACCGAGCGGGTCCGTGCCGACCAGCGGTCCCCGCACATTAACACTATCCTACACACACTAGGGACAATTTACATTTACACCAAGCCAATTAACCTACAAACCTGCACGTCTTTGGAGTGTGGGAGGAAACCGAAGATCTCGGAGAAAATCCACGTGGTCACGGGGAGAACGTGCAAACTCCGTACAGACAGCACCCCTGGTCGGGAAGAATTATACACCCCTTGATTCTTGACTCTCATTCAACATCACAACTCACCTTGATCTCCCGGTGGCCCAGCACTTCAACTCCCCCTCCCATTCCGAATCCGACCTTTCAGGCCTGGGCCTCCTCCATGGCCAGAGTGAGTCCCACCGCAAATTGGAGGAGCAGCACATCATATTCCGCTTGGGTAGTTTACACCCCAGCGGTATGAACATTGACTTCTTCAATTTCAGGTAGCCCCTGCTTTCTCCCTCCTTCCCCTACCCTTCCCAGCTCTCCCACATATCCTACTGTCTTCGCCTCTTCCTTTCTTCCTCCCACCCCCCCCACCTCCACATCAGTCTGAAGAAGGGTCTCGACCCGAAACGTCACCTATTCCTTCGCTCCATCGATGCTGCCTCACCCGCTGAGTTTCTCCAGCATTTTTGTCTACCTTAGCTCCATAACTGACATCATTTATCTTAGAGTGCGTCTATAATAATTTGAAATATTTCACTCTGAATTATGAGTTGGAAACTTTCGTGTTTTCCAGGAAAATAACCGAGACTGCTTCAAGGGTAAAGAAGGCATACAACGCCCACTCTACGCTAATCAAACGCATCGTCCTTGGTCTCTTGGCCGCAGGTAAAGATTACTAGTTGGGCCGCTGCCTGGCATGGTTCAGCATCGATCACATATGGTCATGGAGTCGTACAGCACGGAAACAGGCCCTTCGGCCTAAGTTGGCCCATACCGACCAAGATGGCCTCCCTCTACACTAGTCCCACCTCTCCTCTGATGGGGAAATTCCTGCCTTATCTAAGACCCTCATCGTTTTCTTCTCAACTCCCTTGCTATTGAGGGAGTGCAGCGTAGGTTCACGAGGTTACTTCCCGGGATGGCGGGACGGTCATATGTTAATAGAATGGAGTGGCTGGGCTTGTATGTGGAGGGGTCACTGTGGTGGGATGTATCTTGTGTGTTCCGTTGCTTTTTATTTGTAAAGGCCCTGTCCCACAATGCGAGCTCTCCTGAGTTTAAAAAAAAATCAAACTCGTGGTAAATGCGTAGAATGTACGTAGCGGGTACGCCGGAGCTCGTGGATGTCTCATAGCGGCTCGTAACGCTAACGGCAGGTACTCGGGAAACGCGGTAACTCGTGAAACTCGTGAAGTTATTTCAACAGTGTGAAAAATTTCCAAGAGTAAATAAATGAAGTACCACGAGTTTTAATTTTTTTTTAACTCGGGAGAGCTCTTGGGCAAACTCGTATCGTGGGACAGGCTCTTAAGATTGGCTTGGCAGATGAAATTCCTCGTATATTGCAAAACATACTTGGCTAATCAAGTATGATTGTGATTGTAAAATGAGCTACGTTTCATGTTGTTTCCCCTCTCCGCTCCCCACCGCAGCTTTACTTGGATTCCTCATCGCCGCCTGCATGCTGGATCTCCAGCGAGCCCTTGCTCTCCTCATCATGATGTGCATCGTGGTTTTCTTCATGGTTTACGGGCTGGTGAAGAAGTTGTTCGGGGAACAGATCCTCCACTTCTTCTCCCCTGCGTGTTCCTTCCTGCAGAGAAACAGCAAATGGTTCAAATGGTAGGTGGTTTGTACCCGATCTGCGTTGTTAAAGCGCTTATTCTTCATGCTGTCGCAACGTTTACGATACGATACAATACCGTTGAACTTTATTTACCCCAGGAGGGACATTGGTCTGCCAACAGTCATAAAACACGACAAGAAACATGAAACATGAAATTAGTGACAAGTGAAAAGTCCAGGATTGGGGATGTATAATTATTGGAGAGGGGAGGGGAGTTAAAATGGCGCGCAAAGATTTTGTACATCCCAAAATCGTGGGGCGCCGCGCGCGACCGAGCGTCACTGCCGACGTCACCACGTCACCTATTGTCCAATTAGGAATGGACAATAAAATCTGGCATCGCAGGTCACGTACAAAATCTGTGGCTGCCACAGAGTGGCACGGTGGCTCAGCGGTAGAGTTGCTGCCTCACAGCGCCAGAGACCCGGGTTTGATCCTTACTACGGGTGCTGTCCATACAGAGATTGTACATTCTCCCCGTGACCTGCGTGCATTTTCTCCGCTTTCCTCCTACATCCCAAAGACGTGCGGGTTTGTAGGCCGATTGGCTTCTGTAAATTGTCTCAAGAGTGTAGGATAGAACTGGTTGGTGTGGAGTTGATGAGCCGAAGGGCCTGGTTCCACGCTGTAATTCTAAATACTAAAAAAGACCAAGAACTCTGCTATCTGTCGAAGTCTTATTGAAGAATCCGACCCAAATCATCACCTGTGCATACCCTCCATGTATGCTGCCTGACCCGCTGAGTTGCTCCAGCACTTTGTGTTTTGTTCTGTAAGATCTTCATGTTAGGTGCTCCTTGCATCCCACCTCTTATAAACTATTGAACAGAGTAATATCAAATGAAGGGACCAACAGACTGAAATGTTCCTTGATCAGCATTCCCTCTGTCCAATTTTCACACCTAACACTTCCTTATCTATGTACCTCCCACTCCCCTGACATCAGTCTGAAGAAGGGTCTCGACCCAAACACAATCTCACCCCGATCACTCCCTCTTCTCGCCTCTCCCATCAGGCAAGAGGTACAGAAGTGTGGAAACGCACACACCTCCAGATTCGGAGACAGTTTCTTCCCAGCAGTTATCAGGCAACTGAACCATCCCACCACCAACTAGAGAGCGGTCCTGACCCCGATCTGTCTTTAATCAGATTTTATTGAACTTTATCTTGCAACAAACATTATTCGCTTTATCTGTCTGAAGAAGGTTCTCGACCCGAAACATCACCCATTCCTTCTCTCCAGAGATGCAGCCTGCCCCGCTGAGTTACTCCAGCTTTTTGTGTCTATCTTCGGACTAATAGTTTGTTGGGTTTCCTTCTACCAGGCTGGTTGCCCTGTTGGCGGTGGTGGGACTAGTTGCCTGGCTTGGCGCGGACACGGCAAGAAGACCCAAACAGCTGATTTCCTTCGGAGGATTGTGTACGCTCGTCACCTTGCTCTTTATCTTCTCCGCAAGGCCGCAGGCGGTGAGTCGATCTTCCAGTCCACCCTGCGCTTGTCCTGTCGTCGCACTTCACAAGTCCACAGGTTATAGGAATAGAATTAGGCCATTCGGCCCATCGAGTCCACCCTGCCATTCAATCATGGCTGATCTCTGCCCCCAAATCCCATTTTCCTGCCATCTCCCCATAACCCTTGACACCCGTTCTAATCGAGAATTTGTCTATCTCTGCCTTAAAAATATCCACTGACTCGGTTTCCACAGCCTCTGTGGCAACGAGTTCCACAGATTAACTACCATCTGACTACAGAAGTTCCTCCTTGCCTCCTTTCTAAAAGAGCGCCCTTTAACTCTAAGGCTGTGACCTCTGATCCTGGACTCTCCCACCAGCGGTAGAGTTGCTGCTTTCCACCGAATGCAGCGCCGGAGACCCGGGTTCGATCCCCACTAAGGGTGCTGTCTGTACGGAGTTTGTACGTTCTCCCCGTGACCTGCGTGGGTTTTCTCCGAGATCTTCGTTTTCCTCCCACACTCCAAAGACGTACAGGTTTGTAGGTGAATTGGCTTGGTAAACGTAGTGTGTGTAGGGTGGTGTTAATGTGCGGGGACCGCTGGTCGGCGCGGACCCGGTGGGTCGAAGGGCCTGTTCCCGCACTGTGTCTCGAAACTAGACTAAATTAAACTCTACCGCTGCGCCACCGTGTGGCCCGCTGTGTGAACTAACTGTGGCCTTCATCTAACCAGGTGTCATGGAGAGCACTGTTTGTGGGGCTGGGATTACAATTTATTCTCGGCATCTTCATCATCAGGACGGAGCCCGGCTTTCAGGCTTTCAACTGGCTTGGGATCCAAATCCAGGTATGTTCAGAGGGAAGATGTCGTCAAATCTAGTCCATTGTCAAATGCACAATGTACAGGTTTCAGGTACATCGAAACTCCTGCTTGAGGCAGCAACTTCCCAGCTTCTTCCCAACTATTATCAGGTAACTGGACTGTCCTCTCACCAACCAGAGCATAGAAACATAGAAACATAGAAAACACGTGCACAAGTAGGCCATTCGGCCCTTTCAGCCAGTACCGCCATTATATATATACACACACACACACACACACACACACACACAACAGTGGGCAGGTGCTGTAGACCTGCACGGGAAGGCAGACGCTCCCGCCCCCATGAGTCTCGGGCAGATGGGGCTCATCAGCCTGGGAAGGCAGTCCATCTAGGAGAGGGAAAACTCTGATTTAAAACCTCCACTGCCTTGTGGCCGTATCCAGTCATGGAAAAGGCTCCAGTAGTGAACCTCAAGACAATCCGGAGTCGGAGCCCCTAAGGCAGTTCGTCGTTGTCTACAACCTCGCTCTGGCAGCTCCTGCGACAGCGCTGGTGACAAACTGTAACGGCCCTGCTGTTCCTTTGGGTCGATCAGCGACGTGGAGAGGGAGGGACGTGGACGTGCTGCATAGACAACAGCCTGTCCTCCATATGACATCGATCGCCCAGGCTTGCATCCGACTAGGATGCATCACCCATGGTCACTCATGACGGAGAGGGGCCTACAACACACGCACACTATACACACACACACACACACACACTATACACACACACACACACACACACACACACCGATATATATATATATATATATTTCTCTCTCGTTTATCATATTTTTTACAGTGTAGTATATTTACATATTCTGTTGTGCTGCAGCAAGTAAGAATTTCATTGTTCGATCTGGGATATATGACAATAAAACACTTTAGACTCTTGACTTTCTTAACCTTGGTGGCCATTGAGTACAGTCCCTTCGAAAACAATTAGCCACAAAAGCTGACAGTATGTCAGATTTCTTCCAGTCTCAACAAGGTGGTGGGTGTACGGAACGAGCTGCCAGAGGAGGGATATGGACCAAGCGCAGGCAGGTGGGATTAGCGTAGCTGGGACATGTTGGCTGGTGTGGGTATGTTGGGTCGAAGAACCTGTTTCAACGCCGTATCACTCTATGACTCCTAACATTTTCCTCCCCAGACCCATTCATTACTCCAGCACTATGTTTTTTGCAAGAGCTACAGAAAGATGATAATATATACCTTCAGATTCAGTGACAGTTTCTTCCCAGCTGTTACTGCCAGAGGTGTCAGAATCCCATCAACAAAAAACAGAAAAGTTTCCATCAGACGTAGGAGCAGAATAGGACCATTCGGCCCATCGAGTCATAAGATCATAAGTGATAGGAGCAGAATTAGGCCATTTGGCCCATCGTCCACCCCGCCATTCAATCATGGCTGATCTATCTCTCCCTCCTAACCCCATTCTCCTGCCTTCACCACATAACCCCTGACACCCGTACTAATCAAGAACCTATCTATCTCAGCCTTAAAAATATCCATTGACTTGGCCTCCACAGCCTTCTGTGGTAAAGAATTCCACAGATTCACCACCCTCTGATTAAAAAAATTTCTCCTCATCTCCTTCCGAAAGGAACATCCTTTAATTCTGGGGCTGTCTACTCTGGTCCTAGACTCTCCCACTAGTGGAAACATCCTTTCCACATCCAATCTATCCAGGCCTTTCACTATTCGATATGTTTCAATGAGGTCTCCTCTCATCTTTCTAAACTCCAGCGAGCACAGGCCCACTCCGTTTCACCAAATAGACAATAGGTGCAGGAGTAGGCCATTCGGCCCTTCGAGCCAGCACCGCCATTCACTGTGATCATGGCTGATCATCCACAATCAGTACCCCGTTCCTGCCTTCTCCCCATATCCCTTGACTCCGCAATCTTTAAAAGCCCTATCTAGCTCTCTCTTGAAAGCATCCAGAGAACTGGCATCCAGAGAATTGGAGAATCCAGAGAAAGCATAAATAGAGCTGTTCTACTGTGTTCCTTCTCATTATGAAAAAGAACTGTGAGGGAATGTCAACGCCGTAAAGGGCATGTCCCACGAGCATGCGACTCCATGCGGCAAGCGCGACCTAACGTGGTCACTTGAGCCGTACGGCCTTGCAGGGCTGGTCCCACTTCGATCGCCGTAGCCCTATGGAGTTGTGCGAAGCTGGTCCCGACATCGCGCGGGGCTCCGAAAAACTGACCGTGTTCAAAAATTCAGCACGGCAACGGCCTGCCTCGACGGGCGTGCGCAGCGTCTCGACGCCGTACGTCACGCGCGAACTTCCCGCGGGCTTCGCTCGAACTTCACGTCACTCACTCAACCTCCGCGCGGCCCCCGCTTCCGGTTTGGTCGCCCTTGCCGCATGCAGGTCGCATGCTCGTGGGACAGGCCCTTTAGTCTTGCTTACCTGTAAATATTAATTCCTCCTGTTTGTTTTTCCTTGCAGACTTTCCTGAATTATACGACTGCAGGATCCAGTTTCATCTTCGGAGATCAGCTGATCGATGGCATTTTCGCATTTCAGGTCACTCTCCTACGTCTGCCTGTTCTCATTCTGTTGATTCTGCCGAGGTTTAACGACACTGTGATCAACCTGTTAGTGTCAATAAGATGATGTTGTGTGGAGGACACAATGAGAGGTTAACCTGGATAAAAAGCTTCATATTTTATCCTGCCCGTACAACCACAATTCCAGATCCGAGGGAGGTGTCTGGCACAGTAATGTTTTTGTTTGGATACTGAAAGGAGAGAGTCTATATTAACACTAAAAAATGTAGAAATCAGGGTGGCACAGTTGCATAGCAGTAGAGTTGATGCCCTACGCCACCAAAGATCCGGGTTCGATCCCGACTACGGGTGCTGACTGTATGAAGTCTGTACGTTCTCCCCGTGACCCGTGTGGGATTTCTAGAACTAGGGGACATAGTTGCAGAATAAGGGGGGGCTCTTTTAGAACTGAGATGAGGAGGAACTTCTTCACCCAGAGGGTGGTTAATTTATGGAATTCACTGCCCCAGGGAGCAGTGGAAGCAGAAACATTAAATATATTTAAATCTAAAATAGATGGTTTTTTAGCTGCCAAGGGGATAAGGGGCTACGGGGAGAGGGCAGGGATATGGACCTAGGTATGGTTAGTATAGTAAGACCTGAGTGATCTCCTGGACAAGTGTCGATCGCCTGGATTGGGGTCGGAGAGGAATTTCCCGGATTTCTTTCCCGAATTGGACCTGGGTTTTTATCCGTTTTTTTGCCTCCCCCAGGAGATCACGCGGTTCTTGGGGTGGAGAGGGGTGATAGCGGTATAAAGGGGAGGGTAGTGTCTTGTATTCTGTGTCTTGTGTCTACTGTTTGTGGGTAAGGGTGTCTGTTTAGTGTTCAGCCATGAGCGAATGGCGGTGCGGGCTCGACGGACCTGGTGGTCTACTCTCGCACCTACTTTCTATGATTCTATGATTCTCCGAGATCTTCGGTTTGCTCCCACACTCCAAAGACGTACAGGTTTGGCTTGGTATAAATGTAAGTCTAGTGTGTGTAGGATTGTGTTAATGTGCGGGGATCGCTGGTCGGCATGGGCTCGATGGGCCGAAGGTCCTGTTTCCATGCTGTAGCTCTAAAACTAAAACTATACCAAGATGCCCATTTCCCAATAGGGCATTGAGAAATGTAATAACTCCTGAAATGGTGTGGGGTTACGAGACCTGGGTTCTTTGGCTGTTCTCGCCCAGTCCATGGCTGGTTGTGAATTGGAATCCTGGCCATTGTCCCTGCATGAGCTCCGTCAACATGGTTTGACTTGTCTCCCCGTCCACAGGCGCTGCCGATTGTTGTCTTCTTCAGCTCCGTGATGTCCATTCTCTACTACATTGGCGCCATGCAGTGGATAATTCTCAAGGTAGGTATAGCTGAACGCACAGCGCGATAGTGTCAGTGCTTGGCGTTCCCCTTCTGAAAGCCATTTATCGACTTCAATGGAGCACAGTTTGGAGGCAGAACACAATGAGCCACCCCTGAGGTACATCACTCTGAAGGTAACATGTCTCATCTTATGCTTCCCTCTCTGTGTCAACCCACCATCACTCTCTCACCTCACCTCGCTTTGCCTTCCCATACACACTGACATATTATGGTACTGAAGTTAGACACAAAAAGCTGGAGTAACTCAGCGGGACAGGCAGCATCTCTGGAGATAAGTAACGGGTGACGTTTCAGTCCAAAGAGAGGGTCTCGACCCGAAACGTCACCCATTCCTTCTCTCCAGCGATGCTGCCTGTCCCGCTGAGTTACTCCGGCTTTTTGTGTCTATCTTCGGTTTAAACCAGCATCTGCAGTTCCTTCCTACACAGACACGTAATGGTACGTTTAAGGCACTGCATTTGTCCCATGTACCGAGGAACGGTGAAATTCATTTTTGGATTCAGTTCTGTACAAGTATCACTATACATAAGAAACATTGAAACATAGAAAATAGGTGCAGGAGTAGGCCATTCGGCCCTTCGAGCCTGCACCGCCATTCAATATGATCATGGATGATCATCCAACTCAGTATCCTGTACCTGCCTTCTCTCCATACCCCCTGATCCCTTTAGCCACAAGGGCCACATCTAACTCCCTCTTAAATATAGCCAATGAACTGTCCTCAACTACCTTCTGTGGCAGAGAATTCCAGAGATTCACCACTCTCTGTGTGAAAAATGTTTTTCTCATCTAAGCACTGAGATACATCTTGGATAAGCATCTCAGATGCAGTACAAGTGTATAACAGTCGTACTCTGAGACAGTATGCAGAGATGCCACATGTTCAAGTCCCAGTTGTTGTAAGTGCAGGGATCTTGACCTGACCATGAAGGTCTGTTGTCCTGGCAACGTTGCAGGGTCGGACTGGCCAAGTGCAGCCGTGGTGTCCTCCACCGCTGTAGACCGCGTGCCCCTTGGAGCGGCGCCCGGTCCAGTCGAGCCCCATGTTGCTGCAGGTCCTCCAGCAGTGCCCGACCTAATTGAGCCCCAGGCTTCTGCGGGGCCTCCAGCGGCCTACTCCCCCACCGAGGCCATGCACTCCCTCCCGCAACCCGCCAGCTCACCGGCCCTCCAGGTGTGTTCCCGTGGGCCCTCGAACGGCGGGCTGCGGTCTACATGGATGTCTCGCTGTTACGACATCGCTAAGTGCAGTCCGTACGGACTGTGTTGTCATTTCTCCAGATTGCGTGGCTGATGCAGGTCACTATGGGCACGTCGGCAACGGAGACTCTGAGCGTCGCTGGCAATATCTTTGTGGGACAGGTAGGTCGACAATCACAGGTAACTGCCTCCTCCAGCTGTGTTGCAATGGTTCTACCTTCACTCCTGCCAACCTGCTTTGGCATTCGGGACAACGGCATCGCTCCTTCTCGAGAACATCAATGGTTCCGAGCCAGATGTCTCCGCCATTGTAATGCCAGTCAGGACCAACAGGCCAATGTTTGGATAGCTTACATAGAAACATGGAAGATCAGTGCAGGAGTAGGCCATTCGGACCTTATGGCCAGCACCGCCAATTAATATTCTCATGGCTGATCATCCAAATCAGTACCCCGTTCCTGCTTTTTCCCCATATCCCTTGATTCCGTTAGCTCTATATCTAACTTTCTTAAAAAAACATGCAGTGAATTGGCCTCCACTGCCTTCTGTGGCAGAGAATTCCACAGATTCACAACTCTTATTCTTATGCCCCTGTCCCACTTAGGAAACGGAAACCTCTGGAGACTTTGCGCCCCGCCCAAGGTTTCCGTGCGGTTCCCGGAGGTGTTTGTCAGTCTCCCTACCTGCTTCCACTACCTGCAACCTCCGGCAACCACCTGCAACCTCCGGGAACCGCACGGAAACCTTGGGTGGGGCGCAAAGTCTCCAGAGGTTTTCGTTCAGGTTCCCTAAGTGGGATAGGGGCATTACACAGTGATCCCTGATTCAGGACTCCCCCAACATCGGGAATATTTTTCCTGCATCTAGCCTCTCCAATCCCTTAAGAATTTAATATGTTTCTATACGATCCCCTCGCATCCTTCCAAATTCCAGTGAATACAAGCCCAGTCGACCCATTCTATCATCAAGAAAGAATGATACGTACATTGAATTCTCCAATTTTAGGTAATTAACTTTAAACACCCCACTTCCCTACCCGAATCACCCCTCCCCCCCTCTCTTCCCTGTGGCCCATCCGGACTTGTACCCAGTTCTCCCCTTCCCCTCCACATCCACCCATATTCCTTCATCTGGCTTCACAATTCGTACTTCTTCTATCCTTATCTGACACCAAATTGTCTTTCCATCTATGGCCTTTGTCCAACCAGCTGCCCATCAAGCATCCTCCTCACTTGTATCCACCTATCGCTCGCCAGGCTTTGTCCTGCCCCTCCTCATGTCCAACTTTCTCATGCCACCACCACCCACCACATTCAGTCTGAAGAAAGTCTAGATAGATCAGCCATGATTGAATGGTCCGAATGGCTTAAGTCCCAGCCCGAAACGTTACCTATCCATGTTCTCCAGAGAGACACAAAATGCTGGAGTAACTCAGTGGGACGGGCAGCATCTCTGGAGAAAAGAAATGGGTGACGTTTCGGGTCGGGACCCTTCTTCAGACTGCAGCTGCTGGTTTGCAAAGAAGGAATAAACAAAAGTGCTGGAGTAACTCAGCGGGACAGGCAGCATCTCTGGAGAGAGGGAATGGGTGACATTTCGGGTCGAGACCCTTCTTCTGACTGAAGAAGGGTCTCGACCCGAAACGTCACCCATTCCTTCTCTCCAGAGATGCTGCCTGTCCCGTTGAGTTACTCCAGCATTGTGTGTCTATCTTCGATTTAAACCAGCATCTGCAGTTCCTGCCTACAACACCTGAAGGAATGTTTCTTTTCAGACGGAAGCGCCTCTTCTCATCCGACCCTATCTGATGGAGATGACCAAATCAGAGATCCACGCTGTGATGACTGGGGGCTTTGCTACCATCGCTGGCAGTGTGCTTGGAGCCTACATCTCCTTCGGGGTAAGAGCCAGCCAGTCTTGAAGCATCAATGACCATCTACATTTGTCTTTTCACTTGAAACTTTCATAGAATGATGGGTGGCGCAGCGGTGGAGTTACTGCTTTGCACCACTTGCGGTGTCACAGACCCGGGTTCAATCCCGACTACGGGTGCTGTCTGTACGGAGTTTGTACGTTCTCCCCGTGGCCCGTGTGGGATTTTTCCAGTTTCTTCCCACACTCCAAAGATGTGCAGGTTTGTAGGTTAATTGGCTTGGTATAAGTGTATGTAAATTGTCCCTAGTGTGTGTAGGTAGGGCTGCGCGCTTATCCTCTAAACTAAACTGAACTAACAAAGGGACAGCAAGAAACCTAGAAACCACCGGCCAAAAACACGGAGGCTGAGATTCAAGTCCAACTCAAACGGCACGGTGGCGCAGCTGGGAGAGCCACCGCCTCACAGCGCCAGAGACCCAGGTTCGATCCTGACCTCGGCCGCTTTCCGTGCGGAGATTGCACCTTCTCCCCGTGACCGCGTGGGTTTTCTCCGGGTGCTCCGGTTTCCTCCCACATCCCAAAGAGACGTGCGGGTGGGTCTGTAGGTCACTTGGCCCTCTGTAAAATAGCCCCTAGTGCGTATAGAGTGGATGAGAAGGTGGGATGATGTAGAATAATGTGAATGATGGATCAGTGGTCAGCATGGACTCGCTGGGCCGAAGGGCCTGCTTCCATGCAGTCTCCATAAACTAAAGTAAACTACAAGGTCAAAAATGTGAGGCATCGTTTGTTAAAAGCTGGTACTAAGACAGAATCTTATAGCCTCAGAATCAAAGGACATTCTTTTAGGGAGATGAGGACAAAATGTCTTTAGTCAGAGCGGGTGGTGAATCTGTGGAATTCTTTGCCACAGAAGGCTGTGGAGACAATAGACAATAAACAACAGGTGCAGGAGTAGACCATTCGGCCCTTCGAGCCAGCACCGCCATTCAATGTGATCATGGCCGATCATCCACATTCAGTACCCCGTTCCTGCCTTCTCCCCATATCCCCAGACTACGCTATCTTTAAGAGCTCCATCTGACTCTCTCTTGAAAGCATCCAGAGAATTGGCCTCCATCGCCCTCTGAGGATCCACTGCCTTCAGTGGATATTTTTATGGCAGGGATAGAGAGATTCTTGAATAGTACAGGTGTCAGAAGTTATGGGGAGAAGGCAGGAGAATGGGGTGAGGTGGTAGATCCGCCATGATTGAATGGCAGAGTAGACTTGATGGGCTGAATGGCCTAATTCTACTCCTATCACCATACGACCTTATGCCGGTGCCTGCGCACATCCCGCCATTCCCTGCAAATCCATGTGCCTATCCAAAAGTCTCTTAAATGCGATGATTATATCTGCCTCCACCACCACTCCTGGCAGCATGTTCCAGGCACCCACCACCCTCTGTGTAAAAAAACATCATGTGCATCTTCTTTTCATTTTGCCCCCTGACCTTCAACCCACGCCCTCTAATATTAGATATTTCTACCTGGTGAAAGGGTTCTAACTGTCTATCATATCTACGCCTGGCGTAATAGATGCACGGAGTCTCTTGCCCAGAGTAGGGGAATCGAGGACCAGAGGACAGAGGTTCAAGGTGAAGGGAAAAAGATTTAATAGGAATCTGTAGGGTAATTTTTCCACTCAAAGGGTGGTGGGTGTATGGAACAAGCTGCCAGGTGAGGTAGTTGAGGTTGGGACTATCCTAACATTTAAGAAACAGTTAGAAAGGTACAGTTCCTTCCTACACATCCTAATTTCGTTTTTAATTCATCTTTAATTCACCGGGCCGCCGTTGCGACGACTGCGGAGGCCTGAAATAGTCCCCGACCACGGCGTGAACAAGAGGAAGAGGACTGGACTTTGCTGCCTTCCCTCACAGTGGGAACCATTGTGGGAGGATGCTTTTATGTTTAATGTTAAATTCTTCTTTAATGTTGTGTCTTATTTTTATTGGTATGCTGCAAATGGCAACTCAAATTTCACTACACCAATTGGTGTACGTGACAATAAATGTCCTTTGTCCTTTGTCTTTCAAGAAACTGGCCGGAATCCCTTGGGTTAGTTGTTCTTCTCCATTAATATCTTTGTCCTCGCCTTGTCTTCCAGATTAATGCGTCCAATTTGATAGCGGCATCCGTGATGGCAGCGCCGTGCGCTCTCGCTCTTTCCAAGCTCAGCTACCCTGAAGTCGAAGAATCCAAGTTCAAGACTGAGGAAGGAGTGAAACTAGACAGTAGGTGTGTGCGTCCAGCTCTGCTCTGTATGTGTCCACGATCAAAACGCTCCGGAGTCTTCAACGTCTTATTGCCCCTGTCCCACTTAGGAAACCTGAACGGAAACCTCTGGAGACTTTGCGCCCCACCCAAGGTTTCCGTGCAGTTCCCGGAGGTTTTTGTCAGTCTCCCTACCTGCTTCCACTACCTGCAACCTCCGGCAACCACCTGCAACCTCCAGGAACTGCACGGAAACCTTGGGTGGGGCGCAAAGTCTCCAGAGGTTTCCGTTCAGGTTTCCTAAGTGGGACAGGGGCATTAGGACATAAGTGATAGGAGCAGAATTAGGCCACTCGGCCCATCAGGTCTTCTCTGCCATTTGATCATGGCTGATCTATCTCTCCCTCCAAACCCCATTCTCCTGCCTTCTCCCCATAATCTCTGACACCCATACTAATCAAGAATCTATCTATCTCTGCCTTAACATTATCCATTGACTTGGCCTCCACAGCCTTCTGTGGCAATGAATTCCACAGATTCACCACCCTCTGACTAAAGAAAATCCTCCTCAACTCCTTCCTAAAGGAACGTCCTTTAATTCTGAGGTTGTGCCCTCTGGTCCTAGACTCTCCCACTAGTGGAAACATCCTCTCCACATCCCTTCTATCCAAGCCTAGGATACTAGGCTCAGTAGGAATTGGGACTTGAAATTGGGTGGCACAGTGATGTCCAAACCTACAGTGATGGGGTTGCTAACTCACAGCACGGAAACAGGCCCTTCGGCCCACCATGCTAACCAATGATGACCTATTCATGATCACTATCCTGCACACTAGGGCCAAATTACATTTCTACCGAAGCCAACAAACCTACAAACTTGGCCGTCTATGGAGTGTGGGAGGAAGCCAGAGCACCCGGAGAAAACCCACGCGGTCACAGGGAGAACGCACAAGCTCCGTACGGACAGCACCCGTAGTCTGGATCGAACCTGGATCTCTGGAGCGTTTAAAGCTAACCGTCTCTTTCTTTTGTTTATTCCCCCTTCAGCGGAGAACAGAATGTTCTAGAAGCTGCAAGTAATGGTGCCTCTGCCTCGGTTGGTTTGGTTGCTAACATCACCGTGAACCTGCTTGCATTTTTAGCTATTCTGAAGTTTTTGAACGCGGCTCTCTCTTGGTTTGGAGGTATGGTGGACTACCCTCAGCTCAGCTTCGAGGTATGATACATCTTTACCCCTCGACATGTCCCCCTGTAAACACTACACCCATATCCACACAGACCAGCCGTACACACCTCCAACCAAGACCTCCAGAAATCGCTGCCAATTGTGGACGCAGCCCAGACCATCACACAAACCAACCTCCCTTCCATCTGAAGAAGGGTTTCGGCCCGAAACGTTGCCTATTTCCTTCGCTCCATAGATGCTGCTGCACCCGCTGAGTTTCTCCAGCATTTTTGTGTACCTTCCCTTCCATTGACTCCATTTACACCTCACGCTGCCTCGGCAAGGCCAGCAGCATAATCAAGGACGAGTCGCACCCTGGCCACTCCCTCTTCTTCCCTCTCCCATCGGGCAAAAGGTATAGAAGTGTGAAAACGCACACCTCCAGATTCAGGGACAGTATCTTCCCAGCTGTTCTCAGGCAACTGAATCATCCTACCACAACCAGTGAGCAGCGCTGAGCTACTATCTACCTCCTTGGTGACCCTCGGACTATCCTTGATTGGACTTTGCTGGCTTTACCTTGCACTAAACGTTATTCCCTTATCATGTATCTATACACGGTGAACCTTCTAAACTCCAGCGAGTATGCTAACCCACTCATTCCTGGGATCATTCTCGTAAACCACCTCTGGACCCTCTCCAGAGCCAGCACATCCTTCCTCAGATATGGTGCCCAAATTTGCTCACAGTACTCAAAATGTGGCCTGACCAGCACCTTATAGATCTTTAAAGGCCCTAAAGAACTTTAAGGGCTTCCCTCTGTCATAGTTCTGTAGGGAAACACCGTTCAATTCTCCCTGACTGCTTTGAGCTTAAAGAATCCGCCTGTTCTACACATCTATAACGACATCTGAACTCAATAGATAATAGTCTGCTTTCCTGTTTTTGCCACCAAAGTGGATAACCTCACATTTATCCACATTATACTGCATCTGCCAAACATTTGCCCACTCACCCAGCCTATCCAAGTCACCTTGCAGTCTCCTAGCATCCTCCTCACAGTTAACTTTGAGCTGGGAAGCCGTAGAATCCGCCTGTTCTACACATCTATAACGACATCTGAACTCAATAATGACACGTGGATAGTAGAAACATAGAAACATAGAAATTAGGTGCAGGAGTAGGCCATTCGGCCCTTCGAGTCTGCACCGCCATTCAATATGATCATGGCTGATCATCCAACTCAGTATCCTGTACCTGCCTTCTCTCCATACCTCCTGATCCCTTTAGCCACAAGGGCCACATCTAACTCCCTCTTAAATATAGCCAATGAACTGGCCTCAACTACTTTCTGTGGCAGAGAATTCCAGAGATTCACCACTCTGTGTGAAAAGTAGTACATGGATAGGAAAGGTTTAGGGGCATGTGGGCCAAATGCCACATGCACAGTGGCACAGTGGTAGAGCTGCCAACCTCACAGTGTCAGGGACCCGGGATAAATCCTGATCTCGGGTACTATCTGTGCTGAGTTTGTACATTCTCCCAGTGGATTTTCTCCGGGTGCTCTGGTTTCCTCCCACATCTTAAAGATGTGCAGGCTTCTGTAAGTTGCCCCTAGTGTTAGGATGCAAACATGGGATGACATAGAACTAGTGTACGGGTGATCAATGGTTGGCATGGGATCAGTAGGCCGAAGGGCCGGTTTCCACGCCTATATTCCACGCTTTTAGACGTTAGAGAAACAGCGCGGAAACCAGCCCTTAGTCCTACAAGGTCCACGCTGACTAGCAATCACCCTGTACACTAGCACTATCCTACATACCAAGGACAATCCACAATTTTCCAAGTTATCTACAAACCTGTCTGGGGGGAAACCAGAGCACCTGGAGGAAACCCCCGTGGTCACAGGGAGAATTTACAATTACAGCACCCGTAGTCAGGATCGAACCCAGGATCTGGCGCTGTAAGGCAGCAACTCTACCGCTGCACCACCATGCCACTTTCTAGACCCTAGACATAAATGAGACTAGCTTAGTAGGGGCATCTTGGTCAGCATAACTCAAATCTCACTGTACCTTAATTGGTACATGTGACAATAAACTGACCTTGAAACCTTGAGATGGGCCGAAGGGCCAGTTTTAGCGCCCGTGACTCGGTGTCTCTACTTCTCCGAGTTAATGCTGTGTACACACACAAAATGCTGGAGTAACTCAGTGGGACAAACGGCACTCTGGAGAGGAGGAATGGGTGACGTTTCGCGTCGAGACCCTTCTTCAAATTTCAGAGATGCTGCCTGGCCCGCTGAGAGACTCCAGGTTTTTGAGTGTATCTTCGGTGTAAACCAGCATCTGCAGTTCCTTCCGAAACATGTTCCAACCGGGAATGTTTTATTGGGGAACCAGGGACCTGCCGATGCTGGCTAACAAAACAAGGACAATAGGTGCTGGAGTATCTCAGCTGGTCAGGCACCATCTCTGGAGAACATGGATAAGCTAGGTAAGTTTATTGGCCAAGTATTCACATACAAGGAATTTGCCTTGGTGCTCCGCCCACAAGTAACAACATGACATACAGTGACAGTTACAAATGACTCAGAAAACACTAAACATTAATAATAATAAAACATTAATGATAAAACACCATTGATCAAGCATGTGAACCAACAAAATACCAGATCAAATGGAGGCTACAGATTTTTGGCTGTTGAGTAGAGCAACTACTCGTGGATAAAAACTGTTTTTATGTCTGGCTGTGGCAGCTTTGACAGTCCGGAGTCGCCTTCCAGAGGGAAGTGATTCAAAGAGTTTGTGGCCAGGGTGAGAGGGGTCAGAGATGATCTTGCCCGCTCGCTTCCTGGCCCTTGCAGTGTACAGTTCGTCAATGGGGGGAAGGTTGCAGCCAATAACCTTCTCAGCTGATCGGACGATGCGCTGCAGCCTCCGGGTGTCGTGCTTGGTGGCTGAGCCAAACCAGACCATGATGGAGAAAATGAGGACAGACTCTACGATGGCCGTGTAGAATTGGACCATCATTGCCTGTGGCAGATTGTGCTTCCTCAGCTGCTGATAGATGAAGCATCTGCAGTTCCTTCCTCCACTACACTGTATACGCCACTCTGGTTGGGGATGTGCATTGAATTGAATTGAATCCTTTATTTGTCATTCAGACCTTTCGGTCTGAACGAAATGCTGTTGCCTGCAGCCATACATGTAATAATAACAAAACACAATAAACACAAATTAACATCCACCACAGTGAGTTCACCAAACACCTCCTCACTGTGATGGAGGCAAAAGTCTTAGAGTTACTGTCTCTTCCCTCCTCTTCTCCCTCTGCGCCGAGGCGATACCCCACCGGGCGATGGCGGCCCGGGGGGTGGTCGAAGCTGCCCGCAGCTGTTGCAACGGGTGCTCCGGAAAACAGGCACCAGCCTGTGACCTGCGAGCTCCCGACATTGTCCTCCACCGGCCCGCGGCCGAGCCCAGGATCCAGGTCGCCGCCGCCTCAGCCGCCGTAGCACCGTCTCCGCTCCGCACCGGGCCGCCCACAAGGCAGCGTCTCAGCCCCGCACCGGGCTGCTCACACGGGAGCGCCTTCCAGCCGGTAGCCGTGCCGGCCGCCCAGGAGTGTCTCAGCTCCGCACCGTCCGCCCTCACCGGAGCGCAGAGTCGTGCCGCTACCCGGACGTCGCCACAGCTCGAAGACGGCCAGCCTCGCGTTGGTGAGTCCTGGCTGGCTCTACCTCCGGACCCTCGAGGTCGGTCGCAGGTTGGAGGCCGCCAGCTCCGCCATTAGGCCTCAGCGCAGACGGGGGAAGAGAAGGGGGATACGACAAAAAGTCGCATTCCCCCGAAGGGAGAGACAGAAAGCTCTGTTTCACCCTCCCCCCACACACATAACACCACCTAATAACCAAAAAAATTACTAAACTAGACAAAAAAAAAAAAAAAAGTGGATATTGAGCACTTTTTTATGCTGTTTTTGCAGAATATTTGCTCTTTTGCAGAATATTTGCTCTTATATCTTCATGCCTCTGGCCTTCATTATGGGAGCTGATTGGGAAGACTCGTTCCTCGTTGCCGAGCTGATTGGAGTTAAACTCTTCCTCAACGAGTTTGTGGCTTACCAGAACCTTTCCCAGTACAGGAGCAAACGTCTAGCAGGAGTATCTGAATTTATCAACGGCAAGAAGCAATGGATCTCAGTGAGTATTGCGTATTGTAGCAAGTTTCTTTTAGAGATACAGCGCGGAAACAGGCCCTTCGGCCCACCGAGTCTGCGTTGACCATCAAACCACTGCACACACTAGGGACTATCTTAACTCGATCCTACAAACACTGGGGACAATTTTACATTTATAACCAATGCAATTAACCTACAAACCCTGTACATCTTTGGAGTGTGGGAGGAAACCGAAGATCTTGGAGAAAACCCACGCAGGTCACGGGGAAAAGGTACAAACTCCGTGTAGACAGCACCCGTAGTCAGGATCGAACCCGGGTCTCTGGCGCTGTGAGGCAGCAACTCTACCACTGTGCCACCGTGCTGCCTAATGTGAAAGTCAAAAGTGAAGTTTCAGCCAACAAGTAGCCAAGGAACTGCAGATGCTGGGTCAGAAAAAAAGGGCACAAATTGCTGGAGTAACTCAGCATCTCTGGAGAACATGGATGGCGGTGATGTTTCGGCGTTGGGACCTTTCTTCAGACTGATGCTGGAGGTGGAGAAGCAAGCTAGGAGAAAGGTGAGGCAGGACAAAGCCTGGTAAGTGAGACGTGCGGGTTTGTAGGTTAATTAGCCTCCGTAAAATGCCCCGAATGTGCAGGGAATTTATGTGAAATTGGGACAACAAAGAACTAGTGTGAACTGGCGATCAATGGTCGGCGTGGACTCGATGGGCCGAATTGCCTGTTTCCATGCTATATCTCTGACCTAAACTAGAAGGCTACGGAGGTTTCTACAAAGTCTAAGGCAAGTTTGGTCAATGGGATTAGCACAGATGAATACTTGACGGTCAGTACAGACATAGTGGGCCGAAGGGCCTGTTCCTGTGCTGTAAGACTCTTTCACAAACTGAGAACTTTAATCGCAACATCTGAGAGGTCGGTCGGGGAGATGGATGAGAAAGGTTTGATTTCTGTTTTTATTTGCAGCCTAGAGCCGAAACGATATCTACCTACGCTCTCTGTGGCTTTGCGAACTTCTCCTCGATCGGTATCATGCTCGGGGGACTCTGTAAGTAACTGTCCCTGTGATAAAACCCCTTCAATGTGACAAGGTAGCCTAGAGACATCGAGTGATACAATGTAGAAACAGGCCCTTCGGCCCACCGAGTCTGCGCTGACCAGCGATCCCCGCACGTTAACACTATCCTACACACACTAGGGACAATTTACATTTATACCAGCCTATACGTCTTTGGAGTGTGGGAGGAAACCGGAGCATCTGGAGAAAACCCACGCAGTATCATCAAAGACCCACACCATCCTGGCCACACACTCATCTCCCTGCTACCTTCAGGTAGAAGGTACAGGAGCCTGAAGACTGCAACAACCAGGTTCAGGAATAGCTACTTCCCCACAGCCATCAGGCTATTAAACCTGGCTCAGACAAAACTCTGATTATTAATAACCAATTACCTGTTATTTGCACTTTATCATTTTATTTATTCATGTGTGTATATATTTATATAATGGTATATGAACACACTGATCTGTTTTGTAGTCAATGCCTACTATGTTCCTACTATATTCCTCCAAATACAAGGCGTAGCTATGGGCACACGCATGGGCCCCAGCTACGCCTGCCTCCTTGTCGGGTACGTCGAACAATCCTTGTTCAATACGTACCAGAGCCCCATCCCCGACCTCTACCTCCGTTACATCGACGACTGCTTTGGTGCCACCTCCTGCACCCACACACAACTGACTGACTTCATCCACTTCACCACCAACTTCCATCCAGCACTCCAATACACCTGGACTATTTCCGACACTTCCCTACCATTCCTTGACCTCACCATCTCCATCGCAGGTGATAGACTTCTGACCGACAAGATATGCCTACTATGTTCTGTTGTGCTGAAGCAAAGCAAGAGTTTCATTGTCCTATCAGGGACACATGACAATAAACTCTCTTGAACTTGAACAGGTTACAAGGGGAACATACAAGCTCTGTACAGACAGCACCCGTAGTCAGGATCGAACCCGGGTCTCTGGCGCTGTAAGGCAGCAACTCTACCGCTGCGCCACCGTGCCGCCCATATCAAACGTTTGACAACAGGGTATTAGCAATCAGACAACTAGAAATGACCTTCTTGCAAAAACCATTGAAAGCTCGGTGATGTCCTGAAATTTGGCAAAGATCCATGTTGTCGATTCATGCCTTCTCCACGATAACGACTTCTCTCTGACACACCCTCTCTCCCTTTCCTCCCCGCCGCCCCTTACAGCTGCCATAGCTCCAAACCGTAAGAGTGACTTTGCAGAAATAATCATCAGAGCCCTCGTCACTGGATTCTTCACTTCGCTGGTGAACGCATGTGTCGCAGGTAAACAAAGTGCTGTCAGTATTTCACTCCCGTTCAGACCATGCCTGAAACCATCCACGAAACAAAAATACCGCAATTACGTTCAAAGGTTCAATGGTGCTTAATTATCACCTGTGTGAGGTTCAAATGCACAATTAAATCCTTTCCTTGCCTACCGAGCCTGCATGCAAGAGTCGCCATGTTTCAGCCCCATTTTCCAAGTACTGTCCGAGCTACAGTTGTTATGAGCGGTGCTCAAATCAGGCAAGCCCCAGGCTGTCACAGGCCTCCAGCCCTCCTTCACATTATTTCTATACACTTTGTACATAGAAACATAGAAAATAGGTACAGGAGGAGGCCATTCGGCCCTTCGAGCCTGCACCGCCATTCAATATGATCATAGCTGATCATCCAACTCAGTATCCCATCCCTGCCTTCTCTCCATACCCCCGGATCCCTTTAGTCACAAGGACCACATCTAACTCCCTCTTAAATATAGCCAATGAACTGGCCTCAACAACCTTCTGTGGCAGAGAATTCCACAGATTCACCACTCTGTGTGAAAAATGTTTTTCTCATCTCGGTCCTAAAAGGCTTCCCTCTTATCCTTAAACTGTGACCCCTAGTCCTGGACTTCCCCAACATCGGGAACAATCTTCCTGCATCTAGCCTGTCCAACCCCTTAAGAATTTTGTAAGTTTCTATAAGATCACCCCTCAATCTTCTAAATTCTAGCGAGTACAAGCCGAGTCTATCCAGTCTTTCTTCATATGAAAGTCCTGCCATCCCAGGAATCAGTCTGGTGAACCTTCTCTGTACTCCCTCTATGGCAAGAATGTCTTTCCTCAGATTTGGAGACCAAAACTGCACGCAATACTCCAGGTGTGGTCTCACCAAGACCCTGTACAACTGCAGTAGAACCTCCCTGCTCTTATACTCAAATCCTTTTGCTATGAATGCTAACATACCATTCAGCCCACCGAGTCCACACCGACCAGCGACACCCGCACACTATCCTACACACACTAGGGACAATTTTTACATTTATACCAAGCTAATTAACCTACAAACCTGTACGTCTTTGGAGTGTGGAAGTAAACCAAACATCGCGGGGAAAACCCACGCAGGTCACGGGGAGAACGTACAAACTCCGTACAGACAGCACCCGTAGTCGGGATCGAACCCGGGTCTCTGGCGCTACAAGGCAATACGCGCGATAAAAAGGAACCATCAAACCATTGAGCCGTTGAAATAATGTGAGTTAATAACGGATTATCTATTTGCGGCCTGTTTATCTTTGCTTTCTGTGCTTTAGGGATCCTGTACGTGCCGAGGGAGGTTTTAGACTGCATCAGCTACCTCAATAGCAGTGACTTCAGTGGGACCAGCACCGACTTGCAAAGCTGCTGTTCCAGTCTCTACGGGAGGTGAGTTCCACTGCTTAGTTCGGCTTTGTTTAGTTCTAGTGTTTAAGAAGGAACTGCAGATGCTGGAAAATCGAAGGTAGACAAAAATGTTGGAGAAACTCAGCGGGTGCAGCAGCATCTATGGAGCGAAGGAAATAGGCAACGTTTCGGGCCGAAACCCAAAGGAAATAGGCAACGTTTCGGGTCGAAACCCGAAGGGTTTCGGGCCGAAGCGTTGCCTATTTCCTTCGCTCCATAGATGCTGCTGAGTCTCTGAGAGACCCGCTGAGTCTCTCCAGCATTTGTGCAGAGATTCAGCGCAGAAACAGGCCCTTCAGCCCACCGAGTGCACATGGAAGTGCAGAAAATAGAGGGATATGGCTCGTGTACAGGCTGGAGATCATGTTAACAATTTAGCATTGAAGGGATTTTTGGATGGCAACATGGATATGCAGGGAATGGAGGGACATGGGTTACGTACAGCAGAGAAGAGCTAGTATGGGCATCATGTTCAGCACATATATTGTGGGCCAAAGGGCCTCCTTTTGTGCTGCACTGTTCTATGTTCTAAAGAGAGACCATAGTTTTCAACCACGTTCGGGGCAGCACGGTGGCGCAGCGGTAGAGCTACTGCCTTACAGCGCCGGTGACCTGACTACGGGCGCTGTCTGTACGGAGTTCGTGCGTTCACCCCGTGACATGCGTGGATTTTCTCCGAGATTCTTCGGTTTCCTCCCACACTCCAAAGGCGTACAGGTTTGTAGGTTAATCGGCTTGGTATAAATGTAAAAATTGTCCCTAGTGTGTGTAGGATCGCTGGTCGACGCGGGGATCGCTGGTCGGCACGGACTCAGTGGGCCGAAGGGCCTGTTCCCGTGCTCTATCACCAAAGAATGAGGTGATACTTTGCGGGGTTGGAAGGAATGTTGACTGGTCTTATGGTGATCTATAATTCATTGTGTTATGATTGATCATTCTCTGGTCAAGAATAACAAATAGCTATCTCTCCTTTATTCTTCTGCTTTCTACCTCTGATTCGTTTCTCTTCATTTTCTTTCTTTTCTCATTTTCCTTTTCTGATATAACCATATAACAATTACAGCACGGAAACAGGCCATCTCGACCCTTCTAGTCCGTGCCGAACACTTATTCTCCCCTAGTCCCATATACCTGCGCTCAGACCATAACCCTCCATTCCTTTCCCGTCCATATAACTATCCAATTTATTTTTAAATGATAAAAACGAACCTGCCTCCACCACCTTCACTGGAAGCTCATTCCACACAGCCACCACTCTCTGAGTAAAGAAGTTCCCCCTCATGTTACCCCTAAACTTCTGTCCCTTAATTCTCAAGTCATGTCCCCTTGTTTGAATCTTCCCTACTCTCAGTGGGAAAAGCTTATCCACGTCAACTCTGTCTATCCCTCTCATCATTTTAAAGACCTCTATCAAGTCCCCCCTTAACCTTCTGCGCTCCAAAGAATAAAGCCCTAACTTGTTCAACCTTTCTCTGTAACTTAGTTGCTGAAACCCAGGCAACATTCTAGTAAATCTCCTCTGTACTCTCTCTATTTTGTTGACATCCTTCCTATAATTAGGCGACCAAAATTGTACCCCATACTCCAGAATTGGCCTCACCAATGCCTTGTACAATTTTAACATTACATCCCAACTTCTATACTCAATGCTCTGATTTATAAAGGCCAGCACACCAAAAGCTTTCTTTACCACCCTATCTACATGAGATTCCACTTTCAGGGAACTGTGCACAGTTATTCCCAGATCCCTCTGTTCACCTGCATTCTTCAATTCCCTACCATTTACCATGTACGTCCTATTTTGATTTGTCCTGCCAAGATGTAGCACCTCACACTTATCAGCATTAAACTCCATCTGCCATCTTTCAGTCCACTCTTCCAACTGGCATAAATCTCTCTGTAGACTTTGAAAATCTACTTCATTATCCACAACCCCACCTATCTTAGTATCATCTGCATACTTACTAATCCAATTTACCACACCATCATCCAGATCATTGATGTACATGACAAACAACAGTGGACCCAACACAGCTCCCTGTGGCACCCCACTAGTCACTGGCCTCCAACCTGACAAACAACCATCCACCATTACTCTCTGGCATCTCCCATTCAGCCACTGTTGAATCCATCTTGCTACTCCACCATTAATACCCAACCATTGAACCTTCTTCACCAACCTTCCATGAGGAACCTTGTCAAAGGCCTTACTGAAGTCCATATATACAACATCCACTGCTTTACCCTCATCAATTTCCCGAGTAACCTCTTCAAAAAATTCAAGAAGATTAGTCAAACATGACCTTCCAGACACAAATCCATGTTGACTGTTCCTAATCAGACCCTGTTTATCCAGATGCTTATATATATTATCTCTAAGTATCCTTTCCATTAATTTGCCCACCACTGACGTCAAACTAACAGGTCTATAATTGCTAGGTTTACTCTTAGACCCCTTTTTAAACAATGGAACAACATGCGCAGTATGCCAATCCTCCGGCACTATTCCCGTTTCTAATGACATTTGAAATATTTCTGTCATAGCCCCTGCTATTTCTACACTAACTTCCCTCAATGTCCTAGGGAATATCCTGTCCGGACCTGGAGACTTATCCACTTTTATATTTCTCAAAAGTGTCAGTACTTCCTCTTCTTTGAATCTCATAGTTTCCATAGCTACTCTACTTGTTTCCCTTACCTCACATAATTCAATATCCTTCTCCTTGGTGAATACCGAAGAAAAGAAATTGTTCAATATCTCCCCCATCTCTTTTGGCTCTGCAGATAGCTGTCCACTCTGACTCTCGAATGGACCAATTTTATCCCTCATTATCCTTTTGCTATTAATATAGCTGTAGAAACCCTTTGGATTTACTTTCACCTTACTTGCCAAAGCAACCTCATATCTTCTTTTAGCTTTTCTAATTTCTTTCTTAAGATTCTTTTTACATTCTTTATACTCCTCAAGCACCTCATTTACTCCATGCTGCCTATAATTATTGTAGATCTCCCTCTTTTTCCGAACCAAGTGTCCAATTTCCCTTGAAAACCATGGCTCTTTCCGATTTTTACTATTTCCTTTCAACCGAACAGGGACATAAAGATTCTGTACTCTTAAAATTTCCCCTTTAAATGTACTCCATTTCTCTTCCACATTTCCCATAAAACAAAATGTCCCAATTTACTCCTTTTAAATCCTTTCGCATCTCCTCAAAGTTAGCCTTTCTCCAATCAAAAATCTCAACCCTAGGTCCAGTTCTGACCCTCTCCATAATTATATTGAAACTAATGGTATTGTGATCACTGGTCCCGAACTGTTCCCCAACGCATACCTCTGCCACCTGACCCGTCTCATTTCCTAACAGGAGGTCCAGCACCGCCCCTTCTCTAGTAGGTACTTCTATGTATTGCTGCAAAAAACTATCCTGCACACATTTTACAAACTCCAACCCATCCAGCCCATTTACAGAATGTGTTTCCCAGTCTATGTGTGGAAAATTGAAATCTCCCACAATCACTACCTTGTGCTTACTACTAATATCTGCAATCTCCTTACATATTTGCTCTTCCAATTCTCGCTCCCCATTTGGCGGTCTATAATACACCCCTATAAGTGTTGCTACCCCTTTCCCATTTCTCAGTTCCACCCAAATAGCCTCCCTAGACGAGCCCTCTAATCTATCCTGCCAAAGCACTGCTGTAACATATTCCCTGATAAGCAATGCAACACCTTCACCTCTTGCCCCTCCAATTCTATCACACCTGAAGCAACGAAATCCTGGAATATTTAGTTTCCAATCACAGCCCTCCTGCAACCACACTTCTCTATTTATTTTCTATTTTTCTGTCTCCTTTTTATTGTTAAAATAAAAATAAATAAATAAGAAGCTGTATATGAACTGTAACATGTCAATAGACACTAGGTATCTACGGTGCCATATTATTGTACTTCTAATAAAAATTAAAAATAAATAAAATTAAAAAAAATAATAATAATTTTCTATTGGAATTAATATCTCCCCCCCCCCCCCTTCTCTCCTCAGCACCAATATGACTGGAAATGGAAACTTTACCTTCGAAGGACAATGGACAAATGTCAGTCAGAGTTTCTTGCAAAGCTGCTGCAGTGTCTACAACACCAGTGCACCCTGCCAGTGATTCTTCTAGTTTTCCTCCCGATATTTGTATATATTTTTTTAATTCACTGTGTCCTGTCATCGTGTTAGCCTTGGATGCAGAGATGGTCCACAAACCATTCTCTGCAGAACAAAGATTTTGATGCAGGTTTATACATGCGATTGTAAGAATATGCGTCACAGGTCTGCTCATCGTAACACAAACGTAATTTCAGCCCCTAGCAATTCTCTCTCTTTCTGATCTAGACCCGCAAACTTACAATTCTGTAAAAATGTTTCCATTCCCGTTGATTGTTCTGTTATTTTAGATGAATACAATTTTTGGTAGTATTGTAGAAATCTATCATTAATATCTTTAGGCAGTGTTAATGTTTCTCCCTTATCTGTTCTAATTTTGTGTATTGTTTTTTCCCCGTCCAATTTGCGAAGTTGACGCGCTAATAGTTTTTGTGGTTTGTCACCAAATTCAAAATGTGATTGTTTTGTATGTTGATAAAGTTTTATAACTTGGTCTGAATAAATCTTGTTTAATTTATATTTCAATACTGCAATTTTATTGTGTTTTATCGTGGATGGTGCTGCTGCATTTTCTGTGTCTAATTGCTTTATTTCCATTTCCAGTTTCTGTTGTTTGGCCCTATTCTCTTTATTAAAACATGATTGGGAAGAAATTAATGCTCCTCGTACAAATGCTTTAAATGTTTCCCAAAGAAGCGAGGCAGAGATTTCAGGGCTATCGTTAGCCTCAAAAAACATTTTAATCTGTTTTACTAGATATTCATTACATGACTTATCTTTTAAGATTTGGGGATTAAATCTCCATTGTGACTGTGTCTCTGCCATTCCGTTTACTTTGATCATAAATGTTAATGGGGCATGGTCTGAGATTATGATGTTGTGATATTGTGAGTTATAGGTGAATGGGATAAGTTTTGAATCTACCAAAAAATAGTCTATCCTTGAGTAAGTTTTATGTACTGGTGAGTAAAATGAGTATTCTCGGCCCGATGGATTTTCAATTCTCCAAACGTCCTTAATATTAGTGGTATTAATATATGAATTTAAAAATTCACTTGATCAAGATTTTAGTTTTCTTTGAGTTGATGATCTGTCCAAACAAGCATCCAATGTACAATTTAAATCTCCACCAATTATTAAGTTTTGTTGTGTGCCTTCCGGGATATTGTTAAGAATTCTCTTAAAAAAACAGAGGGCTATCAAAATTTGGTCCATACACATTGAGGAGAGTCACCTTTTTTAAGTATAACTCCCCTATTATTATAATATATCTGCCTTCAATGTCTTCTATCGTTGATATATGTTTAAAGGGTATACCTTTACGAATTAATATTGCAACACCTCTTGATTTATGTGAGAATGAAGAGTGGTACGCTTTAGCAATCCATTTTGCTTTCAGTCTATGTTGTGCTTCCTTTTTAAGATGTGTCTCCTGGAGAAATATTATATCTGTTTTCAATGATTTTAAATGTAGCTAACACTTTGCCTCTCTTGATAGGTTCATTAATTCCCTTAACATTCCAACTACAGAATTTAATTCCCTCACCCCCAATTTTTATATTCATGTCTTGCATCTTGTGATTAAGTGGTAGAGCAGATGATTCAGCACACTCAACCCTACCTTATACTTGAACTTCAGGTAGATGAATTTTAGGTCACGTCTGTTTTCCATCCGAACGTATCTCCTTAAATAAAATATGCAATTCCATTCCAAATACAAAATATAATGTGATATAAGATAAAAAAGGTGATAGCTAATAGGGTTAGTAAAGTGTGGAAAGTAAAAAAGAAAAGCAACTACAACTACAATTAGTGCAGTTAGTGATAGCCACCCTAATGTGGCTAAGCATCTATGGACTTCCGTAGCTTTTGGTTTATAAAAATACTAGCTCCGTGCTTTCCTTGAAAGGAAAGTTTCCAATTCGATGCATACAATTTGTGGGGGGGATTGATGCAGGTTTATACATGCGATTGTAAGAATATGCGTCACAGGTCTGCTCATCGTAACACAATCCTCCTTAACAATCCCACTTTAACAAACTTGACTGTACTGTATATAACATTATTTGCCCATGCCGACCGAAATGCCCCATCTACACCATAGAAACATAGAAAATAGGTGCAGGAGTAGGCCATTCGGCCCTTCGAGTCAGCACCGCCATTCAACAATGATCATGGCTGATCATCTAAAATCAGTACCCCGTTCCTGCTTTCTCCCCCATATCCCGTGATTCCTTTAGCCCGAAGAGCTAAATCTAACTCTCTCTTGAAAACATCTAGTGAATTGGCCTCCACTGCCTTCCATGGCAGAGAATTCCACAGATTCACAACTCTCTGGTTGAAAAAGTTTATCCTCATCTCACTCATAAATGGCTGACACCCTTATTCTTAATCTGTGACCCCTGGTTCTGGACTCCCCCAACATGGGGAACATTTCTCCTGCATCGAGCTTGTCCAATCCCTTAAGAATTCCAGCTGCACATGCTTGCATTTGGCCTATATAATAAACCTTTCCTATCCATGTACCTGTCCAAGTGTCTTTTAAATGCTGTTTTAGTACCTGCCTCAACTATATCATCTGGCAGCTCGTTCCATACATAGTGTAAACATAGAAACATAGAAAATAGGTGCAGGAGTTGGCTATTCGGCCCTTCCAGCCTGCACCGCCATTCAATATGATCATGGCTGATTAACCATCTCAGTATCCTGTACCTGCCTTCTCTCCATACCCCCTGATCCCTTTAGCCACATCTAACTCCCTCTTAAATATAGCCAGTGAACTTTCTGTGGCAGAGAATTCCACAGATTCACCACTATGTGTGAAAAAAAAAATTCATCTCGGTCCTAAAAGACTTCCCCCTTATCCTTAAACTGTTTCATTCGTCCCTTGTTCTGGACTTCCCCAACATCGTGAACAATCTTCCTGTATCTAGCCTGTCCAACCCCTTAAGAATTTTGTAAGTTTCTATAAGATCCCTCCTCAATCTTCTAAATTCTAGCGAGTACAAGCCGAGTCTATCCAGTCTTTCTTCATATGAAAGTCCTGCCATCCCAGGAATCAGTCTGGTGAACCTTCTCTGTACTCCCTCTATGGCAAGGATGTCTTTCCTCAGATTAGGGGACCAAAACTGTACGCAATACTCTGAGGTGTGGTCTCACCATGACCCTGTACCAAGGCCCTGTAAAGAAGTTGCCCCGTAAGATTCCTATTAAATCATTCCCCCCGCACCTTCATCCTCTCTCCTTGATTCCCTTACTGGATAAAAGACTCTGCATTTACTTCTTTAGCCATTTCTGTTGATCGCTTCGGAATATTAAATATGATCTCCCAAACTCCTTCAGTCTGTGAATTTCCCCTCAAACATTCAGAGAAAAATATGACTTCAAATTCTAAAACATTGAATGGGAACCGCCTACTTAAGTCCTTTCTCTCAAGTATAAATAACTTATTATCAAGCTGCTAAAATGTGCCATTACTATTTTAAGTCTGCTGAAAATTGTTTATATTATCTGGTCTTTGTGAACAACAATCACTGCAAATAAATTGAAGCTTATTTTGAAGAGTTGTGGTGAATTTCCACAAAAGTCTGTTGGGTATCAGTGGCTCAATGTGCAGGAAGGAACTGCAAGTGCTGGTTTAAACCGAAGACAAACACAAAAATGCTGGAGTAACTCAGCGGGACAGGAGAAAAGGAATGGGTGACGTTTCGGGTCGAGACCCTTCTTCAGGCTGAGTCGGGGAAAGGGAAACGAGAGATATAGAGGGTGATGTAGAGAGATGTAGAACAAATGAATGAAAGATCTGCAAAAAAGTAATGATGATAAAGGAAACAGGCCGTTGTTAGCTGTGGGCTGGGTGAAAATGAGCTACTGACAATGAGACTCAACGAGACAACTTTGAAGCTGGTACGACTTGGGTGGGGGAGGGATGGAGAGGGAGGGGATGTAATGGTTACTTGAAAATAGAGAAATCAATATTAATACCACTGGCTTGGAAGCTGCCAAAATGAAATATGAGATGCTTAAGAAGGAACTGCAAATGCTGGAAAATCGAAGGTAGACAAAAATCCTGGTGAAACTCAGCGGGTGAGGCAGCATCTATGGAGCAAAGGAAATAGGCAACGTTCCGGGTCGAAACCCTTCTGCAGACTGATGTGAGGGGGGGGGGGGGGGGGGGGGAGGCGGGAAGAAGAAAAGAAGAAAAGAAGAGGTGGAGCTGAGAAGGGGAGGAGAAAGTAAGGACTACCTGTAATTGTGAAGTCAATGTTCATACCGCTGGGGTGCAAACTGCCCAAGCGAAATATGAGTTGCTGCTCCTCCAATTTACGGTGGTCCTCACTCTGGCCATGGAGGAGGCCCAGGACAGAAAGGTCGGATTCGGAATGGGAGGGGGAGTTGAGGAGCTGAGCCACCGGGAGATCAGGTTGGTTATTGCAAACCGAGCGGAGTTGTTCGGCGAAGCGATCGCCAAGCCTACGCTTGGTCTCACCGATGTAGAGCAGCTGACATCTAGAGCAGCGGATGCAATAGATGAGGTTGGAGGAGGTGCAGGTGAACCTCTGCCGCACCTGGAAAGACCTGGAAATATGAGATGCTGTTCCTCCAATTTGCGTTGGGCCTCACTCTGACAATGGAGGAGGCCCAGGACTGAAAGGTCAGTGTGGGAATGGGAAGGGGAATTAAAGTGTTTGGCAACCGGGAGAACCAGTGTATGGGGTGATGCTGGTCAGCGCGGAACCGTTGGGCTGAAGGGCCTGTTTCCACGCTGTATTTCTAAACTAGACTGGATAGCACGCAACAAAAAGCGTTTCACTGTACCTCGATACACGTGACAATAAACATAAAATGGTAATCTATACTAAAACCTATGGGTGACCGCAGGAGACGATGCAGTCGCCACATGTTCGCGGGTGGTTTCGCTTCGGGGAGTCGCCTTCATGGTCGTGAGGAGTTCCCGCATTCTGGGAACTAGTCGCGGCCTCATTATGGTCGAATATTGAAAAATTAGCGCCGACTGGAATGAAGCCGCCATGGAGAGTAGCGAGAATTCTCGTGCCGTGGGTGGGTCGCCAGGAGGTCGAAGGTTCTCGTAGGTTGTAGCCGGCGCTGACCGGTGAATTTCATTGGCTCATTGGGAAAAAAAACATCAGCAGTAGTTTTCAGAACCAAGGATAACCGACCGGTAATGTTAAATGTCTGCCGAGCTTCACAGCCGTGTATCTCTGGCTTCTTAAATGTTGCCTCCACTCATTCTCCACCCCCTCCCCCCCCCCCCCTCTTTTAAAGGACTTACCGTACACTGTGCTTTCACCGTCTTAATTACAGCGCCAACCTTCCTGTTCATCGCTGTGTGTGTCTGTATCAACTTGGCTTTGCACCGCATGAATTTCACTCAGACAGCGCTCCCCCCCGCTTGCCCTGTCCCCCGCCTGCGTAACGGGCTGGTGAAGTAAGCTGTGTGTGCATGTGTGTTCCACTCTGACAGTCGCCATTCCAGTTGCCGGTTTTTCAGGTGACTGCTGGCAACTTAACAGTCGCCTGAAAAATCGCCTAACTGGGACAGGCCCACAAGGATTCCCAATAACATGTAGTCAGCTCAATACCTCCACCTACTGATGGAAGGGGTACATAGCACCTAACCAGGGTTTGTTTCATGAATGAGTGCGTCTTCCTTGCATAGGTTCCATGCTCGTTTTCCCAGTATTGTTCCAATTTTAGTATATTAGCTTGTAAACCTATCTATGATAATCTCACCCCGCCTGTTATGGTGGTTTTATGTGGTTGACTGTTTGTATTTGTTCCAGGTAGATATGACTTTAGAGATACAGCATGGAAACAGGCCCTTCGGCCCACCGGGTCCATCCCATACACTAGCACTATCCTACACACACGAGGGACAATTAACTTACAAACCTGCACATCTTTGGAGTGAGGAAGGAAGCCGGAGCATCCGGAGAAAACCCACGCAGGTCACGGGGAGAACGTACAAACTCAGTACAGACAGCACCCGTGGTCAGGATCGAACCCGGGTCACCGGCTCTGTAAGGCAGCAACTCTACTACTGGGCCACCCAGCCGCCCCTCTCACTGGGAGTACTAATGGGTGTATGTCAAGAACGAGCCATTGTTATGCTTTCAAGAGAGAGTTAGAGCTCTTAACCTTTTTCAACCTTTTTTTATTTTTTTAGTATGTTTTAAAGTCTGTATTTAATGTTTCTTTGTGTGTTTTATGTGGGGGGTGAGGGGGAAACCGCTTCGGTCGCCTCCTCCATGGAGAGGCGAGTTTTTCCAGGTCGCCTCCCCCGTGGCCTAACATCAAGGATCGACGCGGCCTTTCCTGGAGACGCGCCCGGGGCTTCAGCGGCGGGCGCAGCATGGACTCTCGGCGTGGAGCGGGTGAGCCCTCGCTGGGGCTCGCTGGAGGGGAGCGCTCCGTTTCGCTGGCCCGGGGCAGCCGGCAGCCTGAAGTCGCAGCCTGAAGCCGCGGTCTGCAGAGCTCCAGCTGGTGCGGCGTCTACAGCCCGGGATCCCTCGTGGGGGACCCGGGGGAAGAAGAAGCCGTCACTGCCGGCCCGCGGCCGACTTCTACCGCAGGGCCGGCATGGACTTACCATCACCCCTGGAGGGGAGCTTCGACCGCCGGCCCTGCAGTCTACGGTGCTTCTGGCTGCGGCGGAGACTTTAAATCTTGACCGCCGGCCTGCGGCCTACAACAACTTAAAGCCGCGGTCTCCGGTGAGGAAGAGCCGATCCTGGACTGACTCTGGACTCTGGTCCTGACCACGGGGGGGAAATGGAGGAGGACTGGCCAAATGTTGTGCCTTCCACCACAGTGATGATGTGGTGGATGTTTGTGTTACAGTTTTATTGTGGTTGTGTGTTCTTTATTATTGTATCGCTGCAGACAACCCAAATTTCCACCAGCCTGGCTGTGTGGCAATAAATTATATCTAATCTAATCTATCTAAAGATCTTAAAGTCAAGGGATATGGTTTAGAAGGCAGGAACGGGGAATGGCAGGACTGTCATATGCAGAGAGAATGGAGCGGCTAGGCTTGTACACTCTGGAGTTTCGAAGGATGAGAGGGTATCTTATTGAAACATATAAGATTGTTAAGGGTTTGGACACACTGGAGGCAGGAAACATGGTCCCGTGTTGGGGGAGTCCAGAACCAGGGGTCACAGTTTAAGGATAAGGGGGAAATCCTTTAGGACCGAGATGAGAAAAACATTTTTTACACAGAGAGTGGTAAATCTCTGGAACTCTCTGCCACAGAAGGTAGTTGAGGCCAGTTCATTGACTATATTTAAGAGGGAGTTAGATGTGGCCCTTGTAGCTAAAGGGATCAGGGGGTATGGAGAGAAGGCAGGTTCAGGATACTGAGTTGGATGATCAGCCATGATCATATTGAATGGCAGTGCAGGCTCGAAGGGCCGAATGGCCTACTCCTGCACCTATTTTCTATGTTTCTATGTACAAAGTGTATAGAAATAGTGTGAAGGAGGGCTGCAGGCCTGTGACAGCCTGGGACTTGCCTGATATGGTCACCGTACGGTTTAAGAATAAGGGGTAAGCCATTTTGAATGGAGACGAGGAAACACTTTTTCTCACAGAGAGCTGGAGTCTGTGGAATTCTCTGCCAGTTCTCTGGATGCTTTCAAGAGAGAGCTAGATAGGGCTCTTAAAAATAGCGGAGTCAGGGGATATGGGGAGAAGGCAGGAACGGGGTACTGATTGTGGATGATCAGCCATGAACACAGTGAATGGGGGTGCTGGCTCGAAGGGCCTACTCCTGCACCTATTGTCTATTGCCAGGGGTGGTTGTGGAGGCAGATACGATAGGTGGCATTTTTAGAGTCTTTTGGATAGGCACCTGGATATGCAGGAAATGGAGAGATAAGGTCCGTGTGCAGCAGATGGGATCAGTCGTGGCATCACGTTCAGTACTGGCACTGTGGGCAGGAAGTCCTGTTCTTGTGGAACTTGGCTTTAGTTTTTATAGATACATTGTGGAAACAGGCCCATTGGCCCACAGAATACACACTGGCCATCGATCGCCCATACACTAGTTCTATGCTGTACACTAGGGACAATTTACAGAAGCCAATATACTTACAAACCTGCATGTCTTTAGGATGTGGGAGGAAACTGGAGCACCTGGAGAAAACCCACGTGGTCACAGGGAGAACGTACAAACTCCGTACAGACGGCACCTGTAGTCAGGATCGAACCCGGGTCTCTTGTGCTGTAAGGCAGCAACTCTACCGCTGCACCACTGTGCCTGAGAGAAGGCACTGGCCGTAATCAGGAGGAGGTAGTCTTTACCTACACCCGTAGTCAGAATCTCTGGCACGTAAGGCAATATCTCCACCGCTGCGCCACTGTGCCACCCACACTGTTCTATGTTCTACCTTTAGAAGACCCAACACGGGCAGTGGAGAGGGTGAGACACAAAGATGGCAATTGAACCTTGAAGGTAGACAAAAATGCTGGAGAAACTCAGCGGGTGAGGCAGCATCTGTGGAGCGAAGGAAATAGGCAACGTTTCGGGTCGAAACCCTTCTTCAGACTGATCCTTGAAGATTAGACTGAGTTGGAAGACATGCCAAGAACCATTTTGAGCATCATATTTTCAACAGCATACACCCTAGTGAAGTTAAGTTCGCTCGCTTCCATTTTGACTAAAAGAAAAACCCATTTTCAGTTGGACAATGTTTTATTTCTTTCCTCTTAGTGTGATACACAGTGATGTGAATATGAAAAGACTTGAGTTCGAGGGATGTGCACTTTAAGTACCACAATTATTAACATAGCCAATACATTGAAAACCAAACTTCTTTATAATGAAACCATTACAACAAAACCCCCTTCATTATGAAGCATGCTTTACAATGAAACCTTATAATAAAATTCCTTATTGAATGAAATTTCTTTCATAACCGAACTCCCCTTGATAATTAAACTCCCAAATAGTGAAACATTTCAAAAACCCCAGTGAAATGTGTTAATTCTTTAATTCTTTAAATAATGAAATTACTGATATGATGCTTGCTTAAAGGGGGTTCCACTGTATTTCAATTATATGAGCAGGAATATTCTAAACAATATTAATATAACATAAAGTTGTTTTGTTCAGATAGCGGTCAATGCTAACATTGGACAAATGTGAAATGCTTCTTTTCCCCCCCACACTAAACCCGATTTTTAAATACAAACTACCCTCGTTATTACGGGCCTCTTTATAATGGGTTTCGGTTATAGCGGTCCCCACAGTAATCAGACACATTGCCTCTTTAAGAACACAGGCTGCTAGTTACACTGCGGGAGGCCATTGACATTGGCAGGTGATAGCTTCAATAGACATTTGAGCAATGATACTCTGTTAAACCATATTTTTAGTTTCTTTTTTTGTTTTAGAGACACAGCGCAGAAACAGGCCCTTCGGCCCACCGAGACCGCACATTAAGACTATCCTACACACACTGGGGACAATTTTACACATACACCAAGCCAATTAACCTACAAACCTATACGTCTTTGGAGTGTGGGAGGAAACCGAAGATCTCGGTGAAAACCCATGCAGGTCACGGGGAGAACGTACAAACTCCGAACTGACAGTGCCCACAGTCGGGATCGAACCCGGGTCTCCGGCGCTGTAAGGCTGCAACTCTACCGCTGCGCCACCGTGCTGCCCTGCAACAAACTGCCTTTAGTATTTTTAGCTTTAAAACTAAAGCTAATGTTTTTATCTTTCGTAGCAAAAATACATTTTTAGCTGTTCAAAAGAACTTTGTATTTGAAAACAAGCCAGAGTGCTTGGAGCAAACCTCTTTAGTTATAGCGGACAGTCGGCAAAAACAGGCACCGATCTCCCCCCTTCTACCTCCTTCCCGTCCGTTATAACAAGGGTTATCGGTATTCCCAAACACCCTGAATGTAATGAGAATCAGTCTAACGTGTGGTACATTTGGTAAGTACCATGCGATTGCTTGTCACTATTCGAAGTGCACAATAAATACAGCTGGGTTGTTCCTTCAGGAAGGAGGTGAGAAGGAATTTATTTAATCAAAGAATGGTGAATCTATGGAATTCTTTGGCCCATATCCTTCCAAACCTCTCCTATGTATGTAGGTACACAAAAATGCTGGAGAAACTCAGCGGGTGCAGCAGCATCTATGGAGCGAAGGAAATAAGCAACGTTTCGGGCCGAAACCTTTCTTCAGACCTGAAATGTTGCCTATTTCCTTCGCTCCATAGATGTATGTATCTGTCTAACTGGGGTGGGAGATTGCAACCTTCACGTGGTCCGCCATGTTTCGACTAATGCAATCAACCCGACGTGCACTAACAAATAGATCAAATAGAACAAGTTGACCTCCAACTTTAGGCTGCGCACGCCATACGTAAGAAGAAGAAGAAGTTCTGTCTAACTGTTTCTTAATCATTGAAATAGTCCCTATCTCAACTACCTTCTCTGGGAGGTAGACAAAAATGCTGGAGAAACTCAGCGGGTGCGGCAGCATCTATGGAGGGAAGGAAATAGGCATCGTTTCTGGCCGAAACCCTTCTTCAGACCCGAAACGTTGTCAATTTCCTTCGCTCCATAGATGCTGCCTCACCCGCTGAGTTTTTCCAGCAGCTTTGTCTATGTTCGATTTTCCAGCATCTGCAGTTCGTTCTTAAACATACCTTCCCTGGGAACTCGTTCCATACACCGACCACCCTTTGTGGGGGAAAATTACCCCTCAGATTCCTATTAAATCTTTTCCTCTTCACCTTAAAACTATGTCCTTTGCTACTCGATGTTTCTACTCTGGGCAAGAGACTCGGTGCATCAAAGGTGACTATATAGGAAATGTTTGAACTTTGATAGACTTTAGCAAGGTATGATAACTTAGCAGCTAGTGCGACTAAGATCGGCAAAGCACTCAAAAAAAGTAGAAACAAGGAACTGCAGATGCTGGTTTACATAAAAGGACACAAAGGGCTGGAGTAACTCAGGTCAGGCAGCATCTCTGGAGAATATTGATCGGTGATAGGTATTCATAAGTTATAGGAGCAGAATTAGGCCATTCAGCCCATCAAGTCTACTCCGTCATTCAACTATGGCCGATTTTTCTCTCCCTCCTAACCCCATTCTCCTGGGGAAAAGACTGTACACGGCTTGATTGAATTTGCGTGAAGTCTTTTTGCTGACTGGATAACACGTGAACAATAGCATTTCACTGTACCTCGGGACACGTGACAATAATACACTAAACTACACTCATTCTTCCCACTACCTCCTTCCATCTCTCAGCCTCTCCCATTTTCCACCAGATCCACCTACACCTCACTATGACTTCCCGCACTCACTTATCCCAGTCACACACCCCCTCCAAGAATCAACTCCATCTCACCCCAACAGAAGTCTTTAATGTTTCACTCAATGCTGGCAGCAAGACTAGTCACAATGGCTGCCCGCACACTGTCTGCCTACAGGATCAACTACATACAAAACATCTCCCTTTGTCCTGTGCAGCGCCACCTGCTGCACAGGAGGAGCAACGGGTCCTCCCACCCCACACAGTCCACCAAACATCACACACACCCCTTCCAAGAATCAACCCCATCTCACCCCATGCCTTTCTTTCCTTCTCTCTCCTCATACACACCAAAGCTCAGTTAAATCGAGTGCTCTATTTAACTGCTCATCTTCCGCTTGTGAAATACAGTGGTCAAGGTGACCGACTATAACTTGAAGCATAAAGCAACTGAGGGTTCCATCAACAATCTACATCCAGCCACCAGGTGTCGCCCTGATTCACTGCCTCCTACCACTGCCTCACAGCTCCAGCGACCCATGTTCAATCCTGATCTCCGGTGCTGTCTGTGTGGAGTTTGCACGTGGTCCCTCAGGATTTCCTCTGGTGCTCCGGTTTCCTCCCACACTCCAAAGATGGTATGAATGGCATATTAAATGGCAGCTGTACATTGCCCCTGGCATGCGTGAGATTAGTGTGAGGCGCAGGGAAGGGAGGGAGAGTAAAGTGGGATGAGTGTAGGATTAGTGTACATGGGTGCCCAGTGTTTGGGGTGGGTTCAGTTGCCTTCGGTATCGTTTCCAAGGTCAGTCTCACTGTCTCCCTTTTATTGCTGCCAATTCTAGTCCAGAGATAGACACAAAATGCTGGAGTAACTCAGCGGGACAGACAGCGTCTCTGGAGAACATGGATAGGTGACATTTTGGGTCGGGTCTGAAGAAGGCTCCTGACCTGAAACATCAGAGACATAGAGATAAGGAAGGGCAAGGTGTGAAAATGCGACATAGCTTCCTGCTATGCCCCATTTTCACACCTTACCCATCCTTATCTCCGTGTCACCCTCTCCCCTGACTCTCAGTCTAGCGAAGAAGGGTCTCGACCTGAAACGTCACCCATTCCTTCGCTCCAGAGATGCTGCCTGACCCGCTGAGTTACTCCAGTATTTTGTGTCTATCTTCTGGCCCAGAGAGTTTGATCAGAGCAGGAAAGGTCACAGAGAGGGAGAGCTCATATTGATAACACAATCTTGACTCAGTAAGTCCATAACTTGTCCGACAAAGGCAAAAGAGTCTATTCATCGGCAACCTGTAGTGAGCAGGCAATGTTGTTTGGGTTCAATTAAGCCCTTCTAAATACTTTATAAATATTCGTTCAGTTAATGGTTTCTCATTAAATTGAGGCAATAGGTTTTTTAAAATAATAATGAATTAAACAAATGCAAGAATGGGCACAAAGTGCTGGAGTAACTCAGCGGGTCAGGCAGCATCTCTGGAGAACGTGGATAGTTACTCCAACACCTTGTGTCCCTTTGTGTAAACCAGCATCAGGAGTTCCTTGTTTCCACAAGCACAAGGATGACCGGATGTACCTATACAAGAATATGTGTTGCTAACGTTTTCATCCAGAGGTCACAAGTTCACGTTACAGGAGTAGAGTTAAAGCCCTGTCCCACTGTACGAGTTCATACCAAGAGTTCTCCCGAGTTTGCCCTGATTCGAACTCGGATATTTACGGTAATGGCCACTCGTCGGTACTCGGGGCTCTCGTGGACATTTTTCATCATGTTGAAAAATCTTTACGAGTCTTCCCGTGCTTACCTGCCGCTAGCGAGTCTTCCCGAGTACCTGCCGTTAGCGGTACGAGCCGCTAAGAGACGTCCCCGAGCTCCGACGTACCCGCTGCGTTCATTCTCCGTGCTTACCACGAGTTTGATTTTTTTTTAACTCGGGAGAGCTCTTGGAATGAACTCGCACCGTGGGACAGGGCTATTTGGCCATTCGGCCCAACGAGTCTATTCAGCCATTCAATCATGGCTGATCTCTGCCCCCTTATCCTATTTTCCTGCCTTCTCCTCATAACCCTTGACACCCGTTCTAATCAAGAATTTGTCTACCTCTGCCTTAAAAATATCCACTGTCTTGGCCTCCACAGCCTCTGTGACAATGAGTTCCACAGATTAACTACCCTCTGACTAAAGAAGTTCCTCCTCACCTCCTTCCTAAAAGAGCGCCCTTTAATTCTGAGGCTGACCTCTGGTCCTAGACTCTCCCACCAGTGCAAACATCCTCTCCACATCCAGGTGAGGCTGAGAGTTCCCAGAACTTTTATTCTGTGAGATATTTCAAAAGAATCAAAGAGGCAGGCAGTGGATGATGATCCATATAATTCAGCCCGGAGCTAATGAATTAACTACATGTATTAGTTCATGTGGTAGAAGCAAACGTGGGCCATTCGGCCCATCACTTCTTCTCCACCATTCAATCATGGCTGATCTATCTCTCCCTCCTAACCCCATTCTCCTGCCTTCTCCCCATAACCCCTGACACCCGTACCAATCAAAATACCTACCTAAACCTTAGCTCTATGGAAAAACTTCCAGCTGATGCAAGCTATTAAAGTCCCAAACATTACAACGTTATCAGTGCCATTATTTTTAGAATTTAATTTCCAAGTACGTCAGAGCAACTTTCTGCATCTAAACTTACAGATGACTTCATCTGATTCAAAGTACTGTAAGACTGGCCAATGATGCAGAAATGCAAAGAACGACCAGCACCCATTGGAAGTGACTTTAAAGAGCAGCGATAGCAGTATCTGCAATTTATTCATGCAGTAAAAGTCAAATCAATGCAAAGTGTAACCTTTTAGAATTCACCCAGTATAACTTTGAAAGGGAAAGCAATTGAATATAGTGTTAACGAAGGAACTGCAGATGCTGGAAAATCAAAGGTACACAAAAAAGCTGGAGAAACTCAGCGGGTGCAGCAGCATCTATGGAGCGAAGGAGATGGGCAACGCTTCGGGCCGAAACCCTTGGTTAATCTTACTAGTCCTGCCAAACCGAGAGTATTGCGTGCAATTCTGGTCACTGCATTACAGGATGGAGGTGGAGGTTTTGGAGAGGGTGCAGAAGAGATTTACCTGAATGCTGCCTTGGTCAGAGGGTGCAACTCTACCAGCTGCATCACCATGCCACCCACTGTGTGTGAGTGTGAGTGTGTCTGTGAGTGTGTCTGTGAGTGTGTCTGTGAGTGTGTCTGTGAGTGTGTCTGTGAGTGTGTCTGTGAGTGTCGCTTTCCAGCTATTATCGTGCAACCGAACCATCCTGTTGAAAACTATAGACTGGTCCTGAGCTACCGTCCACCTCACTGGAGACCCTCGGACTATCTTTAATCGGACTTTACAGGACTTTATCTTGCACTAAATGTTATTCCCTTTATAATGCATCCCATACACCTTGGATGGCTCAATTGTAATCATGCATTGTCTTTCCGCTGACTGGTTAGCACGCAAAACAACGGTTCACTGTACCTCGGTACACATGGCAATAACCTAACCTAAAATGTGTGTATGTGTACATGTGTATGTGAGTGTACGTGTGTGTGTGTGTGTGTGTGTGTGTGTGTGTGTGTGTGTGTGTGTGTGTGAGTGTGAGTGTGTGTGTGTGTGTGTGTATGTGTATGTGTGTGTATGTGAGTATGTGTGTGTGTGTGTGTGTACGTGTGTTTGTGTGTATATATATATGTGAGTGTACGTGTGCATGTGTGTATGTATGTGAGTGTATGTGTGTGTGCGTGTTTGTGTGTATGTTTGTGTGTATGTATATATGTGAGTATATGTGCGTGTGCGCATGCATGAGTGCTGGTACACCAATGATGGGGTATAGATGTATATGAAGAATTGTTCACCATTGCTTTGTTGTGAGTCTCAGTTCTAAAATGATAGGGACTGTTGGTAGGGAAAAGACAGAACCTCTTCAATTTAAAACCCTGCGTCAAATATAATGGATAAAGTACATGGTATCTTCATCCTGCTGCTTTAAGGAATTCTCTTTGCAATGGTCTTTATCTAACAACACAAAGCAATGGTGGATCCTTGGGATTAGATGGAAGTTGCATCGGTCCATGTGGGATAGACACAAACTGCTGGAGTAACTCAGCGGGACAGGCAGCATCTCTGGGGAGAAGAAATAGGCGACGTTTCGGGTCGAGACCTTTCTTCAGACTGAGAGGAGACGAAGATAGAGATATGGAAGGGTAAGGTGTGAAAACACAGATCAAAGGGGACGATGATCAAGGAAAATGTAGAATGGTTCATTGTTGGCTGAAGAAGGTGACAACGGGGCATACAACCTGTAAAGTTTAATCAGGAGGACAGTGAAACTAGTCGGAGAACTAGGATGGGGGAGGGATGGAGAGCGAGGGAATGCAAGGGTTACTTGAAGTTAGAGAAATCAAACTTTGTACTGAGCTCAGTTGGCTTGTTGAGTCTCATTGTCTGTAACTCATTTTCATCTAGCCCTCAGCTAACAATCGCCTGTTTACTTTATCATTGTTACTTTTTTGCATATCTTTCATTCATTTGTTCTATATCACCGTCTATATCTCTTGTTTCCCTCTCCCCTAACTCTCAGTCTGAAGAAAGGACTTGACCCAAAACGTCGCCCATTCCTCCTCTCCAGAGATGCTGCCTGTCCCGCTGAGTTACTCCAACTTTTTGTGTGTATCTTCATTATTCAAACGAAGATAGACATAAAATGCTGGAGTAACTCAGCGGGACAGCAGCGCCTCTGGGGAGAAGGAATGGGTGACGTTTCGTGTCGAGACCCTTCTACAGACTGGTTAGGGATAAGGGAAATGAGATATATAGGTGACGATGTAGAGAGATAAAGAACAATGAATGAAAGATATGCAAAAAAGTAACGATTATAAAGTAAATAAGAGATTGTTAGATGTTTGTTGGGTGGGAACCAGAAGACAGTGCGACTTGGGTGGTGGAGGGATAGAGAGAGAGGGAATGCCTGGGTTACCTGAAGTTAGAGGAATCAATAATCATACTGCTGGGTTGCAAGCTGCACAAGTGAAATATGAGGTAGACAAAAATGCTGGAGAAACTTAGCGGGTGAGGCAGCATCTATGGAGTGAAGGAAATAGGCAATGTTTGGGTCGAAACCCTTCCGAAACGTTGCCTATTTCCTTCGCTCCATAGATGCTGCCTCACCCGCTGAATTCTCCAGCATTTTTGTCTACCTTCGATTTTCCAGCATCTGCAGCTTCTTCTTAAACAAGCGAAATATGAGATGGGAGTTGTGTAATTTCCCCAGGGCAGTAGAGGGCGCTGTTGTGGTGCAGAAGGGAAAGCGGAGGATGCTATGCCAAGTCAAACTGTGACACCAGACCTGAATTGGGTCAGGCTGACCTGACCCAGGCTATCAGGAATGACATTATACCACTCCGCATTTCGGTTAACCACAACAAGCACATTCAAAGTGTTTCGAATCAAGAAAGGATTTAATCGGGTAGATCCAGAGAAAGTAAAATCCTCAAAAAGCTGGAGTAACTCAGCGGGATTTAAACCAGCATCTGCAGTTCCTTACTTTCCCCTGCAACCGCAGGAGATGCAACACCTGTCCCTTTACCCTCACCCCCACCCCCCTCGACTCCATCCAAGGACCCAAACAGTCTTTCCAGGTGAGGGATAGGTTCACCTGCACCTCCTCCAACCTCATCTACTGTATCCACTGTTCCAGGTGTCAACTTCTCTACATCGGCGAGACCAAGCGCAGGCTCGGCGATCGTTTTGCTGAACGCCTCCGCTCAGTCCGTCTTAACCTACCTGATCTCCCCGTGGCTCAGCAACTACCCCTCCCATTCCCAACCTGACCTTTCTGTCCTGGGCCTCCTCCATTGTCAGAGTGAGGCCCACCCAGTGTAAATTGAAAGAACAGCACCTCATACTTTGCTTGGGTAGTTTACACCCCAGCGGTATGAACATTGACTTCTCCAACTTCTGTACACTGTGAATGGCTCAATTGTAATCACGTATGGTCTTTCCGCTGACTGGTTAGCACGCAACAAAAGCTTTTCACTGTACCTCGGTACACGTGACAATAAACAAAACTGAACTGAAACTGCAAACTGATTGACTGATCTGCTTGTGTTTAATGTAAATGGCACTCAGCAACGATGTCAGCATCTTCACATTTCCCTCACCAAGTCTATTTTGTCACCTGTTAAAAACCATATAGAGCTGCTGCAATCTCAGCCAAATGATTCACCACCCCCAACTGTATCAATCGTCACTGGTCTAAAATGTGAAGCTTGCACGAGTTAATGATGACTTCGCCGAGGTAAGACACAAACTGCTGGAGTAACTCGGTGGGACAGGCAGCATCTGTGGAGAACATGGCTAGGTGACGTTTCGGGTCGGGACCCACATGCCTGTGCCAAAGAGTTTTGGCTGCAGGAATCATCTCAGCCAAACATCGTTGGAGTCGGTGGGGGGGTGAATCTGGCCCATGTCTTAGTTTAGTTTTAGTTTAGTTTAGATATACAGCGCGGAAACAGGCCCTTCGGCCCACCGAATCCGTGCTGACCAGCGATCCCCACATACTAACACTATCCTACACTAAGGACAATTTTTACATTTACACCAAGCCAAATAACCTACAAACCTGTGCGTCTTTAGAGTGTGGGAGGAAACTGAAGATCTCGGAGAAAACCCACGTGATCACAGGGAGAACGTACAAACTCCGTACAGACAGCACCCGCAGTCGGGATCGAACCCGGGTCTCTGGCGCTGTAAGCTCTTCCTTTATCATTGTTACTTTTTTGCATATCTTTCATTCATTTGTTCTACGTATCTTTATATCACCGTCTATATCTTGTTTCCCTTTCCCCTGACTCTCAGTCTGAAGAGGGGTCGAGACACGAAGCGTCACCTATTCCTTCTCTCCAGTGATGCTGGGTAGGCCATTTAGAACTGAGATGAGGAAAAACCTTTTCATCCAGAGAGTTGTGAATTTGTGGAATTCTCTGCCCTCAGAAGGCAGTGGAGGCCGATTCACTGGATGCATTCAAAAGAGAGTTAGATAGAGCTCTTCGGGCTAGCGGAATCAAGGGATATGAGGAGAAGGCAGGAACAGGGTACTAATTGTGGATGATCAGCCATGATCACATTGAATGGTAGTGCTGGCTCGAAGGCCTACTCCTGCACCTATTTTCTATGTATCTATGTATGCTTTCTTAACCTTCTGAGTTACTGCATTTTCAGTTTAAACCAGCATCTGCAGTTCCTTCCTGCACAATCGAGCAGTTTTAATCTTTTTAGTACCGGCAATTAATTGAATAAAAACTGCTTGTTAAACGAAAAAAGTAAAAGAACTGCAGTTTTCATGATGACCAATTGTAAAATGACAGATTGCTCATTTCAAAACCTTAAAGGTCATCATTTAGTTTAGTTTAGTTTAGAGGTACAGCACGGAATCAATCCCTTCGGCCCACCGAGTCCGCATCGACCAGCGATCCCGCATATTAACACTATCCTACATGTACTAGGGACAATTTTTATATTTTTACCAAGCCAATCAACCTACAAACATGTACGTCTTCATAGTGTGAGAGGAAACCAAAGGACATGCGGAGAACGTACAAACTCCGTACAGACAAGCAAGCATAGCCAGAATGTAACCCGGGCCTCTGCCGCTGTAAGTGCTGTAAGGCAGCAACTCTACCACTGCCCCACCGTGCAGGCATGTCTTTATTGATGTCTTTCCCACTGTATATTTTTTCACTTTGCCAGTACTGTTCAATACAGAACTGCTACACGCAATGTTGCAGTTGAAAGTGTTACATCTTCAGAAGCAGCAGCGGTGGAACACTAAGTGAGTTCCACACCGGGTTATTTTTACTCTCCCAGGTTCACTCGCTTCTGATCAACTAGGATTCTGTATTAGTGTCAAGGTCATAAGTGATAGGAACCAAATTAGGCCATTCGGCCCATCAAGTCTACTCCACCATTCAATCATGGCTGATCTATCTCTCCCTCCTAACCCCATTCTCCTGCCTTCTCCCCATAACCCCCGACACCCGTACTAATCAAGAATCTATCTATCTCTGCCTTAAAAACATCCATCGATTTGGCCTCCACAGCCTTCTGTGGCGAGGAATCCCACAGATTCACCACCCTCTGATTAAAGAAACGTCACATCAGGCACATTAACGGCTGCTCATGAAACGCCAATGTTCCAATCGCAGCGGTCTATGTTGGGGCAATACCACAGCAGTGTCTAAGTCCAAATGCTCAAGTCCATTTGGGAAGGGGCTGCTACTTCCCAGGATCAATCTCAAGCCATCCGGCCTGTACGTTAAAATACACAAAGCGCTGGAGTAACTCCGCGGGTCATAGAAACATAGAAAATAGGTGCAGGAGTAGGCCATTCGGCCCTTCGAGCCTGCACCGCCATTCAATATGATCATGGCTGATCATCCAACTCAGTATCCTGTACCTGCCTTCTCTCCATACCCCCTGATCCCTTTAGCCACAAGGGCCACATCTAACTCCCTCTTAAATATAGCCAATGAACTGGCCTCAACTACCTTCTGTGGCAGAGAATTCCAGAGATTCACCACTCTCTGTGTGAAAAATGTTTTTCTCATCTTGGTCCTAAAAGATTTCCCCCTTATCCTTAAACTGTGACCCCTTGTTCTGGACTTCCCCAACATCGGGAACAATCTTCCTGCATCTAGCCTGTCCAACCTCTTAAGAATTTTGTAAGGCAGGCAGCATCTCCGGAGAAGATTGATGGTTGACGTTTCGGGTTGGGACCCTTCTTCAGTCTAATTCCATTGTACATGTTCAGACACGCTGGTTAAATACACTGCTCCAGTGCTCAGTCAGGGCATGTTGCCATTAGCATCACAGGGTTACAATTCCAATCAACACCTCTGCTGTGTCCATATTTCATTCCTCTGCGTGCAATTTAAGTGACCTCTGAACTTTTACTTCTGTCTTCCTATCCTCCTTTTAGTTTGGAGCAAAGATACTAGAGGAGGCTTTGGTTTAGAGATACAGCATGGAAACAGGCCCTTCAGCCCACTGAATCCATGCTGACCATCGATCACCAGTTCACAGTAGTTCTATGTTATTCCATTTTTGTTATTCCACTCCCTACGCATTGGGGACAATTTACAGACGGCCAATTAACCAACAAACCCACACGTCTTTAGGATGTGGGAGGAAACCGGAGCACCCGGAGGTAGCCCACGCGGTTACAGGGAGAACGTGCACACTCCACACGGACAGCACCCGAGGTCAGGATCGAACCCGGGTCTCTGGCGCTGTGAGGCAGCGGCACTACCCGTTGCACCACCGTGCCGCTCTGATAGTAGTTGTGCCAGATCTCAGCTCTGTGAGTGGCCTGCCGGCTTGGAGAGCCTGGTGTCAGGAGGGCAAGCGATATGTTTGACCAACATGAAGGTAGTCAGGATCTCCAAAGCTGAGGACATTGGCCTGGGTCAAGATACTGATGTTGGTTCATTTATTATTCCAGTGAATTGGGAGGATTTTGCAGCTCCCAGGCCATTTAACCCAGCAAACCCACACGTCTTCAAGATGGGGAGGAAACCGGAGATTCCGGAGGAAGAACGTGCAAACTCCAAACACAGACCGAACCCGAGGTCAGGATCGAACCCGCGTCTCTGGCGCAGTGAGGAGTCAGCTCTATCGCTGTGCCACCCTACGGAAGAAACTGGAGCGCATAATACCCTGGCATCCTATGAATGGACCACCGATTCTCCCATCAGTTCAATGTTGAATGAAGGAAGTGCAGATGCTGGTTTAAACCGAAGATAGACACAAAAAAGATGGAGTAACTCAGCGGGACAGGCAGCATCTCTGGAGAGAAGTAACGGGTGACGTTTCATGTCGAGACCCAAGGTTGGATGACATTTCGACACTAATCGTCACCCATTCCTTCTCTCCAGAGATGCTGCCTGTCCCGCTGAGTTACTCCATCTTTTTGTGCCTATCTCCTATCAGCTTATGTCTGCACTGCTCACAACTAGGACCAGGGTCCAAAGTACCCAAATAAATCAGTTCATCAGCCGTACAAACTGAACAAATATCCAGCAAATCTCAGCTGGTCCTGAGTCCCACCAAGAAGTATACATTGGAGTGAAGGTCCCCATTATTGCCCTTGCCCCTCATTGATCCCCTGGGAACGAACCGGAAATGAAATGGGGACGGGAATGGATCACGTAGGAAATCTATCCAATTTTCATCCTGCGTTACAGATCAGGAGGGATCCATTATTCATTTGTTATCCTCTCCAGAAACCAACTGAAGGAGATGGTGCAATACATTATTTAGGGATGGTGCATTTACATCAGAGAGTGGGGTTGGGAGTGTAAAGTCCACCAACACTACATGCTGTAAAGAAGAGACGCACTTCGAGAAAGGAGCAAGGATGTACCTGCACGGAGTATCATTCTGCAAAGGGAGGGGGGTTCATGCTACAGCTTGAACCAGGGCACCCTAATCAGTGAGCAATAGCAAGCCTCGTGCTCATACAACTTCTACATATGCACCGTAGAAAGCATTTTATCGGGATGCATCACAGCTGGGTTTGGGAACAGCTCCATCCAAGACCACAAGGGATTACAGCCAACTTGGTTTGGGAACCAGCCCAGACCATCGCACAAACCAACCTCCCTTCCATTGACTCCATTTATACCTCACGCTGCCTCGGCAAGGCCAGCAGCATAATTAAAGGCACCCCGGCCACTCCCTCTTCTCCCCTCTCCCATCGGGCAAAAAATACAAACACCTCCAGATACGGAGACAGTTTCTTCCCAGCTTGTATCAGGCAACTGAACCATCCTACCGCATCTAGATGCAGTCCTGAACTACTATCTACCTCATGGGTGACCCTCGGACTATCTTTGATCGGACTTTACTAGCTTTACCTTGCACTAAACGTTATTCCCTTATCATGTGTCTGTTCACTGCGAATGGCTGGATTGTAACCACGTATTGCCTTTCCACTGGCTGGTTAGCCCGCAGCAAAGACTTTTCACCGAACCTCGGTACATGCGACTATAAACTTGAACTGAACTGAACTAAAGCCTGTGGACAGGCCTCAACAATCCAGGCAAGATGCACTTCACTACTCACTGTGGGACGTTGCTCCAACAGAATCAAAGTCATTGCAAAATACAAATCAAACACAAACCAGCAAGTAACAGCAAGTAGAAGTGTTGTCCTTGACACAGTCCTTCTCCCAATAATGGTCCCAGCTAATCCTCCATCTGGCTAATATAGAGTCTTACAGCGTGGAAACAGGCCCTTCAGCCCAACTTGCCCACACCGACCAACATGTCCCATCTACACTTGTCCCACCTACCTGCGTTTGGCCCACATCCCTCTATCCACGTACCTGTCTAAACATTTCTTAAACGTTTTGATAGTAGTCATAATATAAACCAAATGCTTCACTTACCCGTAAACTCTTACCACAATAAATAGTTTAGTTTAGGGAAACAGCGCGGGAACAGGCCCTTCGGCCCACCGAGTCCGCGCCGACCCGCATATTAATACTATCCTACACACACCGGGGATAAATTACATTTGTACCAAATCAATTAACCTGCAAACCTGCACGTCTTTAGAGAGTGGGAGGAAACCGAAGACCTCGGAGAAAACCCACGCGGGTCACGGGGAGAACGTACAAACTCTGTACAGACAGCGCCCGTGGTGGGGATTGAACGCGGGTCTCCGGCGCTGCAAGGCAGCAACCTCAACGTGCTGCCCGGAATACCCGGAGTACTAAAGCACTCATTGGTACAGAGTATTTCTAGTGTCTTAGTCGCTGACATTGTAAACGCCCTCTAGTTTGCGTTGACGCACTTTAGCCAGCCTGCAGCAGAGGCTTTTAGTTCCCTGCCATAAACTTAAAAGCCAAAGCATAAGAATAATAAAACATACACTATAGGTTCTAAAGAACAGTTCATGCAGGTGGTTATTTCAAGAGCAAATCTCAGCGGTTCTGCTGACGGCTCGTAAAACATGCAAACTTTGTTCTCTGATTCATGATAAAGGCCCACCCAATGGCGCTACTCAACGTTGCCCACAAGCGGCCCAGAATTATGATGTTTGAACTCATGAGGCTTCTCGTGGATGTTCAGTACCATGGGGACATTATTGCTGATGTCACTTAACTCTCTTTAGTTTCTCCTATCCCTCGTTTGACTCAAATCTTTCCAGATTAAACAGTCGATTGTCAAAAATAAAAAGTGCTTGATGCCCTGTCGCCGACTGATGGTTGCACCAACGTGTCTACCGGAGTTTGACAGTCTTGGGGATCTCCACTGTTTTGTGCTTCCCGGTTTCCTGGGAGTCCTCCGCACTGCCATCCTTAGGGGCCACGTTGGGGTCTGAGGTGTTTTTCCGAGAAGCTTGTGGGCTTGTTAGGCCTTTCCGTGGGACTAGTGGGCTGGTCTGTCCTTTCCGCTGGACCAGTGGACTAACCAAGCCCTTCCTTTGGGACTGAGGACTGGCCTGGCCCTTCCTCTGGGACTGAGGACTGGACTGGCCCTTCCTCTGCATCTGAGGGCTGGACTGGGCTGACTGGGCCCTCCTGGTCATCGATGGGCTCTTGGATCCCTTGGGTTTATGCGGTTGGAGGCTGTCGGCGTTTTTCAATGACTTCAGCAATAGCGCCTCACACAAGTGGTTGCACTGATGGGTGTCGGGAAACTCTTCAATGACGGAGGAAGAACAATTCCCTGTCAGGCCCTGATACCTGCGAAAGGAAATCCAATTCAGTGAGGAGAAGAGATTTTAAAGAAGAAATAGAGACACAGAGTTGAGACCCTTCTTCAGACTGAAACATAGAAACATAGAAAATAGGTGCAGGAGTGGGCCATTCGGCTCTTCATCCTTGCACCGCCATTCAATATGATCATGGCTGATCATCCAACTCAGTATCCCATACCTGCCTTCTCTCCATGCCCCCTGATCCCTTTAGCCACTAGGGCCACATCTAACTCCCTCTTAAATAAAGCCAATGAACTGGCCTCAACTACCTTCTGTGGCAGAGAATTCCACAGATTCACCACTCTCTGTGTAAAAAATGATTTTCTCATCTCGGTCCTAAAAGATTTCCCCTTTATCCTTAGAAGGGGCTTATCCTGAAGAAGGGGCTCGACCCGAAACATCACTCATTCGTTTTCCCCAGAGATGCTATCTGACCCGTTGAGCTACTCCAGCTTTTTGTGTCTATCTTCGGTTTAAACCAGCCTCTGTAGTTCCCTCCTACACATAAAGACACAGAGTGCTGGAGTAAAGGGCCTTGTCCCACTTGGTGATTTTTTTTTGGCGACTACCGGCATCATGGGCTGACATATCAGGTCACCGATATATGACGCGGCGTGATAACGTATGCCGCGCGGTGTACTTTCAAGTGTCGCAACATTTTCTTTGTCGCCGCTGGATTTCGAAATGTTCAAAATCTTTTGCCGACCCTAATCTGACGCCGGCAGTCGCCGAAAAAAATTGCCAAGTGGGACAGGCCCTTAACTCAACGGGTCAGGTAGCATTCCTTGGAGAATGTGGTTCAGATCAGAACACTAGTCTGAAGAAGGGTCCCAGCCTCGACACTGAAAAACTAAACTGAAAGCTTCCTATCCACCTACAAAATGAGATGCTTCCCGACCCGAAATTTCACCTATCTATGTTCTCAAGAGACACTGCCTGACCCGCAGTTACTCCAGTACTTTGCATCTTTTTTTTTTTTACCCAACATCAGCAGTTCCTTATTTCTCCAAATGTTTTGCAATTCTAGATCAAGGAAGGACGTTTCCAGCTCTCGAAAATAAGCAGCAAAAATAAGATAAGGACTAAGAATTCCAACAGGAATTCAGAAGAAACATCTTTATCCAAAGGACACATAGTGCTGGAATATCTCAGCGGGTCAGGCAGCATCTCTGGAGAACATGGATTGGTGATGTTTCGGGTCGAGACCCTTCTTTTCTTCCTGTCTGAGGAAGGGTCTTCACCTGAAAATGTCTCAGGTACATATGACAATAAAACACTCTTGACTCTAGGAGGAGTTTAGTTTACGGGAACAGGCCCTTCGGCCCATCAGGTCCGCACAGACCAGTGATCCCGGCACATTAACACCATCTTAACACCATATAACACCATCTAGGGGCAATTTACACTTAAACCAAGCCAATTGACCTACAAACCTGGACTTCTTTGCAGTGTAGGGGGAAAGTGAAGATCTCGGAGAGAACCAAAAGGGTCATGGGGAGAACGTATAAACTCTGTACAGACAGCACCCGGGTCCCTGGCGCTGAGAGATAGCAACATTACCACTGCACCACCTTGACTTGAAACAAACTGCGACGTCTCTGACTACAATTTCCCAATTCGCTCTTGCTAAAGAACTGGTTGTATTGCTGATTGTAAAGGGAGGTGGGGAATAAACCATGGTAAGGGGTGGGGTTGATAGACAGATGGTTGGTACAAGGTCTTGGTCTGACCTGGATGAATGATAATCTTGACTTACCCTTTGGAATTAGTAGCGATCTGCACACTGGTGATCTTCAGTCCCACCCCTGTGTCGAGAAGGGACCAGGCAAAAAAGAAAATAGTTCAATGAGCAATCACGTAGTTTGTAAAGACTAACTTGTGTCACTATTCTGGCCTAATGTGGGGTGCAGATGAGGTTTGTAGAGTTAGTCAGAGTTCCATTTAGGCGACTCTTTAGGCGACTGCCAGGGACTGCCAGTGTTAATGGAATTCACCTCTGACACCTGGCGACAACCTACGACAGCAAACATTGTCACCACTATCGCCGAAAAATTTTCAACACGTTTAAAATTTTGCGGCAGTCGCCTGTACTCGCCAAAAAATCGCCTAAAGGGCCTGTCCCACGGGCATCATTCGCACGCCATTTACGCGACCTGCTAGCGTGTGGGTAGTGCGTGGGTAGCGCGTGGCTAGGGTGGGACGGGCGCATGGAGGGGTGTGGAGGAGTGTGGACTTCGTCCTGCACTAAATCTTCGCGCGCCAACGGCCTGTCGCGTAACTGACGGCCAAAATGGGTCAGGCCCAAGACCCTGGCACGACGCAACGTCTCACCTCCAACAGCAGCAGAAGCAGGCAAGCGATGGCCGAGCTCGGCCTGGGGCTCACGGCCGTTGCAGATCCGGATCCGCCCCCACTCCTACTCCCAGAGCGGGGCCAAGACGATTGGAGATAGACACAAAGTGCTGGAATAACTCAGCGGGACCAGCAGCATCTCTGGAGAGAAGTAATGGGTGACGTTTCGGGTCGAGACCCTTCTTCAGACTGAAGAAGTCTCGACCCGAAACATCATCCATTCCTTCTCTCCAGAGATGCTGCCGGTCCCAGTGAGTTACTCTTGCATTTTGTGTCTATCTTCAAATGACGTCACGCGCTCCAGACGGCTGTGTGGACGCATGATGACGTGCAAGACCGTCGCGGGTCAGTCATGTAAATGACGGCCAAGTGGGACAGGCCCAATGAATCTCATTCAATGTGCATAGCAACACCTGAATATAGCTCCCATTGTTCAGTTTAGTTCAGTTAAGTTTAGAGATACAGCGCAGAAACAGGCCGAGTCCACACTAACCAGCGATCCCCGCACACTAACGCAATCCTACACACTAGGGACAATTTGCAATTTTTACCGAAGCCAATTAACCTGCAACCCTGCACGTCTTTGGAATGTGGGAGGAGACCAGAGAGAATGAACACAGAGAGAACGTACAAGTCAGGATCGAACCTGGGTCTCCGGGGCAGTAAGGCAGCAACTCTACCGCTGTGCCACTGTGCCGCGCTACAGTAGAGCCTGAAGTTAATTATAACCTTACCTTGCAAGTCAGTCACCAGCAGGTTGCAGTTTGTCCATTGGTAAATCCAGTGTTGAAAGGTGTGACACCTCTGTACGACTTCAGAGCCGATCTCACCCGCCAGATTCTTGCTCTTGTCCTCCATTGCATACTTCATAAATTGCCCCATCAAGTCCCTCTCGATAGTTGCATAGGGTATGTTGTTGCCAGGGCGATACAGCAAGTGCAGGGGAATGATCCTGGGAGCACACATCCAGGTAAGCCACAAATAGCCATCGTTTTGTAAAATCAAGATGTATAAATGACAAGCACTTACTCTGGCACGGGCCCGAACCCTTCCACTGCGCGCGTCTCAGCGGCAAATATTTTACTGTACTCTCTCGCTGTATTTTGAAGCTTACATTCCTGTAAAATTAAAAGATTAAATTAGTAACTTTAAAACAAAATCAAACATTACCATCTCCACCTGCATTGGATAGGAAAGGTTTCGAGATATGGGCAGGTGAGACCAGAGTAGATGGAGCATTTTGGTCGGCATAGACAAGAGGGCTGAAGGGCCTGTTTCAATGTTGTGTGACTCTATGATACAGGGAGCACCACAAAGACGGCACGGTGGCGCAGCGGTAGAGTTGCTGCCTTTACAGTGCCAGAGACCCAGGTTCGATCCTGACTGTCTGTACGGTGCTGTCTGTACGGAGTTTGTATGTTCTCCCCGTGACCTGCGTGGGTTTTCTAAGGGATCTGCAGTTTCCTCCCACACTCCAAAGACATACAGGTTTGTAGGTTAATTGGCTTTGTATAAATGTAAATCTCCGATCCCTTTCCCCTGACTCTCAGTCTGAAGAAGGGTCTCGACCAGAAACGTCATCTATTCCTTTTCTCCAGAAATCCTGCCTGATCCACTGAGTTACTCCAACTTTTTGTGTCTATCTTCAATGTAAATTCTCCCTTGTGTGTAAGAGTGTAAGTGTGCGAGGATCGCAGGTTGGCAAGGACTCGGTGTGCTGAAGGGCCTGTTTCTACGCTGTATCTCTGAACTAAACTAGCAACTCCGGAAGTGGCGGCGCTGTTGTACGGCTGCGGCTCGCCTGCAGTCCGTCTGTTTTTACTTTTTTGTGTTGTTTTTTTTGTCTTGTTTAGTTAAATTTTGTTTTTTAGGTTGTGTTATGTGTGGGGGGGGGGGGGGGCTGAAACAGGGCTTTCTGTCTCTCCCTTCGGGGGAATGCGACTTTTTCTTGTCGTATCCCCCTCCTCTGCCTCCGTCCGCGCTGAGGCCTAATGGTGGAGCTGGCGGCCTCCAACCTGCGACCGACCTCGAGGCTCCGGAGGTAGAGCCAGCCAGTACTCACCAACGCGAGGCTGGCCGTCTTCGAGCTGTGGCGGCGTTCGGGCAGCGGCACGACTCGGCGCTCCGGTGAGGGCGGTCCGGCTCGGGACTGAAACGCTCCGGTGGCAGCGGCACGACTCGAAGGCTGGGACGGCGCTCCCGTGAGGACGGTCCGGCTCGGGGCTGGGACAGCGCTCCGGTGGCTGTGGCGGCCCGGCTCGGGCTGGGACAGCGCTCCCGTGAGGGTGGTCCGGCGCGGGGCTGAGACGGCGTTCCCATGAGGGCGGCCCGGCGCGGGGACGGTGCTCCGGTGGCTGAGGCGGCGTTCTGGCGGCGGCGACCTGAATCCGGGGCTCGGCTGCGGGCCAGCAGGCGACATCGTCGGGAGCTCGCAGGTCACAGGCTGGTGCCTGTTTTCCGGAGCTCCCGCGGCAACAGCTGCGTCCGCTGGACTGGAGGGCGGCAACTTCGACCACCCGGGCCGCGGAGCTTGAACCGGCCCGTTCGTGGAGCTCGGTGAGCCGCGGGACTGACTTACCATCGCACGGTGGGGTATCGCCTCAGCGCAGAGGGAGAAGAGGAGGGAAGAGACAGTAACCCTAAGATTTTTGCCTCCATCACAGTGAGGAGGTGCCTGGTGAACTCACTGTGGTGGATGTTAATTTGTGTTTATTGTTTGTTTTGTTGTTTATTATTACATGTATGGCTGCAGGCAACGACATTTCGTTCAGACCGAAAGGTCTGAATGACAGATAAAGGATCTAATTAATTTCTAATCTAATTAGAATCACAGCCAGATCTACTGGCATCAGACTTACCCCACCACTACATTTAGTTTAGAGATAAAGCACGTAAACAGGCCCTTTGGCCCACCGGGTCCGCGCCCACCAGCGATCCCCGCACACTAACACTATCCTACACCCACTAGGGGCAATTATTACAATTACCAAGCCAATTAACCTACAAACCTGTACGTCTTTGGAATGTGGGAGGAAACCGAAGATCTCGGAGAAAACCCACGCAGGTCACGGGGAGAACGTACAAACTCCGTACAGACAGCACCCGTAATCGGGATCGAACCCGGGACTCCGGAGTTCCATTCGCTGTAAGGCAGCAACTCTACCGCTGCGCCACCGTGACCGCCATTTTCAGGATGTGGCAAAATGGCGGTGATACATTGCGACTCTTTGCGTACAGACCCCAGAGGATGCTCTATTATCATCCAATACAGCATGGAAACAGGCCCTTGGCCCACTGAGTCCAAACCGACCAGCGATCACCCGTACAATCTACATGCCAGGGATAATTTACAGAGACAAATGCTAATACCTGTACATACAAATGCAAAAATGTTCCATGGTTCGTTTAAATTTCCTCTATACCTCTCATCAAGGATGATTCGAAAATAGGGAAAGTCATCCATAGGTGTATTGCAATAGAATACAATCTGATATCATAGAATCATGGAACAGTATGACTCAGTAACAGGCCCTTCGGCCCACAATGTCTGTGCCGAACATGATGCACGATACATACATCTGTTGGCATGTGATAGAGTGGATGTGGAGACGATGTTTCCAATAGTGGGAGACTGTAGAACCAGAGGGCACAGCCTCAGAATAAAAGGATGTTCCTTCAGAATGGAGATGAGGAGGAGTTTCTTAAGACAGAGGGTGGTGAATCTGTGGAATTCGTTGCTAATTTGGTTACACCAAAATGTGGTGGCCAAGTTATTGGATATTTTTAAGGCAGAGATTCTTGATAAGTAAGGAAATCAAAGGGTACAGGAAGAAGGCAGGAGAATGGGATTGAGAGGGAAAAATAGATCAGCCATGATTGAATACAGAGTAGACTTGATGGGCCGACTGGCTTAATTCTGCTACTATGTCATATGATATTATGGTCTTATGATCCCTATCCCTCCATTCTCTGCATATCAATGTACCCATTTAAAAGTCACTATCGTATCTGCCTCCAACACCACCCCTGGAAGTGAGTTTTAGTTTAGTTTAGAGATACAATGCGGCAACAGGCCCTTCGTCCCACCGAGTCTGTGCCAACCAGCGATCCCCTTACAATAGCACTATCCTACGCACTAGGGACAATTTACAATTTTACTGAAGCCAATTAACCTACAAACCTGTACGTCTTTGGAGTGTGGGAGTAAACCGAAGTTCTTGGAGAAAACCCACGCTGACAACAATGGCAGAATACTGGCGAACCCGTCACCCTCTGTGGGAAGAAAACTTGCTCCACACAATGCAGTGAGCAGCTTCTAACAAAGGGCATGACTTACTTGCATAGTGAGATCATGGTTGCTGTCAACAAGTCCACCATCAGGCTTGGTCCCGTAAGAAATGTAGTTTCGCACTTTGACAATACAGGTGGCACCAGATTCGAATATCGGCTCCAGTCCGTAGATGACCTTCACCCGGCTTGCCTTGCGGCGGAAACCATCACCGACGTTGAGCTCCGTGGTCATGATTCTGCCGAAGAGCTTATTGCCCCAAAATCCCGTGTCCGTCAGTCCTTTGGTGATCGGCATGGGTGTCATCTCAATCTCCTCACCCACTGGAACACACACCCACATCGACATAGGTTACAAAGAATGATGGGGACCCGGGATAAGGGAAAACATCGGTGGGGCAATTCAAAGCTTGTATCTTACCTTCAATCTCTTCTCTTGAAACAAATCCAGTCAACACTAGTGCAGAAAACAGAAAGAATTTAATATGCACCAAAAAAAATATTGCAACTGCTTATATGGTGGTGACAAGAAAATGGAGCCTATTCACACCGTGCCTTGCAAGACTTTGGATCACTCCCACATCTTTTACTGCCACTGATGTATTAATTGAGTTAATACTCTACTCACTGGAGTTTAGAAGGTTGAGGGGGACCTCATTGAAACTTACAGAATACACTAATTCTACTCCCATAACTTGTGGACTTGTCAATTGAGTTTAGTTTATTGTCGCGTGAACCGAGGTACAGTCAAGCTTTTTCCATTGAGAATAGGGAAGATTCAAACAAGAGGACATGATTTTTAGAATGAAGGGACAGAAGTTTAGGGGTCACATGAGGGGGAACTTCTTTACTCAGAGAGTGGTAGCTGTGTGGAATGAGCTTCCAGTGGAAGTGGTGGAGGCAGGTTCGATTTTATCATTTAAAAATAAATTGGATAGGTATATGGACGGGAAAGGAATGGAGGGTTATGGTCTGAGTGCAGGTAGATGGGACTAGGTGAGAGTAAGTGTTCGGCACGGACTAGAAAGGCCGAGATGGCCTGTTTCCGTGCTGTAATTGTTATATAGTTATATGGTTATAATAAGGAAGGGCATAGATAGGGTGGATGTGGCGAGGATGTTTCCACTGGTGGGAGAGTCTTGGACCAGAGATCATAGCCTCAGAATTAAAGGGCGCTCTTTTCGAAAGGAGGTGAAGAGAAACTTAATTAGTCAGAGGGTAGTTACTCTGTAGAACTCATTGCCACAGAGGGCTGTGGAGGCCAAGTCCGTGGATATTTTTAAGGCAGAAAGAGGCAAATTCTTGATTAGAACGGGTGTCAAGGGTTATGGGGAGAAGGCAGGAAAAAGGCATGAGGAGGCAGAGATCAGCCATGACTGCATGGAGGAGTAGACTCGATGGGCCGAATGGCCTAATTCTACTCCCATAACCTGCGAACTTGTGAATTGAGTTTATTTTATTGTCGCGTGTACGGAGGTACAGTGAAAAGCTTTTAGACAATAGATAATAGACAATAGGTGCAGGAGTAGGCCATTTGGCCCTTCGACCCAGCACCGCCATTCAATGTTGCGTACTAATACAAAGACAATACACGATTACAATCGAGCCATCCACAATGTACAGATACATGATAAAGGGGATAATGTGAATAATGTATAGTGCAAGTTAAAGTCCAGTAAAGTTCGATCAAAGATAGTCCAATAAACTCCAATGAGGTGGATCGTAGCTCAGGACTGCTCTCCAGTTTAAGGTAGTTTAGTTTAGAGATACAGTGCAGAAACAGGCCCTTCAGCCCTCCGAGTCCGCACCGACCAGCGATCCCCGCACATTAACACTACCCGACACACACTAGCGACAATTTTACATTTATACCATCTTTGGAGTGTGGGAGGAAACCGAAGATCTCGGACAAAACCTACACAGGACATAGAGGGAACGTACAAACTCCGTACAAACTAGCACCTGTAGTCAGATTCGAACCCGCGTCTCTGGCGTTGTAGGGCAGTAGTTCTACCGCTTACAATGATGAAGCTGAATTTTAGTTAAAATATAAGAAGATATTAAATTGGCTTCTGGGCTAGCTTACAGCTTATATTTAGTCTCAAATTAGGCTTGCCTCAGGTTGCGGGTGTGTGGGATAATAAATCCTATAACATTGTCTCCCAAGTGAGGAGGTGACAGAGAAAGAAACAGCTAGTCACATCTTTGAAGTAAGATGCCATAAACCAAATGGCCAATGTTTATGAGGGACCAAATGACAGCGAGGAAGCAGCAGGCGAAAGAGCTAGGGTGATCTCTGTGAAGATAAAATGTCGTAAACCAAATGGCCAATGTTATCTTGTACTATGTAAACAAAAGGCCTTTGATGTGATGCATTCTGTGGAAACCTTTTCCTGTACCTCTGACCATGACTAATGTCTGTGAAATGTGCTAAGGGGACAAAAAAACCCTATTTAAGGCAATGTAATTCTGTTGTTCAGAAAGGTGAACGGAGGACGGTCAAGTGTCTGTAATGGTTACTTGACTGGAGTTCTCCCTCCCTTCCATCGGCCGATGTTAAGTAAAGTTTTGAACTGGTCTACCAAACAGTTTGTGTGTTGTCTGTTTATTAAGAAGCGAACCTGGTTTAGTAGTTAAGAAAGTAGCTTTTTCAACACCACTGTGCCGCCCAAGTTGTATAGTTGGATGGTTCAGTTGCCGGCTAACCACTGGGAAGAAACTGTCCTTGAATCTGGAGGTGTGCGTTTTCACACTTCACCTTTTGCCCGATTTGAGAGGGGAGGAGAGGGAGTGGCCGGGGTGAGACTTGTGCCTCATTATGCTGCTGGCCTTGCCGAGGCAGCGTGAGGTATAAATGGGGTCAATGGAAGTCAATGTCGGTTTGTGGTGTCGGAAAGGCAACACCTATTTTCACCAGAGCAATGGTACCACATACAGTTACAAGATAAATACCACATAGAACATAGAACAGTACAGAAGATAGACACAAAATGCTGGAGTAACTTAGCGGGACAGGCAGCATCTCTGCATAGAAGGAACGGGTGACGTTTCAGGTCGAGACCCTCCTTCAGCAGAGAAAAGGGGCCTGGATATCTAGACACTGGATCATAGAAACATAGAAACATAGAAAATAGGTGCAGGAGTAGGCCATTCGGCCCTTCGAGCCTGCACCGCCATTCAATATGATCATGGCTGATCATCCAACTCAGTATCCTGTACCTGCCTTCTCTCCATACCCCCTGCTCCCTTTAGCCACAAGGGCCACATCTAACTCCCTCTTGCAAATATAGCAAATGAACTGGCCTCAACTACCTTCTGTGGCAGAGAATTCTACAGATTCACCACTCTCTGTGTGAAAAATGTTTTTCTCATCTTGGTCCTAAAGGATTTCCCCTCTATCCTTAAGCTGTGACCCCTTGTTCTGGACTTCCCCAACATCGGGAACAATCTTACTGCATCTAGCCTGTCCAACCCCTTAAGAATTTTGTAATTTTCTATAAGATACCCCCTCAATCTCCTAAATTCTAGCGAGTACAAGCCTAGTCTACCTAGTCTTTCTTCATATGAAAGTCCTGACATCCCAGGAATCAGTCTGGTGAACCTTCTCTGCACTCCCTCTATGCCAACCAAACGTTTTTCATTATATTTGTGCACACTTGACAATAATGAACCAATACCAATACTGAATGCCAAGTCTGAAGAAGAGTCTCGACCCGAAACGTCACCCATTCCTTCTCTCTAGAGTTGCTGCCCGTCCCACTGAGTTACTCCAGTATTTGTAGATCTGTGTCACTCATGTTATGTCATGCTTTTGTAGTTACGCCCAATACAATAGCTTTACAGTAGCCCTCCTTGCCTGGTTCTCTTAGGATTAGAAAGACGTGCAAGTGTGAAGTCATGTTTGCTATGTAGTTAATAAAGTCTTTGGACCTTTATCTTGGTGTAAGGCTTCAGTTATTTACAACAGCTGAAACACAACATGTCGATCTCCGATACTTACTTTCACTGCTCAGCAGGAGATCCGTGGCATCTGAACCATACTCGTTTTCCACCATGCATCTGTAAACGCCGCAGTCCTTCGCTGAGGCTTTTACAATGGCCAACGACACTTGGCTCTCATCGCCAGAGCTGGTAGAATCCAGGAAGGAAGAAATAACAAGCATTAGCTGGATCTGGAACAGTGCAGACCCCGCCAGTCCCCGCCATTATCTCCCCCCCCACCCCACCCCCCCTCAGTTGGAAGGTGGTTTCTGACAGGAGTTCACTGCCAAGTAAGAGGAACGGCATTTATTTTTTTTAGTATTTTTTTTTTTTTAATATTTATTTCATTAGAAGCAATTGTACAAAGGGAAAGTAATCGACATAACAGTTATACAATTTTCATACTGCTTCAATTTTAACATTTTATAAATTAATAACTAAATCGGAAAAAAGGAAAAAGGAAAATAGGGAAAGAAAGAAGAAAAGAAAAAGAAAAGAATTTCGAGAAAGACACGAAAAAGAAAAAAAAAAATCCCAGAACTAACGAAGAAGTAAAAGAAGCGGTGATATATCCCACTGCCCTTCCATACACCCGCTCACCCGATCCTAGCGTCAGTTTTGAGTTTGTGTTCAACCATTATGTTGTTGAAGAAATTCAATAAAAGGAGACCATATTTTGGAAAATTGATCTGGTTTGTCAGTCAAGACAAGCCTTATTTTTTCTAGATGTAGTATCTTGGTCATTTCTGTGATCCACATCTTCACTGTAGGGACTGTTATCTTTTTCCAGACTTTAAGTATAACTTTTTTCGCTGTTATTAAATCATAGTCAACGAAGCGTCTTTGAGATATCGTTAGATTAGGGCAGCCCTCTGACATTCCTAATATTAATAGTTTTGAATCTGGCTCCAATTGAATTTTAAGTGCTTTAGAAATGATATTGAATATTTCCGTCCAGAAGTTTTGTATTTTTACAGAGGATACAAAAGAATGAGTTAGGGTGGAGGAAGGGCATTTAAACTTGTCTACAGCGTTTCCCAGGGGAAACTACAATAAGGAACCAATCCACTTGGAACAAGCAAGCAAAGTATCTACCATTGGGTGCCCGGAGCAAGGAAAAAAGCTGGTGGTGGCTACCTTCGCTTCAGCTTGTTCAAGTGTAGTCCATCCTTGTCCCATCTGATGGTGGAGTCACTCAGCACATTAAAGAACTGGCACCACAGCTTCAGGTTCCCAGAAGCATCTGAGAATTGCTCTGCTCTGATCTTTCGAATGACCTGTGGAGCTAAAGGCGGCAAAATATGAAGGTTGGTCACAGGGTAGTACATCAGTGAATGGTGGCCATTAGCACATCTGTAAATGGAAGCCATTACACAGCAGCAAATGGTGGCCGTTGAGAAACAGATCCACCAGCTCACACCTCAAACTGGATATGACGGACATACATTGGACTCCATTCACTTGAAGAGCATTGAAGAGAGGAATTTACAAGAAATCACTCTTATTAGCTAGTTAAATATTCCTTTCTTAAGTCGCCACAAAGTATTTTCCTTCTAGTCCAGCTGGTAATATTCATAAGTTCTTGACACAGAGTTAGGCCATGAAGTCTACTCTGCCATTCAATCATGACTGATCTATCATCCCCTCTCAACCCCATTCTCCTGCCTTCTCCCCATAATCCGTACTAATCTAAGTATGTTTCTTTAAACCATTCTGTTTAACATTGAATTACTTGTGAGTCAGTTAACAGGGTTCATTACAAAAGTGAAGAAGGGGCTCGATCGGAAACATTGTGTGTCCTTGTCCCTCCACAGAGGCTGCCTGACCCATTGAGTTCCTATAGTAATTTGTTTGGTTTAGAGATACAGCGTGGAAACAGACCCTTCGGCCCACCGTGTCCACGCCGACCATCGATCACCAGTTTCACACGAGTTCCATGTTATCCCACGTTCACCACACATTAGGGGTAACTCACAGAGGGCCAATTAACCTACAATCCCACACGTCATTTGGGGTGTGGGGGGGGGGGGGGGGGGAACCGGATCATCCGGAGTAAACCCACGCAGTCACAGGAAGAACGTGCAAACTCCACACAGGTAGCGGCGTGGATCAGAATCGAACCCGGGTCTCTGGCGCTGTGAGGCAGCAGCTCTACCCGCTGCGTGACTGTGCCGCCCTTGTGTTTTGTTCGCCATGCTAGCATTTGCAGTCTCTAAAATCCCCATCTGTCCAAATACCTTTTAAACTGATTCAGTGCCACTCCCAAGAATACTTGGGTCATGGCCAATAGTAAAATAAAACTTGGCAGCGTACTGGCTAAACAATGTGATTGCATCAGCCTCCATACAGCAACTCCTACAGGTGCACAGTAGAGAGCATGCCGACCGGTTGCATCGTGGCTTGGTTCGGCAACTTGAGCGCCCTGGAGAGGAAAAGACTACAAAAAGTAGTAAATACTGCCCAGTCCATCATCGGCTCTGACCTTCCTTCCATCGAGGGGATCTATCGCAGTCGCTGCCTCAAAAAGGCTGGCAGTATCATCAAGGACCCACACCATCCTGGCCACACACTCATCTCCCCGCTACCTTCAGGTAGAAGGTACAGGAGCCTGAAGACTGCAACGACCAGGTTCAGGAATAGCTACTTCCCCACAGCCATCAGGCTATTAAACTTGGCTCGGACAAAACTCAGAACATTAATAGCCCATTATCTGTTATTTGCACTTTATCAGTTTATTTATTCATGTGTGTATATATTTATATAATGGTATATGGACACACTGATTTGTTTTGTAGTCAATGCCTACTATGTTCTGTTGTGCTGAAGCAAAGCAAGAATTTCATTGTCCTATCAGGGACACATGACAATAAACTCTCTTGAATCTTGAATCATAACCTCCTCTAGCAACTCCTTCCAAAAAACCATCAACCTTTGAGTGGAAAAACATACTCCTCAGATCCCATTTAAATCTCTCCCCTCTCACCTTAAACTTGCGTCCCCCAGTTCTAGCCTCCCCTGTCCTGTGGGAAAGACTGTGATTATTTATCCTCTCAATGCCCCTCATCCCTTTATAAACTTCCGCAAGGTCACATCACATCCTCATGTACTCCACTGCGAATTAACCCAGTCCATCCAATCCCTCCTCATATCTCCAGTACATCTCTCCATTCCAGGCAACATCCTGCTGAAGATAGACACAAAGTGATGGAGTAACTCAGCGGGTCAGGCAGCATCTGCGGAGAAAAAGGATGAGCCATGTTTCGACTCTGGGGAAGGATAGCGACACGAAACTTTATCCATCCTATTTATCCAGAGATGCTGAACTGCTGAGTTACTCCAGGACTTTGTGCCTATCTTTGGTGTAAATCAGTATCTGCCTTCCTAAACATCCTGGTGAATCTATTCCACACTCTCTCTATCGCTACCTCTTCCTTCCTGTTGTACGGTGACCAGAACTGTGCAGAATTCTCCAAGTTCTGTCCAACCAATATTTTATACAACTTTAACATGACTTCCCAACAATGCTTCAGCCTATAAAAGCAAGCATATCAAATGACTTGTGTGGGGAGGAACTTCAGATGCTGGTTTAAACCAAAGATAGATACAAAAGGACAGAACGCCATCCCAACCTACCACTTCAGTTTAAAAGTTTAAGAAAGAACTGCAGGTGCTGGAAAAATCGAAGATAGACAAAAATGGGCCAAACTACTGTGTCACAAGTCTAACTAGCGTCCATGAAAAACTAAGCCGAGTTTGTCCATTGTGGGGCTCTGTTGCATAAATGATAGGAACAGAATAAGGCCACTCGGCCCATCATCTACACCATTTAATCATGGCTCTCCCTCTCAACCCAATTCTCCTGCTTTCACCCCATAACCCGACATACATACTAATCCAGAATCTATCTCTCTGCCTTAAAAATATCCATTGACTTGGCCTGCACAGCCGTCTGTGGCAATGAGTTCCGCCCTGTTTGATAAAGGGTCCCAGTTATCCAGGACAAAGTCGTAGTGCCCTCCTACCTTTTAAGAGGTTCTTAGCTGACTTGGCCTCCTCAGTTTTCGCTCCACTTTTTCCAGGGTCCACGGAACTCTCTACTTTGTCCGCAGGCTCCTCGTACAGTTTGGGCACTTCCAGCATGGACATCTTGCGCGCTGTCGTTGGCGATCGCCTCTCCAGTGGCGCATTCTGTTGCACCGCAGGGGCCTGCAACAGTGCCGCGCTTCTCTTGAGCGCCAACGGGAAGCGAGCCGGCTCCTCCTCTGCGTGGCCGGCATCCCCCTCGGCAAGGACCTTCCTCACCCCCTCCTCTTTCTTCGTGTGCGCCGACAAGGCGGGCAGGTCCGCCGCCAACGCTTCAGATTCCTCCACTTGTTTGGACCTGGGCAGGAAGATCTTGCGGCGGGCACCGGAGGCGAGTTCCGCCGGCGTGGCGGACGGGATGGCAGGCAGAGCGTCGCTGAGCTTCATCTTGGCGTTGGAGCCTTGCGCAGGCAGGACTTCTTTCTTCAATGCCTCGGTATCCTCTACTCTCTCCTGTGTCACGCTCTTCAATGTTACGTTGTCCACCACGATGGATGGCACTTGGCTTACTTCCACCCGTACATCTGAGGTCATCTTTGTTGGCTGTGAAACATCTACATCTTCAGTACTTGGCCCTGGAGCAGGTACCATTCCATCACTGGGAACCAATGTCACTTGCAACATCTTAGATTGGTCACCGCTAATTTCCCCAGCACTATTTTGTTCCTCTGCTTTATCTACCAGACTCTTGTGTGCGGTTAAGTCCATTTTACTTTCACCCACTCTACCTTGCTCTTCCTCTGGTCCTTCGAGGCTCTTAACATCCAAGCTTGGTGGAGGAGAAGAGACCATTTCAAGCCTTGGGAGTCTTAATGCCTCCACTTGACTTGGTTGAGTATACTGGTCCAATGGCATCTCGGGGGCAGCTGTTGGTTGAAGAGGTGTCTCGGGATCTCCCGTGTCCACCACATTAGGAGCACTGTCATCTCCAAGGGCGGTCCAGGATGCAACGTTGGAGAAGGGAGCACTTAACGTTGACGATGGTGGCACAATGATCGCAGTGTCCATGTTAAGTTCTTCCACGGTGGTCAATAGTGACCTAATGACGAGTTCAACGGGGTCAACATCTGCCTCTGTGGGTGGCGCATCCAATAGATGGTCTTCTTCGGGAAGATGGTGATCTTCAGTGCTGGCTGGAAGCACGTTTGCTGAAGATGGGGAAACGTCTGACTCCAACGATATCTCCACGCCAGTGGCTGGCAATTCAGATGCATCTGTATGTTCCTTCGTTTTGTGCGGCACACCCTTGTCTGAGAGTAGAGCCGGGACTGGCAAGTTATCGGCTGCTGCTTCTGGTTTTCCCACTCCGGGGACAGATTTCTCACCCGACAGAAAACTGGGTAGTTTTAAGTACGACAGAAACTTTTCGACCAAGTGCGTGCCAAAACCATCTGCGGTTGCGTGGGCCGGCTCCTCCTCCTTGGGTCTCGCTTCCTTCTCCTCATTGCCGTTCAACAGTTCGTCTTCGATTTCCTCAGAGACTTTCTCGTTCTCGACACTCACCTCGCTAGAAACCTCTTCATCCAAAGGAACTTCCGAACCAGTGAATGGAGCATCAGGCTGAGAACCTGTGACAACTTGTTGGTCTGGTATCTCCTCTACAACTAGAGGCTCTTCATCTGTAAGTATCATCTCCTCTCGGGAGGTTTGAGGGATAGCAACGATTTGGGAGACAACGGAAAGAGGTGTGGTGGAGATTTCTATTGCTTTGATATCGGTTGTGAGGTCTTGCTGGTGGGCAGTCTGGTCTATCCTTCCAGCCACTGGGCTAGCTTCCTCATCACTCTGAGGTGGTGATGTACCTTCACTGTGGCAGTCCCTCAGCTCCTCCTCCGTCTCCCCAGAGGCCAAGGTGACAGGGACGGGCGGCTCGCCCGAGATGTCCGTTTGCTCCGAGATGCTGGGGATGTCCAATTTCTCCCACTCATCGCTGAAGGCTCCAACGCTGCCCTCACTGTCCACCTTCTCCGAGACGGGGGAACCATTAGGTTCTGCCCCTTGCCTTAGCCCCATGGTCTGGAAAACACAAGCAGAAGAGACGGGCCTTTAAATTAGGATCTAAAGTTATGCCAATGGAGGTCAGCTATTTGGGCTTCATTTGCATGGGAGAAGGAGCTCATAAAGATTGTTAAACGTGAGTGGATTAAATAAAGACACAAAATGCTGGAGTAACTCAGCAGTTCAGGCAGAATCTCTGGAGAACATTAATAGGTGGCGTTTCTGGTCAGGACCTTTCTTCCGACACCTCCTTCAGGACACCAGTCTGAAGCAAAGATCTTTGGTCTGAAGAAGGGTCTCGACCCAAAATGTCACCTGATAGGTCACCAATCCATGTTAAATTAAATTAAATTTCTTTATTTATATAGCACATTTTTAGTCAACTTGCATTGACCCCAAAGTGCTTCACATAATTACATCCACACACACAGGCAAAGGTGGGTGAAGTGTCTTGCCCAAGGACACAACGACAGTATGCACTCCAAGCGGGATTCGAACCAGCCACCTTCCGGTTGCCAGCCGAACACTTAGCCCATTGTGCCATCTGTCGTCCGCCATGTTCTCCAGAGATACTGCCTGAACCAGTGAGTTACTGGGGAAAGTCTAGGAGCAGCTCGAGTCAGCAAGTTGTAGACATGGACACAACACGGGGGCTTCGATCGCCCCGACTGCGGATGGTTCAACTACCCCGACCGTGGGAGAATAAAGAGAGAAGAAGATTAGACTTTATTATCTTCCATCACAGTGAGGAATGTGGGGAATCCACTGTGGTGGATGTTTATGTTAACTTTTATGTAGTTGTGTGTCTTGTTGCTTTTTCTTAGTATGGTAATTCGAGTTTCACTGTACCTATTGAATTGGTACATGTGACAATAAACTGACGTTTGAACCTTCGAATTGCGGCATTTAAAAGCTACTTTTGTTACTTGGGAAAGTTTGGAGGGATATTTTCAATAATCTAGCCCACTTTATGTGCTGAGCAGGTGAGAACTATACTTCGACTCAACTCGTCCCTCCTAACCAAGCTCGTTTCACGACCGTACTTGGCTGATATCCCTCCAAACTTATCCTAGCCGTATCTGTCGGATATTGTTACTGTATCACTTCTATATTTTTATTTGGCAGATCATTACATAGACACACCACCCTCAGCGTGGAATGGGACCTTTTACATCTTCTCACCTTAAACCTGTGCCCTCTAATTTTAGACTCTCCCACTCTGTGGCTAATCACTTAATCATAACTTTGGGTTCATAAGTGATAGGAGCAGAATTAGGCCATTCTCCCCATCAAGTCTACTCCATCATTCAATCATGGCTGAGTATGAAGAAACTGCAGATACTGGTTTAAACCAAAGATGGACACACAATGCTGGAGTAACTCAGCGGGACGGGCAGCATCTCTGGAGAGAAGGAATGGGAGACGTTTCGGGTCGATATCTGAAGTCTGAAGAAGGATCCTGAACTGAAACATCACCCGTTCCTTCTCCCCAGAGATGCTGCCTGCCCCGTTGAGTTCCTTCAGCATTGTGTGTCATTCAAACATGGCTGATCCATCTTTCCCTTTTAACCCCATTCTCTTGCCTTCTCCCCATAACTTTTGAACCCTTGCAAGGTGGTTGCCAGGGAGACCAGAACTGTACAAAGTATCTGAAACGTGGCCTCACCAACGTCTTGTACAGCTGTAACATGACCACCCAACTCCTGACTCAATACACTGACTGAAGCAGACTGGTCAAAATCTATAGTTAAATCATAGAAAACCCTTCACACTCACACACTACCCAGGAATCATTGATACTGTTTAATTCAGCACCCATTTCATTCAATATGTTAGTAAATTTCACACATATTAATAAAAGTACAGTAGGAATCATAAAAAATTCTTGGACGTTCTCAATACGTTCTTGGTTTGGTGATAACTCCATCCAAGATGACAAGAGACCGCAGAGAAGGACACAAAATGTTGGAGTAACTCAGCGGCTCAGGCAGCGTTTCTGAGGAACATGGATAGGTGACGTTTCGGGCAGGGAACCTTGAAAGATAAAGGTGGGGGATGGGGGGGACAGGAGGCGAGAAAAGGCTGGAACAAATCAGTGCCAGCAACAGATGACCTCAGGAAGGGTGGAGCCCATTTCGGGTCGAGACCCTTCGTGACAGAGAGCAGGAGGAATCAAAGAGGAGGAGCAAGGGTGTCCCTTTCCCCTGACTAGTCTGAAGAAAGGGCTCAACCCGAAACGTCACCCATTCTTTCTCTCCAGAGATGCTGCCTGTCCCGCTGAGTTACTCCAGCTTTTTGTGTCTATCTCCCCTCTATGTCATTGGAGACTATTGAACTATCTATAATCACGCTAGAATTTAGAAGAATGAAGGGGGATCTTATAGAAACTTACAACATTCTTAAGGGGTTGGACAGGCTAGATGCAGGAAGATTATTCCCGATGTTGGGGAAGTCCAGAACTAGGGGTCACAGTTTAAGGATAAGAGGGAAGTCTTTTAGGACCGAGATGAGAAAATCATTTTTTACACAGAGAGTGGTGAATCTGTGGAATTCTCTGCCACAGAAGGTAGTTGAGGCCAGTTCATTGGCTATATTTAAGAGGGAGTTAGATGTGGCCCTTGTGGCTAAAGGGATCAGGGAGTATGGAGAGAAGGCAGGTACAGGATACCGAGTTGGATGATCAGCCATGATCATATCTAATGGCGGGGCTGGCTCGAAGGGCCGAATGGCCTACTCCTGCACCTATTTTCTATGTTTCTATGTTTCTATGTAATCGGACTTCAATGCTATATCTTGCACTAAATGTTGTACCTTTTACCCTTTATCTTTTACCATGGACAGCTGATTGTATTTATGCATAGTCTTTTCTTTGAATAGCATGCAGACAGAAGCTTTTCGCTGTACCTCATTGCAAGTGACAATAATAAACTAAGCTACTGTGCAGGAAGGAACTGCAGATGCTGGTTTACACTGAAGATAGACACAAAATGCTGGAGGAACTCAGCGGGTGCAGCAGCATCTATGGAGCGAAGGAAATAGGCGACGTTTCGGGCTGAAACCCTTCTTCAGACCCGAAACGTCGCCTATTTCCTTCGCTCCATAGATGCTGCTGCACCCGCTGAGTTTCTCCAGCAATTTTGTGTACCTTCGATCTTCCAGCATCTGCAGTTCCTTCTTGAACACAGGAGAGATCGAGAGTTTGATTATCATTGAAGCTGCCTTATCAGTGTTAGGATTACATGCTTTATGAATGACTAGACCAAGTGTGACTCGTTGGGTCCCATTTCGTCCCAATTCATAGATTAGGAGGTTTGTGCCTCTGTGTTAAGAAGCAATATGTATCTGAGTAAGCTTCATTTAGTTTAGAGGTACAGCACAGAAATAGGCCCTTCGGCTCACCGAGTCCGCACCAACCAGAGATCCCCGCACATTAACACCATCCTACACACGTTAGGGACAATTTACATTTACACCAAGCCAATTAACCTGGAAACCTGGGAGGAAACCGAAAGTCTCGGAGAAAACCCACGTACATCACAAGGAGAACGTACAAACTCCGTACAGGCAGCACCCGTAGTCGGGATCGAACCCGGGTCTCTGGCGCTGCATGCGCTGTAAGGCAGCGACTCTACGTGTCGGGCCTTGCACATTTAAAATGTCCCCACAGCACTTCTAAGCTGAGGACAAAAAACAGCTGTAATCAGGATGGTGTTAGGTTACTCCGTGAGCTCACAGTAAGATTCATGCCAATCATAAAGTCCAGGAACTCTTGAAAGAGATACAGTAAAACTCCGATAATCTGCAACCTGACTATTCATGAGGGGTGACTCGATAGAAGTGTAAAATATTATGAGAGGCGTAGAAAGGGATAAAGATTCTGAACCTTATTCCCCAGGGTGGAGATGTCTAATAATAGTTGGCATAGATATAAGATGGGAGGGGAGAGTTTAATGGAGATATGTGAGGCAGGTTTCTTTACACAGAGAGTGATGAGAGTCTGCAACGTACTGCCAAGGGTGGAGGTGGTGGTGGAAGCAGATACGATAATGGCATTTGAGAGGCTTTAAACCAGGCAAGGAATGGAGGGATGAGGATCATGTACAGTGCAGATGAGATCAGTTTAAGATCTAATTTCCTAACGTCACAGAGTTAGAAAGCAGGGCGGCATGATGGCGTCGTGGTAGAGCTACTGCCTTGCAGAGACAAAGACCCGGGTTCGATCCCGACTACGGGTGCTGTCTGTACGGAGTTTGTACGTTCTCACTGTGACCTGCGTGGGTTTTCTCCGAGATCTTCGGTTTCCTCGCAGACTCCAAAGACGTACAGGTTTGTATGTTAATTGGCTTGGTGTATGTGTAAATTATCCCTAATGTGTGTAGGATAGTGTTAGAGTGTGGGGATCGCTGGTCGGGGTGGACTCGGTGGGCCAAAGCTGTAATCTGTACACTGTGGACGGCTTGATTGTAATCAAGTGTAGTCTTTTTAGCTGACTGGATAGCACGCAACAAAAAACTTTTTACTGTACCTCAGTACATGTGGCAATAATAAACTAAACTAAACTCTTGCAAATGTGCACAAGGCCAATAAATCAATACATTGTTGTCATAGCAACCGAGAAAAACCAAGAAAAACGTAAGTGTAGGTATGTTACAAAACTTACCTTCAACGGCGCTGCAATTCTGCCACTGGCCTTGTGCGCGATTTTGGCGCGTTTGAGGGGGGGACGGGGTTAAAACAGGATTTTTTCCGACCTGGTCCTGAATTATATTTGTTGGAGTGCAAGATGTTGCTAAAGAATCGGCCATTCTGTGTGTTTTTAAAAAAAATTCACCCGACAAGTTAATCGCTGGAATGATTTTAAAATCCGCTTCTGAAACCGCCAATGCCGACAACGGGGACGGATTTTATGGAGGACCAGGTAAAAGAAAGTAGTTTCTTTTTATGTATAAAAGTGTTTCTTAAGATGTATTTAATTCACATTTTACGTTGCGAAGCGGTGATTTAGTCCCCGAACGAACCGGCAGTGTATTTGCTGCCGATATGGGGACTAAAATCACCGCAACCTCAGCGTTCCAAATGGTCCCATTCCAGAAAATCCCACTCGCAAGCTGATTTAAATGGCCATTAATTTACAGGTATTAAACATTAAATTCCTTCCATTTGGCCTATAAACCCATGACAATGAGATTTTAAAATTATGTTATATTCTGAATTATTGTGTGAATGTTATTTGGACACTTAGGCTATTTAAAAATGTTAATCTATTCTTAAGAAATGGATAGATGTTTAGATCTAGTAATTGAATTTTGTAATTAGCTACAATTAGGTAACTAACTAATTATATGCTTTAATTTCAAGTAATCTAAGTAAGATTGTTTCATTTGTTTCAGAATGCTTCAATCTATAATAACTGAAAATGTATTTCAGTTCTCTTAAATTTTAAGAAAGTTATCGGTTTTTAAATGTTCTCGATCACAGCTTTTGTGTTAAGTCAATGAAAAAGCAATAGGGAACAAGATGCCAATTTCCGAGTATGAAAATTGCCATAACTTTTTTAATACTGAAGATATGAAAGTGAATTAGGTGTCAAATTAAACTTCTTTTTATGCTTTATCTGATGGGATAAATTAAAGACTTGATTTTTTAAATCTCAAAATGTAGTAACATTGCTAGTAAGCGTCAAATTGTTTGCAATTATCCTGCAGAGGCCAAGGTGAGCTCTTCACACTTGTTTTAGTTCAGTTTTGTTTTAGTTTAGAGATACAGCGTGGCAATAGGCCCTTCGGCCCACCGAGTGCTTCCTGACCATCCATCAGCCATTCACACTAGTTCTGTGTTATCCTACTTTTGCATGCCACAGTCTAGGGGAAATTTACAATTAATCCACAAACCCGCACGTCTTGGGAATATGGGAGGAAACTGGAGCACTCGGAGGAAACACACGCGGTCACAGGGAGAACGTGCAAACTCCATAGAAACGGCACCCATAGTCAGGATTGAACCGGGTTTCTGGCGCTGTGAGGCAACAGCTGATCACTTGGGCGACCTAATCCGCGAGTTCTGGCGAGTTTGTCCTCGACTCGTACTCGCAGCATGGTCGACACGAGGTCGTAGGAGGTCTTCGTAACTCTCCTTCATGCTCGAGAGTGGTCTCCGCGTACTCGAGGCCTCAGCTAGGGCGCGGCGTTTATTTCAATATGTTAACAAAATGCCCGCGAGTAAAAAAAGGTCGCCATGGAAAAAAATCGATACTTTTTTTATTCGAAGGTTTAGTCGAAGTAGGTCGGCATGTTAGTCATAGGTAATCGAGGGTAGTTGAAGGTAGTGGTAGATGGTCTTCATCATAGTCGAAGGGAGGTCGAAGGAGATCGAAGGAGATCGTCTTCACTCTCCACTATTCAGTGTCCAATTTTCCCGAAGTTAGTTGCAGCTGGTCTTCAACATAGTCGAAGGAGGTCTTCAACATGTCATTTTTTCAAACTCTCCTAAAGTCGCCAACTAGGTCGCCCAAGTGGGACAGCCCCTTCATTGGGTTGGGATTGTGTATTGTTGTTGACTGAATGAAAGATGCAATGGAGGAGACTGTTTTCGATTATTTCAAGGATGTAGGTAGGATGCATTCCTTACTACCAATTTACTTTCCCGACCATTGCTTTTCCTACATCAACTTATGAATACACAAAAATATAAATATTTGTTAGAAATATGAAAAATAATTCCAAGATGCCTCCATGCATTTGGCAGTATATTTTGACCAGTAAAACAATACACAAATCTAACTCATAAATATAATACGTAATTGAAAACATTATTTAAAATGATGATGAGAAGCATGTAAGGGGTTTCAAAGAGAAACAAGGGAAGGAATGGAACTGCTCTGAGAGCTAACATAGATTTTACGGGCCAAATGGCCTCCTTCTGTGTCGAGAGTAAAACTCTGGATTGGTGACATGTCAATACAATACAATACAATATTTTTATTGTCATTTGAGCCCCAGTGAGACTCAGCCAGCTGTCTTTAATTCTTATGGTGCAGGAGGGAACTGGAGATGCTGGTTTACACCGAAGATAGACACAAGATGCTGGAGTAACTCAGCGGGACAGGCAGTATCTCTGGATAGAAAGAATGGGTGAAGTTTCAGATCAAGACCCTTCTTCAGACACCCATTCCTCCTCTCCAGAGATGCTGCCTGTCCCACTGAGTTACTCCAGCATTTTGTGTCTTCATTTTTCAGCCCTTGTCCTGTTTTCTTTATCAACAGGTTGAGAAATACATTCCAAAGTGGTTACAAACGTCTATTCATAGCTGCAGTTTATTTGTGACCCTCTATTGCATTTTTTATTCTTATTTGGGTAATTGTTGATAAAAGGTGCTGGTCCAACAGTTACAAGGAGAACCATGTTGTCTGACAATGTGTGGGAAAGAACTGCAGATGCTGGTTTAAATCGAAGGTAGACACAAAATGCTGGAGTAACTCAGCGGGACAGGCAGCATCTCTGGAGAGGAGGAATGGGCGATGTTTCGGGTCGAGACCCTTCTTCAAGTCTGAAGAAATCTGGATTGGTGGCATTTCACCCAGCTGAAGAAAGGTCTCGACCCAAAGCGTCACCCATTCCTCCTCTCCAGAGATGCTGCCTGTCCCGCTGATTTACAGTCATAGAGTGATACAGTGTGGAAACAGGCCCTTCGGCCCAACTCGCCCACACTGGCCAACATGTCCCAGCTACCCTAGTCCCACTTGGTCCATAACCTTCTAAACCTGTCCTATCCATGTACCTGGCCAATTGTTTCTTAAACGATGGGATAGTCCCAGCCTCAACTACCTCCTCTGGCAGCTTGTTCCATACACCCACCATACACTGTGTGAAAAAGTCACCGCTCGCATTCCTATTAAATCTTTTCCCCTTCACCTTGAACCTATGTCCTCTGGTCCTCGATTCCCCTACTCTGGGTAAAAGACATTGTACATCTACCCGATCTATTTCTCTCATGATTTTGTATAGCTCTATAAGATCTCCCCTCATCCTCCTACGCTCCATGGAATAGTCCCAGCCTACTCAACCTCTCCCTGTAGCTCACACCCTCTTCATTTTGGGTCTATCGAGTTATCTCTCTGCTTCAGCAACCTGGAGGTACAGTGCATTGGAGATTTCGATATCCCATTTACTAAGTGGACTGCATTGTTTTCTGTGGCATTGGGCGGCGCTGGTAGACAGGCTGCCTCGCAGCACCAGAGACCTGAGTTTGATCCTGACCTTCGGTGCTGTGTGTGTGGAGTTTGCATGTTCCCGGGTCTCCGGCGCTGCATTCTCTGTAAGGCAGCAACTCTACCACTGCGCCACCGTGACTGCCCCACACATGCTGCCTGACCCGCTGAGTTCCTCCAGCACTTTGTGTTTTGCTCAGATTCCAGCACCTGCAGTTCCTGGAGTCACAGAGCCAAACTGTGTGGAAACCGGCCCTTCGGCCCAGCCTGGCCCACACCGACCAACCCATACCTCATCTACACTAGTCCCACCTGCCCGACCCCGCTGAGTTACTCCAGCACTTTGTGTCTATCTTTGGTATAAACCCGTTCTTTGTTTCTACATTTTATATACATTTCAGAGTCTGTGTCCCCAAGTAACTACTTGTACTGTGCAGGTAGACACTGGGGTTTTTTGTGTGTGAAATTGATGCTCATTTAATACCCATCTCAGTGTCGTTCATCCTTAAGGCTGGTCCAGGAACTGAACCGAGATGAGAGGCCTTGGGGTTGAATCACTCCATCAGTTTTTAGGATCCTCTGGTCATTTAGAGTCATGGAGTCATACAGAGTGGAAACAGGCCCTTCAGCCCAACTTGCCCATGCCGACCAACATGTCCCATCTACACCAGTCCCACCTGTTTGCATTTGGCCCACACCCCTCTAAACCTGTCCTATCCGTGTACCTGTCTAAATGTTTCTTCAACGTCGTGTCTCCTATCCCAGGGCACGATGCCTACTGAAGAATAAAAAGGAAATGCTGGGCAGTTAATCTACTGATAATTCTCTCTGTAACTGAGACACCGAAAAGAAAACCGTGGGCGGCCATGGTGGTGCAGCGCTAGAATTGCTGCCTTACAGCGCTTGCAGCACCGGAGACCCGGGTTCAATCCCGACTACGGGTGCTGCCTGTATGGAGTTTGCGCGTTCTCCTCGTGACCTGCCTGAGGTTTCTCCGAGATCTTCGGTTTCCTCCCACACTCCAGAGACGTACAGGTGTGTCGGTTAATTGACTTGGTGTATGTAGGGTTAGTGTTAATGTGTGAGGGGGTTGCTGGTCGGTGCGGACTCGAAGGGCCTGTCATCGCACTCTATCTCTAAACTAAACTAAAGATGGCTTCAATGTGCCGATGGAACGTGAAGGGTATCTTCATGCGCAGTTTCCAAAGGCAAGTGTTAAAGAGAAGCACGACGTCACTTCTAATGAGTTGATATCCTCCTGGCATTTGTTCCGCTTTACATGTTGTGGTATCGTATGTACCCGGTATGGATGACGACGTGGTTTTTGCCTCCCATTCTGGAGGTCACCTACTGCCGCTAGCAACAGCATCAGCTACAACAGATGTCATTATATGCAACTCCTGTCAAACAGTGCTTGCTTAATGCTTCTCTAAATAGGCGGCGAGCCAAACTCTCCCACTCAACCAGAACGCTGTCCTCCATGAGGTCATAGAGTCAGAGTGCCGAGCAGCAAGGACACAGACCCATGTCCCACTATCCATTTACCTGTCCACATATCTTTCAGATGGCGCAGCGGTAGAGTTGCTGCCTTACAGCGCTTACAGCGCCAGAGACCCAGGTTCGATCCCGACTACAGGTGCTGGTGCTGTCTGTATGGAGTTTGTATGTTCTCCCCGTGACCTGCCTGGGTTTTCTCCGAGATCTTCGGTTTCAAAGACGTACAGGTTTGTAGGTTAATTGGCTTGATATAAGTGTAAATTGTCCCTAGTGTGTGTGGGATAGTGTTAATGTGCGGGGATCTCTGCTAGGTACGGACTCGGTGGGCCGAAGGGCCTGTTTCCACACTGTATCTCTAAACTAAACTAAAAATATTGCGCTAGTTCCTGCCTCAAATACCTCCACAGGCAGTTCCCTCCATGTACCAACCACCCTCTGTGTGAAAAAGTTGCCCCTCAGGTTCTTATTAAATCGTTCCCCTCTCATCTTAAACCTAAAGGGCCTGTCCCACTTGGGCGACCTAATCCCCGAGTCCAGAAGAGTGTCTTCAACCTTCAAGCTCGAGGACACTCGCCTGGAAAGCCTCGAGCTGGATCGACCGGCCGCGTTGAAACCGGGAGCTGCATCGAGCGAGGGAATCGCAAGCTGCATCTACCGACCACACGCGCGCACACACACACATATATATACACACACACACACACTCACACATATATATACACACTCACACATATATATACATACACACACACACACACACACACACACACATTTAAATACACACACACACTCACACACACACACATATATACACACACACACACACACACACACACACACACACACACACATTTAAATACACACACACACACACACACACATATATACACACACACACACACACACACACACACACAGCGAAGGTGGGGGCCAGGGAAAGCGGAGGAGCGCAGTCTGTGTGATGAAGATGAAGGTAAACGGCATCATTGTTGTGTTAGGAATACCACAGAAAATATTATGTACTCTCAAGATCACAATTAATAGAATAATATTGCTTAAATATATAGAAACATAGAAACATACAAAACAGGTGCAGGAGTAGGCCATTCGGCCCTTCGAGCCTGCACCGCCATTCAATATGATCATGGCTGATCATCAAACTCAGTATCCTGTACCTGCCTTCTCTCCATACGCCCTGATCCCTTTAGCCACAAGGGCCACATCTAACTCCCTCTTAAATATAGCCAATGAACTGGCCTCAACTACCTTCTGTGGCAGAAAATTCCAAAGATTCACCACTCTCTGTGTGAAAAATGTTTTTCTCATCTCGGTCCTAAAAGATTTCCCTCTTATCCTTAAACTGTGACCCCTTGTTCTGGACTTCCCCAACATCGGGAACAATCTTCTGTTCAACCCCTTAAGAATGTTGTACGTTTCTATAAGATCCCCCCTCAATTTTCTAAATTCTAACGACTATATAGTTATTGGACTTTGCATGTCGGAAAAGTCCCAGCTGAGAGGAAGACAGCAAAATACTGAAAATATTGGGGGTGAAAATGACTTCAGGAGAGTTTATTAGGAAAATTAAGGAAATGTTAACAAAATACTTATACAGCTGAGTGAGTATAATTTTTTGGATGAGAAATTGTGTTCAACCAATTGATGACTTCTTTGACAAAGTAACTAGCATGTTAGATAACAAGGAAGCCAATGGATGTTGCAAATTTTGTTATAAAAAATTTGGTCTGTGAAGTGCCCCATAAAAGATTACCGCATTAGATAAGCACCTATGGACTTAATAGGTGCTTAACGTAATAGGTTAAGTAATAGGTTAAGTCCAGGGGGTCAGATTATGGGGTTTTATGCGTAGGCCAGATATATTGTCAGTGCAGAGGGGCTAGGAGTAAGGTCAAGTGTGCATCCAGAGTCAAGGTCTGGAATAGTACCAGGCGTGCAGTCAAAGCTGGGACAATGGGAGTGTTTAGCACCAGGAACCTAAGCAGGTAAGCAGCTATGATCAGGGTAGAATTGTGTCAGATGAAAGGCTGGACTCAGGGCCAGGAATAAGAGAAGGTATGCAACTGGAGTCAGGGTCAGGAGTAGTACCATGTGTGCAGTGAGACCCAGGTTGGTCAACATGGGCCAAGTGTTTGATTATAATCTGATTTCCATACATGAATATACTAAGATCATTCATGTGCTCCACATGTTGATCAGAGCCTGGCTCTACTGTGGAATGTAATTTAGCCTAACATTATTCACAGCTAATCCAATTTAAAGCATAAATATTGCATTCAAGTGTAAGTTAAAAGACTCGCTACAATATGCACCAGATTGCACAATTTCAAGCTGAAAAATGCAAACGCTCCATACCAATGCGAGGGGGACACCCCCCTCCCACACCATCACACCCCTCTCCCACACCCTCCCCCCTCCCTCCCCCGCCTCAGTCGCTGCGCTCCCTCGGGCTTGGTCTCTCGCAATTTCTCACTCCCAACTGTCACCCAATGTTGGCAGCCCTGATCTCATTCACCACCAAGACAGCACTCACCTCGGGAAGAGTTGGGTAGTCCAGCTGCTCATTTGGCAAGGCCAAGGGTGGGTATTTTGGCGGGTAACCTTGCCCACATGGTGCCGAAGCCTCCAGGATATCCTCGGTCTGAACCGCCACCGACGAGTACGAGACCCGGAACACAGGCTGTGGCACTGTATTCACGGGTGAGACAGGAGATTTAAAGCCTTCTTGCGCTGCATTCCCAGGCATGTCCACCGTACAAATGCCCCCCTTTCTGGGCTTGTTACCTCCGGCATCCTCCGTCACTCCACAAGATGGCTGCACCTTGTCGAACGCGTCCACCTTTAGCATCTGCGAACCGGCTTGAGGCGTCCACGCGTCCACTTCTGTCCTCGACACCTCCATCTTTTGTAAATCCTCGCTGGTCTTCATCGGTTCGCCATCGTTTCCCGACCTCACCTCCATCTGATCTGGCGCATCATCAGCAAACCCACTCGGTGGCGCTTTCTGACCGTCGGGTTGGGGTTGGGCGTCAACCTCGAAGATCTTCTCCAAAGCCTGAGTTAATTGTCGCTGACTGAGTGACTCTGGTCCCGAAATGGTTTCGAGGTACATATCCTTCATGGAGAAGTACACATCTTTGTCGGGAGATTGGGGGCTGGAGAACGTGGGCTCTTGGTCATCGGGTTTGGCGCCGTTTGTAAATGTTGTCGCCTCAGATTGGGCTTCCTCGTGTGACTGGCGCCCAAAGTCACTTTGTATCTCGGTTCTCTCGCTCTTTGGACTGGAAGGCCTCTGCCTCTGTCCCAACACCACTGATGACACCTGCTCATCAATCCCCATGTAGTCCTCAGATTGGGAGCGCTGGGGATCCCTGCGCAGTTTGCTTCTCCGCAGAGTGTCCCTGAGGTAACGGGATAAGTCGCCGGAGTCGCTGCCCTGGTCGACGCCATTCAGCGCGGTCTCGTCGCCCTCGGCTTTCTTCGACGACGCCCTGCCTTTGTCTCCCGAAAGCCTCCTCTTTTTCTTCCTTGCCGCAAACTCCTTGTCCGACGGGCGAGGCGAAACAAGCGGCTCCACTTCGTAGATGCCGCTGCCGAACAAGAGGCACTTCTCCAAGTCGTCCAGCGAATTGTTCGCTGGCAGCTTCCCCTCCGTCATGGCGGCAAGCTCGGCCCCTTGGGGACCGGTGATGTAGCCGTTGTGAATCTCGGCTCTCGACGCAGTGTCTCTCTCCGCCCGCTCGACGTTCTTGCTCAACGTCGCGTGCGGGTCAGGGATGTGCACTTTGAACCCAACCTCCTTGTCCCTCCAAGAGTCGAGAGAGCCCGCTTTGGCTTCGAGCTGGGACTTGCGTTTGCGCTGGGCCCTCTCTGGACTCAACGTCCTCTGGAGGTTGCGATCGTGGACGTTGGCCATGGAGGCGATGTTCTCCTTGCCCCTCATCCTGGACTCCTCCAACTCGCGCCTCTTGGCGTCTGCTTTCTGCTTCAGCCTGGCGAACCACCGCTGATGGATCTTGTACTCGTTCATGGTGCCCACCTCCAGGACGCCAGAACACGAGACGATCCCTTTGCTGTTCCTGGCCGAAGCTTGGTAGATTGCCGCATCGTCCTCTGTACATCTGCAGGCACAAACCGTTCTTGGTTACAAACGATGCTACTCGAGGCTAAACCAGTCATACCTACTCAACACATTTCAATAGCAACTTGGCAACATGTTTTGAAAAGGAAATATGCCCAGAAAAAGGGCTTAGAAATAGAGTTATTGTCCTAAAATAACTTTATGAAAAGATCTTCAGCACAAGCTTGAAGTTCCTCGAATTTCCCATCTTAAATACCTGGATGTTTGCATAGAAATACAGAACCATAGCAAATAGGTGCAGGAGTAGGCCATTCGGCCCTTCGAGCCTGCACCGTCATTCAATATGATCATGGCTGATCATCCAACTCAGTATCCTATACCTGCCTTCTCTCCATACCCCCTGATCCCTTTAGCCACAAGGGCCACATCTAACGCCCTCTTAAATATAGTCAATGAACTGGCCTCAACTACCTTCTGTGGCAGAGAATTCCACAGATTCACCACTCTCTGTGTGAAAAATGTTTTTCTCATCTCGGTCCTAAAAGACTTCCCCCTTATCCTTAAACTGTGACCCCTTGTTCTGGACTTCCCCAACATCGGGAACAATCTTCACGCATCTAGCCTGTCCAACCCCTTAAGAATTTTGTAAGTTTCTATAAGATCCCCCCTCAATCTTCTAAATTCTAGCGAGTGCATTCAGATATTAAATAAAATCTAAAGACACTGCAAAGACTCAGCAGGTCAGTCAGCATCTATGGAAAGAGACACGAAGTTAACGTTTCGGGTTAAGGACTCTTTGTCACACAAAGGGTTTTGAAAGATGTTGAAACAAGCATCTGCAGATGCCGGTTTACAAAATTAGACACTTTGCCTCACCTGGGGGACAGGGATGAACGCCCAATGTTGTACCTATCCACTACCTCAACATTGCCCATTGTGTGTTTTGTTGGAACAGCAGAGGGAAGTTGCAGCACCAGACCAGAGCAAAATCTTTTCTTACCTGACCTTACCTTGGACAGGTAGAAGCAAGGATCTGCAGGTGCTGGTTGACAAAAAAAAAGACGTCAAGTGCTGGAGTAACTCAGCGGGCCAGGCAGCATCTCTGGTGGACAAGGATAGGTGACGTATTGGACAGGTACATAGTTAGGAAAGGTTTAGAGGGAAGACAAAAGTACTGGAGAAACTCAGCGGGTGCAGCAGCATCTATGGAGCGAAGGAAATAGGCAACGACCAGTCTTCAGACAAGGTTTAGAGAGATATGGGCCAAATGCATGGGAAGGAACTGCTGATGGTGGTTAAACCAAAGTTAGACGCACAGAGCTGTAGTAAGCTCAGCGGGTCAGACAGCATCTCTGGAGAAAAGGAATAGGTGACGTTTCGGGTTGAGACCATAAAAGCCAAATGCTGCCTGGGACTAGCGTAGACTAGGTGGGACTAGCGTAGATGGGGTACCTTGTTGGGCATGGGCAAGTTGGGTGTGCTTCTGTGCTCTATGATACCAAGGCTCCATCACTTACTTGTACAGCTGAAGTGAGTGTTTCTTTCCGTATTGGAATATTTGATACTTGGGAAGGCCGCAATATCGGTCCATCTCCTTGTCGTCTTTGTACCATGTGATCTCCGGCGCCGGATGTCCTAGGAATAGAACATATTCAGGTCAGCCACAGTGTCATTTCCATTCAAAATAAGAGATACAACATGGTTAGTCAGAAAGCACAAAGAATCTCAGTGCTGGCGCACCCATTGTATTAGACAATAGACAATAGACAATAGACAATAGGTGCAGGAGTAGGCCATTTGGCCCTTCGAGCCAGCACCGCCATTCAATGTGATCATGGCTGATTATCCCCAATCAGTACCCCGTTCCTGCCTTCTCCCCATATCCCCTGACTCCGCTATTTTTTAGAGCCCTATCTAGCTCTCTCTTGAAAGCATCCAGAGAACCTGCGTCCACCGCCCTCTGAGGGAGAGAATAGTAAGATTAAACGAGAACTTACCAGTTCGAAGTTTGGTCGTTATTTTATGAGGAGTACGTTGAGGGAATACGTGAAGAACCCCGCCAGGACGCATGCGTGTCATTCTTCAAAGCAGCGGTGTGAAATCACAGATAACTGTAATGACTGAACATAGTAAGATTAGAGAAGAAAATACCAGTTGAGTATATGATCAAGGGTGGGAGCGGAGGGCACGTATTCCCTCAACGTACTCCTCATAAAATAACGATCAAACTTCGAACTGGTAAGTTCTCGTTTAATCTTACTATTTTACTTCGGAGTCACGTGAGTGACTACGTGAAGATTTCAAAGCTCTGTGATTTCATGCCGTGGAAACGAGTCCATGCATCACATCTGCCTTAATTGACTGTGGGAGGAATTGTGTTAACATGTTTAGACATGAATCCAACATTGAAATCCATGATAAATTGTTAACAACAAATTATAGCCCCTATTTATGGGGTGAAATTATATTACAGAACTTAAAATTGACTGCAAAGTTCCAGTTTAACTACTGGTTTGTGGTAGAATAGTTGGAACATTTTCCCCTGATCCATCCTGCTGTCTCGAGGATTTGGTTCATTGGTACATCCAACTCCATAGCTGCCGATGTAGCTGCAGCCCTGGTGGAATAAGATTTGAATATGTTAGTATCCACCCCAGCTGTTGTTAAAACTTGTTTCAGCCATCTGGAAATAGTTTGAACCGACACTTTTTTTTTTTTTTTTTTGGGGTTGTTTGTGGCTGATTAGTAGTGCCATCTCATAGCCTCAGATGTTTTTGGTGTTCTCCATATATAACAATAATTGTCTTATCATACAGAGACGATATCTGTAGGGTAATCCCTAAATTCTATTTTGAGGCCTGATGATCCCGGTCTGTTCTGTTTGACTAATTCGTAATATGAAACGTTATATTCCTGTTGAAGAAGTCATATAGTCCAGCCTTAACTTATGTACGACTGTACCCTTAGTGCCGTGACCAAAGCCATCAGCATGACTGTTTTGTGCGTCAGTCTCTGCAGAGACAGAGCTGTTGCTGGAGACCAATTCCTTAGCAACGTTAGGGCAATACTCATATCCCATTTTAGAGAGTACCTGGTTCTTGGGGGATTGATATTAAAAATTCCCCTCATAAGTTTGGTTACCAGGGGTGAGTCCCAACAGAATGACGCTCTGATCCTCGCCATAGATATGTTGAAAGGGCACTTCTGGCGCAGTTAATGGCACTGTAACCGAGCCCCTCATCATAATGGAGGCCTGCCAGGAATTCCAGAACAGACGTTATGTTCATCGAACTGTAGGTGATGTTGTTTCTGTGACAATATATCTCCCATTTCCTGATGTATACCAGATATAGTTTTTTGGTGGACTGTCTGTGGCCCGCTGAGATAATGTTCAATGTTCGGTCCGCCAGTCCCAGTTGCAGTAGAGGTTTCTTTAGACTCTACAAATTGATAGGTCTGTTGTATTTGACATGGGATGTTACGGGATGAACTAATAATCTGGTTGTTTCAGGATGGTGATACATGGTTAAAACCCATGTCGAGTATCACAGGGAACCATGGTTAAGTAGGCCAATCGGCACTACCAATTAACAGACGCTGAGTCTTGTTGTATTTTCCGTAATACCCGACTGATGATGCAGAAAAGGAGAGAATACATAGATAAACAATTGCCCCCTCAATGCAGTGAAAAGCATCTGTCCCTGCTGTCCCAGGGTCTGGTTCCCAAGAAACACAGTTTGGTAACTGGTGATTAAGTCTTATTTTATTGAATTTGCGTGACCTGATGTCTGTCACTGAATTTTGGGTTACCTGGTAGGTAAGTAGCTGATATTCCAATATTTCTCTGGACACACCATTACCAAATTGTATTAGTCAGATTGTCACTCTGCTGGTGATTTATCCCAGAGCAGTATGACTTTAGGCCATAGAACGCACCCCACATTTCCAGGTAGTTTATGCCCAGTGTCTGTGATAATGATGCCTCCTGTGCCTTTCATCTACCTTGGTAGTACCCCAACCAAGCGCACTGGCATCAGTTTGTAGCACCACTAAGGGTTTGCTGATAACGATAGGGTTGGAACAATGCCGAATGTTATCCCTCCACCATTTTAATTCCATAAGCTTTGATTGGTGGCTTATTGGTCTGTCGAAATGACCAGTATTAACTTTGTTTGTATTTTTGCCCTTTGTAGATTTTTGGTAATACAAAGGTCCAAATTGTGTGGCTGGAAAGGCAGACACTATATGTCAATTACCCTTGCTACCAATCTGAATGACGGTTCACTGATGTCAGTGGGGTTGTTGCAGGCCTCAGTTAAGACTGTAGCCTTGTCCTTTGGTAAAGTCACCGACATGTGAGCTGTCAATAGTGAACCCCAAATAATCCATTATGTTGGTAGGCGTTAGTTTAGATTTAACTGGATGGATGATAACCCCAGTTTTCACCCAATTGTATGGTGGCTGTTACAGCTAGTTAGGCCAACTCCAAAGTTAAGCCCATAATTAGTATGATCATATGATTATGTATTTGGTAGAGCTCTATACTGCCAGAGCTGCCCCATCCAGTTGAATTTTTTAAAATAACGTTTGTGATCAGTCTGTGTAGGCACTGAATAGTAAGCATCTTTTAGGTCTAGCCATGGAGTAGCCTTTGGAAATCAGTCCTTTAGCAGTTACCAGTTCCCATTGTGTACTGAATATATAGTACAATGTATTCAATTTGGTCAATGATGATGATGCGACTGTCACCATCTAATTTGTTTTTGGTAAAGATATAAGACACAAATTCCAGCCAATCGTGTTGGGTTTACCCATTACCCCTTTTGCACAATTCAATGGTATATCCCTGGATACTGCTTAGGATATAAGTGTCTGTAGATGATATACACCATGTATCCAAAAGAGTGTAATCTCCCACCAATGTGTGTATTATCCACTCTTCCTATAATTTGTAAGGGACCAGACCCACCTACCTCCATTGTTACCAGTGGAAGTTTGCTTCTTCTGTGTGGTCTTCGTGGAGGTTGAGGCGCCGGTGTCTGGGTTTGTTTTTGGGTTGGGGGTTTGCGCATCTTCCAGAAAGGCCGGTCTGGGCTATGGTCTAAAAGACCGCTGTCCTGTATGCCCGGCCTTTGAGCTTTCACCAGCTTCTCTTGTTCTGCTGGTGGGTGCACAAGGGTGCTGTCTTTGGCTGTAGGAGACCCCAAGGCTTTCCTAAGTCCTGCTCCGACATGTTTCCAGATGCTATTTCCACGACTGGAACATTCAGGGATGCGCAGATTCCTGGTCCCAAGTATTTTTGCAGTGGTGTCCATCGTGGTCTGGCTGTATGTATTTGAACACCATGACCAGTAGATTTTGCCTTCCTGCACCCCCTGCACACTTGTAGTTTTGTTCGTCAAAACCCCTCTTCAGGGTCAGCCCAGAATTGACCCCCCAGTACTGCCCTCTGACGAGGGAGATGGTGTGCAGCCCTACGTAAGGTGCTGCTGTGGGTGTTTTTTATATCCCCACGGTGACTAGACTCCATCTCCCGGAGTCTGTCATGTTGGAGCTCTGCTCCATAAGCCGCTCCAACCGGCTCCAGCGCTCACAGTCGCTGGCCGCTCGCGGCTGCTCAAAGCCGGACTCATCAGTCAACGACTCTTTTGGTTTTCTTCTTGCCTTCCCGCCCAGACGCAGTGTTTAATCTGGCCGGTGCGGGGGCGAAGTCGGGCACAGCTGTTCCCTTACGGGTGATTCCTGTGCCGCCGTCCGCTGCTGGCGTCCGCAACTCCGCGGTCTTCCCCCGCCAGCTTTGTCGCAGCTCTGGTCGACTTCTTTGTCTTGTGCATGTTTCCCCCACCTGTAGAACAGTATGGGAACAATAAAGACCGCAGTATCACTTACCTGCAGGTCCAGGCTTAAAACTTGCCGTTAAGGGGGAACGTCCTTCCACCCCTCCTCCTGCCGTTTTGACTTGTCAAAGTCGACGGCCCCATTGTGAATAGTCTCCCGCCCGGCCGTGGTGTTCTGGCCGGCGCAGGACCAAAAGTCGGCACAGCTGATCCCACTTACGGGGCTTGTGCCTTCAGCTGCTGCTGGCTCCCGCAACTTCGCGGTCCTCCCCAGCCAGCTTCACTCGCAGCACTTGTGGACACTATTTTGTCCAGCTTCCCCCCCTGTATAAAAACAGCGCGGGGACAAAAACTACCGCAGAGTAAGTCACTTACCTGCAGGTCGCGGTTTCAAACTTACCGCTGCGGGGGAACGCTCCACCCCGCCTGTCGTTTCGCAAGCGTGAAAGCGATATGGCACGCATGCGTCCTGGCGGGGTTCTTCACGTAGTCACTCACGTGACTCCGAAGTAAAATTCCACAGACTCACCACTCTCTGTGAGAAAAAGTGTTTCCTCGTCTCCGTTCTAAATGGCTTACTCCTTATTCTTAAACTGTGGCCCCTGGTTCTGGACTTCCCCAACATCGGGAACATGTTTCCTGCCTTTAGCGTGTCCAAGCCCTTAACAGTCTTATATGTTTCAATAAGATACCCTCTCATCCTTCTAAACTCCAGAGTGTACAAGCCCAGCTGCTCCATTCTCTCAACATATGACAGTCCCGCCATCCCGGGAATTAACCTTGTAAACCTACACTGCACTCCCTCAATAGCAAGAATGTCCTTCCTCAAATTAGGGGACCAAAACTGCACATAATCATGTAGTTCATGAATCATGCACTGTATTCATTAGTATTAATGTTAAGGAAAGACATAAAATGCTGTAGATGATGTTTTGAGTTCAGGAAGGGTCTGAAGAAGGGTCTCGACCCAAAACATCACCTATTCCTTTTCTCCAGAGAAGCTGCCTGTCCCGTTGCTCCAGCTTTTTGTGCCTATCCAACGTTTAGAGGGATATGGGCCAAATGCGGGCAGTTGGGACTAGCGTAGATGGGGAATCTCAGGTGGCATAGACAAGTTGGGTACATTTCTGTTGTAAAACCCAGTCGACATGGACGAGAGTGGCTGAAGAACCTGTGTCCATGGGGTAAGGCTCTATGAGGGTGGTAGTCATTGAATGTCCTTGAAGGGGAGAGGGGAAGGGCTGGAAGTGAAGGAGCAGATTTATTTTTAAACACAGCAAGGAACTTGGAGCCTTTACAGCTCCTGACTCTACAAGCAAGGACAGAGTGTTAAGCTGCATCCAGCATTGGGTGGTATCCCTTCACAGATTGCCTCCATATTCTGGCTGGTGGTTTTCAGTTTAGTTTCGTTTAGTTTAGAGATGCAGCACGGAAACAGGCCCTTCGGCCCACCGAGTCCGCACCGACCAGCAATTCCCGCACACTAGCACTATCCTACACACACTAGGGACACTATAACAAGCCAATTAACCTACAAACATTTGGAGTGTGCAAACTCCGTTCAGACAGCACCCGTGGTCAGGATCGAACCCGGGTCACCGGCGCTGTGAGGCAGCAACTCTACCGCTGCGCCACCGTGCCGTTATTGTCATGTGTTACCGAGGTACAGTGAAAAGCTTTTTTTGCATGCTAACCAGTCAGCGGAAAGACAGTACATGATTACAATCGAGCCATTTACAACATATAGATGATACATGATAAGGGAATAACATCTATAAAGGGAATTAACTTTGAGCAGCAACTTAGATTAGACGTGCTCACAGCATTATCGCCTGACCCCAACTTGCCTCTGGATAGATTTAAACTGAAGCTTTGAACACCAAACCGGTCACAGAACAGATTCATAGGTTGACACAAAATACTGGAGTAACTCAGCGGGTCAGGCAGCATCTCTTAGAACATGCACAGGTGACTTTTCAGGTCGGAACTCGGAAGAGCCCGAGGGAAGGTCCTGACCCAAAACATCACCTATTCATGTTCTCCAGAGATGATGCTAGGAGATGTTTCAGGTCAGGACCTACCTTCACACCCTTGTTATAACAGCAGGTACATAGATAGGCAAGGTTTAGAAGGATATGGGCCAAACGCAGGTAGATGGGACTAGTGGAGATGGGGCATCTTGTGGGAAATTTGGGGCAATAGTTATGGATCCGTGCAGTATGACTCAGTCTGAAGAACGGTCCGGACCCAAATCATCACATATCCGTGTTCTCTGGAGATGCTGCCTGGGCCACTGGGTCGCCCCAGTACTTTGTGTCTTTTTCAGGTTATCTAATTCCTGTGTTACAGCAGTGACTACAATTCAGAAATGTCTCATTGGCTGTAAAGAGCATTGGAACACTGTGGTTACAAAGGGCACGAACCAAATGCGAGACTTTTTCTTTCTTTGTTAAATCTTAAAATTTAAAATTCTGATAGTTTCTTCCGTTCTTTTATCAGACTGAAGAAGGGTCTCGACCAGAAACATCACCATCACCTTTCCAAAGGTCAGGACCTTTCCTCAGACTCTTCTCAGAAGCCAACCTGAAAAGTCACCTGTCCATGTTCTCCAGAGATGCTGCCTGACCCCGCTGAGTTACTCCAGCACCTTGTGTCTTTTTTTAAAGTGAACCTGCATCTGCAGTTCCTCATGTCTATGGGTGCATTTGTAAGTTTGGTGCCAGTAACATCCTGTTTTCAGGCAGATGCTAAGCAAGAGTTGCCCGAGCACTATTGCTGGGTCGAGGAGAAGGTGGCCAGTTAAACATAGAAAATAGGTGCAGGCGGAGGCCATTCGGCCCTTCGAGCCAGCACTGCCTTTTCCCTATATCCCTTGACTCCACCAGCCCCTAGAGCTCTATCTAACTCTCTCTTAAATCCATCCAGTGATTTGGCCTCCACTGCCCTCGGTGGCAGGGAATTCCACAAATTCACAAATCTCTGGGTGAAAAAGTTTTTTCTCACCTCAGTCTTAAATGGCCTCCCCTTTATTCTAAGACTGTGGCCCCTGGTTCTGGACTCGCCCAACATTAGGAACATTTTTCCTGCAGCTAGCTTGTCCAGTCAAAAACAATAGACAATAGACAATAAGGTGCAGGAGTAGGCCATTCGGCCCTTCGAGCCAGCACCGCAATTCAATGTGATCATGGCTGATCATCCCCAATCAGTACCCCGTTCCTGCCTTCTCCCATATCCTCTGACTCCTCTATCTTTAAGAGCCCTATCTAGCTCTCTCTTGAAAGTATCCAGAGAACCGGCCTCCACTGCCCTCTGAGGCAGAGAATTCCACACTCACAACTCTCGGTGTGAAAAAGACGCCCGAACTGTCACCTATTCCTTTTCTCCAGAGATGCTGCCTGATCCGTTGACATTCCAGCATTTTATGTCTATCTTGATCACATGGCCAAATGTGAGTTAATGTTTAGTTTAGTGTCACGTGTACCGAAGTACAGTGAAAAGCTTTTGACGCATGCTAACCAGTCAACGGAAAGACTATACATGATTACAATCGAGCCATTCACAGTGTACAGATACATGATAAAGGGAATAACACTTAGTGCAAAATAAAGTCCAATTTAAAGATAGTTGAAGGGTCCCCAAAGAGGCAGAAGAGTGAAAGGCCTGGATAGAATGGATGTGGGGAGGATGTTTCCACTAGTGGGAGAGTCTCGGACCATATGTCATAGGCCCAGAATTAAAGGACATTCCTTTAGGAAGGAGTTGAGGAGGAATTTCTTTCATCAGAGGGTGGTGAATCTGTGGAATTCTTTTCCACAGATGTCTGTGGAGGTCAAGTCAGTGGATATTTTTAAGGCAGAGATGGTGACGATAGATAGATTCTTGATTAGTACGGGTGTCAGGGATTCTGGGAAGAAGGCAGGAGAATGGGCTTAGGAGGGAGAGATAGATCAGCCATGATTGAACGGTGGAGTAGACTTGATGGGCCGAATGGCCTAATGCTGCTCCTACCACTGACGGACATGAAGCTCCACACTGTACCGGTGATGCCATCACGTCGACATGGAATGCCTGACAGACCGAGTGACCCGGCCTCTCGAGAGAAGTTTGACAACAACCAGAGTCAAAGCACTTCAGTGTACACACACACTATTCATGTGATCCTATCTCACATGTCCCTGCCCGCTTCTTCCTTTTGCGAGTCATGAGGCAGGTTACAGAAATAACACTGAATTGATGTGTAACATCATTTTTTATTATTGTGCAAAGTGTAAGCTGAGAATGGGATGTTGCAGAGTCTCATAGCATGGCAGTGCAGAGTAGGTTCACCAGATTGATCCCTGGGATGGCGGGACTGTCATATGAGGAAGGATTGAAAAGACTAGGCTTGTATTCACTGGAGTTTAGAAGGATGAGGGGGATCTTATAGAAACATATAAAATTATAAAAGGACTGGCCAAGCTAGCTGCAGGAAAAATGTTCCCAATGTTGGGCGAGTCCAGAACCAGGGGCCACATTCTTAGAATAAAGGGGAGGTCATTTAAGACTGAGGTGAGAAAAAACTTTTTCACCCAGAGAGTTGTGAATTTATGCATTTCCCTGCCACAGAGGACAGTGGAGGCCAAGTCACTGGATGAACTTAAGAGAGAGTTAGATAGAGCTCTAGGGGCTAGTGGAGTCAAGGGATATGGGGAGATGGCAGGGACGGGTTATTGATAGGGGATGATCAGCCATGATCACAATGAATGGCGGTGCTGGCTCGAAGGGCCGAATGGCCTCCGCCTGCACCTATTTTCTATGTTTCTATGTTTCTATGGCCAGCTCTTTAGGCAGGGCTGTCTCATTGATCTTTGATATATCATTAGTTCTAATTATTGTTCTTTTACTGTCAACATTTATTTTTTAAATTTGCATATGCCACACAATGTGCCAGTCAGCTGGACTTTGCCACACCGTCTGTCCTTCCGAACCAACACCTTTGACCACAAGGGCATTGGTCAGCATGGAACGTCCTAGCGGCACTGCAGGGTAATGACTCCATGGATCCAGTGGCGTGGTTCCCAGAGCAGACTGCCCAGCTTGTCTGGCAAAATGCCTCATCGTCAGAACTCACCAACCATGAGGGGGAATAGATAGAATCTCTTTGAGACACAAAATGCTGGAGAAACTCAGCGGGGCAGGCGGCATCTCTGGAGGGAAGGAACGGGTGACTTTCAGGTCGAGACCCTTCTTCAGACTGAGAGTCAGGGGAGGAGGAGATACAGAGATAAGGAAGTGCAAGGTGTAAGATCGATACATCAAAGGGGGGTGGAGATCGTGGAAAAAGTAGAATAGATCATTGTTAGCCAGGAGATGGTGACGGTGGTGAAGCGGTAGAGTTGCTGCCTTACAGTGAATGCAGCGCCGGAGACGCGGGTTCGATCCCAACTACGGGTGCTGTCTGTATGGAGTTTGTACGTTCCCCTCGTGACCTGCGTGGGTTTTCTCCCAGATCTCCGGTTTCCTCCAACACTCCAAATATGTACAGGTTTGTAGGTTAATTGGCTTGGTAAATTGTCCCTAGTGGGTGTAGGATAGTGTTAATGTGACTCTACTGTGCCGGCTCAAATTGCTATCTATTACCAATTTATCATTGATTCAGGTTTAGCTGGAAGTGGAACTTAGTGTATTTAAGAGGTGACATTGAAACATATAAGATTATTAAGGGTTTGGACACGCTAGAGGCAGGAAACATGTCCCCGATGTTGGGGGAGTCCAGAACCAGGGGCCACAGTTTAAGAATAAGGGGTAAGGCATTTAGAACAGAGATGAGGAAACACTTTTTCACATGGAGAGTTGTGAGTCTGTGGAATTCTCTGCCTCAGAGGGCAGTGTTCTCTGGATACTTTCAAGAGAGAGCTAGATGGGGCTCTTGAAGTTAGCGGAGTCAGGGGATATGGGGAGAAGGCACGAATGGGGTACTGATTATGGATGTTCAGCCATGATCTCATTGAATGGCGGTGCGGGCTCGAAAGGCTGAATGGCCTGCTCCTGCACCTATTGTCTGTTGTGACCTAGGGCCTTTGCATGGACCGCCTTGGGTCACTCCCTGCTAACCCACCCTTACTGCTTACCTTCAATTAAAGCCGCAGGTCACGCAGCCTACAACTAGGTCCCTGCTCCATAACCCAGAGGGATGGTCTGTAACTCAATATCTCTCACATGTCCTATCTTGCCGCAAGCACAGCCCAGCGTGCTGGATGGTTAAAATAGCTTGAAGTTAACAACATAAAAATGTATCATGTGACAGAAAGCAGTGAAGCTGGACACTAACCGGACCTAAAGGAGAATAATCAATCCAGGACAACATCACGTCATGATCTTCCCTGATCAACGTCTGTGCGGTAATAATGTGAAGGAAGGTACTGCAGATGCTGGTTTAAACTGAAGATAAAGAGATAAAATGCTGGAGTAACTCAGCGGGACAGGCAACATCTCTGGAGAGAAGGAATGGGTGACATTTCGGGCCGAGACCCTTCTTCAGACTGAGAGTCAGGGGAGAGGGTGACATGGAGATAAGGAGGGGCAAGGTGTGACAATGGGACATCGCTTCCAGTCCCGTTACCTTATTCTTAAACTGTGGCCCCTGTTTCTGGACTCCCCCAACATCAGGGACATGTTTCCTGCCTTCCAGCTATGTCCCGTTTTCACACCTTACTCCTCCTTATCTCCTTGTCTCGGAGCTGATCTCCACCCGAAACGTCACCTGTTCCTTCTCTCCAGAGATGCTGCCTGTCCCGCTGAGTTACTCCAGCATTTTGTATCTTTATCTTCAGTTTAAACCAGCATCTGCAGTTCCTTCCCACACAAATGTTTAAAATAGTTTTTTAACGAGTGTGCGTGGTAAGTGCAAGTTTAAAGGAGATGTACAGGCAACTTTTCTTTTTACACAGGTAGGTGCCTGGACTGGACATATGCGGCCTGACACACTGAATGTTTCTACCATTTATTTTTGTGTTTAATACAAAGGAATGCATCTTCCTCCATTGAAGGATTGAATAATGGTTTTGAGGGAGCTTCCAAGAAGAAGGTGTAGGAGTAGGCCATTCGGCCCTTCGAGCCAGCACAGCCATTCAATGTGATCATGGCTGATCATCCCCAATCAGTACCCCGTTCCTGCCTTCTCCCCATATCCCCTGACTCCGCCATCTTTAAGAGCCCTATCTAGCTCTCTCTTGAAAGCATCCAGAGAATTGGCTTCCACCTCCCTCTGAGGCAAAGAATTCCACAGACTCACCACTCTGTGAGAAAAAGTGTTTCCTCATCTCCGTTCTAAATGGCTTACCCCTTATTCTTAAACCGTGGCCCCTGGTTCTGGACTCCCCCAACATCGGGAACATGATTCCTGCCTCTAGCATGTCCAAACCCTTAAACAATCTTATATGTTTCAATAAGATATCCTCTCATCCTTCTAAACTCCAGAGTGTACAAGCCCAGCCGCTCCATTCTCTCAGCATATGACAGTCCCGCCATCCCGGGAATTAACTTTGTAAACCTACGCTGCACTCCCTCAATAGCAAGAATGTCCTTCCTCAAATTAGGGGACCAAAACTGCACACAATACTCCAGGTGGGGTCTCTCTAGGGCTCTGTACAACTGCAGAAGGACCTCTTTGCTCCTATACTCGACTCCTCTTGTTATAAAGGCCAACATGCCATTCACTTTCTTCACTGCCTGCTGTACCTGCATGCTTACTTTCATGGACTGATGTACAAGGACCCCCAGATCCCGTTGTACTTCCCCTTTTCCCAACTTGACGCCATTTAGATAGTAATCTGCCTTCCTGTTTTTGATACCAAAGTGGATAACCTCACATTTATCCGCATTAAACTTCATCTGCCGTGCATCTGCCCACTCCCTCAACCTTTCCAAGTCACCCTGCATTTTCAAAGCATCCTCTGCTATAGTGTCTCTGCTGACCGTTTAACAGGCAACAGAAAGTTTTTCACTGTACCTCGGTACACGTGACAATAAACTGAACTGTAATGAGTTGAACTTGCCTGATCTGCAGCTTATGATGGTTTCCACTGTAGCTTGGAAATACATGGAACATTATAGCCACTGGGCCTCTGACACAAGCACATCTTGGTTTATTGTTTCTTAGTTTAGAGATACAGCGCGGAAACAGGCCCTTTGGCCCACCGGGTCCGCACCGACCAGCGATCCCTGCACTATACCACACACAATTTACATTTATACCAAACCAATTAACCTCTTTGGAGTGTGATCTCAGAGAAAAGCCACGCAGGTCACGGGGAGAATGTACAAACTCCGTACAGGCAGCACCCGTGGTCAGGATCGAATCCGGGTCCCTGGCGCAGTCAGGCAGCAACTCTACCGCTGCACCACTGTGCGGCGTTGTGTTTGTAACAGGCTGTTAACATGACCCAGGATCACTCACAGATCCATGAAACAGCAGCAAATTACAATGTAGCATCACGGTACACAGCAATGAAGATTTAATTTCGGGTTTAGAAGTTCTGTGAGTTTTGTCTGCTTCTTAATGCTACGTCATTTATTGAGCTTACTCCGAAAATGCAGATAATCGGGATTTGGGCCTGTTCACCGCTAATACAGGTCCACCACCAGTTTCCCTACATCCGTGCTTCCAGGACCTTGCTGGACTGTCCATTTTGCTGGACCAACACAGGCCACGGCCTCTAAGAGGAATCGAACTGGAGCAGAACGTTCCGCCTAGCCGCCGGGGGGGCCGAGATGCCGGCCCAGAGTCAGCCTCGGAAGTCGGCTATGGGAACGGATCTGTCATCTGTGGCTGGGTCGGAGTTCCAGAGCCGGGGGGGGGGGGGGGGGGGGACGACACACCACCGATTGGTCGCGGAGGTCCCGATCAATGGGGAAATGGCCCGCCTCACCCGGCCTAGATGCCACATTTTTGGGGGGACTTAGAAACTTAGAAACATAGAAAATAGGTGCAGGAGGAGGCCATTTGGCCCTTCGAGCCAGCACCGCCATTCATTGTGATCATGGCTGATTGTCCCCAATCAATAACCTGCCTTCTCCCCATATCCCTTGATTCCACTAGCCCCATAGAGCTCTATCTAACTATCTCTTAAATCCATCCAGTGATTTCCTGGAGGGATTTCAAGTGCAGGCTCGTAATTCTGTCCGGATTAAAGGAAGTGCCGGATATCTAATTGCCAGAAAATTGGTGGTGGACCTGTAGCAATAACGCCGGGATCAATGCCAGGATTCCGTTCAGAGATACAGCGTTGAAACGGGCCCTTCCAACAGTCCTCACCAACGAACGATCACCCGTACCCTGGTTCTATATTATCCCACACTGACAACCTCCACACTAGGCACAGATTGAGAGAAGCCCAATTGACCTACGAACCTGCACGTTTTTGGATTGTGGTAGGAAACTGGAGTATCCGGAGAAAACCCACGCGGTCACAGGGAGAACGTACAAACTCGCTACAGACAGCGCCCGGAGTCACGATCGAACCCGGGTCTCTGGTGCTGATACGCAGCACCTCTACCGCTGCGCCACTTCTCAAGAGATTACTCTAGTCGTTTGTCATCTGAAGTTTCAACTGTAGTTTTATGTTTAATTTTAGAGATACAGCATAGAACCCAGCACTCTAGCCCAACGAGTCCACATTGGCCAATGGCCACCCATTCACACAAATTCTATCTTCTATCTTTAGTCTGAAGATGGGTCCCAACTTGAAACGTCATCTATTTATCTGAAGGGTCCTGTCCTGAAACGCCACCTATCCATGTTCTCCAGAGATACTGCCTAACCCGTTAAGTTACTCTAGCACTTTGTGTCGGTTTTGTAAACCAGCATTTGCAGTTCCTTGCGTATACATTCTACTGAAAGATCTCCTCAAGATATGTCTGCGTTGAAGATTTTCTCCCAGTCTGAAGAAGGAGCCCGTCCTGAAGTCACCTATCCATGTACTCCAGAGATGCTGTCTGACCCACTGAGTTACTCCAGCACTTTGTGTCTTTTTTCCTATCATGTCCCACTTTCACATCCACCCCGTACAGCTTTGTGTACACTTGTCTGGCATTGTTCTCAAGACTAATGTCAATCCTGGAGTCTGAAAAAGGGTCCAGACCCAAAACGTCACCTCTTCATGTTCTTGAGAGATGCCGCCTGACCCGCTGATTACTCCAGCACTTTGCTTTTTTTTCCCCCCCATAAACATAGAAACATAGAAAATAGGTGCAGGAGTAGGCCATTCAGCCCTTCGAGCCTGCATCGCCATTCAATATGATCATGGCTGATCATCCAACTCAGTATCCTGTACCTGCCTTCTCTCCATACCCCCTGATCCCTTTAGCCACAAGGGCCACATCTAACTCCCTCTTAAATATAGCCAATGAACAGGCCTCAACTACCTTCTGTGGCAGAGAATTCCAGAGATTCACCACTCTCTGTGTGAAAAATGTTTTCCTCATCTCGGTCCTAAAAGATTGCACCCTTATCCTTAAACTGTGACCCCTTGTTCTGGACTTCCCCAACATCGGGAACAATCTTCCTGCATCTAGCCTGTCCAACCCCTTAAGAATTTTGTAAGTTTCTATAAGATCCCCCCTCAATCTTCTAAATTCTAGCGAGTACAAACCGAGTCTATCCAATCTTTCTTCATATGAAAGTCCTGACATCACAGGAATCAGTCTGGTGAATCTTCTCTGTACTATGGCAAGAATGTCTTTCCTCAGATTAGGAGACCAAAACTGAATAGCCAAAAATAAGTTAGCATCTGCAGTTCTTTCTGTCACCATCAGACCCGCGGTCCCTTTTTGGGGCTCCAAAGTTATGGTTTGGATGCAATTAACAAGTGTATATCAGCAATGGAGCCAGCAATTCATGGTGGGATCATCCCCAGAAAAGAACAAGTGAGTTCCATACCTGAGACTATGCAAGTGAACTTGATATCAGAGTCTTCAGATACTGAATGGGATTTCAGTGTGGTTTCAAAACCTGGCTGAGTCTCTTCCGTTATCTGAGCAATGATGGTGCAAAACGTTTGTCTGAAAGAGAAAATAATCGGCAGTGCTCAAATGAGTTTAGATTAGAGATACAGCGCGGAAACAAGTCAAATCAAGAGTGTTTTATTGTCATATTTCCTGGATGGGACAATGAAATTCTTACTTGCTGCAGTACAACACAATATGTGAATATGTAAACATTGTACATAAAGAGGGAAGAGAAAAAAAGAAAAAGTTCAATAAATAACAAATATAGTGCAAATAACAAATAGTAATAGTCTTTTGCAGTTCAGTGCTCATAGTTTATTCGTTGTTGCGTTTAATAGCCCGATGGCTGTAGGGAAGAAGCTGTTCCTGTACGTTACAGTTTTCAGGCTCCTGTACCTCTTCCTGCTGGCAGTGGTGAGATAAGTGTGTGGCCAGGATAGCGTTTGCACATTCTCCCTGTGACCGCATGAGTGTCCTCCCACATTCCAAAGCTGCACGGCTTGGTAAAGTGGCCGTTGCGTGGTAAGGGGCAAAAATAAATAAATAAATGGGCACGAGTCAGAGACAATAATTTGAAAGCTCCAGGGAATTAGCAGAGGGAGAATATGATTGCTCTAATGGGAGCCTGTACAGATTCGATGGGCTGAATGGCCTCCTTTGCGCCATAATGAATTAGCGAATACAAAGAGTTTTCATATTAATGTGAAATGAGTTGGTGGGAATAATCGCAGCAATAAACACATAATGTGCGGATTATGTGGATACACGGGAGATAAAAGGAACTGCATGTGCTGGTTTGCGTAAAAGAATAAAAAGTGCTGGAGTAACTCAGCGGGTCAGGCAGCATCTCTGGAGAACAACATGGATAGGTGACGTTTCTTGGCTGCCATCTCTTTGGCAGGTTAAAAATTGCTTCCGCACAGTAATAGTATCTGAGTCCGCTATAAACTGTACTGGACCTCCGTGAGGGGGGAGGGGACGAACATTGGACAATGGTGGGGGCGGGGGGGGACAAGAGGGGGAGCCGGCGTGCTTTGTAACTGCGCCAGCGCCGTAGGTGGCTGATATTTATTTGTATACATTGTTTATGCAACCAGAGAGTCTCTCTGTGCCTAGTCACATATGACAATAAAGTATTCCTATTCCTAACAAAACTCGGACCATATATGTAAAAAAACTACATATGGGGCAATAAAATTAAACATTAATTTCTATGGCATTCCTCTGCCACATAAAAATGCCCAGATAGTTGTGTTAATACTTTGTTGAAACAGCAAGCAAAAAAGATTATAGAGGTATCAACAACTGCAGATGCTGGTTTACACCGAAGATAGACACAAAATGCTGGAGTAACTCAGCGGGACAGGCAGCATCTCCGGAGAGAAGGAATGGGAGGACTGTTTGCCAACGTCAACAAGTACATTTCACAATGGACCGACAGATGGCTGTGAGGCAAGGTGAAGGTCCTATTTCTGTACATGCATGACTCCATGAATCTAACGTTTCCTGGATTGATATAGAAGAACTTGAAAATTGCGGACACAGATGCTGCAAAGATATGGGACTCGACCCGAGACATCGCCCAGTCCTTCCCTCCAGAGATGCTGCCTGTCCCGCTGAGTTACTCCAGCACTTTGTGTCTATCTACAGGTTATTGGTGTCCACTGGGGAGCAACCCATGGTACGACTGATGTTGTGAACCTCAACCTACAGGCATTTGGATGGGCAAGGGCTGATGAGGGATAGTCAGCATGGTTTTGTACATGGGAGGTCGTGTCTCACAAATCTGATTGAGTTTGTTTGAAGACGTGACCAAAAAGGTTGATGAGGGCAGAGCTGTCGATGTTGTGTACATGGATTTCAGTAAGGCATTTGACAAGGCTCCTCATGATAAGCTCCTCTGGAAGGTTAGATCACATGGGATCCAAGGAGAGATAGCTGAATGGATCGCAAATTGGCTCCATGGAAGGGAGCAGGGGGTGATGGTGGAAGGTTGCTTCTCGGACTGGAGGCCTGTGACTAGTGGTGTGGCTCAGGGTTCGGTGCTGGGCCCGTTAGTGTTTGTCATCTACATCAATGATTTGGATGGGGACAGACTGGGCAAGATTAGCAAGTTTGCTGATGATACAAAAGTGAGTGGTTTCGCAGATAGTGAAGATGGTCATGAAAGATTGCAGCAGGATCTGGATCGATTGGCCAGGTGGGCGGAGGAATGGTTGATGGAATTCAATACAGAAAAATGTGAGGTGTTGCATTTTGGGATGTCGAACAAGGGCAGGACCTACACAGTAAACGGTAGGCCTCTGGGTGGGGTTGTATATACGATGTCTTAACTCAGCAGGTCAGACATCATGTTGTTTAAGAAGGAACTGCAGATGCTGGAAAATCGAAGGTACACAAAAAAGCTGGAGAAACTCAGCGGGTGCAGCAGCATCTATGGAGCGAAGGTCAGACATCATATCGGTTCGGAACCCTTCTTCAGACCTGACTTGAATCGTCATCTGTACTTTTTCTCTAGAGATGCTGCCTGACCCGCTGGGTTACTCCAGCACTTTGTGTCTATCCTTGGTATAAACCAGCATCTGCAGTTCCTCCTTACACAAGACAGCCAGAAGCTTTTGTTAGTGTGTTATCCATTTAAATCAGATAATAGTATACACGAGTACAATCAAAGGCAGACAATAAGTACAGCAGATAGCGTGAAGAGTAACTAAACTGTAACCTATAAGAACGGTCTTGACCCAAAACGTCACCTATTTCCTTTGCTCCATAGATGCTGCTGCGCCCGCTGAGTTTCTCCAGCAATTTTGTCTACCTTTGATTTTCCAGCATCTGCAGTTCCTTCTTAAAGGCTTACTCTGGAAATGTGAATGCTCCCTATAGAGGTGACACAGAGACACTGATAGTGAATCTGATGTCTCACAGCTCCAGTGAGCCCAGGTTCAATCCTGCTCTCTGATACTGTCTGTAACTGCCCCCCCTGTATGTTATGGTTATATCTAGACTTCGTACAAAACAGCTCAGCAAAACGCACGTTTTGCAAAGAGCAAAAGTAGATGGGATATTGTACAGGAAGGAACTACAAATGCTGGTTTAACCCGAAGATGGACACAACAAGCTGGAGAAACTCAGCGGGTCAGACAGCATCTCTGGAGAAAAGGAATAGGTGACATTTCGGGTCTTCAGACAGTCTGAAGAAGGGCCTCGACCTGAAACGGCACCTATTCCTTTTTGCCAGAGATGCTGTCTGACCCGCTGAGTTACTCCAGCTTTTTGTGTCTAACTTCGATGTAAATTCTCCCTTGTGTGTAAGATAGTGTAAGTGTGTGGGGATCGCTGTTGGCATTAACTCGGTGGGTTGAATGGCCTGTTTCCGCACTGTACCTCTAAATTGACCTGTTGAATCACTCCAGATTTTTGTGTCTCTCTATGGATGGGATATTGCCTGTAAATTCTCCACGCTCACTGGTCAGATATTAATGTTGCAGCATTTACACATGGGTCTTGCCCTTTCATCTTCACCAGGTCAACAGGTTCAGTCTGGTATCGGCCACCAAAATGGATGGTCGTTGGATGCCAGACAAATGCACGAACGTCACGCCCTTGAAGCTGGTACTTTGGCCTTTGAGTGAAGGAAGGTGGCCTTCGAATGTCCGATGTTTGGGCGATCTACCTCCACGTTAAAAAAAGTTAACTGCTCAGGTTTCACCACCCTTAGGGGAAGAGAATACCCAAGAATCGCCATGTTCTTGAGGGGAAAGGTTTCACCCATCTGTCTCTAGTGGGGGTCCCCCAAGCAGTTGTGGATTGTAAACTGTGGAAATCGCCACAAGATGTGCCCATCTTGGCAGCATGTTCACAGCAGATGGAGATGCAGAAGTCGACACAAACTCCCAAATTGGTAAAGCTGCATCAGTCTTCAGAAGAATGCAGCCAATGTGGTCTAGTGGCGGGATATCCAAGATGCTAAAAGTCAAGCTCTTCCAGTCCGCAGTCCTCCCTACAGCCCTCTATGCCAAGTGAGATGGAAAATCAATGTGAAGATGAAAAAGAAATTGGATGCGTTCCAACAACGCTGCTTGAGGAAGATCGTGAAGACTAGCTACAGGGACCGCATCACAAGCGAGGAGTTCTACCGGGAAACTGCAACTAGGCCTCTCAGCCAGGACATAGAGGGACGCAGGATGAAATCTGCAGGGCTTGAAATGTACTCAGAATGTCACCAGAACGTGCACCTAAGATAGCAATGACGAGGCAAGCTGACGGAAGAAGGAAAAGAGGCGGACCAAAACTCACATGGAGGTGAACATTCCAGAAGGATTTGGAAGGCCGGGACGCAAGCCTATCGAGGGTGGAAGACGTCACACATGACCAAACAGGATGGCAAAAGCTTGCTGCCCAGTGCACTCAACAGTGTGGGAGGAACTAAGTCTAAGTCTAAGTAAGATTCACCCACCAGAAGAAACATCTTCTCCAGACCCTCAAGATCTTCAATCAAGTCACCTCTCGCTCTTCTGAATTCCACCAGATACAAGTCTACCTTTTCCCACTAAAGTCAACCCTCCCATTCAATACATTGAAGATAGACACAAAATGCTGGAGTAACTCAGCGGGACAGGCAGCATCTCTGGAGAGAAGGAACGAACGGGTGATGTTTTGGGTCGAGACCCTTCTTCTGACCCGAAACGTCACCCATTACTCCTCTCCAGAGATGCTGCCTGTCCCGCTGAGTTACTCCAGCTTTTTGTGTCGATCTTCGTTCCATCTGCAGTTCCTTCCTACACATTCTAGCGAACCTTCTCTAATAAACAAAGTGCTGAAGGAAGTCAGTGGGTCAGGGTGGACAACATCTATGGAGGGAATGGACGGGTAATGTTGCAGGTTAGGGCACGTCTTCAGTTCAGAAAACTTCATTGCCTTAACAGATTTAGTGCAGTTTAGTTTATTGTCACGTGTACCGAGGTACAGTGAAAAGCTTAAGTTGTGTGCTATCCAGTCAGTGGAAAGACTATAAATGATTCGAATCGAGCCATTTACAGTGTACAGAAACACGATAAAGGGAGTAATGTTTAGTGCAAAATAAAATCCAGTAATTTCCGATTAAAGATAGCCCGAGGGTCTCCAACGAGGTAGATGGTAGCTCAGGACTGCTATCAAGTTGCTGATAGGATGAAGAAGGGTTTTGGCCCGAAACGTTGCCTATTTCCTTCGCTCCATAGATGCTGCTGCACCCGCTGAGTTTCTCCAGCACTTTTGTCTACCTGCTGATAGGATGGTTCAGTTGCCTGATAACAGCCGGGAAGAAACTGTCCCTGAACCTGGAGGTGTGCGTTCCCACACTTCTGCCTGACCCCGCTGAGTTCCTCCAGCACTTTGTTTTTGCTCAAGATTCCAACATCTGCAGTCCTTTGTGTAAGCAAGCGTTGCGTATGGAGTAGTCCAGATGTTGTCTCACCCATGCCCCCAGTGAAGCTGATGTACGATATCTCTCCTTTTAGATTCAACCACTACCAAAATGCATCTTTTTCCCCCCCAAATTGCTTGCTGTGCCTTTCTCTTGCCGATCACACACTGGGGCACTAGGAACACCCTGCATCCCAGAACGCAAAGGTTTCACCAGCCTGACAATGTCATAGGATCATAAGGCATGGAAATAGACCCTTCGGCCCAACACATCCATGCTAACCAAGTTGCATAACCGAGTTAGACCCACTTGCCTCAGCCTGACTCTTATTCCTCCAAACCTTTCCTATCCATGTACCCATCCAATTGTCTTTTAAATGTCATAATTGTAACCATTTCTACCACTTGTTCTGGCAACACGTTCCATATACACACCATCCTCCTTTTCTGATAATAGATTTATTAGTTTGCAGCTATAACAAAATTTGACCCCTTAAAAGCCATCTTGGCCACAGAATTCTACAGACCACCTCTTGTACTACCATGGACTTAGTCTAGTTTAGTTTAGAGATTCAGCATGGAAACAGGCCCTTCGGCCCACCGAGCTCACGCCGACCAGCGATCCCCCGCACACCAACACTATCCTACACACACTGGGGATAAGTTACACTTATACCAAGCCAATTAACCTACAAACCTGTACGTCTTGGGAGGGTGGGAGGAAACCGAAGGTCTCGGAGAAAACCCACGCAGGTCACGGGGAGAACGTACAAACTCCGTACAGACAGCACCCGTAGTGGGGATAGAACCTGGGGACCTGGGTCTCTGACGCTGTGAAGCAGCAACTCTACCGCTGCGCCACTGTGCAGTCCTGTTTTGGGTTTTATTTCTAAATGTGATTTGCACCAATGTCTTCCTTTTCCTTTACGGCCGTCGTTTAACCGTTTTATAAAATTCACAAACGTTTTACGATTCGATAGAACTTTATTTATCCCAGGAGAGAAATTGATCTGCCAACAGTCATAAAACACTATGAGTATAAGTATAATATGTTGAAGGTAGACACAAAAAGCTGGCGTAACTCAGCCGGACAGGCAGCATCTCTGGAGAGAAGGAATGGGTGACGTTTCAGGTCGAGATTCTTCTGCAGTCTATGTTTCTGTGTGTTGTCTGAGTCTAGGTGCCTGTGATGCTGCTGCAAGCAAGATTTCCATTGTGCCTGTACCTCACCGTACATACTGTGTATATCCGCACATACATATACACCGCACTTGTGCTTGAACGATAAGCTCGACTTGACTATTGGCCAACCACGTCCAAATGGGACTAACTTAGTCTAGTTTAGTTTAGAGATACAGCGTGGAAACAAGCCCTTCGGCCCACCGAGTCCGCACAGACCAGTGATCCCCACACATTAACACTATCCTACGAACACTAGGGACAATTTACACTTATATCAAGCCAATTAACTGCCAAACCTATACGTCTTACATACTACATTAGTATACTATGCTTCTGTGCCTTATCCATGCCTCTCATCATTTTACATACTACATGAGTATACCACATTAGAGCATTGTGACATGATAGTGGGATCATTTTATAGGCACAAAGAGCTGGCGTAACTCAGCAGGACAGGCAGCATCTTCGGAGAGAAGGAATGGGAGACGTTTCGGATCGAGACCCTTCTTCAGACACTACACTACATTACAGAAACGACATTACAAGATTGTTAAGGGCTTGGACACGCTAGAGGCAGGAAACATGTTCCCGGTGTTGGGGGAGTCCAGAACCAGGGGCCACGGTTTAAGAATAAGGAGTAAGCCATTTAGAACAGAGATGAGGAAACACTTTTTCACACAGAGTGTTGCGAGTCCGTGGAATTCTCTGCCTGGTGGAGGCAGGTTCTCTGGATGCTTTCAAGAGAGAGCTAGATAGGGCTCTTAAAAATAGCGGAGTCAGGGGATATGGGGAGAAGGCAGGAACGGGGTACAGATTGGGGATGATCAGCCATGATCATATTGAATGGCGGTGCTGGCTCGAAGGGCCGAATGGCCTACTCCTGCACCTATTGTCTATTGTCTATTGAGAGAAGGAATGGGCGACGTTTTGGGTCGAGACCCTTCTTCAGAACACTACACTACAGAAACTACATGACACCTGTATTATCCAGCAAAGCACATGCCAATGGTTTGCCAGTGCGGAATGTAGACCAGCCTCAATGGGCCGAAAGGCCTCCACCTGTCCCCAGATCCCTGAAGCCACTGCCCACATCTCACCTGTTCTCAGGCCGCACGTTGAGGAAATAACTCCGGCTAGATTCTCCCCGGACAGGCGGCTCATTATCCCCGTTAGTGTCGAAGGATGGGTAGCGGCCGTTGGCCGAATAAGACCGGATAATCCGCTTGGAACTCATTCTCCTTCCTTGCCTCTGTGCAAACCCCACCTCGAATCCTCGACCGCCACAGATCCCTCAATCCAGACTCCCGAGGAAGTAAAATCCCAAAGAAACACCCCGGACAAAACCAGCCACAAATCCTCTCGGTTTGATGTGAGGATCACCAGCTATTGGGAGAAATTTAAACAGGAGTTTAACATTAATACAAATCACCAAAGAACCATTTCCAGTAAATGTCTGCGCCCTTAACGCTGGCATTTCAAAACTTCTCCTTTACATTCCCCAAATTAATTTGCTAACTATTGCAATCACCAGAAAGTTGTTTTTTTTTCATTTAAAAAAAGTATTGGAAGCATGAAATCTACAAACTACAAACTACAAACCTACGAATCTACCGAGAGAGCGAAAGTTATAACGGGGCTGGTGTTCAGAGTTTAAAAATAGATGCAGGCAGCTTCATGGGTGTACAGAGAGAGAAAAGTGTACGTCCTCTAGACAACTTTACAGGCTCCAGAACTGTGTTTGACAATAGACCCAGCGGCCAAAGGTTCTCTAAAGTGAGAAATAATGAGTGTAATACAATAGAAACTACTTTTGTACTCACTATTCCGCCTGCTCGGAGATTTGTCTTAGTGTCAATACCCCAGTGACTGCACCTGTCAGCCAACTCCCCTCCCCTCTCCCTATATAAGATACTATTTAAAGCACCGTGCAGTCTGAAAATACGAACGGCACTTTCCAGAAGTCTGTTTCTCCCTGAAGCCTTTGTGAGAACAAATAACATCGGGGCTGTGGGAATAATATTTGGAGGTGGGGAGTTGCTGGAGAGGTTTTTTTTTTTAGGTGGGGGTTAGTGGGGGGGTTGTTGCTGGTCGGGATTTGCTGACCGACTAGCGCGTCCCTTGTCGACTGAGACGCGGTGCCAGACACACACACACACACACACATGTGCCAAGACTCCGGGACTAGATCAACTCAGCCACAACCATCAATCAGCAGACCTGCAGCAGCTGCCCATTGAGAAACAATACGATTTACAGTAAACACGCCATTTCACCACAGGGCTCAATAGAGGGGGGGAGTAATGTGTGCAATTTTAGTTTAGTTTACTTTCCAGATACAGCGTGGAAACAGGCCCTTCGGCCCACCGAGTCAGTGCCAACCAGCGATCCCCACACGTTAACACTGTCCCACACACACCAGGAGGCACAATTTATACTTACACCAAGCTAATTAACCTACAAACCTGTACGTCTTTGGACTTGATACAATAACGAGAGCACATCACTGGATCGTCCAGATAATAATAATATTAATAATGGATGGGATTTATATAGCGCCTTTCTAATACTCAAGGCGCTTTACATCGCATTATTCATTCACTCCTCAGTCACACTCGGTGGTGGTAAGCTACTTCTGTAGCCACAGCTGCCCTGGGGCAGACTGATGGAAGCGTGGCTGCCAATCTGCGCCTACGGCCCCTCCGACCACCACCAATCACTCACACACATTCACACACAGATGTTGATCTAATCTTGATGTGGGGTTATGGGGAGAAGGCAGGAGAATGGGGTTAGGAGGGAGAGATAGATCAGCCATGATTCATGTTGGCGTGGACTTGAAGGGCCGAATGGCCTAATTCTGCTCCTATCACTTATGAACACAAGATTCATAAGGTTCGGTTATAATATTCAAAGACCAAATTGAATAAGATTTTCCCATCTGTCTCCCCCATCTGTGACAAATGTCACCTCCAAGAAGCTACCTTAACCCATTCCTTCGCATCCTGTATAAAAAAACAAAATTTCTGGATGGGAATATTCGATATCATCTCTAAAACACTTAAAATTCAACTGGAGTCAGATGCAATACTAATAATTTTAGGAATGTCAGAGGGCTGTTCTAAGTTAACGACATTCCAAAGACTTTTCCTTGACTACAGCTTAATAACTGCGAAAAAACATATACTCAAATTCTGGAAAAAGATAACAGTCCCCACAGTGAAGATGTGGATCACAGAAATGACCGAGACACTACATTTAGAAAAAATTAGGCTTGTTTTGGCTGATAAATCAGACCAATTCTCCAAAACATGGTCTCCTTTCACTGAATTTCTTCAACAATAGAATGGTCAAACACAAATTTAAAACCGATGCTTGGGATGGGTGAGCTGGGGGGGGGGGGGGAGGGGGAGGGGGGGATAGTGGGACACATCTCCATTTTTGGGGGGGGTCTCTTTTTTTTCTTCTCTCACTTCTTTGGCAGTTCACGGGTCTTTTCTTCTCTCTTTTTTGTATCTTTCTTCTTTTTCTTCATTCTTTCCTTTTTACTTTTTTTCCCGTTTCATGTATCAGTTTATAAAATGTTAAAAATGAAGCTGTACGAAAATTGTATAATTGTTGTGCCGATTGCTTTATTCTTGTACAATTGCTTCTAATAAAATAAACATTAAAAAAAAGATTCATAAGGTTCAAGAACAGAATACAAGGCTGTTTAAACTTACCACGCCATTCATTAGTCCAGTTTCATTTACTGTCACGTGTACTGAGGTACAGTGAAAAGCTTTTGTTGCAGGCTAACCAGTCAGCGGAAAGAAAGGGCAGCACGGTGGCGCAGTGGTAGAGTTGCTGCCTTACAGCGCCGGAGACCCGGGTTCGATCCTGACCACGGGTGCTGTCTGTACGGAGTTTGTACGTTCTCCCCGTGACCTGCATGGGTTTTCTCCGAGATCTTCGGTTTCCTCCCACACTCCAAAGACGTACAGGGTTGGCTTGGTATAAATGTAAAATTGTCCCTTGTGTGTGTAGGATAGTGTTAATGTGCAGGGATCGCTGGGCAGTGCGGAATCGGTGGGCCGAAGGGCCTGCTTTCACTCTGTATCTCTAAACTAAAAAACTTAAAAACAATGCATGATTACCATCGAACCATTCACATTCATTAAGACCATGGCTGATCCTCTACCTCAGAGCCATGATCCGGTGCCATTTCTATATTCCTGATTCCTCTAACATACACAATGATGGCCTGGGTGTAAATGTAGATTGATTGGTATATGTTTGCTGACAACACTATAATTGGAATAGTTGCAGGCAGTGAGGAAGACTGCCAGAAGATACAGCGGGACATAGATCAGCTCCAGAAATGGGCAGATTTTGGTGGGTAGAATGTAAGGGGAAAGTATACATTGAAATAGGTGCAGGAGTAGGCCATTTGGCCCTTCGAGCCAGCACCACCAATCAATATGATCATGGCTGATCATCCAGAATCAGTACCCCATTCCTGCTTTCTCCCCAATCTCTTGATTCCGTTAGCTCTAAGATAATATCTAACCCTCTCTTGAAAACATCCAGTGAATCGGCCTCCACTGCCTTCTGTGGCAGAGAATTCCACAGATTCACAACCCTCTGGGTGAATAAGTTTTTCCTCATCTCAGTCCTAATTGGCCTACCCCTTATTCTGAAACTGTGACCCCACCTGGTTCTGGACTCTCCCAACACCGGGGAACATTCTCCCTGCATCTAGCCTGTCCAGTTAATAGCTAATGGCGAGACCCTTAACAATATGGATGTGGAGAGAGATGTTGGTGTTCAAATTTATAACAGCGACATCAGAAAGAGTGATAAAGAAGACAAAATGTAGAGCTGCCTTCCTTGCGTGGGGCAATGAATATAAGACAATAGACAATAGGTGCAGGAGTAGGCCATTCGGCCCTTTGAGCCAGCACTGCCATTCAATGTGATCATGGCTGATCATCCCCAATCAGTACCCCGTTCCTGCCTTCTCCCCATATCCCCTGATTCCACCATCTTTAAGAGGCCTATCAAGCTCTCTCTTGAAAGCATCCAGAGAACCGGCCTCCACCGCCCTCTGAGGCAGAGAATTCCACAGTCTCACAACTTTCTGTGTGATAAAGTATTTCCTCATCTCCTTGTTCTAAATGGCTTACCCCTTATTCTTAAACTGTGGCCCCTGGTTCTGGACTCCCCCAACATCGAGAACATGCTTCTTGCCTCTAGCGTGTCCAAACCCTTAATAATCTTATATGTTTCAATAAGATTCCCCTCTCATCCTTCTAAACTCCAGAGTGTACAAGTCCAGCCGCTCCATTCTCTCAGCCATCCCGGCCAGGAAGTCATGATTCATCACTATAGGACTTTGGCTGAATTGCATACAAATCTGGTCACTCCATTATAGTAATGAGGGGTGCAGAGGAGGTTTACCTGAATGCTGCCTGGATTAGGGGCTTTCAGATACAGAGAGGGGTTGGATAGACTTGGATTGTTTCCTCTAGAATGTAAGTGGAGAGGAAATTTGATAGAAGTATGTATAATAATGGGAGGCAAAGATACGGTAGACAGCCAGAACCTTTTTTCCCGAGGGTAGAAATGTCCAACACTAGAGGGCACAGCTATAAGTTGAGAGGGGGAAAGTTTAAAGGAGATGTGCGTGGCAATTTTTTACACAGCGAGTGCTGGAACGCATTGCCTGAGGTGGTGGAGGCAGATACGATCGTGGCATTTATAAGGTTTTTAGATAAACATATAGATATAGAGGGACTAGAGGGATATGGATCATGTACAGGCAGATCATATTAACTTGGCATTGTAGTGAGACCAGGCAGGTTGAGCGAAATATTCTTTATTAATGAAAACAAATGCTCGAACTATCGCGTCCCTCGTTAAGAATTAACGATTACAGCTCCTGTCGACGCGAGGAGCACTAACTACTGATTACTCTCAAATGCCAGCAAACGAACCCCCCTTCCCCCACCCCCCCTGGTCACGTGACAGTCCCGACCAATGACGAGGGTTCTGAATGCCCAGCTTCACCACTAGGTGCCGCTACAGCATCATGTTCAGCATAAACATTGTGGGCCGAAGGGCCTGTGCTGTACTGTTCCATGTTCCAATGACTATTCACACTCTTGTTTAGAGTCACTATCCCCCATGTGAAAAAGGACACCTTGGTCCCAAATAGCCCTCACCCCACTCTGTATCCATCTCAGACTGTAACCCTGGTACCAGAGTCCTCTGTATTTTCAATTTAGCCACAGATGCCAATTGTAATCCCCCGAATAGTTCAGGATTAGGTTTATTAATGACACGTGTACCGAGTTTCAGTGAAAAGCTGTGTTTTGCACGCTGTCCAAACAGATCAGATATACCTTACATGAATACAATCAAGTCAAACTCAAGAGCAGTAGATAGAGTAAACCAGATGTAGAATATAGTTCTCAGCATTGTAGCGCATCAGATCCATAGACAAAGTCCAATGTCCGCAATGGGGTAGAGGTGAATCAGACAGTATGTTTAAGAAGGAACTGCAGATGCTGGAAAATCGAAGGTAGACAAAAAAGCTGGAGAAATTCCCTCTCCTCCCGTCTCTCTCTCCCTCTCTCTCTCTCTCCCTCCTTCTCTCTCTCCCCCTCCCCCCCTCTCCATCTCACTCCCCCTCTGTCTCTCTTTCCCAGCTTTCTCCCCTCTACTCCATCGGTCTGAAGATGGGGTCCTGACCTGAAGCCTTGTCTGTCCATTCCCTCCACAGATGGTGTCTGACCCGCTGAGTTCCTCCAGCATCTTGGTTTTTGTCCAAGACCATGTGCGGCTGGAGGTGAGACGGATCCTGCCAATGCTAGCCAGGGTAGACAAAAATGCTGGAGAAACACAGCGGGTGCGGCAGCATCTATGGAGCGAAGGAAATAGGCAACGTTTCGGGCCGAAACCCTTCTTCAGACTAGCCAGGTCCTAGACAGGGTCTCAGTCCCATTAGAGTCTCCTCCCTCTAGTTTCCCTCTCCCCTGACTCTCGGCCTGAAGAAGGGTCTCGACCCAAAACGTCACCCATACCTTCTCTCCAGAGATGCAGCCTGTCCCGCTGAGTTACTCCAGCTTCGTGTGTCTATCTTTGGTCTTTAGTTGAGGTTCATCCTAAGCAGCCTGCTTCGTGGAGTTAAAATAGTAACTGGGAATTCCAGCAGATCATAGAGTGTTTGGTGAAATGGTCACCTAGTCTACGCTTGGTCTCGCCGATATCTAGGAGGCTACAATACAAAGTTGCTCATTGTACAACACTACATCAGATTTTGTGAATGGAATATACTCACCTTCTCTGGTGGACCAGGGACTGCCACTAGGGGGCAGCTCAGTGGCACAGCTCGTAGAGGCGCTCCCTCACAGTTCCCTGTTGACCCAGGTTCGATCCTGACCTCGGGCGCTGACCATGTGGAGTTTGCACATTCTCCCTGTGGCCGTGAAGGTGGTGTGCTCCGGTTCCTCACACCCCCCCCCCCCACCCCTCCCTCGCTGCTCACCAAAAAACCTGCAGGATGGTAAATTAATAAGGGAATTAATGGCATGCACGTGAGTGGTAGAATCTGAGGAAAGTTGATGGGAATGTGGGGAGAATAAAATTGGGTTAGTATAAATGGATGGGCTGAAAGGCCTGTTTCCTTGCTGCTGCCTCTATGACTTTGTGATCACTATAGTTTTAGAATCCTCCGCGTAGGAGATTAAGCCTGCGTTTGTTTGTCCATTCTGGTTAAAGCATTATGCACACGGCAGCCAGCCAACAGTCGCTTGACATTTCTTTTTTTTCACTTTTAATTTAATTTTCATTTCAATTTTTCGTGTACCTTGTTGTGTGTTGTGACTGTCGGCAGCCCAATTTCTCGCCAGGGATGAATAAAGTTCTATCGTATCGTTTCGTATATAAATACAACATCATGGGCCACTGTTCTGAGAATAAACTATCTTCATGGGCCTGTCCCACTTAGGCGACTTTTTAGGCGACTGCAGGAGACTATGCAGTTGCCACATGGTCGCCACATGTTCGCGTCACGGGTGGTTGCCGGGGAGTCGCCTTCATGGTCGTGGAGAGTTCCCGCATTCTGGGAACTAGTCGTGGCCTCATTATGGTCGCCACGAATTGTTCAACATGTTGAAAAATTAGCGGCGACTAGAATGAAGCCGCCATGGAGAGTAGCGAGAATTCTCGTGCCGTAGGTGGGTCGCCAGGAGGTCGAAGGTTCTCGTAGGTTGTAGCCGGCGCTGACCGGTGAATTTCATTGACTCATCGGGAAAACAAAACATAAGCAGTAGTTTTCAGAACCAAGGATAACCGACCGGTAATGTTAAATGTCTTCCGAGCTTCACTGACTTGTATCTCTGGCTTCTTAAATGTTGTCTCCACTCCTTCTCCCCCCCCTTCTCCCCCCCCCTTCTCCCCCCACCCCCTTCTTCCTCCCCTTCTCCCCCTCCCTTCTCCCCCCCTCCCCCCCTCCATCTCCCTCCTTCTCCCTTCTCCCCCCTTCTCCCCCTCCTTCCCCCCCCCCTTCTCCCCCCCTTCATCCCCCGCTTCTCCCCCCCCTTCTCCCCCCCCACCCACCCCCCCATCTTTTAAAGGACTTCCCGTACACTGTGATTTAGCCGTCTTAATTACAGCGCCAACCTTCCTGTTCATCGCGGTGTGTGTCTGTATCATCTTGGCTTTGCACCGTGTGAATTTCACTCAGACAGCGCTCCCCCCGTTTGCCCTGTCCCCCGCCTTTGCGATGTGTTGTGTGTGTGTGTGTGTGTGTGTGTGTGTGTGTGTGTGTGTGTGTGTGTGTGTGTGTGTGTGTGTGTGTGTGTGTGTGTGTGTGTGTGTGTGTGTGTGTGTTCCACTCTGACAGTCGCAAGCAGACACCTAAGTGGGATAGGCCCATTAAGATGGAAGGACAGACTGGCGTTAGGACTGGATACTTATCATATGGAGGAGAAATTATTGAGCTATAATATTGAGCTTATTTTTATAATGGAGGGGGGGGGAAACATTGCAATAAAGATCTCTGTCTACCTCAAAATCTGATATATATTCAAGCCTGCTCTCTTCTGCCTTTATAGTCACCTGAGAGTGGGATGTCAACATCTTGTGACTATTGATGTCCATGTAATTCTGGCAGACCCTTTCACAGATCGACATTGCTATGGCCTTGGACGTATAGTACTGTATATCTATGTTGCTAAGAAACATAGTGCTATTTATAACGGCAGAGTCCACACTAATTAGGAGATCTATCGTAGGTACATCTGTGCATAAACAAATGGAAATAAATCGCGATTAAAATATGGAAGATTGGATACTTGGACGGGCACGGTGGCGCAGCGGTAGAGTTGCTGCCTTACAGCGAATGCAGCGCCGGAGACCCGGGTTCGATCCCGACTACGGGTGCTGTCTGTACAGGGTTTGTACCTTCTCCCCGTGACCTGTGTGGGTTTTCTCCGAGATCTTCGGTTTCCTCCCACACTCCAAAGACGTACATGTTTGTAGGTTGTGTTTGGCTTGGGTTTGTATACTCGATGTAAGTGTAAATTATCCCTAGTGTGTGTTGGCTTGTGTTAATGTGCGGGGATCGCTGGTTGGTGCAGACTCGGTGGGCTGAAGGGCCTGTTTTTCGGCACTGCATCTCTAAACTAAACTAAACTAAACTTGGGTTAGAGACTTGGAGAGGCCACCTTTATGTAGCACAGGCAATTGTATTGTATTGTATTTTTCTAATGACCACACAGCCAGGCTGGTGGAATTTGTTCTCAGTACAGCTCGATACAGGTTCCAACATTTCATCAAACATCCAACTCGTGACGTAGATATACATACAAACAGACACATTTAATAATACATAAGGGCCACGCTTATTCGTATTTCCTCACCGTACGGAGTTTAAAAAGTTAATTGCGGTAGGAATGAAACTGTTTTTGAAACGGGTTGTTTTGGAGGCAATTGACCTGTAACGCCTCCCAGAGGGCAGTAGCTGAAAGGCATAGTGTGCAGGGTGAGTGGGGTCAGTGATGATCTTGCGGGCTTTGTGAAGTGTCCGTTTATGGTAGAGTGATTCAAGTGATGGAAGGGGTAAGCCAATAATTTTGGAAGCTCTGTTTATAATGCGTTGTAGTTTCTTCCAGGAGAGTGAGTCGAGGCTGCCGAACCAAACTGTGATAGATGAAGTGAGGATGCTTTCAATAATGGCTGTATAGAAGCAGAGCATCAGATGAGGCCTTACTCTGAACTTCCTAAGCTGTCGAAGATGGAAAAGTCTTTGCTGGGCTTTTCCATAGATGTGGTCTGCGTTTGTCCTCCATTTGAGATTGTTGCTGATGTGGGTACCAAGGAGTTTGAAAGTGTCAGTGATGATGATGGATTCACCGTTGATGAGCACAGGAGTTTTGGGGGGTGGCTGGCGTCTTAGGTCAATGATGAGTTCTTTTGTTTTTGATGAATTGAGTGAGAGGTCATGGTCTGTGCACCAGGTCACTGCTTGGTTGATCTGTGCACGGTATTCAGTTTCTTGGTTGTTGGTGATGAAACCTATGATTGTTGAGTCGTCCGCGTATTTGTACAAGTTGACAGAGCTGTGGTGGGATGTGAGCTGGTTTGTGTAAAGAGAGAAAAGCCAGGGAGAAAGAACACAGCCTTGGGGTGTGCCTGTACTGAGGAACAGAGGGGAGGATGTATTATTGTTGATCCTCACCCTCTGTTTCCTGTTCCAGAGAAAGCTGTGAATCCAGTAACAAATGCATGGATCAATGTTCATGTCCAGTAATTTATTAAACAGTATAGCCGGGTTTATTGTATTGAATGCCGAGCTGAAATCCATGAACAGGATGCGGGCATATGTGTTTGCGGACTCCAGGTGGTTCAGGATGTGATGAGTTGCTAAGTTGACGGTGTCCTCAACTGACCTGTTGGCTCTGCTACATCTATAGTAGCCCAGAACTGGTACTGTAGACCATCACAATCTACAACCCACGAGCCACCACATTGTTCACCGCACTATTGCAATCACAGACAGAGATCACTCTTGTTTAAAGTGGAGGTTGACGTGATGGAAGTCGCCCAAGTCGACGGATATTTTTTTGGCTGAGATAGATAGATTCTTGGTTAGTTCGGGTGTCAGGGGTTATGGGGAAAGGCAGGAGAATGGGGTTAGGATGGGAGAGATAGATCAGCCATCATTTAATGGTGGAGTAGACTTGTTGGGCCAAATAGCCTAATTCTGCTCCTATCCCTTATAAGTTGAGGGCAAGCGGCACACTGTACACGTGGAACAGGAGGAATTGAGACAGGAAGAACTGCAGATGCTGGTTTACAAAATAAAAGGCACAAAGTGCTGGAGTAACTCAGCTGGTCAGGTAACATCCCTGGGGAACATGGATAGGTGACGTTTTGAGTCGAGCCTTCTTCAGATTAATTTTCTGAAGAAGGGTCCTGACCCGAAGCGTCACCTATCCAAGTTCCCTAGGGATGTTGACTGACCTGCTGAGTTACTCCAGCACACTGTGCATTTCCTGAGTGTTCAAATGCCTAATGTCCATGTCAATAAAATGGCGATATTGAACAGCAGAAACTGAACGCTCTCTTTGTTATGCATTTCTGGCTGGGGACCTCACTCATCAAAGGGAATAGGAGACCATTCAGCCCATTGAGTCTATGCCAGCCCCTGGGAAATCTCATCAACCCCATTCTCTCACATACTTTGCATGGAACCTGTTCTCTCTCACCTTCCCCTGCACGCCACCCTAATTATCTACCAGAAACCTAAACCTGCGGTAATTTACAGTGGCCAATTAATTTATCAAACAGCACATTTTAAGACGTGGGAGGAAATCAGAGTGCCAGGGGAATCCCCATGCAGTCCCATGCAGAGTATGCAAATTCCTTGCACAACAGTGCAACTCTGGCCCTCAGAGCCTTCAGGCATAAGAATATCTTCCGTATTGGAAAACCTGCCTGATTTTCTTCATATCAACATGTTTAATCACCCGTGATGGTTTATTTTAGTTTAGTTTATTAGTGTTGTGTGTACCGAGGTACAGCAGAAAACTTTGTTGTTGTTTGCTATCCAGTTAGCGGGAAGTCAACACATGATTACAATCCTGACCACTGCCCAGTGTACAGATACAGGATAAAGGGACTAACATTTAGTGCAAGATAAAGTCCAGTGCAGTCCGATTACAGATAGTGCTGGGTTCTCCAATGAGGTAGATGGGAGGTCAGGACCGCACTCTGGTTGGTGGTGGGTTTGGGATGGTTCAGTTGCCTGATAACAGCGGGGAGAAACTGTCTCTGAATCTGGAGGTGTGTGCGTTTTCACGCTTCTGTCCCTCTTGCCTGATGGGAGAGGGGAGAAGAGGGAGTGACCGGGGTGAGACATATAAACATAGAGACATAGAAAATAGGTGCAGGAGTAGGCCATTCGGCCCTTCGAGCCTGCACCGCCATTCAATATGATCATGGCTGATCATCCAACTCAGTATCCCGTACCTGCCTTCTCTCCATACCCCCTGATCCTTTTAGCCACAAGGGCCACATCTAACTCCCTCTTAAATATACCCAATGAACTGGCCTCAACTACCTTCTGTGGCAGAGAATTCCACAGATTCACCACTCTGTGTGAAAAATATTTTTCTCATCTCGGTCCTAAAATAATTCCCCCTTATCCTTAAATTGTGACCCCTTGTTCTGGAAGACCCCTTGTTCTGGAGACTGGTCCTTGATTATGCTGCTGGCTCTAGCCGAGGCAGCGTGAAGTGTAGATGGAGTCAATGGAAGGGAAGCTGCCTTGTGTGATGGGGTGCCTCGATGTAAAGTTTCACTTTTAAGTACTTTTGTCGCACAGATCTTCCTGGCCAACAATCACTTCACACAGACTTCACTCGTGTAAATAGATGAGGAGGTTTTTGTCGAGGTTTGCTCATTCGGCCTCCTCCCAGGCCCAGTTGAACGGCTTGTGACGGGCTGTGGTTTGACGGGAGCACGCTTGCATCTGTGTCAGGAGGATGTGGTTCTTATTCCTACCCAGATATTTGAGCAGAGTTTAACCCATCTGTCCAGTGTCAGAGCTGCTCTGTGGCATCAGGTGATAGCTGAAAGACTTGTCCCACTTCGACAGTTCGGGACGAAACGTTGCCTATTTCCTTCGCTCCATAGATGCTGCTGCACCTGCTGAGTTTCTCCAGCATTTTTGTCTACCTTCGATTTTCCAGCATCTGCAGTTCCTTCTTGAACACTTCAACAGTTTTACAGATAGGTAGCAACGATACATCGTGTGGCGCAGTGGTAGAGTTGCTGCCTTACAGCACCAGAGACCCGGGTTCAATCCTGACTCTGCGCGCTGTCTGTATGGAGTTTGCACGTTCTCCCCGTGACCGTGTGGGTTTCCTCCAGGTGTTTCCAGTATCCTCCCACACTCCAAATTCGTACAAGTTTGTAGGCTAATTGGCTTTGGTAAAATTGTAAATGGTCCCATGGTGTTTGTGTACCACAGTGTTTGTGTATGATCGCTGGTCAGCGCGGACTCACTAGGCCAAAGGCCCTGTTTCCGCGCCGTATCTCAAAACTAAACTAAACTAAACGTGCAAGTTTGTAGATCAGTTGGCTTTGGTAAAATTATAAATCGTCCCTAGTGTGTAGGATAGTGCTAGTGCTAGTGTGTAGGGTGATCGCTGGTCCAGGGATCACCAGGGACCCGGCGGGCCTGTTTACGCGCTAAAGACTAAAGTAAAGATATCGTTGGTGTGAAAGCCATCAGGAGATCTTCCCTCCACAGCTTCTAACCTGGATACGTACCAACTCTGCACTGCAAGACAGGAAGGCACACCAGCGCCTTGGCTTCCCGAGAAGCCTGAGGAAGTTGGCCATGTCTTCACTGACTCTTAAATGTTTCGACAATAATAATAATACAATAATATTTTATTAGCCAAGTAATGTTTTTTCAACATACGAGGACTTTTATTTGCCAAGTCAGTCATACAAATAAAAAGCCACAAGACATAAGCTAGGGTCCTTCCATAAACTAGGGTCCTGTTTGGTTCACCTCTACCCCATTGACATTGGACTTTGTCTATGGAACTGAAGGGCTCAATGCTGAGAACTATATTCTGTACTCTGTATCTTCCCCTTTATTCTCACTTGAAGCAACATGGTTTCCCTCTCCGCTGACTCTCTGTCTGAAGTAGGGTTTCGACCTGAAACATCACCTATTCCTTTTCTTAGTTTAGTTTAGTTTAGTTTAAAGTTACAGCGCGGAAACAGGCACTTCGGGCCACCGAGTCCGCGCCGACCAGCGATCCCCTCACGATGACACTATCCCACACAAACTAGGGGCAATTTACAATGTTCCCAATCCAATTAGGATACAAAGCTGTGCGTCTTTGGAGTGTGGGAGGAAACCGGAGCTCCTGGAGAAAAGCCACGCAGGTCACGTGGAAAACGTACAAACTCCCTACAGACAGCACCCGTGATCGGGATCGAACCCGCATCCCGGGCCCGGTAAGGCAGCAACTCTACCGCTGCGCCACCATGCTACTCCGGAGATGCTGCCTGGCCCGTTGAGTTACTCCAGCGTTTTGTGTCTATCTTCAGGGGAAGACTCTTTGTGTGGCTGACAGAAGCAAGAGGTTAAAACTGGGAACGCATGGCACCAAGAAACAACAGGAAGATAGTCACATAAAAGTAACCTCTTGTTTGTATATTAGTGCCTGTCTCCTTTCTTTCAAACAATCTATTTGCCGATCATTTCTCCTCAATCTGCCTTCTATCTACTTCCTTGTACATGGGAAAGATTTGTTTTAATTTTCCCATCATGAATTAACTTAACTCAATGTGTAGGAGGAAACTGCAGATGCTGGTTTATACTGAAAATCGGCACTAAATGCTGGAGCAACTCAGCGGGACAGGCAGCATCTCTGAAAAAAAGGAACAGGGGATGTTTTGGGTCGGAACCCCTCTTTCTATCTGAAGAAGGGTTCCAATCCGAAACCTATTCCTTTTCTGCAGAGATGCTGCCTGTCCCGCTGAGTTACTCCAGCATTTTGTGTCCGTCTTCCAAAAAGTCACCTCCACACAGATGCTGCCTGAACCCCCTGAGTTACTCCAGCACTTTGTGTTTTGCTCAAGGTTCCAGCATCTGCAGTTCCTTGTGTCTCCATGCCACTTCAATGCGTATTTTAAACAGTTACCATTACGTGCCTGTCCCACTTAGGCGATTTTTTTAGACGACTAGGCTGTCATCATATGGTCGCAGGGGTGTCGCCTGTATGGTCGTGAGTCGTCTCCTCAGTCGCCCAAAGAGTTGTAAAGTCTTTCAGGTCGCCGCTGGATTTTCAACATGGTGAAAATTTTTTGGCAACAGTGGGTTTGACTCCAATGAGCGTAGCTTGACGCCAATGAGCGTAGGTCGGATTGGGAATGGGAGGGGGAGTTGAAGTGCTGAGCCACCGGGAGGTCAGGTAGGTTATTGCGGACTGAGCGGAGGTGTTCGGCGAAACGATCGCCCAACCTACGCTTGGTCTCACCGATGTAAATCAGCTGACATCGTAGGTCGTCGCCAGGTTAACTTAGGTTGTCGGCCACCAGGATGTCGTATGTTGTCGCCAGGTGACGCAGGTTGCCGCCAGTGCTGACTTCGGTGAATTCCATTGTCGTATTCGCCGGCAGTCGCCTAAAACATCGCCGAAATGGAACAGGCCCATTACTAACCAGACTACCAAAAATATTTCCAATGAGAAAATTAATTGCCAATAAGATTGTGTCAGAGTACAAATGTCTGCTGACGTATAACAATGGCTGATAAGAAATGTTACCTGCGTAAAACTAGCTCCAAATAATCTATCGAAAGAATGTTGACCCACAAATTGGCTGGCGTCCAAGGAGCGTGCATACCTAGCAAAATAAGTGTCAGGTTTTCATTCCTTGCCGCTCAAAGACCCATTGTTTGGTGATTAAACAGTAGCTTCGTACTTGTTTCCAATCTGATGCACGAACTTGGCTGGAATCTTTCGGAAGTATGCTTTATCCCAGCAGTCACGGATACCCTGAGCAAATGCAACACCTCGCACAGGTACATCCATGACCAGTCCTGCATATTGGCACAGAACCACAAAATATCTCCGGTGGAGTGTGAACCACCACTGGATCTGAAACAAGATGCTGGAGTAACTCAAAATGTCTTGGAATCTTGGAAGGAACTGCAGATGCTGGTTAAAACTGAACACAGACACAAAATGCTGGAGTAACTCAGCGGGACAGACAGGTAACATCTGTGGAGAGAAGGAATGGGTGACGTTTCGGGTCGAGACCCTTCTTCAGCTTTCGGGTAGGGACTCAGTCTGAAGAAGGGTCTCGACCCAAAACGTCACCCATTCCTTCTCTCCAGATTTTGTGTCTATCTGCTGGAGTGACTCAGCGGGTCAGGCAGCATCTCTGGAGAACAAGGATAGGTGACGTTTCACAGAGTGCTGGAGTAACTCAGCGGATCAGGTAGCATCTCTGGAGAACATGGATAGGTGACGTTTCAGCTCGGGACGTTTCTTCAATTTGATCTTTCGACTTTCACCAGAGATATAGCGTGAAAACAGGCCCTTCAGCCCATCGAGACTGCACCGATCGGCGATCACCTGGAATATACTACGTAGCTCTATCATACTCACTAGGGACAATTTACAATTATTTTACAGAAGCCATTTAACCTACCAACCTGCACATCTTTGGGATGTGGTAGGAAACCGGAGCACCCGGAGGAAACCCACGCGGTGACAAGGAGAACCTGCGAACTCCGCACAGACAGCAACTGTAGTCAGGATCGAACCCGGGTCTCTGGCGCTGTGGGGCAGCAACTCTACCGCTGTGCCACCGTGCCACCCTGTCTGACTCTGTCTGTTTTCTGTAAAGCGGGTGAGGTTAAGACTTCCTTTGGATGATGTCCCAATAGGATCCGCTCAAAGTCCCAGGGAAATTAAAACTTCCATGGAAGAACTCCAAGAACACATTGTCTTTAGAAAGTTGCTGCAGCCAGCCTTGAGAAATGAAACTACGGCATGACATACAAGTGCCTGTGGCACACGGTGGTGTAGCGGTAGAGTTGCTGCCTCACAGCGCCAGAGACCCACATACAATCCTGACCACGGGCGCTGTCTGTACGGAGTTTCTCCCCGTGACCACCTGGGTTTTCTCCGGGTGCTCTGGTTTCCTCCCACACTCCAAAAGGCATGCTGACCGGTTGCATCGTGGCTTGGTTCGGCAACTTGAGCGCCCAGGAGTGGAAAAGACTGCAAAAAGTTGTAAACACTGCCCAGTGCATCATCGGCTCTGACCTCCCTACCATCGAGGGGATTTATCGCAGTCGCTGCCTCAAACAGGCTGGCAGCATCATCAAGGACCCACACCATCCTGGCCACTCACTCATCTCTCTGCTGCCTTCAGGTAGAAGGTACAGGAGCCTGAAATCTGCAACATCCAGGTTCAGGAATAGCTGCTTCCCCACAGCCATCGGGCTATTAAACTCAACTCATACAAAACTCTGATCATTAATAGCCCATTGCATTTTATCTGTTTATTTATGTGTGTATATATATATATATTCATTGGTATATGGTCACACTGATCTGTTCTTTATTTATGCCTACTATATTCTGTTGTGCTGAAGCAAAGCAAGAATTTCATTGTCCTATCTGGGACACATGACAATAAACTCTCTTGAATCTTGAATCTTGGAAAGGCGTACAGGTTTGTAGGTTAAATGCCTTTGTTTAAAAAAAAATTGTAAATTGTCCCTAGTGTATAAGATAGTGCTTGTTTCCAGGGTGATCGATGGGCAGGGTAGACTTTGTGGACCGATAGTCTCGTTTCTGCGCTGTATTTCTAAAGTCTAAAGTGGTCTGCTGAACAATAACAGCACAGAAACAACCCATTTAGCCCAATAGGTCCAGGGGGAAAGCCGATAACCTTCACAAGTCCATTATTATTTTATATTTCCTTTGCATTTGACAATCATTGTTAAAATAACATTGGGGATGAAGGGTAAAAAGGATTCTTTGACTGGAGAAGCATTGACGGGTGTGGAAGAGTGTGTTGGCAAGTGATGGTGGCAAATCATAGCACTGTAGGGATGGCCACAGCAATTGAAGATCAGTGGGAAAGTAGGGGCATAGGTGAGAAGAGGTGATGGGTGAAGTGGTGGCAACAGGCACAACTGGTAACCCTGCTGTCTCACAGCGCCCGAGACCCAGGTTTGATTCCCACCTCGGTCGCTGTCTGTGTGGAGTTTGTCCGTTCTCCCGGTGACTGTGTGGGTTTCCTTAGGGTGCTTTGGTTTCCTCCCACATCCCAAAGAGGTGCAAATCTGTAGGTTAATTGGCGCTCTGTAAATTGTCCCTCTTGTGTGTAGGGAGTGGGTGCGTTACTGGGATAACATAGAACTCGATGGTCAGTGTGGATTCGGTAGGCCGAAAGGCCTGTTTCCATGCTGTATCTCTAAACTAAATTAAAGATAGACAAAAAAAAAGCCGGAGTAACTCAGCAGGACAGGCAGCATCTATAGAGAGAAAGGGAATGCTGCCTGTCCCGCTGAGTTACTCCAGCTTTTTGTGTCTATCTTTGGTTTAAACCAGCATCAGCAGTTCCTTCCGAAACTAAACTGAATAAAGTAAATATCTCAAAAGGTTGTAGTGGAACAAGGGATTGAATGCAAGGGATTAAAATGTTGGCATTAACAGTCAAGGGGGGGCAATATTCGAGAGGGAACGCAGTTTGAAGAGTTATGCCCCTGTCCCACTTAGGAAACCTGAACGGAAAGCTCTGGAGACTTTGCGCCCCGCCCAAGGTTTCCGTGCGGTTCCCGGAGGTTTTTGTCAGTCTCCCTACCTGCTTCCACTACCTGCAACCTCCGGCAACCACCTGCAACCTCCGGGAACCGCACGGAAACCTTGGGTGGGGCGCAAAGTCTCCAGAGGTTTCCGTTCAGGTTTCCTTAGTGGGGCAGGGGCATTAGAAAAAAAAAACCAGAAGATGCTGGAAAGGCTCGGCACGTCGGGCAGCATCTGTGGAAAGTGAAACGGAGTTAAGGTTTCACTTTGAAGAAGTTCTCAATATTCTCAGCCTGGACTACGCACTCATAGCTCCAGCTCAGGAACCGCATCCCCCACAACCTTGGGAGTAACCAAAGATTGTTCTTATTGTTCTCACAGCTGACACAAACGGCATTCGCCGTTGAGAATTCAATATGATGCTCGCAGAAATCAAACTGGTATTACATAAGATCAGTAATGAAACTTGAGAAGGGGAATTTCCCAACGTGGCACTGTTATGACACACACATCAGCCAAAAGTTAATTACAAAGATTTAAATAATCAGTGCCCACAATAATGGGGCAGAAATGAATCCTACTTTAGTGTGCCAACATTCCTAAAGGGTGTTTTACACTGCCTCAGTCTTCACCTGTCCAAACAAATCTTCCCTCTCATAAGGTCGTAAGTGATGGGAGCAGAATTAGGCCGTTCAGCCCATCTAGTCCACTCTGCCATTCAATCATGGCTGATCTATCTCTCCCTCCTAACCCCGTTCTCCTGTCTTCTCCCCATAACCCCTGATACCCGTACTAATCAAAAATCTATCTATCTCTGCCTTAAAAATATCCGTTGACTTGGCCTCCACAGCCTTCTGTGGCAAAGAATTCCGCAGATTCGACATCCTCTGAATAAAGATATTCGTGCCCGTCTCCTTCCTCTCATCACCGATACTTTTCTCCAAACTGTACACCTCGAACAAACGGGGCTAAAAATGGTACCAGATCTGGCGAAATCTCGTATGCTGTCTCAGTATACTAGTACTATATACTTGTCCTGCATCTAAGCTGCTTATCTAAGATCGATCGAAGTTCTTAGATTTAGTGATAACTGTACTGAACTGTGTGCTGAAGTGAATTTCACTGTACCTTGGTACTTGTGATAATACAGTACAATTGCACCATTGAAAAATTAGTGTCAAATCAAAACATAACTGGTCAGGGTGCCGCAGCGGTAGAGTTGCTGCTTTACAGCGCCGGAGACCCGGGTTCAATCCTGACCATAGGCACTTTCCGTAGGGAGTTTATACGTTCTCCCTGTGACATACGTGGGTTTTCCCCAGGATCTCCAGCTAGGTGGTGTGAATGTAAATTGTCCCTCGTGCGAGTAGGATTGTGTTAATGTGCGGGGATCGCTGGTCGGAGCAGACTCGGTGGGCCGGAGGGCCTGTTTTCATTCAAGTAATCACAGCTGCAAGGTATTAGGAAGATCAAAACTAGCCAGCAGTTGGCAAACATCAATGAATCATCAGATAACAACATTCTCATTCGTATCCACGACTCACTCGACCCCCCCCCCCCCCCCCGCTGCGACCAGCGTTCACAGAAGGCCTCCAGTCGCCATAGACACATGGGCACGGACGGAGGCCCAGAAGAGGGGCAGGCAGTCGAGTGTGGGCGGCAGTGATAGTGTTGCTCCCTTACAGCACCAGAGACCCGGGTTCAATCCTGGCCACGGGTACTGTCTGTAGAGAATTTGCACCTTCTCCCCGTGACCTGCGTGGGTTTTCTCCGGGTGCTCCGGGTTCCTCCCACACTGCAAAGACGAACAGGTTTGTAGGTTAATTGGCTTCTGTAAATTGTATATTGTAATAGTGTTATCGTACAGGGTGATCGGCGGTCGGCATGGACTCGATGGGCCGAAGGGCCTGTTTCCACGCTGTATGTCGAAAGTCTAGAGTCTCGTACCGTACCCCTCCACCTGGACCCTTGAATGACCGTCTTGGCCAGGCCCAGCTACCCGGCTGGGGTACATACATTACCCCTTGGGTGTTGGTGATAGGATACGGAGGGAGTTGATGGGGATGTAGAGCAGAATGACATTAGCGTAGGGTTAGTGCAAATGGGTGCTTTGGGCAGTGTGGACTCGATGGGCCGAAGGGCCTGCCTCCATGCCGTGTGACTGCAGATCTAAAATGGAGACGGAACTGAAAGATACAAAGAGACCGACTGTAAATGCTGACACAGTTGGACTGCTGTTGAATGAATCTGGAGAGCAACAGGAAGGTGGGGGGGGGGGGGGGGGGGAGGGTCAGGAGGAAGGGCGACGAGGGGGGGGGGGGAGGGTCAGGGGGAAGGGCGACGAGGGGGGGGGTAAAGGGAGGGGGGGAAGTGTGAGGGAGGTGGGGGAAGGAGAGGGGGAGAGGAGGGTGATAACTGTCTTGTAAAGGACACTTGACAAGGATCAAAGATAGACACAAAATGCTGGAGTTAAGGGTCTGTCCCACTGTACGAGCTAATTCAAGAGTTCTCCCGAGTTTCCCCGATTCGAACTTGGAGAATTACGGTAATGGCCACTCATCGGTACTCGGGACTCTCGTGGACATTTTTCAACATGTTGAAAAATCTTCACGAGCCTACCGCGTTTACCGAGTACCTGCCGTTAGCGTTAGGAGCCGCTAAGAGACGTCCCCGAGCTCCGACGTACCCGCTACGTACATTCTACGTGCTTACCACGAGTTTGATTTTTTTTTTAACTCGGGAGAGCTCTCGAATGACCTCGTACAGTGGGACAGCCCCTGAACTCAGCGGGACAGGCAGCATCTGTGGAGGTGAGGAACGGGTGACGTTTCGGGTCGAGACCCTCCTTGCAAGGATCAGTCAGAATAAAGGTTGGTGCTAAAACATTCACAAAAGATGAAGATGATTGCACAGAGATAAGCGAGTTGAAACCATTATCAATTCATAATTAATGTAGGCAGGCAGACACTGGCAGAATAATAATTCATACAAAAGGCAGAGCAGGGGAGGTTGATGGAGACCAGAACAAAGATTCATGGGAGCTTCACCATGAACTTTTCACCTTGGGGAACTAAGATTGACTGCAACCTAATTCTGCAGTCAACTGCTCTACTTTTTGTGAAGTCGCTCAGAATCTGCATTGCAAAATGACGGCATGCAGGTTTGTAGGTTATTTGGCCCTGATGTGTGTAAGGTGTAGAAAGGAACTGCAGATGCTGGTTTAAACCAGTGTTTCCCAACCTTTTTTAGCTCATGGCCCCCTTGGGATCTTTTAATTTTTCTGTGGCCCCCCCCTGACATTATTAGCGGAAAAAAGTACTTCAATATTATAATACCTTCCATTAAAATATCAGTGTCTATTAATTGCACATATATTCTCTTTTATTCTATTCCACAAACATCAAAAATATTTAAACTACATAGATTTAAATTTATTAGAACTGAAATTTAGGAGGCAACAGGGTGGAAGCTCTGTGGCCCCCTTCATTGAACCTGTGGCCCCCTAAATCCCAAATTTTTTCTGTGGCCCCCCTGAAATTTGCCATATGGCCCCAGGTTGGGAATCACTGGTTTAAACCAAAGATAGACACAAAAAGCTGGAGTAACTCAGCGGGACAGGCAGCATCTCTGGAGAGAAGGAATGGGTGATGTGTCAGAAGGGTCTCGACCCGAAACATCACCTATTCCTTCTCTCCAGAGATGCTGCCTTTTCCCGCTGAGTTATTCCAGCTTTTTGTATCTGGCCTCACGTGTATGGAGTGGATGTGAAAGTGGGATGACATCCAGGGTCAGTGTGGTCACAGTGGGCCGAATGGCCTGTTTCCATGCTGTATCTCTCCATCAATCAATACCTGTTAGTATTAGAAACTTAATGGTACAATCTTGGAAAAGCAGCCAACATAATCAAAGACTTGTCCCACACGGGCAATTCCTTCTTCTACCTGTTCCTGATGGGCAGAAGGTACAGAAGCTTGAAAGCGCACACTACCAGACTCAGGAACAGCATCTTCCCCGCTGTTATCAGGCTTCGGAACGGTCCTTCCATAAGCTAGAGGGTACTGTCCAATACACTTTTGGCCCATTGTGGACATTGGACTTCGTCTCTGGGAAGGGCGGCACAGCGGTTACGTTGCTGCCTTACAGCGCCAGAGACACGGGTTCGATCCAGACCAGGGGCGCTGTCTGTACGGAGTTTGTACGCTCTCACCGTGACCGCGTGGGTTTTCTCCGAGATTTTCAGTTTCCTCCCACACAGTCCAAAGACGTACAGGTTTGTAGGTTAATTGGCTTGGTATAAAATGAAATTTGGCCCTAGTGTGCGTAGGGTAGTGTTAATGTGCGGGGACCGTTGGTCAGTGGCCGAATGGCCTGTTTCCGTGCTGTGCCTCCAAACTAAACTTAACTGTTGCGCTACAATGCTGAGAACTGTATCCTGCTCTCTGTATCTTTCCCCTTGCCCGACTTCTTATACTTGAATTTGGCCTCATTGGATTATCTGATCTGATTGGAAAGGATGCAAGACAAAGCTTTTCCCTGTACTTCAGTACACATGACAATAATAAACCTAAACGTGGTATTATAAGGCTAATTATTTTTAACAATAAGGGCATGGGTACTTGGGCAAAAAAAGTTAGACCTCTTTGAAATTCTACATTACAATGATTTCACAATGCTTAACAAAGTGACCCTGGGAACACTTACTGTAATGTGTAAAGGGTTTATATTTACCACAAAGCAAAGGCATGGGTCTGCACAATGGCGCAGCGGTAGAGTTATTGCCCTAAAGCGCTTACAGCACCAGAGACCCGGGTTCGATCCTGACTACGGGTGCTGTCTGTAGGGAGTTTGTATGTTCACCCCATGACTGCGTGGGTTTTCTCCGAGATCGTCAGTTTCTTCCCACACTCCAAAGACGTACAGGTTCGTAGGTCGATTAGTTTCGGTACCAATTGTAAAATTGTCCCTGGTGTGTGTGGGGTAGCGTTAGTGTGCGGGGATCGCCTGTGGGCACGGACTCGGTGGGCTGAAGGGACTTTTTCCGCGCTGTATCTCTAAACTAAACTAAACTAAAACTAAAACAGGTAGTGGCAGGAAACTCTGCGTACAATTCTCCAGCACAATTATTCATGAGCTGCAGTCTCCAGGGTATAGTCTTGCCTTGTTTAACCCCAATTGTAGGAGACAAACAACAATCACCACTAACATGGCCCTGCCAACTGCAAGAGCTCTTTGTCTCTGCTGCTGAAAACTAACTTGGTTTTGTGGCCTGGACCTGAAATATTTCTACTAGAAACTAGAGAGCAGTCCTGAACTACTATCTACCTCATATGGTGACTATCTTTGATCTTGACTTTATCTTGCACTAAATGTTATTCCCTTATCGTGTATCTGTACACTGTAAATGGCTTGACTGTAATCGTGTATTGTCTGGGTAGAAGATTGCAACCTTCATGTGGTCCGCCCTGTTTCAACGAATGCAATCAACCCGGCGTGCACAATCAAATAAGATTAAATAGAACTAGTTGTCCTGCAACTTTAGGCTGAGCACGCCATACGCAAGAAGAAGAGTGTATTGTCTTTCCGCTGACTGGGTAGCGCACAACAAAAGCTTTCACTGTACCTCGGTACACGTGACAGTAAGCTATTCAGAACTGATATTTACTGTTTCTCCCTGCACAGATGCTGCCTGCCCCCCTGAGTGTTTCCAGCATCTTCTCTTTTTGTTAAAAGGGGAAAGCTGGAAAAAGGCTTAAGGTGGGGGAACAGTTGTGGGGTGAAAAACAGAGCCTGGGTCTCCTGCTATAAGCAAAATGCTGGAGTAACTCAGCAGGACAGGCAGCATCTCTGGAGAGAAGGAATGGGTGATGTTTCGGGTCGAGACCCTTCTTCAGACTTCAGTCCTGAAACATCACCCATTCCGTCTCTTCAGAGATGCTGCCTGTCCCGATGAGTTACTCCAGCATTTTGTGTCTATCGTCGATTTAAACAGAGCATCTGCAGTTCCTTGCTCCACATGAGGTCTCACGCTGACAAACCGGCAAAAGTTAGAGGTGGAACGAGATTTACAACAATCACGCAAAGGGCAGGAAAGATGAGATGACACAAGTGGGGAGGGAACTGTGTGCGAGTGGGTGGCAGAAAGTTTCAGGTGAATAACGAAAGGCAAATCTTGTGGGAGAAGATGAATAATTGTGTGAAATAAAGAGACCAGAGTGTTTAACTGTCATATATACTGACGATAGAATGATATTCTAATTTGCAGCGGCATTACAGGCCTGTAAACACAATATGCACAGACAATAGATAATTGGTGGAATCAAAGACCAGGCGACATATGAGAATGGAGCGGCTGGGCTTGTATACTCTGGAATTTAGGATGAGGGGATCTTTTTTAAACATATAAGATTATTAAGGGATTGGACACGCTAGAGGCAGGAAACATGTTCCCAATGTTGGGGGAGTACAGAAGCAGGGCCCTCAGTTTAAGAATAAGCGGTAAGCCATTTAGAACGGAGAGAAAAGTTTTTCTCTAAACTTTTTCACCCAGAGAGTTGTGAATCTGTGGAATTCTCTGCCTCAGAAGGCAGTGGAGGCCAATTCGCTGGATGTTTTCAAGAGAGAGTTAGATAGAGCTCTTAAAGATAGCAGAGTCAGGGGATTTGGTGAGAAGGCAGGAACGGGGTACTGAATGTGGATGATCACATTGAATGGCGGTGCTGGTTCGAAGGGCCGAATGGCCTACTCCTGCACCTGTTGTCTATTGTCTATAGGTTCAAGGTGAAGGGGAAAAGATTTAAGAGGAATCTGAGAGGTCACTTTTTCACACAAATAGTGATGGGTGTATGGAACAAGTTGCCAGAGGAGGTTGTTGAGGCTGGGACTATCCCAACATTTAAGAAAGTTAGACAGGTACATGGATTGGACAGGTTTGGAGGGATTATGGACCAAGCTTGGACAGGTGGGGTGGGACTAGTGTAGCTGGGACATGTTGGCCGGTGTGGGCAAGTTGGGCCGAGGGGCCTGTTTCCACACTGTATCACTCTATGACTGCATATATAATGAACAAACGTGGGACCTTGTCAAAGGCCTTTTGAAAGTCCAGATACACTCTCTCCCTTATCCATTCTACTTGTTACATCCTCAAAAAAATAAATTCCAACAGATTAGTGAATTCTGTGACCACACATAAAGTCTGCAGACGGGTCCCGATCTCAAAACCCCGCCTGTCAATTCCCTCCACAGATGCTGCCCGACCCACTGTGAGATCCTCCAGCACTTTGTGTTTTACTCCAGAACACAGCACCTGCAGTTCCTTGTGCCTCCGTGGCCGTCGCTTAAATGAAAGGTGCAGGAAGGGACTGCAGATGCTGGTTTAAACCGTGGACGCTAAAGGCTGGTAAATGAAACTCCAGCTAAATGAAATGTTATTGCCCTGTTGGGTTTTTTTTTTGACGGGGTTTCACTGAAGCAATTTCCACCGAAGAGCGACACAAAATGCTGGAGTATCTCTGCGGGACAGGCAGCATATCTGTGGAGCCAGGGTTGGTTATTGGGTGCCGATTTCAATTGTGATTCCTATTGCATGAATCACAGGCAGCACAAGAGCTGGGTCTGGGTGATAGTTTGTAGCCACGGGGGCGTTGTTGAGCTGGGCGAGGCGGCTCTGGAAAATGCTGCGCAACTTTCCATGCAAGTTTATTTCCCCCTACCGTTGAGTTGCAGTGAACTTCCGGGGATTTTCCTCCGGCACTGGTTGTTTCTTTGAAAGATTGGTGGTGTTGCCGAGAGGGCGAGGGCGGCGGCTGCTGCTGCTGCTACCACCACCACCGCTACCATCTCTCCTCTCCTCTCCTCTCTCCCCATGCCGTCTGGACACGGGCTCACACACAGCCCCCACTCCACAGGTAAGAGCCAGCCCGGCCCTGCACCACAGCGGTATCAACATAGTCTTCGCTAACTTCAAGTAACCCTTGCTTTCCCTCTCTCTCTCCATCGCTCCCCCTTCCCAGTTCTCCGACCTGTCTGACCCCTTGATTACATTGTATCTTTGTTTACTTCGTTGTCAACTTCTCCTCTCCTCCATGTCCCCTCATGTCTGTTTTTCACCCCTTGCCCTTCCTTATCTCTGTCTCCCTCTCCCTCATCCCCTCTGATGCCTGATTTTCACCCCTTGTGCTTCCTTATCTCTGTGTCTCCCTCATCCCCTCTGATGTCTGGTTTTCACCCCTTGCCCTTCCTTATCTCTGTCTCCCTCTCCCTCATCCCCTCTGATGTCTGTTTTTCACCCCTCGCACTTCCTTATCTCTGTCGCCTGCTCCCTCATCCCCTCTGATGTCTAGTTTTCACCCCTTGCCCTTCCTTATCTCTGTGTCGCCCTCTCCCTCATCCCCTCTGATGCCTGGTTTTCACTCCTTGCGCCTCCTTATCTCTGTGTCTCCCTCATCCCCTCTGATGTCTGTTTTTCACCCCTCGCACTTCCTTATCTCTGTGTCTCCCTCTCCCTCATCCCCTCTGATGTTTGGTTTTCACCCCTCGCGCTTCCTTATCTCTGTGCCTCCTTCTTCCCTGACTCGCAGTCTGAGGAAGGGTCTCGACCCGAAACATCACCCATTCCTTCTCTCCAAAGATGCTGCCTGGCCCGCTGAGTTACTCCAGCATCTTGTGTCTATCTTCGGTGTAAACCAGCATCTGCAGTTCCTTCTTATACACCAGGACTTTATTCCTTGGAGCTCAGGAGGATGAGGGGTGATCTTATAGAGGGCATGAGGGCAAATAGAAAGAATATTTTATAGGCACAAAAAAGCTGGAGTAACTCAGCGGGACAGGTAGCTTCTCTGGAGAGAAGGAATGGGTGACGTTTTGGGTCAAGACCCTACTTCAGATTTTAAATCATCCTGCCAGTCAACTTGTATGGTTATTTCCACATCAAAAGAGATTGTTTATGTGCTGAAGTTCACACATGCATGAACTGTGCCCCTCTGTGCTACCAGGGGAAATTCAGTAAAGGTTATACTTCAGCAAGTTCCCCGAATAGTTAGTGTAGGATGTTGGTGGCCGGTGTGGGCATATTGAGCAAAAGGCCTTGTTGCCATGTTGTACGACTCTCACATTAAAGCAATGTCCCGCCACTCCTTGGCATTTGCACCCTGGGAGAAAAAGGTTCTGACTGTCTGCCCTGTCTATGCCTCTCACATTGCTTACAGGCCTCCCCTCAGCCTCCAGCATTGCCTAGGGAGTTATATATATCACACACAGAGTTGTGAGTCTGTGGAATTCTCTGCCTCAGAGGGTGGTGGAGGCTGGTTCCCTGGATGCTTTCAATAGACAATAGACAATAGGTGCAGGAGTAGGCCATTTGGCCCTTCGAGCCAGCACCGCCATTCAATGTGATCATGGCTGATCATCCCCAATCAGCACCCCGTTCCTGCCTTCTCCCCATGTCCCCTGACTCCGCTATTTTTAAGAGCCCTATCTAGCTCTCTCTTGAAAGCATCCAGAGAACCTGCCTCCACCGCCCTCTGAGGCAGAGAATTCCAAGAGTGAGTTAGATAGGGTTCTTAGGGATAGCGGAGTTATGGGATATGGAGAGAAGGCAGGAACGGGGCCCACAATGTTTGTGCTGAACTGATTGCATCTGCCTGTACGTGACCTACATTCCTCTATTCCCTGCACTAGTGTGCCTATCTTAAACACCACTATCATATCTGCCTCCACCACCATCCCTGGCAACGCATTCCACTCCCCCACCACCCTCTGTGTTAATAAAGAAATTGCCCCGCACATCTCCATTAAGCTTTCCCCCTCTCACCTGGGGAAAAGGTTCTGACTATCTACCATCTCTGTGCCTCTCATAATTTTACCGACTTCTATCAAGTTTCCCCTCAACCTTCAAAGCTCCAGGGAAAACAATCCACGTTTATTGGATCTTTGGGAGGTGGGAGGAAACCGGAGCCCCACACGGTCACAGAGAGAACGTGCAAACTCCACTCGGGCAGCATCCGAGGTCGGGATCTAACCTGGGTCCCTAGCACTGTGAGGCTGAAGCTCTACCAGTTGCGCCACTGTGCCACCCTCCTGGGCCTCCCGATCTCACCAGCAACCTGACCAATATTCGCACCTTAAGTCTGAAGAAGGCTCTTCAGTCTGAAGAAGGGTCTCGACCCAAAACGTCGCCTATTCCTTCTGTCCATAGATGCTGCCTCACCTGCTGAGTTTCTCCAGCATTTTCTGTCTACCTTCGATTTTTCCAGCACTTGCAGTTCTTTCTTAAACATTCTCTTTTTAAATCTTTGCTTTGCTTAAATTATCGGCTGTTTCTTAAATCTCAATAGTGCCTGCACCTCAACATTACACGGGCTGTAAAATGTTTTCAGACTTCGAACGTAGTGAAAGTGTCAAATCATTATTTTTGTTTTGATCTGTTTTTCTTGAACTCCTTTGCCTTTTCACGATGATAAAGACTTGTCTCGATAAAGGGCTGATAGAGACAACATGCTGGAGTAACTCAGCGGGTCAGGCAGCATCTCTGGATAGAAGGAATGGCTGACGTTTCGGGTTGAGACCCTCCTTCAGACTGAGAGTCAGGGGAGAGGGAGACACAGAGATATGGAAGGTGGGGTGTGAACATGAGACATCAAAGGGGGAAGAGGGACAAGGAAAATGTAGAATAGTTCATCGTGAGCTAGGGGAAGGTGACAACGAAGCCTACAAAGAAAAAAATTAATCGGGAATTAAATTGAATTGAAACATCACCTATCCATGTTCTCCTGAGATGCTGCCTGACCTGCCGAGTTACCCAGGCAGTCTTTTTTTTTAAATCTTCCTGCTTCATTTGTACATAGTGTATGGTGGGACATGCACATCTTTGATCAGAAGCTGTGTTTTGCTGGTGGGTGTATTTTCCTTCATGGTGGGTTGGACCCCCTGTTGGCTGGGGATGGGTCCATGGATGGAGAGTGTTGCAGAGAAGCAGCAACATGCTGTATGTTGAACGGGCATTTTGGCCGCTGTACACCTGGTGTGTGTGACGTTGAACTCTTGCCTTCTGCAGTTGTACAGAGCCCTAGTGGGACCACACCTGAAGTATTGTGTGCTGTTTTGGTCCTCTAATTTGAGGAAGGACATTCTTGCTATTGAGGGAGTGCAGCGTAGGTTTACAAGGTTAATTCCCGGGATGGCGGGACTGTCATATGCTGAGAGAATGGAGCGGCTAGTCTTGTACACTCTGGAGCTTAGAAGGATGAGAGGGGATCTTATTGAAACATATAAGATTGTTAAGGGTTTGGACACGCTAGAGGCAGGAAACATGTTACCGGTGTTGGAGGAGTCCAGAACCAGGGGCCACACAGTTTAAGAATAAGGGGTAAGCCGTTTAGAACGGAGACGAGGAAACACTTTTTCTCACAGAGAGTGGTGAGTCTGTGGAATTCTCTGCCTCCGAGGGCGGTGGAGGCCGATTCTCTGGATACTTTCAAGAGAGAGCTAGATAGAGCTGTTAAAGATAGCGGAGTCAGGGGTTATGGGGAGAAGGCAGGAACGGGGTACTGATTGGGGATGATCAGCCATGATCACATTGAATGGGCGGTGCTGGCTCGAAGGGCCGAATGGCCTACTCCTATGGTCTATTGTCTATTGTCTTTGCAGAGAACTTAATGTACCTGTGTAGACACAATATTCTGTAATATGATTAATAATGGCATAGATGATGGGAGCAGAATTAGGTCAACATAGTGCAACAACAAAAGTCCAACATCCCTAATGTAACCCGAGCTGTCTGTAGTTTAGTGTAATTAGTTCATCTTTAAGTGAAGAGCCACAAGGCAGATGCTTCAAAAACCTCCAGATACATTAAAATTACTGGTAGACAAAAGTGCTGGAGAAACTCAGCGGGTGCAGCAGCATCTATGGAGCGAAGGAAATAGGCAACGTTTCGTCCCGAAACGTTGCCTATTTCCTTCGCTCCATAGATGCTGCTGCACCCGCTGAGTTTCTCCAGCACTTTAGTCTACCTTCGATTTTCCAGCATCTGCAGTTCCTTCTTAAACATATTAAATGACTCTCCCCTCTGCCAGTAGAAATTGTTAACCCTCTCTGCAAAAACGCTTTACCATGTGGATTGTTTATGTTGCATCTCCATTAACTTTCTTGTTCTGAGGTTACAGTGGCGCAGCGGTGGAATTGCTGCCTCACAGCGCCAGAGACCCGGGTTCAATCCTGACTACGGGTGCTGTCTGTACGGAGTTCGTATGTTTATCCCGCCCTGAACTGCGTGGGTGGTTTTCTCCGGGTGCTCCGGTTTCCTCCCACACTCCAAAGACGTGCAGGTTTGTAGGTTAATTGGCCTCAGTAAATTGTCCCTAGGCAACTCCGGATTGTCAAAGCTGCCACAGCCAGACATAAAAACAGTTTTTATCCACGAGTAGTTGCTCTACTCAACAGCCAAAAATCTGTAGCCTCCCTTCGATCTGGTAGTTTGTTGGTTCACATGCTTGATCAATGGTGTTTTATCATTAATGTCTTATTATTATTAATGTTTAGTGTTTTCGGAGTCATTCGTAACTGTCACTGTATGTCTTGTTGTTACTTGTGGGCGGAGCACCAAGGCAAATTCCTTGTATGTGAATACTTGGCCAATAAACTTACTTACTTACTTAGAGTGTGGGATAGAACTGGTATATGGGGTGATCGCTGGTCAGCGCAGACTCAGTGGGCCGAAGGGCCTATTTCCCACCGTATCTGTGAAGTAAAGTCGAAAGTAAACAAAATAATCTCCGATTCTCCAGTATATCCATCATTGCTGTCTGGATTCTCGCCCAGGGTCTCTTCAGTATTGACTCAATCTCAACTGGAGTATTGTGATTGTGGTTTATCACGATTCCTTATTTTTGAACTCTTAAGGCGGGACCACAGGATCCAATTTTCTTTCATTGAATGGTTTTATTGACAACTAAATATGTTTGTTTAAGGTTTATTATTGTCATGTGTACAATGAAAGGCTTGGTGTTGCGCGCTATCCAAACAGATGAGATAATGCTATTGATCACTATAGTGGCGGCACTGTGGCAATAGACAATAGGTGCAGGAGTAGGCCATTCGGCCCTTCGAACCAGCACCGCCATTCAATGTGATCATGGCTGATCATCCCCAATCAGTACCCCGTTCCTGCCTTCTCCCCCTATCCCCTGACTCCGCTATTTATAAGAGCCCTACCTAGCTCTCTTGAAAGCATCCAGAGAACCTGCCTCCACCGCCCTCTGAGGCAGAGAATTCCACAGCGGTAGACTTGCTGCCTTACAGCGCCAGAGACACAGGTTCGATCCTGACTACGGGTGCTCTCTGTACGGAGTTTGTATGTTCTCTCTGTAACCTGCATGGGTTTTATCTGAAATCTCAGGTTTCCTCCCACACTCCAAAGACGTACAGGTTTGTAGGCTAATTGGTATAAATGTACAATGTCCCTGGTGCAAGGGTTCCCAACCTGGGGTCAATTTCCCCTACCCAGGGGGGTAAATTTGTTGATTCTGGATTTGTACATATTTTTTCTCATTGACTGACTGTTTGGTTCTGGTATACCGGTGTCTGAAGAAGGGTTTCGACCCGAAACGTTGCCTATTTCCTTCGCTCCATAGATGCTGCCTCACCCGCTGAGTTTCTCCAGCATTTTTGTCTACCTTCTGTTCATCATTAGTTGTTCATAAATAAGTGAAATAACATTGTTATGTGCTATTTAAAGTTGCCAGGGGTAAACGGGACGAAAAAGGTAGGGAACCCCCTGCCCTAGTGTGTGTAGGCTAGTGTTAACGTGCAGTGATCACTGGTCGGTGTGGACTCGGTGGGCCCAAGGGCTTCTTTCCACGCTGTATCTCTAAAACGAAACATCTAAAAAATCCAATCGTGTAAAACTCGAGTATGATTAGTAGAGCAAAGGGGAAGATACAAAATGCAGAATATTGTTCTCAGCATTGTATTTAAAAAAAATATATATTAATTTATTAGAAGCAAATGTGCAAGAGTAGAACAAACGGCATGTAAAATTATACAGTTATTGTCCAGCTTCAACTTTGACGTTTTAGCTTTAAGTTAGAAGAAAAGGAAAGAGAAAGAACAAGAAGGAGAAAAAGTGAGATGTGCAAAGATAGGACCCCTAGACCACCAAAGTAGTGTAGCCAAACGGTAGGTAAAAGAAAGAAGGAAGAGTGGAATAGAAAAATAAAGAACAAAAAGAAAAAGAGAGAGAAAAGTGGTGATATACCTGCCTCTCGTCCCTCCCCACCCACTTCACCCAACCCTTAGTTAGATTTAAATCCAAAGTTATGTTGCGCCATACTACCCTTGTTCTCAGCATTGTAATGTTGCAGTTCCATATAAAGAAGTCCAATGTCCGCAATGGGGTAGTGGTGAATGGCAGACCTTGGACTTTGTCGATGGAATTGGTGCACTTCAGCGTGGACTCCTTCCCCGAGTATTTACCAATATTTATATTCTTACAACTTTGGTTTTCATGGACTGGATGTGTGAATTTTCAATGCATGAGATGTGCGAATTGGAGGATCGGGTGCATATGATTTACAGGAATGACATTTTATTATCACGTGTGACAAGTATGCAAAGAGTAGCCACATAAAGGGCGCTGAGAGAGTTACAAAAATATGTCAAGTATAGTATGTATGTTTGTAGACGCGACGTGAACAGTGCTTAATGGCCTGTCCCACTTTCACGACCTAATTCACGACCAGTTTTACTCGTGGACATTTTTCATCATGCTAGACAAAACGCCCCAACCTACTTGATACCTACGACTGGCATCACGGCCTGCTATGACCTACCTACGACCTCGTGATGACCATGCTGCGAGTATGAGTCAAGGGCAAACTCGGCAGAGGTCGTGAATTAGGTGGTGAAAGAGGGACAGGCCCTTTATAGACCGGGTTCGTGAGGTTAGTTTAGTGATACACATGGAAACGGGCCCTTCGGCACTCCGAGTCCATGCAGACTATTGATCACCCGTTCACACTGCTAGTTTCACTCTTCGTATCCCTTCGTTATCACCTCGTCCTCACCCAGCAATGGATCATTGTGGGCTCCACCTTCCCTTGGCCAACGGTGCTGACTCTGATTTGTCCTTTTCACACTTTTGACTCATTAGTTCTTTGCACCTCTTCATACCTATCGTTTCCCTCTCCCTCTGACTCTCAGCCTGAAGAAGGGTCTCGACCCGAAACGTCACCCGTTCCTTTTCTCCAGATATGCTGCCTGACCCGCTGAGTTGCTCCCAGTACTTTGTGTCCTCCTGTGTCGTTTAGTGTTTAAGAAGCAGAATTTAAAAACAAATAAACATGGGTTTGTGCATCGGTTCTTCTTTTTAGTTTAAATCTTTTTATTTGAATTTTGAATTTAACAGCAATTTGCATACATACAATGATAACAGACAGTGATAATCAGGACATAATTGTACAACAGTATGTAAACGACCCTCAAAACCCTTACCCTTACCCACCCTCGCCACCCGGGAACAAACAACACTCACATACGTACACATCCACACAAATACGATTTAAAAATAAAAAAAAATTTTTAATTAAAAAAAAAAAAAAAAAAAAAAGAAGAAAAAAAAATTTAAAATAAAAAGTAAATAAAATAAATAAATAAATAAATAAATTGTGGGGAGGGAGGGGGGGGGAGGGGTTGAGGGGATAGCAGCTGCAATAAGACAGAGCTGTGATAGAGGACACTCAGTCCTCTTCCGAGTCCGGAAACAAGTTAAGAGAGTTAACAAGTTCCAGGAAAGGGTTCCATGTATCTAGGAATGTCTTGGTAGAGAGAACCTAAGTTTTTCAAGCTTTAAGTTGTAGAGCACCTCCTTGATCCAGCGGGCGTGTGTCGGGGGACAGGTAAGTCTCCAGTTAAGCAAAATCAGTCTCCGGGCTAACAGGGTTGTAAAAGCCAGGACCCGCTTCAACGCAACAGAGAGGTTGGTGTTGGGGGGAATACCAAAAATAGCTGACAGTGGGTTTGGAGGAATAGTCTGGCCATAGGCTCTGCTTAGCACGTCGAAAGCACTCCTCCAAAAGGTTGCTAGCTTAGGGCAAGACCAAAACATATGACTATGGTTGGCAGGGGATTGATTGCATCTGTTGCAGGTGTCTTTAACAGCGGGGTATATTCTAGATAATCTTGCGTTTGTGGTTCTTCTTTTTAACGGGCTGATTCATCAAAAATAAATGCATTGTCACAGTGTTTTGTTTAGTTTAGATATTCAGCGCGGAAACAGACCCTTCAGCCCACCAAGTCCGAACCGACCAACGATCCCCGCACATGAACACAATTCTACACATGGGGGACAATTTGCAATTTTACCAAAGTCAATTAACCTACAAACCTGCATGTCTTTAGAATGTGGGAGGAAACCGGAGCTCCTGTAGAAGACCCACGCAGGTCACGGGGAGAACGCGCAAACTCCATACAGGCAGCACTTGGAGTTAGAGTGTCTGGCGCTGTGAGGCAGCAATTCTACCGCTGCGCCACCGTGCCTCGCATTTGTTGCTGAAAAATTCTCTTGCTGTAATTTTCAACCTTGAGGTAGACGCTTCCCAGCTTACAGAGAGATTTTATTTGAAATGACTAATGTTTGGGTTGAAGTGAGTTAGACTTACTGTAAAGAAGCCAAGGATCTTTGGTCAACATAAACCACTAGGCCAAACAGAAGATGCATTGTTTCTCTTGAAAAAAAGCACCTTCCCACCATTTATTTTCTTTGTGGCATACAACGCGGTCTATTTTCAGATAGCGGTGGGCATGTGTTTTTTTGGATTGAATATAATTTCTGTGCAAAAGGGAAGCAAATGATTTACCCTGTAGAGTATTTCCAGTAATTTATTTTTTGGGGTGGATTTTAGCATTCTGAATATATTTAGAACAGTGCAGCACAAGAACAGGCCCTTCGGCCCACAATGACTGTGCAAAGCATGATGCCAAGACCTACCCTTGTATGCCTGCACTTAATCCTTATCCCTCCATTCCTTGCATATTGGTGGTAGCCAGTGCCATCTTCTTCGCTGCCGTGTGCTGGGGCAGCAGGCGAAGGCCGCGGATGCCAATAGGATCAACAAACTCATCGGGAAGGCTGGCTCCGTCCTGGGGGTGGAGTTGGAGTTGGATTCACGGGACATCATATATCACTGTGCCCATCTTAAAGTCTCTTAAATGCCACTATCATATCTGCCCCAACCACCATCTCCAGCAGCATGTTCCAGGCACCCACCACCCTCTGCGTAAATAAAAACTTACGCCTTTAAACTTTGTGCCTCTCACTCAAAGCTATGTGGGAGGAAACCGGAGCACCCGGAGAAAACTCACGCAGTCACAGGGCGAACATGCAAACTCCGTACAGACAGCACCCGTAGACGGGATAGAACCCGGGTCTCTGGCGCGGTGAGGCAGCAACTCTACCGCAGTGCCACCCGTGCCAATCGATGAGAAAGCTTGTAGAAATGAAACCTGGGGGGGAAAAATGAACGGGCATCTCTCTGGGTGCTTTTGAGTTAACAAATGAGAGGCAGTGTAAACTTAATTAAATGGAACTAATATGAATGGATTTGTTTTTTTCTTTTGAGACGATGAACGATTGCCAGTGGGAATACCATAGATGTTTCTGCAAATGTTCAGAAGGAAGTTGCTTGATAACAACCCACATAAACGGTTCTAAACTCAGGATTAAAGGGGTCAGTGACAGTTTGGACAAAGACATTGGCTTTAGGACATGGTAAACTTATTTCTTCAGACTAACGTATGGCAAGGGTCATATTTTTTATTTGTTAATTAACTCAGGGATGAGTGAAAGTTAAAATTTCCGAATTTTGTGGAAGGCAGGGGTAGAGTTGCTGCCTCACAGCGCCAGAGACCTGGGTTTGATCCCGACTACAGATGCCATCTGTACGGAGTTTGTACGTTCTCCCCGTGACCTATGTGGGTTTTCTCCGGTTTTCTCCCACACTCCAAAGACGTGCAGGTTTATAGGTTAATTGGATTGGCAAAATTGTAATTTGTTCCTAGTGAGTGTTGGATGGTGTTAATGTGCGGGGATCGCTGGTCGGCACGGGAGCTGGAACGAAGGGCCTGTTTCCGGGCTGCATCTCGAAACTAAACCAAACCAAACCAAATTTACCAACATAACCCGAACCCTTCTTCACACTCAGAGATGCTGCCTGTCCCGCTGAGTTACTCCAGCATTCTGTGTCTATCTTTGGCGTAAACCAGCATCCTTCCCACACACTGGATTTAACTAGTGTCGTTGATGGACTCGGAGGGGCAAAGGGCATGTTTCCACACTGTATCTCAAGATTAAAAAGTTAAACAAATTTCTACTCAAAGTGTCCTGTGTGACAATCAATTTTCAATCCTTATCTGTGTATCGCTCCTAACTGTGACTGTTCATATTTGCACACTTTGTTTGTATGATTTAATCGAAGGCAGTCACGGTGGCGCAGCGGTAGAGATGCTGCCTTACAGCGAACGCAGCGCTGGAGACCCGGGTTCGATCCCGACTACGGGTGCTGTCTGTACGGAGTTTGTACGTTCTCCCCGTGACCTGCGTGGGTTTCTCCGAGATCTTCGGTTTCCTCCCTCACTCTAAAGACGTACAGGTTTGTAGGCTAATTGGCTTCAATAAATGTAAAAATTGTCCCTAGTGGGTGTAGGATTGTGTTAATGTGCGGGGATCGCTGGTCGGCGCGGACCCAGTGGGCCGAAGGGCTGGTTTCTGCGCTGTAACTCTAAATTAAACTAAACTCTGCTGGGGTAAACATCACACCTTTCATAAATCAGACAACAGAAGTGGTAGAATAAGGAGTAAGCCATTTAGAACGGAGACCAGGAAACACGGCCCTGCAGCAGTGGCTCCCCTGCAGTCCATTTGTCTTTTTTTTTTCTTCTTTTGTCCTGTTGTTTTAGTTTATTCCATTTATTTTGGATGTGTATGTGTGGGGGGTGGGTGAAACTTGCTTTTAGTCTCTTCCTTCAGGGGGGGAAGCGACCTTTTCTTGTCGTATCCCCGTCTGCGCTGAGGCCTAATCCCGGAGCTGGCAAATCTGCCTCCAACTGGGGCCGGCCTCGAGGCTCCGGAGGCAGAGCCAGGACTTACCAACTTCGGGGCTGCGGTGGCGGCGGCGACCCGACTTCGGAGCCTCGGAGGCTTCGGCCGCGGGCCCAGTGGACGACAACGGCGGGAGCTCGCAGGGCCCAGGTTGGTGACCGGTTCTCCGGAGCTCCCGCAACAACAGCTTCGTCCGCTGGACTGGAGGGTGGCAGCTTCGTCCGCCCCGGGCCGCAGAGTTTGAACCGGCCCGTTCGCGGAGCGCGGATTCGGCCGCGGGACTTACCATCTCCCGGCGGGGGGGGCCCAACATCGAAAGCATGGATCGCCTCAACGCAGAGGGAGAATAAGGAGGGAAGAGACAAGGACTTTAAGACTTTTGCCTTCCATCACAGTGAGGAGGTGCCTGGTAGACTCACTGTGATGGATGTTAAACTGTGTTAAGTGTATGTTCTGTTATTTTATTCGATGTTATGACTGCAAGGTTTCGCAATTTCGCTGGGACTGGAAGGTCTGAATGACAATAAAGGAAACTTTGACTATGACTTTGAAATCCCTTGGATAAATCCATGATAACTTTGTGTAATTCCATTAATGATTTCATAATGCACTGTTTGCGTTCCTAGCAGCTTCCCGTATTTCCCCTCCCACTAAGCATGTTCCCGTATTTCCCCTCCCACTAAGCATGTTCCCGTATTTCCCCTCCCACTAAGCATGTTCCCGTATTTCCCCTCCCACTAATGAGTAACCCATCACTGGTTTACTGGTTTTACCTTCTTGTTTTGAAGATTGTGTGATTCATTTACCATCTCCCAAAGTGTTCGAATTATTCTGATGAAAGGTCTCGACCCGAAACCATTCCTTCTCTTCAGAGGTGCTGCCTCGACCCGCTGAGTTCCTCCAGCATTTTGTGTCTATCTTCAAACTATTCGATACTGCGTACAGAATTTGATTAAATGCTGACCAAAGCATCCGGGGGTTTCCATGGCGACCTTGTTCGGTGCTTTGGAATGCAGCTTGTCTGGTCCTGGAGGTTTATCCGATTCTGTGCCATTAATAAAATCAGACTTTTTCTTTAATTCCTTTACTTCCTCCTTTTCATTCCACGTGTTTCCTCATCTATTCTGGGAAACTCTTTGCATTGTCTGTGAAGATGGAACCAAAAGTATTTGCATCATTGTTCTGTCACTTCTTTGTAAGGGTAAACTTCCCTGTTCCTGAAGTAACTAAGGAGTTAACATTTGTTGTCACTAATCTGTGTGCTTTTACGTATGAAGCTTTTACCTGCCCAATTTTATACATTGTTGGTCTTTGATCTGTACTCTAAAAGTCGTTTCCAATCATCAGTTTAGTTTAGGAAGGAACCGCAGATGCTGGTTTATGTCGAAAATGAGAATGGACAACAGACAATAGGTGCAGGAGTAGGCCATTCGGCCCATCAAGCCAGCACCACCATTCAATGTTATCATGGCTGATCCTCCCCAATCAGTACCCCGTTCCTGCCGTCTCCCCATATCCCCTGACTCTGCTATCTTTAAGAGCCCTATCTAGCTCTCTCTTGAAAGCATCCAGAGAACTGGCCTCCACCGCCCTCTGAGGCAGAGAATTCCACAGACTCGCCACTCTCTGTGAGAAAAAGTGTTTCCTCGTCTCCGTTCTAAATGGCTTACTCCTTGTTCTTCAACTGTGGCCCCTGGTTCAGGACTCCAGAAACTGCGTAACTCAGCAATGAGCTTTTCTGCAGGACATGGTCAGAAGCAAGGCTGGTCACTGCTAATCTGTGTCACTGTTGGTCAACTCTTATTTGCAATTCCAAAGATAACAAAGGAATGCTTGCGAGTCTGTGATGCGGTGAGATCGATACGACACTCCCGTCTGGGATCTTGGGTACAAAGTAATACTTGTGCCACTTGAAAACCAATCTCCAACTAAAAGGGGTGGCATGGTGGCGCAGCGGTAGATCTGCTGCCTCACAGTGCCAGAGACACGGGTTCGATCCTGACTACGGGTGCTGTCTGTACAGTGTCAGAAGGAACTGCAGATGCTGATTTAGACTGAAGATAGACACAAAAAGCTGGAGTAACTGTCTCAGCGGGACAGGCAGCATCTCTGGAGAGAAGGAATGGGTGGCGTTTCGGGTCGTCTCGTCTCGACCCGAAACATCACCCACTCCTTCTCTCCAGAGAAACTGCCTGTCCCGCTGAGTTACTCCAGTTTGTATGTTCTCCCCGTGCCCTGCGTGGGTTTTCTCCGGGATCTCCGGTTTCCTCCCACACTCCAAAGGCGCGCAGGATTGTCGGTTAATTGACAACAGACAATAGGTGCAGGAGTAGGCCATTCGGCCCTTCGAGCCAGCGCCGCCATTCAATGTGATCATGGCCGATCATCCACAATCAGTACCCTGTTCCTGCCTTCTCCCCATATCCCCTGACTCCGCTGTTCCTGCCTTCTCCTCATATCCCCTGACTCCGCTGTTCCTGCCTTCTCCTCATATCCCCTGAGCCCTATCAAGCTCTCTCTTGAAAGAACCGGCCTCCACTGCCCTCTGAGGCAGAGAATTCCACACTCACAACTCTCTGTGTGAAAAAGTTTTTCCTCATCTCCATTCTAAACGGCTTAACCCTTATTCTCAAATTGGCTTGGTATAAGTGTAAATTGTCCCGAGTGTGTGTAGGATAATGTTGGTGTGCGGGGACCGCTGGTTGGTGTGCCCAAGGGCCTGTTACTGTGCTGTATCACTAAACAGGAATCTAATTGCCCTCCCTTGATGTTAAGTAGAATTACCATCACTACATTGGCTCACTATGTGAATGATTGCAATTGTGTGTCTCTGTGATGGTCGACAGACAAGGAACGACTGTGGTTGGAGGATGAATGCAGACATTTTAACATGCAAAAAGTATCAGGTAGCACATAGTGAATCTGGAGACCTCAATGTTGAAACAAAGAACCAAAGATCAACACAAAAAGCTGGAGTAACTCAGTGGGTCAGTCAGCATCTCTGGAGAAAAGGGATAGGTGATGTTTCGGATTGAAACCCTTCTTCAGTGAGACAGGGGAAAGGGAAACGGGAGATATAGACGATGATATAGAGATATATAGACAATAGGTGCAGGAGTAGGCCATTCGGCCCTTCGAGCCTGCACCGCCATTCAATATGATCATGGCTGATCATCCAACTCAGTATCCTGTACCTGCCTTCTCTCCATACCCCCTGATCCCTTTAGCCACAAGGGTCACATCTAACTCTCTCTTAAATATAGCCAATGAACTGGCCTCAACTGCCTTCTTTGGCAGAGAATTCCAGAGATTCACCACTCTCTGTGTGAAAAATGTTTTCCTCATCTCGGTCCTAAAATAGAACAAATGAATGAAAGATTTGCAAAAAAAAACAATAACAATGATGAAGGAGATAGGCCAGTTTTAGCTGTGGGCCGGGTGAAAATGAGTTACAGACAATGAGACTCAACAAGACGATGTTGAAACTAGTACTTGGTGAAACTTGGGTGGGGAACTGCAGATGCTGGTTTGCAACAAAAAAAAAGACACAAATGCTGGAGTGACTCAGTGTGTCGGGACCGTTCTTCAGTCTTCTTCTCTGGTCTGTAATGCCCTGAAATGTCGCCTTTCCGTGTTCTCCAGAGATTTTCCTACCTCCAGTTCCCCTCCCTTCCCTTCCCCCCCCCCCCCTCCCCCTCCCCCCCCCCCCCCCCCACCACCACCACCACCACCCCACTCCGCAACTTTAGTTCTGAAGAAGGGTTCTGACCCAAAATGTCACCTATTCCTTTTCTCCAGGTTTGCTGCCTGACCCGCTGAGTTACTCAAGTACTTTGTGACCTCAATATATGCATGACTAATAATAATGTGATGACAGATTTATTTGTCACATCTGTGAAATAAATCCTCATTTGAATGAGAGTGCCTTAAGGAGGCACGTTAGTAATGATAATTTAAAGTCCAGCCTTAAACAAAAAAATGGGTGTTTCAGACTAAAAAATGTGCAATGTCAGACAAACACTATGACAAAGCAAGTCAAATTTTATAACAACTTTACAAAACGATGGTTTGGCCACACCTTAAATTCAGTGCATGCTCCTGGTCACCACATTATATGAAGGACAAGCATTTTGATCACCCAGGCATCGAAAGCTATGAACCTAATCTGGTTATGGAGTATTGATAAATAGCTTCCTGATGGTCTGCACGGTGGAGGTGGCACAGTGGCGCAGAGGTAGAGTTGCTGCCTTACAGTGCTTGTAGTGCCAGAGACCTGGGTTCAATCCTGACTACGGGTGCTGGAGTTTGTACGTTCTCCCCGTGACCACTTTGGGTTTTTCCCCCAAGATATTTGGTTTCCTCCCACACTCCAAAGACATGCAGGTTTGTAGGTTAATTGGCTTGGTATAAGTGTAAAAAAATTGCCCCTGGTGTGTGTAGGATGGTGTTAATCTGCGGGGATTGCTGGTCGGTACGGACTCGGTGGGCCGAAGGGCCTGTTTCCGCGCTGTATCTCTAAAAAAAACGAAAACTAAAACACCATGGTCCAAGGGGCCTGTGGCTGTACTGATTGTCTATGGATCTATATGCAGTCGTGACCCATTTTACTGCTGGTTTTATTTGTTTAGTTTGGAGATACAGCATGGAAACAGGCCCTTCGGCCCACCGAGTCAGCACCAACTATCGATCACCTGTCCATTCTAGTTATCCCGTATTCTCATCCATTCCTTACACATTTGGAATTGGGTACCAGAGGTCATAGGTTTAAGGTGAAGTGGAAAGATTTAATAGGAATCTGAGGGGTAACTGTTTTACACTAAGGGTGGTGGGTGTCTGGAACAAGCTGTCAGAGGAGGTATTTGAGTCGGGTACCATCGCAACGTTTAGGAGGTACATGGATGGAATACGTTTAGAAGGATATGGACCAAACATAGGCAGGCGGGACTAGTGTAGATGGGACATCTACATCCGCTGCTCTAGATGTCAGCTGATCTCCATCGGTGAGACCATGTGTAGGCTTGCATTAACTAACCCGGTGGCTCAGCACTTCAACTCCCCCTCCCATTCCAAATCCTCCATGGCCAGAGTGAGGACCACTGGAAATTTTGCGGAGCAACACCTCATATTCCGCTTGGGCAGTCTGCACCCTAGTGGCATAAACATTGAATTCACCAATTTCTGGTAGCCCTTGCTGTCTCCTCCCCTTCGCAGCTCTCCCTCAGCCCTCGGGCTCCTCTTCTTCGTTTTCTTCTCCCCATCCCCCCCATTCCCCCCCCCCCCCACCCTACATCAGTCTGAAGAAGGGCTTCGGCCCGAAACGTTGCCTATTTCCTTCGCTCCATAGATGCTGCTGCACCCGCTGGGTTTCTCCAGCACTTTTGTCTACCTTAGATGGGACATGTTGGTCGGCGTGGGTAACTTGGACCGATTCACCTATTTCCACTCTGTTTGAGTCTAGAGTCAATTTTAAAGAAGCTCATTAGCCTACAAACCTGCACGTCTTTAGGATGTGGGAGGAAACTGGAGCACGTGGAGGATACATACGTGGTCACAGGGAGAACGTGCAAATTTCACACAGACAGCACTCTGAGGTTGGGATCGAACCTAGGTCTCTGGCGTTGTGAGGCCAGCGGTTCTGTGCCGCACTGGACACGGTGCTACACGGACAACGGCCGTGGTTGGAACCTGGTCCCTGATGCTGTGGGGCAGCAACTCTACCACTGCGCCATCGTGCTGCCCCTAAAACAGTGCCGTCCTTCACAATGCATCCTGAATGCTGAGCAAAAAGCACGCGTCTGGTCACATTTGACTGCATCGAAAGTCCCTCGTATCACTTTTGGTCAAATTTGCATAGGATGAACCAATTAAAATATACACATTTTTGAAGCCAGCTGCAAATCACACAATTGTCGCTTTCAATTGTCGAAAACCACAGTATCTGCTATTAATTTGGTATTTTTTATATATTTCAAGCCAGCTGCTAATCGCTGCTGTGTAGGAAGGAACTGCAGATGCTGGATTACACTGGAGATAAACTGGAGTATGCTGGAGTAACTCAGCGGGTCAGGCAGCATCTCTGGAGAGAAGGAATGGGTGACGCTTGACTGATCAGTCTGAAGAAGGGTCTCGACCCGAAACGTCACCCATTCCTTCCCTCCAGAGATGCTGCCCGTCCCGCTGAGTTACTCCAGCACTTTGTGTCTATCATGTGTAGTGACTGTTGGGGAAGGTGGTGGAACTCTAGGGACTTTTCCACGTTGGGGCCTGGCCCTGTGTGCGTGTCTCTACAAACTAATACGTGTGGTTAAGTCGTTTGCTTTTACTTCTCCTATCCTGCTGGATCATTCTGGAGGCTGAGCTGCCGAGCGACTGGTGTGTGAGAGAGGCGATGTCAGGAGTGCTTCTTTTCATGACACAGCGGTGACTCCCTGTTCACGGACTGAGCTCGGCAAGATGTGGCGGCACCCGCTGCCTTCAGAAGGTGCGGCAGAGGGAAGCTGAGGAGTTTGTAGCCACGAGGAGGATGAACTGGGAGGAACGGTTTGAAAAAACCTTAACCCTGCAACCTAGGGATAAGTCGGGTAAGGCAGCGTTCATTTGGCAAAGCATCATCGAGTCTTAAATAAAGAGAAATGCATTTATTTCCACAGCACCTTTCGAGATCGCAGTATGTCATGATCAGTTAGGGGACGATCAGCCATGATCACAATGAATGGCGGTGCTGGCTCGAAGGGCCGAATGGCCTCCTCCTGCACCTATTTTTTTTTTTCTATGAAGGGACTTTGAAATACAGTCACTAATTTCATGCCTCAGCCAAAGTAAATCTAAAAGTTACATCAAAGTTACTCACAAAAAGCTGGAGTAACTCAGTGGGACAGGCAGCATCTCTGGAGAGAAGGAATGGGAGACTTTTCAGGTCGAGAAACGACCCTCCTGAGGATGTCACCCATTCCTTCTCTCAGCATCTGCAGTTCCTTCCTGCACATCAAAGTTACAGCTATATAGAAGGTACTAACTAGCCTTGTATCTGTGTAGGAAGGAACTGCAGATGCTTCTTCACGCCAAGTATGACGCAAAAAGCTGGAGTAACTCAGCGGGTCAGGCAGCATCTCTGGAGGGAAGGAATGGGTGACGATTCGGGTCGAGACCCTTCCACCGTTTAAAGCAGCATCTGCAGTTCCTTCGTACAAGTTATTGTTTTGTAGTCGGCCTTGGTTTCATGCTCGGCATAGAAATTGTGGGCCGAAGGGCCTGTTCCTGTACTGTCCTACATGTGTTCTAAATGTAATTTAAATGAGTTGTGGGTGTAAAATGAGACACAACCCGAAACCTTACGGAATCATTATCTCAAACAGCGGCTAAAATAGGACAGATGTTTAGCCTGACACTTTGCCATAAATCCTTCGTCAGAATGGGCAGCAGTCATCCTGTTTATTCATTTGTGGCGTGTGTGCGTGTATGTGTGTGTGTGCGCGGCGCGCCCGCTCTGGTTAATAAACTACCAGCTGTGAAAATTCAACAGTCTCATTACAAAAACATTCAATTGATTGCCAGCCTCCAGGTTTAGAACATGGAGCAGTACAGCACAAGAACGGGCTCTTCGGCCCATCATGTCTCTGCCAAGCACGGTGCCAAGACCATCAAGTATCTACCTGTACGTAACCCATAACCCTCCATTCGCTACATATCTATACGCCAATCTAATAGTCTTTCAAATGCCACTGATGTGGCCTCATCAACGCCACTCCTGGCAGTGTGTTCCAGGCACTCACCCACCCTCGCTGCCCCTTTCAACTTTGCCCCTGTTCCAGATTCCCACCATTTTTGAATGAAGTCTTCTTCTTGCATATGGCGTGCACAGCCTAAAGTTGCAGGTCAACTTGTTCTATTTGATCTATTTGTTTGTGCACGTGGGGTTGATTGGATTAGTGGATCACGAGAAGGTTGCAATCTCCCACCCATTTGGTTGAAGTGCTCGTCCTCAGAAACCCAACTTGTATTATCCTAACATGATGTGACATAAATGAACTGTTGATGCTGGTTTCTACCAAAGCTGGACACCGAATGCTGAAGTATCTCTACTGGGTCAGCAGCATCTCTGAAGAGAATGGGATAGAAGACGTCTCGGGGAGGGACCTTTCATCAGACTTAGAAGAAAGGTCCTGACCTGAAACGTCACCTATCCATGTTCCCCGGCCCCCGGACACACACCCCCGGACCATGACACCACAGACGACCACCAGGCCATAATTTTGCAGAAAGACCACCAGCTTCTCCAGAGATGCTACCTGACCCGCTGAGTTACTCCAGCACTTTGGGCCTACTAATGTTACCGACTCTTTCATCTGCATGTTTTCCACCAGAGGAAGTAATTCCTCCACCGCTACTTTATTAATACTTTTTTTTTGTCATCTAAAATGGTTGAGGGAATCTATTAAACCTGTCGCTGTAATGTAAACCACCTTTCTCAGCCCACATAATACTACCAGGCAAGGGGTTGCTGTAATAGCCATGCAGTGTTGACAAAACTAGCATAGCGTGTTGTACTAGCGACATCACACGCCGCAGCACTCGTGAGTAAGGCAAGGCAGCGCCTTTACCACCTCAGGCAATTGAGGAAATTCAGAGTGTCTCCGAGGATCCTCCAGTGCTTCTACTCAGCGGCTGTGGAAAGCATCTTGTCCGGAAATATTACAATCTGGTTTGGGAATTGCTCTGCCCAGGACAAGAAGGCTCTGCAGAGAGTAGTGCGTTCGGCCGAACGCACTATGGGAACTTCACTTGCCCCCCTGCAGGAACTATACATCAGGAGGTGCAACTCCAGAGCCAATAAAATCATGGGAGACCCCTTCCACCCCTGCAACGGACTGTTCCAGCTGCTACGGTCAGGCAAACGCCTCCGTTGCCATGCGGTGAGAATGGAGAGGTTGGGAAGGAGTTTCTTCCCAGAGGCCATTAGGGCTATAAACTCCTATCTCACCAGGGACTAACTTTACCGTACCACTCTACTGCTTTTTTTTTAAATTGCTGTTTTTTTCCCTTTTTCCTTCCGCCCACAATATTTCATATGTAAAAGAATATGTGATTCTGTTCCATTCTGTTTGTTTGTTTGGTTGTTTGTTTGTTTGTCTTTTTGCACAAAGTCCGCGAGCATTGCCACTTTTCATTTCGCTGCACATCTCGTATGTGTATGTGACGAACAAACTTGACTTGACTTGACTTGAGTGGTATGACTGCAGCCTGATTCATTGTCCACACCCTATCATCATGGGTGCACTACCTGCATTATGTGAGGCCTCCATGATGTTCTTCAACCTGCCCGACTTCAATATTACCTCCTTGATCCAGGAGTTGACCAGCAAAGCCAGTAAAGAATCGGTAGTAATTGGCCACGGAACTGTGTCTCGAACATGGTGGTGAGCAACACAGGGGCCCCACGGGAGATGATCCTCTCTCCCTTCCTCTTCACCATTCACGCTGCGGACTTCAGTTAAAACTCGGACTCCTGCCGCCTGCAGAAGTTTTCAGATGACTCTGCAATTGTGGGCTGCATCAGTGAGGCTGATACAGAAGCTGAATACAGAGGTGTGTGTCGTCAACGACTTTGTTGAGTGGTGTGGGCTAAATCACCTGCAGCTCAACGCCGACAAGACTAAGGAGTTAATGGTGGAGTTTAGGAGGAGAGGAACACCCCTGTCTCCATCAATGGTGTGGATGTGCAGTTTACCAGGAGTACAAATACTTTGGAGTGTACCTGGACAGTAAACTGGACTGGTCCAGGAACGCTGAGGCCCTGTACAAGAAGGGACAGAGCCGGCTGTATTTTTTTAGAAGGCTCCGCTACTTCAACATCTGCAGTAAGATGCTGCAGATGTTCTATTAATTGGTGGTTGCCAGTGCCATCTTCTTCACTGCCGTGTGCTGGGGCAGCAGGCGAAGGCCGCGGATGCCAATAGGATCAACAAACTCATCGGGAAGGCCGGCTCTGTCCTGGGGGCGGAGTTGGAGTTGGATTCACGGGAGGTTGGTCTTGGAGGGGAAGATGCTCCTCAAACTGCGGAGCATCCTGGACAATACAGCTCACCCCCTCCATGACACACTGGTCAACCTGAGGAGCACCTTCAGCAACAGACTGGTTCCAACAAGATGCAGCACAGAACGCCACAGGAGATCCTTCTTCCCTGTGGCTATCAAACTGCACAACTCCTCCCCCTTCTGCCATGGGGTAGATTGACTCCCCCCCCTCCCCAATCTTTGCACACCCCCAATCCTTTCCACTCGTCACTTTAGTTTCATGTTTCATGCATTTTGTGTTTTATAACAGTAGGCAGATCAATTTCTCTCCTGGGATAAATAGTTCTATCATATCGTAAGGAAAGCAAACTCAATGCTAGCATTTATTTCAAGAGGGGTTGTGTACAAAAACAGGGATGTAATGTTGAGGCACTATAAGGCGCTGGTAAGGCCGCATTTGGAATATTGTGAGCAGTTTTGGGCACCATATCTGAGGAAGGATGTTATGGCTCTGGAGAAGGTCCAGAGGAGGTTTACAAGAACGAGGAGGTTAACCTATGTTGAGCGTTTGTCCGCACTGGGCCTGTACTCGCTGGAGTTCAGAAAGAGGGGGGGGGACAATATTGAAACATACAGAATAGTGAAAGGCTTGGATAGAATGGTTGTGGAGAGGTTCCACTAGTAGGAGAGTCTAGGACCAGTGGTCATAGCCTCAGAATTAAAGGACGTTCTTGTAGGAAGCAGATGAGGAGAAATGTCTTGTGGAATGTCCTGTGGAGGCCAAGTCAGTAGATATTTTGAAGGCAGAAATAGATAGATTTTTGATTAGTACGTGTGTCAGAGGTTATGGGGAGAAGGCAGGAGAATGTGGTTTTGAGGGAGAGATAGATCAGCCACGATTGAATGGCGGAGTAGGCTTGATGGGCCGAATGGCCTGATTCTACTCCTATCACTTATGACCTTATGATGACCTTAGCTTGGAGATGCAGCGTGGAAACAGGCCCTTCGGCCCACCAAGTCCATGCCGACCATCGATCACCCATTCACAGCAGTTCTATATCCTACACACGAGGGTTAAATTTGCAGAAGGTAATTAACCTACAAATATAATTGTAGGAAGGAAGTGCGGATGCTGGTTTACACCGAACATGGACACAAAAAGCAGAACAGGCAGCATCTCTGGATTAACCATCAACCAAAATTAAGGGGACCCTTCTACGGATGTCACATGCGTTCGGACAAAGAATCTCCGACCTGTCTAAGAAGGATCCTGCCCCAAATGTCATCTATCCATATTCTCCAGCAATGCTGCCTGACCCGCAGAGTTACTCCAGCACTTTGTCTATTTTTTTTTCTCTGACCTAAAACATTGACTTTGTTTCTCTTCCCACTGATGCGGCCTGGCCTGCTGAGCATTTCCGGCTTTTTTAATATTTGTTTTGGATTTCCAGTATTTGAAGTTTGGATATTTTTCTTTCAAATCGGGAAGTTTTTCTTTTGTTTAAGAAGGAACTGCGGATGTTGGTTTAAACCGGAGATAGACACAAAAAGCTGGAGTAACTCAGCGGGACAGGCAGCATCTCTGGAGAGAATGAATGGGTGACGTTTCGGGTCGACCTGAAAGTCATAGGAAAGGGAAACAAGAGATATAATCGATGATGTCAAGAGAAACGAACAAATGAATGAAAGATATGCAACAAAGTAATGATGATAAATGGAAACAGGCCATTGTTAACGGTTTGCTGGGTGAGAACGAGAAGCTGGTGTGACTTGGGTGGGGAAGGGATGGAGAGAGAGGAAATGCAGGGGTTACTTGAAGTTTGAGAAATCAAGAGTCAAACCACTGGGCTGTAAGCTGCCCAAGCGAAATATGAGATGCCGTTCCTCCAGTTTGCATTTGGCCTCACTCTGACAATGGAGGAGGCCTAGGACAGAAAGGTCAGTGTGGGAATGGGAAGGAGAATTAAAGTGTTTAGCAACTGGGAAATCAGGTAGATCCAGTTGGACTGAGCGAAGGTTTTCAGTGACACGATCGCCCAGTCTATGTTTGGTCTCGCCGATGTCCACATCTTGAAGAAAGGATAGAGTAGATAAGGTTGGAGGTGGTGCAAGTGAACCTCTGCCTAACCTAAAAGGACTGTCGGGGTCCCTGGACGGAGTCGAGGGGGGAGGTATAGGGACAGTTGATGCGGTTGCATGGGACATCTCCTGCGGTTGCAGGGGAAGGATTTTTGTTTGCCCGGTCATGGTCTGTGGGCAGAGGCAGAACCGATCAGTAACGCATGGGCTTTAAACACAGCTGTTATTGGTAGGAAGGAACTGCAGATGCTGGTTTACAAAGAAGATAGACACTGGAGTAACTCAGCGGGACAGGCAGCATCTCTGGAGAGAAGGAATGGGTGACGTTTCAGGTCGAGACCCTTCCTCAGTCTGTCTGCAGCTGTTATTGGCATTGCTTCTACGGAGAATATTTAATGCTCCCACACGGCGGGTAACGCTGCACCTCACGGACGATCGCAACGCAGCGAGAGAGAGAGAAAAGAATCCCAATGATGAGAGTTAAGTCACACTTTCCACAACAGGAAGTTGCCATTGGTTAGCGTCAGCTGTGTCTTTGAGTCAGAAGGTCATGGGAGCTGGACACGAAACTGCACAAACATGTTTACATGGCTGGCTTGACTGCTGACCTCCAGAGGACCTCCATGCTTGCAATTGTATTCATCCACATCATCTCAAAAGGAAAATAGTATATATATATGTGTGTGTGTGTGTGTGTGTGTGTGTGTGTGTGTGTGTGTGTGTGTGTGTGTGTGTGTGTGTATATATATGTGTGTGTATATATATATATATATATATATATATATATATGTGTGTGTGTGTATATATATATATAATAAATGTGTGTATGTGTGTGAATGTGTGTATGTATATGTGTGTGTGTATGTGTAATGTGCACATTATATACATGTGTATATGTATATATATATATGTACATATATATGCGTATATATATGTGTGTATGATATATGTGTGTGTAATGTGCACATTATATATATGTGTGTGTATATATGTATGTATATATGTATGTATATATGTACGTATATATATGTGTATATATATATATGTGTGTGTATATATATATATATATTTACGTATGATATATATGTGTGTGTGACTGAAGAAGGGACTCGACCCGAAAAGTCACCCATTCCTTCTCTCCAGAGATGCTGCCTGTCCCACTGAGTTACTCCAGCTTTTTGTGCGTATGAGTATATACATACGCACATACATACACACACACATATATGTGTGTAACACTAATGAACAGTCAAATAAAAATCATGCCTAACCTAATAAACAACCAATAAAGAGAGTGAACATCAAACTTGCCTAACCTAAACAATCCTTTTATTGACCTGACTGGGACCTGTAGATTGCAATGAGTGTTGTTGACATAATGCAGAGGGGCCAGATAGGAAGTGCATCCAGCCCCATAACTCAGCAGCTGTTACAGGGTGGTGCTCGACTCCATGGTCAGGGGTGGGGAGAGAGGTGAGAAGCTCAGTGTGTACGTCCGATACCCATGGATGGATGGATGCACTTAGCAGTCTCTGTGAATATTGTCCAGCCAACTGAATAGCCTGGCCTTTGGTGTCATCTGTCTGTCTCTGTCTGTCTCTGTCTGTCTGCCTGTGTGTCTGTCTCTGTGTATGTTTCTGTCTGTGTGTGTCTGTTTTTGTGTGTTTGTCTGTATGTGTGTGTGTGTGTGTGTGTGTGTCTGTCTCATTATGTGTTCTGACTGTGTCTGTCTCTGTGTGTTTGGCTGTGTGTGTGTCTGTCTGTCCCTGTCAATGTGTGTCTGTGTGTGTGTGTGTGTCTGTCCCTATGTGCCTGACTGTCCCTGTGTGTGTGTGTGTGTGTGTGTGTGTGTGTGTGTGTGTGTGTGTGTGTGTGTGTGTGTGTGTGTGTGTGTGTGTGTGTGTCTGGCTGTCTCTGTGTGTCTGTCTGTCTCCCCTCTGTGTCTGTCTCCGTCTCCGTCTCTGTCTCTATCCCCCCCCCTCCCCCTCCCCCACCACTCTGACAGTGTGGGGAGCCCATCCTGTGTCCATGGCACTCCACTGACCCCCTCTTCTCCCCCTCTCCCATCAGGCAAAAGGTATAGAAGTGTGAAAAGCCACACCTCCCGATTCAGGGACAGTTTCTTCTCAGCTGTTATCATCCTACCACAACCAGAGAGCAGACTGTACTGGCTTTGCCTTGCACTAAGCAATCTTCCCTTATCATGCACATTGCGAATGGCTCGATTGTAATCATGTATTATCTTCCCACTGGCTGGTTAGCATTAACCAAAAGCTTTTCACTGTACCTCGGAACACGTGACAATAAACAAAACTGAACTGAACTAAGCAGTTGCTAACGGAATTCTTTGAGCTGGAAATTCACACCTTGATGTGTTTCTGTGTGATGTATATGTCAAACTCCATCAATGAAATTTGATTCCACTGGCTTCAAGTTCAAATAATAATAAATTGAATATTTAAGAAGGAACTGCAGAGGCTGGAAAATCGAAGGTAGACAAAAATGCTGGAGAAACTCAGCGGGTGCAGCAGCACCTATTTCCTTCGCTTCATAGATGCTGCTGCACCCGCTGAGTTTCTCCAGCATTTTTGTGTGCCTAGCATTATTATGGAAATGGTACAAGGTAAGCTGTTGAGATTTAAGGATGACAAATTCTCTGGATGACGACTTGGGCCGAAACGTTGCCTATTTTCTTCGCTCCATAGATGCTGCTGCACCCGCTGAGTTTCTCCAGCACTTTTGTCCACCTAATAATCAATTGAACATCCCGTGACCACTGGCCACACTCTTTCCAAGAGAGAGAGACACACTGGTCAACCTGAGGAGCACCTTCAGCAACAGACTGGTTCCACCAAGATGCAGCACAGAACGCCACAGGAGATTCTTTTTCCCTGTGGCTATCAAACTGTACAACTCCTCCCCCTTCTGTGGTGGGGTAGACTGACTCCCCACCCTCCCCACCCACACCTTTCCACTCGTCACTTTAATTTCATGTATCTTGTGTTTTATGACAGTTGGCAGATCAATTTCCCTCCTGGGATAAATAAAGTTCTATTGCATCATGTCGACTAATATTAACCTAGTGATCAAAGCTGCCAAATACCGTTTCTTGCATCCCCTGTGAAACTTGCTTTTCCTGTTTTAATTAAAAGGGGCTGGTTTTGGAAATGTGGTTTCAAACGAATCATTTTAAATAAGGCAGATGAAGAACTGGGATTTCTCTTTCCAACAGAAAGATTGGCCTTTTGTTTCAATTCCTAATTCTAACGGCTCCTATTCGATCTTACGGTAGATGTCTCAGAGCCACAGGTGGAAGGAAGCCTGTGTGTTTTTGGCTGGTTTCGTTTTTTTTTGTTTGGTTTAGAGATACAGCGCGGAAACAGGCCCTTCGACCCACAGGGTCCATGCCGACCAGCGATCGCCGCGCACTAACACTATCCTACATACACACACAAGGGACAATTTTACATTTACACCAAGCCAATTAACCTACAAACCTATATGTCTTTGGAGTGTGGGAGGAAACGGAAGATCTCAGAGATAAACCAATGCAGGTCATGGGGAGAACGTACAAACTCCGTACAGACAGCATCTGTAGTCAGGATTGAACCTGGGTCTCCAGGCGCTGTGGGGCAGCAACACTACCGCTGTGCCACCGTTCCGCCCTTGTTTTTTAATATTTCTTTATTTATCTATCTATTCATCTATTTATGGAGTAACTCAGCGGGTCAGGCAGTATCTCTGGAGAACGTGGATGGGTGATGTTTTAGGGTCGAGACCCTTCGTCAGACTGGGAGAGGCAGGATGAAGAGTGACGGGGAATAGGTAGACGCAGGCAAGGAGGGCAGATTGGAGTTGGTGGTTCTACCCCCACTTCCCCCCTCTTCCCCCCCCCCCCCCCCCCCCCCCCCCGGCCTCACAATCAGTCTGAAGGCTCTCGACCCAAAGCATCACCGATCCATGTTCTCCATAGATGCTGCCTGACCTGCTGAGTTACTCCAGCATTTTGTGTCCTTTTGTGCATTAATGCTGATCAGCTGCTCCTGGAGGTACCGAGGTCTAAGCGGAAGCTCAGAGGGGATAGAGCCTTCTCTGTCGCTGCTCCGGCACTCTGGAACGCTCTGCCGTTGCACGTCAGACAGGCCCCCTCACTGTCCATCTTCAAAGCCAGTGTTAAAACACATTTATACTCCCTGGCTTTTGACCATGCATGAGACTTTGCTCCTGTTTTTAGTGTTTTTAATATTTCTTTATTTTGAATATCTTTACTTACTCCATCTTTTAATTGTTATTATTGGTGGGTATTAACTTTTTTGTCAATGATTAGTGATGTACAGCACTTTGTTGCAACTATGTTTGTTTTTAAAGTGCTCTATAAATAAAATTATTATTATTATTATTATTAACCAGCATCTGCAGTTCCTTGTTTCTACAAGGAGAAGAACATTATATTTCTATGAGTAGCCTGGGACATTCCACTGGTGACGTCTTCAAATGTCTTCGTATTTGCAATAGAAATGTAAGGCCTTGGGTTTACGACTCTTGTATTATGAAACAAGTGGGCGCAGAGAAATGAAACCTTCTCATGTATATGCAAGGCACAATGCGTTGGGAGTAACTCTGCGGGTCAGGCGGCATCTGTGGAGGGTATGGACAGAAAACGTTAGAGGTTGAGCCCCTTCTTCAGGCTGACAGGCGATGTTTCGGGTCAGGAGACTTTCTTCAGATTCCAATCTCAACCCGAAACGTCGTCTGTCCATTGCCTCCACAGATGTTGCCTCACCTGCTGAGTTTCTCCAGACCTTTGTATTTTGCTTTAGAGTCCAGCATCCGCAGTTCCTTGTCTTGTGCATATAAACAGGTTCCCTTCATATTTATCAGCTGTTACAGAGAGTTTTGAGTCTGTGGAATTCTCTGCCTCAGGAGGTGGAGGCCGGTTCTCTGGATGCTTTCAAGAGAGAGCTAGATAGGGCTCTTAAAAATAGCGGAGTCAGGGGATATGGGGAGAAGGCAGGAACGGGGTACTGATTGTTACAAGTCTTTGGCGTGTGCGTGGAAACCGGAGCATCCGGAGAAAACCCGAGGCAGGTCACGGGGAGAACGTGCAAACTCTGTACAGACAGCACCAGAGGTCAGGATCGAACCCAGGTCTCTGGTTTAAGGGGCAGACCTTTGGCCAACTGATAGATCCTTGATGGAACTACACGATGAAAATGTTGGAATTGGCTGACTCAAGTTGACCATTGGGAACCAAGAGTGGAAGTCCTAGTGGTTGGAAGCTCGTTCGTTCGGCGTTGTTGCAATCCGACTCTGATTTATGGGAGAAAAATGTCTCTCCGCAGGTATTGTCATCACAAAAGAACCCGAGTGTGCCTCTGTCCCGGCTGGCTGTCCTGTCACTCTTCAATGCTCTGCCATAGGGCCCACCGCACTACAGTACCAATGGTTTGAAGGCAAGGAGGAGGTAAGCAATGTTATTTTTGGTCTCCTAATTTGAGGAAGGACATCCTTGTGATTGAGGCAGTGCAGCGTAGGCTCACGAGATTGATCCCTGGGGTGGCGGGACTGTCATATGAGGAAAGATTGAAAAGACTAGGCTTGTATTCACTGGAGTTTAGAAGGATGAGAGGGGGGGGGGGGGGATCTTATTTAAACATATAAAATTATAAAAGGACTGGACAAGCTAGATGCAGGAAAAATGTTCCCAATGTTGGGCGAGTCCAGAACCAGGGGCCACAGTCTTAGAATAAAGGGGAGGTCATTTAAGACTGAGGTGGGAAAAAACTTTTTCACCCAGAGAGTTGTGAATTTGTGGAATTCCCTGCCACAGAGGGCAGTGGAGGCCAAGTCACTGGATGGATTTAAGAGAGAGTTAGATAGAGCTCTAGGGGCTAGTGGAGTCAAGGAATATGGGGAGAAGGCAGGCGCGGGTTATTGACAGGGGACGATCAGCCATGATCACAATGAATGGCGGTGCTGGCTCGAAGGGCCGAGTGGCCTCCTCCTGCACCTATTTTCTATGTTTCTATCTTTCTATTTGTTATTTGACTCAGAATGTCTCCAGATCCATTAAACCGTGATCTATTTTGCTTCATCGTCAACCATTCACTGCGCACGTTGGAGATCAAGTGTGGATACAGGGTCTTCGGCCCGCCAAATCCGTTCCGACCAGCAATCGGCCCGTTCACTGGCACTACCCTATGCAGTAGGGACAATTTGCAATTTTACCGAAGCCAATTTACCTTCAAACCTGCACGCCTTATGAGTGTGGGGGGGGTGGGGGGGGGGAGGGAGAACGTACAAACTCACTACAGACAGAGGCCGTAGTCAGGATCGAACCTGGGCCTCTGGCGCTGTGAGGCAGCAACTCTACCGCTGCGCCACCGTGCCGCCTCCTTTTCGACTATGTTTCTGAGTAAATGAAAGCACCTCATCTCCCACTGCTTCTGCCCAACAATGAACATTGCGATGCCTCACCAGTCTAAACCATGTGAAGGTTTTGATGAAGCTTATTTCAAATACACTTTTGCTTTTCCATAGTGGCCATCACTTATAATCATAAACTTACATCTCACCCAACCCACATAATGCCTTTAACATTCTCCAAATTGTCCAAAGAGTAATGAAATTAATTTGCCGCTATTTAGTTTAGTTTAGTTTATTGTCACGTGTACTGAGGTACAGTGAAAGGCTTTTTGTTGTCTGCTAACCAGTCAGTGAAAAGACTGTACATGACTGCAATCTAGTTGTCCACCGTGTACAGATACAGAATAAATGGTATAACGTTTAGTGCAAGATTAAATCCAATTAAAGATAGCTTAAAGGTCTCCAGTGAGGTAGATGGGGTACAATGAGAACTGCACTCTGAGACAACGGTTCAGTTGCCTGATAATAACTCGGAAGAAACTGTCCCTGAATCTGGAGGTGTGCGTTTTCACATTTCTGTGCCTTTAACATTAGTAAATTAAACAACATTCGATGATGTTCACAATTTGACCCGGGTTCAATCCTGCCCTCAGCTGCTGACTGTGTGGAGTCTGCATGTTCTCCTTGTGACTGTGTGTGGGTTTCCTCTTGGTTCTCTGGTCTCCTCCCACTGTCATCTGAAAGACAAGCGGGATTGTAGGCTAATTGTCCCCCTGTACATTGCTCCCAGTGTGAAGGGAGTGGATGGGGAAAGTGAGATGAAGTAGTACTAGGGTGAACGGGTCATCCATGCTCGGCATGGACTCTCTGGGACAGTTTCCGTGCTGTATCTCTAAGCTAAGATTACAACTTTCTTTCAAAGAGACGGTCCTGAATTTCAATGACTGTTGACCGTGGAGCTGTTCCAGTCCTACTTAATTCACTAAGTCTACTCAGCCGAGTTTGTGGTAGACGGCTGTAAATGAATGAGTTCATGCCTCCGAGGCTCATTTCCGCCCCTTGTCCTCTCCGAAGTTGCATAAATTAAGGAAAATCTTGGCAAGGTGCAGCTTTGCCTGGGTCTGCCCGGAACTCTAGTTGCACAGATGACAGAAAGCTACAATTAACTCGTTATCACCTAGCCCACAGCCAACAATGGAGCATTGTGAGCTCCACATTTCCTTGATTTTCATTGCTTTCTGCAAATCGTCCATTCATTGTCCTGCGTACTGATCATATCTCTCATTTCCCTTACCCCTGACTCTCAATCTGAAGAAGGGTCTCCACCCGAAACGTCACCTATTCCTTATCTCCAGAGATGCTGCCTGTCCCGCTGAGTTACTCCAGCATTTTGTGCCAGTCTTTGGTTTAAACCAGCATCTGCAGTTCCTCCCCTACACACAGTATCATTTGAAGTGTTGGCTTGGGATTTCTGTTCTGAAGGGCCAGCCCAGCATGTAGTGACAGGACCTTTTCTTTGCTGTAGACATTGACTTTTGAGATACAGAGCAGAAACAGGCCCTTCGGCCCACCGATTCCACGCCTACCACCATATACTAGCGCTATCCTACACACTAGGGGCTTTTTATTATAGTTTACCGAAACCATATAACCTGCAAACCGACATGTCTTTGGAACGTGGGACGAAACCGGAGCACCAGAAGGAAACCCACATGGTCACTGGGAGAACGTACAAACTCCGTACAGACAGCACCCATGGTCAGGATCGAACACTGGTCTCTTGAGCTGTGAGGCAGCAACTCTACCGCTGTGCCACTGTGACAATGTCCTGACCAAATGTATAAATAGAGCCTGTTGCACAGCTTATTCCAATCGGTTAGTTTTACAGGAAACGTCATCTCTCCTCAAAAGTACCTACCTCTAGAGACGATGCAACTCCCTGTATCCACACAAACAACACACAGCCTGCATTTGTGCAAGGCACAAAACTGTTAACAAAGGCACGAATATTAGAACAGGTCAGTAAAGTCTTCATCGTGTGATTTTAAGATTAGTCTTAAAGGAGGGCAGAGCAGTGGAAAGACCTGAGATGCCCCAGGCAAGCACATTGACCACGTGGGTTTTCTCCGGGAGCCCCGGTTCCGACGACACACTTATTAGACTTGCTGCACGGTTGCTGCCTTACAGCGCCGGAGACCCGGGTTCGATCCTGACCATGAGTGCTGTCTGTACGGAGTTTGTACGTTCTCCCCGTGACCTGCGTAGGTTTTCTCCAAGATCTTCGCTTTCCTCCCACACTCCAAAGACGTACAGGTTTGTAGGTAAATTGCCTTGGTGTAAATGTAAATTTCCCCTAATGTGTGTAGGGTAGTGTTAATGTGCGGGGATCGCTGGTCGGCGCGGACCCGGTGGGCCGAAGGGCCTGTTTCCGCGCAGTCTCTAAATGAACTAAAACCAAACCTCACTTAGAATAAACTGAAAATCTCCATGTAACATCTGTATTATTGACGAGTCTGAGGCTGTTGTGGTATGAAGTTCCTCATAGCGAAGGCACGTTTAACTAACTGGATTTTCTATCACTTCTTTCCTCTCCTGCTGTACATATAACTGGCTGAGTTAAAACATCAAGCCTAGGATTACGCAAGGGTGATAACTTTTCTGAATCAAGTGGGTAAAGTAGGCAGCACAGTGGCGCAGCGGTAGATCTGCTGCCTTTCAGCGCCAGAGACCCGGGTTCAATCCTGACTACGGGTGCTTGTCTGTACGTTCTCCCCGTGACCTGCGTGGGTTTTCTCCCTGATCTTCGGTTTCCTCCCGCACTCCAAAGACGCGCAGGTTTGTAGGTTAATTGGCTTGGTATAAAAGTAAAATTGTGTCAGGTACTGTTAATGTGCAGGAATCGCGGGTCAGTGTGGACTCAGTGGGCTAAAGGGCGCTGTTTCTCTAGAGAGAGTTAGATAGAGCTCTGGAGTTTAGAAGGATGAGAGGGTATCTCATCGAAACATTTAAGATTGTTAAGGGCTTGGACACACTAGAGGCAGGAAACATGTTCCCGATGTTGGGGGAGTCCAGAACCAGGGGCCACAGTTTACGAATAAGGAGTAAGCTATTTGGAACGGAGATGAGAAAACACTTTTTCTCACAGAGAGTGGTGAGTCTGTGGAATTCTCTGCCTCAGAGGGCGGTGGAGGCGGGTTCTCTGGATGCTTTCAAGAGAGAGCTAGATAGGGCTCTTAAAAATAGCGGAGTCAGGGGATATGGGGAGAAGGCAGGAGCGGGGTACTGATTGTGGATGATCAGCCATGATCACATTGAATGGCGGTGCTGGCTCGTAGGGCCGAATGGCCTACTCCTGCACCTATTGTCTGTTGTCTATTGCCATAACCTAAACTAAACTAAATGGAGAAAAGGCACATGATATAATGGGTTTTATGAATGGTTTAATGGACTCTGGGTCCCTGTGTCCCAGTGGTACAGATGAGTAGTTTGTTGGCACAATTGCCAAGTAGGACCATAAGACATTGGAGCAGAATTAGGTCATTCTGCCCATGGAGCCAACTCAACCATTCCATCGTGGCTTATCTATTTTTCTCTCTCAACCCCATTTTCCTGCTGCGTAACTGTAAACTTTGGAGCTCTTGCTAGTGAAAAAATGGACTGAGATGAGCTAATGTTTAGAGGTGGGCAAGCACCCCCATGGCAAAGCATCACTTTCACTTCGACACTGCCATCAACATTTCCATTCCATTTCCGACTCTAGAACCTGTTCTATTTTAGCTGCTTCAAGATCACCAGCCTTTAGGCAATAGAAACATAGAAACATAGAAAATAGGTGCAGGAGAAGGCCATTCGGCCCTTCAAGCCAGCACCGCCATTCATTGTGATCATGGCTGATCGTCCCCTGTCAATAACCCGTACCTGCCTTCTCCCCATATCCCTTGATTCCACTAGCCCCTAGAGCTCTATCTAACTCTCTCTTAAATCCATTCAGTGATTTGGCCTCCACTGCCCTCCGTGGCAAGGAATTACATAAATTCACAACTCTCTGTGTGAAAATGTTTTTTTCTCACCTCAGTCTTAAATGGCCTCCCCTTTATTCTAAGCCTGTGGCCCCTGGTACTGGACTCGCCCAACATTGGGAACATTTTTCCTGCATCTAGCTTGCCCAGTCCTTTTATAATTTTATATGTTTCTATAAGATCCCCCTCATCCTTCTAAACTCCAGTGAATACACGCCTAGTCTTTTCAATCTTTCCTCGTATGACAGTCCCGCCATCCCAGGGATTAATCTCGTGAACCTACGCTGTACTGCCTCAATGACAAGGATGTCCTTCCTCAAATAGTGCTGTATTTAATTTGCTTGCCTGGTTGGTCGCATTTTGGACTGAGTTTAACCCAAGCTACTGTGAAATGCCATTAACTTCTTCACACAGAGGGTGGTGGGTATATGGACCAAGCTGCCAGTTGGTGTTTTTGTTCAAGAAGGAACTACAGATGCTGGAAAATCGAAGGTAGACAAAAGTGCTGGAGAAACTCAGCGGGTGCGGCTGCATCTATGGAGCGAAGGAAAGAGGCAACGTTTCGGGACGAAACGTTGGCTATTTCCTTCGCTCCATCGATGTTGCCGCACCAGATGATGATTTTGTTTTGTTTAGATTCGTTTTGAGATACAGCGCAGAAACAGGCCCTTCGGCCCACCGAGTCCACGCCGACCAGCGATCCCTGCACATTAGCACACACTAGGGACAATTTAACATTCATACAAAGCCAATTAACCTAGAAACCTGTACGTCTTTGGAGTGTGGGAGGAAACCGAAGATCTCGGAGAAAACCCACGCGGTCAGGGGGAGAACGTGCAAACTCCGTACAGACAGAACCCGTAGATAGGATCGAACCCGGGTCTCTGGGGCTGTAAGCGCAGCAAGGCAGCAACTCTACCACTGCACCTCTGTGTAATGAGGTGGGTACAATAACAGGATTTAAAAGACATTTGGACAGGTACATGGATAGAAAAGGTATCGAAGAATATGGGCCAAATGCAGGCAAATGTGACGAGCTTCAACATCTTGGTCAGCTTGGACAAGTTGGGCCGTGGGGCTTCTTTCAACATGAATAATCCATCCCTCCAGAGATGTTGCCTGTCCCACTGAGTTTTAGTTTAGTTTAGAGATACAGTGCGGAAACAGGCCCTTCGACCCACCGAGTCCGCGCCGACCAGTAATCCCCATACACTAGCACTATCCAACACACTACAATTTTACCAAAACCAACAAACCTATACGTCTTTGGGATGTGGGAGGAAACCGGTGCACCCGGAGAAAACCCACGTGGTCACGGGGAGAACGTACAAGCTCCGTACAGACAGCACCTGTGCTCAGGACCGAACCCGGGTCTATGGTTCTGTAAAGCAGCAAATCTATTATGTACAGTCTAGACTGGAGAGGAAGTTCAGACTGAAGTCATGCCGGCTGCTCCATATCTCGTAGCAGTCGAGACGCTCAAAGTGCAGTTAGACACAAAATGCTGGAGTCAGGCAGCCAAAGGAATAGGTGACGTTTCGGGTCGAAAGCTGAAGAAGGGTCTCAACCCGAAACATCACAGTTTAAGGATAAGGGGGAAATCTTTTAGGACCGAGATGAGGAAAACATTTTTCACACAGAGAGTGGTGAATCTCTGGAATTCTCTGCCACAGAAGGTAGTTGAGGCAAGTTCATTGGCTATATTTAAGAGGGAGTTAGATGTGGCCCTTGTGGCTAAAGGGATCAGGGGATATGGAGAGAAGGCAGGTACAGGATACTGAGTTGGATGATCAGCCATGATCATATTGAATGGCGGTGCAGGCTCGAAGGGTGGAATGGCCTACTCCTGCACCTATTTTCTATGTTTCTATGTCACCTATTCCTTTTCTCCAGAGATGCTGCCTGACCCGCTGAGTTACTCCAACATTTTGTATCCATCTTCGGTGTAAACCAGCATCTGAGGTTCCTTCCCATTCATGGTTAGGATGCCTAGTTACTCATCAAAATTCCCCCTTTGGCTCAAAATAGTTTAACATTCAACTTTGTCATTTTGTGTCTATCTTCGGTGTAAACGAGCATTTGTAATTCCTTCCCACGCAACCTAATTAATTTGAAGACCTTTGGGACATCATTCTGGGCATCATGTTATTGCAAAGATGTTGTCAAGCTGGAAAGGGTACAGAGAAGATTTACAAGGATGTTGCCAGGACTCGAGGGTCAGAGCTGTTGGGAAAGGTTGAGTAGGCTGGTACTTTATTCCTTGGAACGCAGATGAAGGGTAATCTTATGAAGGTGTATAAAATCATGAGAGGAAAAGATCGGGTAGATGCAGAGAGTCTCTTGCTCAGAGCAGGGGAATCGAGGACCAGAGGACATAGGTTTAAGATGAAGGGGAAAAATTCAATAGGAATTGGAGGGGTAGCTTCTTACACACAAAGGTGGGTGTATGGATCGAGCTACCAAAAGAGGTAGTTGAGGCAAGGAACCACACCATCCTGGCCACACACTCATCTCCCCGCTGCCTTCAGGTAGAAGGTACAGGAGCCTGAAATCTGCAACATTCAGGTTCAGGAATAGCTGCTTCCCCACAGCCATCAGGCTATTAAACTCAACTCAAACAAAGCTCTGAACATTAATAGCCCATTGGCCTTTATCTGATTATTTATGTGTGTGTGTATATATATATATATATCTATCTATTCTATTCTTATCTATCTATCTATCTATCTATCTATCTATCTATCTATCTATATCTATCTATCTATCTATCTATCTAATATATAAAACTGTGCCTGTCGCCTGCCATCCGTCGGGCTGCCTTTCTTCCTTTTGATTAGTTTCCATCGTGTGATGTCACAATGCCCAATGCTCGCAGATGTCCAATCACAATGCCCAATGCTCGCAGATGTCCAATCGGAATGGATCCATTTACATGGACGGCTGCCGGCTGCATTTCTTCCTTTGATTCACTGCAACTCCGAAACCAGACGCAGAATCGCCGACATCTTTTCCATTTCGGTAGAGATTTCACTTTTCTTTCTAAGTATCCGCTCCTCATTACATTTCGTCGTGTTTAAGTGCACGTTTTTAATCAAATCCCCCCCCCCCCCCCCCATATTTCAAAAATAAACTGGCTTCTCACCCATAGAAGCAGCCCCAGCCCCAGCCCCTGGTGAACGTTCCATCGTGTGATGTCACAATGCCCAATGTTCACATATGCCCAATCGGAACTTAAGAGGGAGTTAGATGTGGCCCTTGTGGCTAAAGGGATCAGGGGGTATGGAGAGAAGGCAGGTACAGGATACTGAGTTGGATGATCAGCCATGATCATATTGAATGGTGGTGCAGGCTCCAAGGGCCGAATGGCCTACCCCTGCACTTAATTTCTATGTTTCTATGCTTCCCTCTCCTCACCCCTCTCCCTCTCCCACCCATCCCTCTCTCCCCCACCCCCCTTCCCTCTCTACTCCACCCCCTTCCCTCTCTCCCCCCGCCCCCTTCCCCTACCCCTCTGTCCCTCTTCCACCACTCCCCCTACCCCCTCCCTCCCCACTCTTTCCACTTCTCTCCCCTTACTCCACCCTCTCCCTCCCGCCCACCCCTCTCTCTTCCCCTCCCTTTCCCTCTCTCCCCCACCCCTTCCTCTTACCCCTCTGTTCCTCTTCCACCACTCCCCCGTCCCTCTTCCACCACTCCCCGCTACCCCTCTACCCTCTACCCCTCCCTCCCTCCCTCCCACTCCTCTCCCCCTCTCCCTGCTCCTCATCCCTCCCCCACCCCCCTTCCCTCTCTCCCCCAACCCCCCTTCCTCTCTAACCCCACCCCCTTCCCTCTCCCCCCGCACCCTTCCCGCTACCCCTCTGTCCCTCTTCCATCACTCCCACTACCCCTCTCCTCCTCCCTCCCCACTCTTCCACTTCTCTCCCCCTTCCCCCTCCTCTCTCCCCACTCCTTCCCCTCTCTCCCCCCCCACCCCTCTCCCCTCCCGCCATCCTCCATCCTCCCCCTCCTCCCATCCCCCCTCCCCCACGTCTCTCTCCTCCCGATCCCCCTCTCTCACCTCCTACCCCGCTCTCCTTTCCCTCCCAAATCTGTCCCGTTTCCTCTTCCTCCTCCTCTCCCCTCCCACCCCTCTTCTCACCTCCCCTCCCCCTACCTGTGTGTTTGGGGGGTGGTTAATGTGAGTGTGATGCCGCAGCCCCCCTTTCTATGTTTCCCTCTCATCACCCCTCTCCCTCTCCCACCCATCCTTCTCTCCCCCACCCCCCTTCCCTCTCTACCACCACACCCTTCCCCCTACCCCTCTGTCCCTCTTTCACCACTCCCCCTACCCCTCCCTCCCCACTCTTCCACTTCTATCCCCTTACCTCACGCCTCTCCCACCCCCACCCCTCTCTCTTCCCCTCCCTTCCCCTCTCTCCCCCACCCCTTCCCCTACCCCTCTGTCCCTCTTCCACCACTCCCCCGGCTCTCTTCCTCCACTCCCGCTACCCCCTCAACCCCCTCCCTCCCTCCCCCTCTTCCACTTCTCTCCCCCTTCCTCCTCCCCCTCTCCCTCTCCTCACCCCTCTCCCTCTCCCATCCCTCTCTCCCCCACCCCCCTTCCCTCTCTACCCCCACCCCCTTCCCTCTCCGCCCCCACCCCCTTCCCCCTAGCCTCCGTCCCTCTTCCATCACTCCCCCTACCCCTCTCCCTCACTACCTCCCCACTCTTCCACTTCTCTCCACCTTCCCCTCCACTCTCCCTCCCCACTCTTTCCCCTCTCTCCCCCACCCCTCTCCCCCTCCCTCCCTCCCTCCTCCCCACCTTCCCCACCCCCCCTCCCCCACATCTCTCTCCTCCCCATCTCTCACCCCCTACCCCGCTCCTCCTTTCCCTCCCAAATCTATCCTGTTTCCTCCTCCTCCTCTCCCCTCCCTCCCTCTTCTCACCCCCCCCCCCCCCCCCAAACGCCGTTGGGGAAACAGACCCAACGGGTCTGCACTTGGTCTAGTATACTATTAAAACTCTGTGGCTGCCGCCTGCTGTCCGCTGCGCCTGCTGTCCGGCTGCCTTTCTGCCTTTGATTCATTGCCACGCCGAATCCAGACGCTCAATCGCCGAGATCTTTTCCATTTCGGTAGAGATTTCACTTTTCTTTCTAAGTATCCGCTCCTCATTACATTTCGTCGTGTTTAAGTACACGTTTTTAATCAAATCCTTCTTCCCCCCCCCCCCCCCCCCCCACTCACTCATTTTGTCGCCTCCTGCTGGCCAGTGACCATAACGGCTGCTGGCGCCCGCATCTCGCCTCAAAGACGCCATTTAAAAACAGCCGCACTGCTCATTCCTGAGCCGCTTGAGTTGGAGGACCACGTCTCCCGTGGGGGCTACGGGTAGGGAACGGCTGCGTTGGGGGAGCAGACCCAACGGGTCTGCCCTTGGTCTAGTATATATATATATTCAATGGTATATGGACACACTGATATGTTCTGTATTTATTCATGCCTACTATATTCTGTTGTGCTGAAGCAAAGCAAGAATGTCATTGTCCTATCTGGGACACATGACAATAAACTCTCTTGAATATCTTGAATCTTGACTATCGGACATTTAAAAACAGTTACATGGATAGGATAGGTTTGCTGCCTAATGCAGGCAGGTGGGACTAGTGTGGCTTGGACATGTTGGCTGATGTGGGCAAGTTGGGTCGAAGTGCCTGTTGCCATGCTGTATCACTATGACTATTGTGTGGATATTGGAAACTATAAAGATACGACAAAAAAAGCTCTCCCCCCTCCCACTCAACTTCCCTTCCTCTTTATGATAGTCACGAGATAAATCTTGTATGTTTTGTTTTGCGTGATGTCAAAACTAGAGTAAAGTTGACGTTTAATGAGGAAGGAATTCTCTGCCTCAGATGGCAGTGGAGGCCAATTCTCTGGATGATTTCACGAGAGAGTTAGATAGAGCTCTTAAAGATAGCGTAGTCAGGGGATATGGTGAGAAGGCAGGAACGGGGTACTGATTGTGGATGATCACAGTGAATGGCTGATCACAGCTGGCTTGAACGGCCGAATGGCCTACTCCTGCACCTATAGTTTATTGTCTATTTTAACCAGATAGTTGTGTTAGAGCACTGAATGCCTGAATACAACAAGTAAAAAACTCAAAGATAGGGACCCAAGATTTAATTGTAATTAAACAATTTTTAATTTTCTAATAATTAGCTATAAGGAGAGGTTGTCTGAACTTGGATTGTTTTCTGTGGCTGAGAGGAAACCTGGGTAGAGTATATATAGTTTAGTTTAGAGGTACAGCACGGAAACAGGCCCTTCGGCCCACCGAGCTCACTTCGACCAGCGATCCCCGCACACTAACACTATCCTACACACACTAGGGACAATTATAATTACAATTACACCAAGCCAATTAGCCTGCAAACCTGTACGTCTTTGGAGTGTGGGAGGAAATCGGAGCTCCCGGAGAAAACCCACGCAGGTCACGGGGAGAACGTACAAACTCCGTACAGACAGCACCTGTGTTCAGGACCAAACCTGGGTCTGTGGCGCTGTAAGGCAGCAACTCTACCGCTGCGCCTCCATGCCGCCCTATGGAAGGCATAGGGTGGACAGTCAGAACCTTTTTCCGAGGATGTGAAATGTCAAAGACTAGAGGGCAAAGCTTTAAATTGAGAGGACCAAAGTTTGAAGAAGAAGCACAGAGAAAGTCATTTTGTTCCACAAAAGGTGGTGGAATGTGATAGTTGGCATTGTGGTAGATGAGGCAGATATGAGAGTGGTACGTAGTGGAAAGATATTGGCAAGACTGAAGATGGACACAAAATGTTTCGAGTTGAGACCTTTCTTCAGACCCGAAACGTCACCTATTCATTTTCTCCAGAGATGCTGTCTGACCCGCTAAGTTACTCCAGCTTTTTGTGTCCAACTTCCGTTTAAACCAGCATCTGCAGCCCCTTCCTACACGTAAAGGCCTGGTCACACGGGGAACGTGCAAACTCTACACAGATGGGACCAGAGCTCAGGATTGAACACAGTTTTCTGGGACTGCTCAGGCAGAGATGAAAGTTAACCTGTCACGGCTGTTTCAGCACCATCGATTAAAAAAAAAGTGTCTGACGCAGTGTTGGCAATGAACCGTATCTCTCGTATCTACACCTTAGCCTTCCATATCCCTCGTTCCCCTCTCCCCTGACTTTCAGTCTGAAGAAGGTGTCTCGACCCGAAACGTCACCCATTCCTTCTATACAGAGAATCTGCCTGTCCACATGCCTGAGTTACTCCAGCATTTTGTGTCTTATCTTCTGGTAAGATACATACAGGACCACATCAGAAGGGAGTTTGATATACCTGCCTTGGTGGAGGTGTCAATTTACCAAAGAACGGCAGGCTCATAGCCTGATATTACTAATGGTGAGCAAGTTTCTCTGATGCTTGGCATAAAGCTATTGTAAGTCTGCCTTTCCCCATACGCCACCTCAGCATAGTGGCACGCGGAAATTCCCAATGATGCCACGATTACTCATAGACTCAGCAACTGGGTCGAGGCATGCTGCTTTAATTATGTGAATTCCCCCCCCCCCCCCCACCGCAAGTGTATATGGATTTAAAAATAATCAATGAGCTAACTTTTAAAGGAATTAAAATACTTTCCTTAAAGGGCACATTTCACAATCGCAAGGCATCCATAAATGTACACATCCAACAAATTGTGTAGGAAGGAACTGCAGATGCTGGTTTAAACCTAGAGTAGGCACAAAGTACTGGAGTAACTCAGCGGGACCTCTGGAGAGAAGGAATGGGTGGCCTTTCGGGTCGAGACCCTTCTTCATCCAAGTTTCGAAGCAGAATCCTTCATGTAAATAATTCACTCCCTCAAATAAATAGTAGCAACAAGGAACTGCAGATGCTGGTTCACAAAACAAAAACACACAAAGTGCTGGAGTAACTCAGCAGGTTCAGGCAGCATCTCTGGAGAACATGAACAGGTGATGTTTTGTGTTGGAGACCCTTGTTCAGATTGATTCTCCCACTTGACCTAAAAAGTAATTTGAGTTTCACTGTACCTTAATTGGTACACGTGACATTAAATTGACCATTGAACCTTTGAAAGGTGACCCATCCATGTTCCCCAGAGAAGCTGCCTGACCCACTGAGTTACTCCCGCACTCTGACTTTTTTTCCCCCCTCTGTAATATTTTCGTGAAGCCAACTTTTTATTGAAGGGTGGAAGGCTTATTGCTCCTGTTTTCGAGCCACATTGATGTTGTCTGTCAAGCCATATGTACAGCACCTCGAGCGTTCCATCAAAACCTATCAAGAACACGAGAATAGGAGCAGGAGTAGGCCACTCGGCCCCTCAAGCCTATCCTACCATTCAGTATAATCAGGGCTGATCTACCCTTGGCCTCAACCTCTCCACTGAGCTGGTCCCTCGTGGCCTCAATTCCAACATCTTTCAAAAATGAGTCTACTTCCGCTTTCAATGAGGCCAATGATCGCAGCTGTCTTGGGTCAAAAATTCCAGAGATTTACCACAGAGGTGAGAAGTTCAAGTTCAAATTTATTGTCACATGCACCAATTGAGGTAGAGTGATATTTGAGTTACCATGCAGCCATACACAGTGAAACGTAACAATACACACAGCCACATAAAATGAAATTTAACATAAACGTCCACCACAGCGGGATCCACATTCCTCACTGTGATGGAAGGTGGTGAAGTTCAATCATCTTCCTCTTTGTTCACCCGTGGTCGGGGCCGTTGAACGCTCCGCATCTTACCACCAATCGGCCACACCACACCCCACCGTGCCCCAATCTTGCAGCAATGATCCTTGTTCAAGACTTTCCCGTGACTTTTTGGAATTCACACACAATAAAGGGCCTGTCCCACGAGCATGCGACCTGCATGCGGCAAGCGCGACCAAACCGGAAGCGGGGGCCGCGCGGTGGTCGAGTGAGTGACGTGAAGTTCGAGCGAAGTCCGCGGGAAGTTCGTGCGTGACGTACACCGTCAAGATGTGCGTACGGCGTCGAGACGCTGCGCACGTCCGTCGAAGCGACTGCGGGCTGGCAGGCCGTTGCCAGGCGTAATGTTTGAACACGGTCAGTTTTTCGGAGCCCCGCGCGATGTCGGGACCAGCTCCACACAACTCCATACGGCTCCGGCGATCGAAGTGGGACTGGCCCCGCGAGGCCGTAAGGCTCAAGCGACCACGTTAGGTCGCGCTTGCCGCATGGAGTCGCATGCTCGTGGGACAGGCCCTTAACACCTAGATCCTTATTTTAATTCAATTCATCGGAACTTTACCCATTTTTAGTGTCTTTCCATTTAGATGATGATCTTTTTTTTTCTGGGACTGAGGAAGGGTTCACCCGAAATGACACCTATTTCTTTTCTCCAGAGATGCTGCCTGACCCACTGAGTTGCTCCAGCACTTAGTGTCTATCTTTGGCATAAACCAGCATCTGCAGTTTCCTGTGGAGGAAGGAACTGCAGATGCTAGTTTAAAACTAAGACAGACACAAAAAGCTGGAGTAACTCCGCGGGACAGCCAGCATCTTTGGAGAGAAGGAATGGGTGACGTTTAGGGCCAAGACTCTTCTTCGGACTGAGAGTTTGGGGCGAGGGAGACACGGAGATAAGGAAGGGTACGGTGTGAAAACGAGACATCAATGGGGATGGGGATCAAGGCAAATGTAGAATAGATCGTTGTTAGCTGGGGGAAGGTGACAATGAAGCACACAGAGATAAAATTTGACAACGAAGGAAATGGGTCTCGACCCGAAACATCACCCATTCCTTCTCTCCAGAGATGCTACCTATCCCGCTGAGTTACTCCAGCATTTTGTCTCTATCTGCTGCTCCTTCCTACACAATCAGTTTTATTTTATTCATCTTGACAAAGTGCATGACCTCACACTTTCCAACGTTAAACTTAATTTGCTGAATTCACACCCGCTCACTCACTCTAACTATATCTGTCACTATCTATATCTTTCACTATCAATAGCCCACTGCACAGTTACAATATCCTCCTCATTGCAATATGTTTTTCCATCTATTTTGATGTTGTCACCAATCCTGGGTACCATACATTCCTCCCTGGCCTCTAAGTCACTGCATTAATAACTGAGGGCCATGAACTGATCCCTGGGTTAATCTATTAGTTGCATCCTCCAACCTGAAAACGACCCATCTATTCCACACCTCTCTATTTTCTAAGCGTCAACCAGTTTTCAATGTTATCCCATTCAGCCCATAAGGGACAAAAGTTTAGGGGTAACATGAGGGGGAACTTCTTTACTCAGAGAGTGGTAGCTGTGTGGAATGAGCTTCCAGTGGAAGTGGTGGAGGCAGGTTCGATTTTATCATTTAAAAATAAATTGGATAGGTATATGGACGGGAAAGGAATGGAGGGTTATGGTCTGAGTGCAGGTAGATGGGACTAGGTGAGAGTAAGTATTTGGCACGGACTAGAAGGGCCGAGATGGTTTCTTCAGCCCACTGTGTCCGAGCCGGCCAGCGATCCCAGTTCACTACCCTACACACTAGGGACAACTTATCAATTTTACCAAAGCCAATTAACCTGCAAACCTGTAAGTCTCAGGAATGTGGGAGGCAACCGGAGCACCCGTAGAAAACCCACATGGTCGCGGGGAGAACGTACAAACTCCATACAGACAACACCCGTAGTCAGGAGCAAACCAGGGTCTGTAAGCATTGTAACGCAGCAGCTCTGTCAGAAGGAATGGGTGACGTCTCAGGTCGAGACCCTTCTTCCGACTGAAGAAAGGTCTCGACCCGAAAGGTCAGCCATTCCTTATCTCCAGAGATGCTGCCTGTCCCGCTGAGTTACTCCAGCATTTTGTGGTCTATCTTCGGTGTAAACCAGCATCTGCAGTTCCTTCCGTCAACAAAGTAGTTATGCCTTCTCTCAGTTTTCTTTGTTTTGACTTATCCAGACCTCTAAATATCCCATCTGGCCTGATATTACTGAAACAAGTTCCTGCAAACGTCCTGCTAGAAACCAGTATTGCCCAAGAAATAACAGGAATCCAGTGTTAACCTTTGACCTGCTTCCTATATATATGAGAAAACAGGCTGTGTTTTTTCCTGTAGATACTGAACACAGTTTTTCATTTGGCACCTGTTCACTGCCAAGTTTTTTTATTTCACTATTGACCATAAACTGAGTATACTCGGAGGTGGCACTGAACAGGTTCAAAGTAATCAAAATGTGTGGGAAGGAACTGCAGATGCTGGTTTAAACCGAAGATAGACATAAAAATGCTGGAGTAACCCAGCGGGACAGGCAGCATCTCTGGAGAGAAGGAATGGGTGACGTTTCGGCTCGCGACCTTTCTTCTGACTACAAACCTACAAGCCCACACAACTTTGGGATGGGGGAAGAAACCGGAGAACCCGGACGAAACCTACGCGGTCAAAGGGCGAGCGTATAAACTCAACACAGACAGCATCCGAGGTCAGGATTGAAATTGGGTCTCTGGCCGTGTCAGGCAGCAGCTCCAACAGCTAAAACCAATTGGTAATATGTCCCAGTATACTTTTAATGGAGGTTCATCGATTTATTACAAGTATAATATGATACAACATAAATCTGGTAATTAGCCGTTTCAGATTTAAAAAAAAATTTTGTTACATTGAAAAAAGATTAGAATAAGAAAAAGAAGTTAGATAGTAAAAGATAGAAAGATGTGAAATATATAGTGTGTGAAAAAAGAAAACGAGTAAATGAAGAAAGTTGAGAGAGAAAATAGAGAAAAGAAAATAAAATAAAAAAGAAAAGGAGATCATTATTTATAATCTTGACCAACCCTCGTCCAGTCCTGAAACAGTTATTTTTTACAATTGTGTTGCACCAAATGATTCCAAAAAAAGTTTCAGAACTGGGTGAGGGGTGTGGAAAGATATGAAGTAGGTATATTCCTTTTCTGTTCTGTTTTTTCTTTTCTTTTTTTTTAAATTTTCCTTCCCTTCCCCCCTTTCTATTAAATTTCTTTTTTTTTGCTCTTCCTTTCTGGTCTTCTCTTTTTTTCAACATCTCGATGGGCTCTTTCTCTCTATCTTTCCACAAATTACTAATTGTTAACTTCTGGGGCCTACACATTAACTTTCCTTAATCTCTTCTTTTCTTGTGTCTATTATTTTTATATTGTTAAATTTAAAACAAGAAGTGGTACACAAAATGTATTATGTTATATGCCATGGTTTATACGATTGTACATTGCTTCTAATAAAAATATTTTAAAAATATATATATATATATTTTAATGGAGGCACTCTCTGGAATACACACTGCTATTTTAGCAAAGAGTTGACCTTTGTAACAACTTTTAACTCGTGGTTCTCAAATGGAAGAAAACATAATTAAAACACAAGGTACACAAAAAAGCTGGAGAAACTCAGCGGGTGCAGCAGCATCTATGGAGCGACGGAAAAAGGCAACGTTTCGGGCCGAAACGGTGCCTTCGCTCCATAGATGCTGCTGCACCCGCTGAGTTTCTCCAGCTTTTTTGTGTACCTTCGATTTTCCAGCATCTGCAATTCCTTCTTAAACACTTTGTAATAATTAAAACACATATTATTAACAGGCGATTTAGTATTCTTCACTCTAGGCAGCTGTGACTTTAGCTGCCAAGCCCCTGTCTCATGAACTCTGTCCAAATCACTGCCATCTGAGCACTTCCCTTTACTCCTTATCCATTCCGTTTAAAAACTCATCTGTTTGATGAAGTCTTGTTCAGCTTGCCAGGCATATCCTAGCCCCGAAGAAGGGTCAGGTTGGTGTGACCCGTTGAAATCCCCAGGTCACCCTGACAGCGCTGGCCGATGCTCTTCGATGGTCTTCCTCTGAGCTTCTTTCTCTGTTGGTTTCAGATCACCGGGGCCACCCAGTCGGTGCTTGTCATTGACGCTGAGAAGAGCGGAGTTTATGTGTGCCGTGTGAATGACGAACAAAACCAATGTGTGTTCAGCAACTGGGCAAAGGTCAAAGTTCATTTTGTCAAATCTGGTAAAAAGCTTTTTTATAATTGGTTCCCATCGAACTTAATGTTTAGTTTTGTTTTAGTTAAGCTTAGAGATACAGCTGAGAAACAGGCCCGCTGACCAGCGATCCCCGCACACCTACACTATCCTACACACACTGGGGACAATTTACAATCATACCAAGCCAATTAACCTACAAACCTGCACGTCTTTGGAGCTTCTGTGCAGTTTCTCATTGATGAGCTGGGTGGGGAGCAGTTTGCCAGTGGGACAATGCATGTTGTCAATTGTCCCGCTGAGTTACTCCAGCTGTTTGTGTCTATCTTCAGTTTGAACCAGCCTCTGCAGTTACTTCCTCCACAGTACTATTTATACAATGCTTAATTCTCCAGCGCGCTGCCTCGAATGCTGCTCGCTGGGGGCAAACATGAGACATTTACTTAGACGTGTCAGCGTTGAATCCCCAACATTGATCCAGCTGGTCACTCCTTGTCCCAGCTCCCCCCATTCTTAGCTCTCCCTCAGCCCTCGGGCTCCTCCTCTTCCTTTCTCCTTACTTCTCCCTCCCCCCCCCCCCCCCCCCCACATCAGTCTGAAGAAGGGTTTTGGCCCGAAACGTTGCCTAAGTCCTTCGCTCCATAGATGCTGCTGCACCCGCTGAGTTTCTCCAGCATTTTTGTCTATCCCCAATCAGTACCCCATTCCTCAAGATATATGAAGCATGAAATTAAATTACATTGCTTCCAAGCCAATTAGCCTGCAAACCTGTACGTCTTTGGGGTGTGGGAGGGAACCGATGATCTCGGAAAAAACCCATGCAGGTCACAGGGAGAACGTACAAACTCCATGCAGGCAGCACCCATGGTCAGGATCGAACCCGGGTCTCTGGCGCTGTAAGGCAGCAACTCCAGTTGAGGCAAGTAACAAATATGTATTGAAGGGGAAACTTGGTACGCATCTAATGATAAGATAATATAATGTTATCGCCTTGCAGCTGAATCCTTGCAAGTGAAATACTTTGCCTCCGTTACAAATACTGTATTGTACTTTGATATATTCTATTGTGCATTGATGGCAGGGCTACCTCAGAACTGGCAAGGAGAGCTGGTGATTGGACTGCAGCCTGAACCCAGGAGGGTCAAAGTTGGTCAGAGAGCATCGCTGAAGTGTGTTGCGTTTGGAATCCCCGCTCCCTCATACCAGTGGTACAAAAATGGCATGCAGTTACCTCATCAAAACAAACGAGAATTGACAGTAAGTTGACTGTAACTATAGTTTCATCCTTGGTTAATGATCGAGGGTGCACGAATAAATGCTTCATCTGAATGCAGCTCCACTAAATGGGACATAGATCATGGTTTGTGATTACCGGTTGATTAGGCTGAAGCAGGTCCTGTGAGCAAATTTGGGCCCCATATCTGAGGAATGATGCGCTGGCTCTGGAGCGAGTCCAGGGGAGGTTTAAAGCCCTGTCCCACTGTACGAGTTCATTCCAAGAGTTCTCCCCGAGTTAGCCCTGTTTCGAACTCGGAGATTTACGGTAATGGGCGCTCGTAAGTACTCGGGGCTCTCGTGGACATTTTTCAACATGTTGAAACATCTTCACGAGTCTTCCCGTGCTTACCTGCCGTTAGCTAGTCTTCCCGAGTACCTGCCGTTAGCGTTACGAGCCACTAAGAGACGTCCCCGAGCTCCGACGTACCCACTACGTTCATTCTACGTGCTTACCACGAGTTTGATTTTTTTTTAAACTTGGGAGAGCTCTTGATCGTACAGTGGGCAGGGCAATCGCAAGAATGATCCCAGGAATCTGATGGAGATCAGGTAGAAGGCACAGGATCCTGCCTCAAAAAGGCTGGCAGTATCATCAAGGACCCACACCATCCTGGCCACACACTCATCTCCCTGCTACCTTCAGGTAGAAGGTACAGGAGCCTGAAGACTGCAACGACCAGGATCAGGAATAGCTACTTCCCCACAGCCATCAGGCTATTAAACCTGGCTCGGACAAAACTCAACATTAATAACCCATTATCTGTTATTTGCACTTTATCAGTTTATTTATTCATGTGTGTATATATTTATATAATGGTATATGGACACACTGATCTGTTTTGTATTCAATGCCTACTATGTTCTGTTGTGCTGAAGAAAAGCAAGAATTTCATTGTCCTATCAGGGACACATGACAATAAACTCACTTGAACTTGAGTGGGTTCGCATATGATGAGCGCTCAACAGCACAGCACTGAACTCGCTGGAGTTTAGAAGGTTGAGGTGGGAACCTCATTGAAACTTACAGAATAATGAAAGGCATAGATAGAGTGGATGTGGAGAGGATGTTTCCACTGGTAGGAGAGTCTAGCACCAGAGGTCATAGCCTCAGAATTAAAAGGCGCTCTTTTAGAAAGGAGGTGAGGAGAAACTTCCTTAGTCAGAGGGTAGTTAATCTGTGGAACTCATTGCCACAGGAGGCTGTGGAAGCCATGTCAGTGGATATTTTTAAGGCAGAGATAGACAAATTCTTGATTAGAACGGGTGTCAAGGGGTATGGGGAGAAGGCAGGAAAATGGGATTAGTTCAGCCATGATTGAATAGCGGAGTAGACTCAATGGGCCGAATGGCCTCATTCTACTCCTATAACATGAACTTGTAAGCTGCACTGAAGAGTGTGCCATATTTCATGCATTCATAAGTCATAGGTGCTGAATTAGGCCATTCGGGTCATCGAGACTAATCCATGGCTGATCTATCTTTCACTCTCAACCCCATTCTCCTGCCTTCTCCCCATAACCTTTGACACCCTTACAAATCAAGAACCTGTCAATCTCTGCTTTGAAAATATCCAACGACTTGGCCTCCAATTTGTCTGTGGCAATGAATTCCACAGATTCACCACCCTTTGACTAGAGAAATTCCTCCTCATCTCCTTTCCACAGGCATGTCCTTTCATACTTAATTTTATCAAATGTATCTATTTGTAATTTCAAAATCAACTCATAAATAGTCGTTATTAAGCCTTTCTGATAAGGGTTCAAATGTAATTTTTTTTCCAAAACTGCTTCTTAAATGCTGGGAAAGTATAGACAGCGCCCATATTCAGGATCGAACCTGGGTCCCTAGTGGATTTTCCCTAATGTGTGGGATAGAACTAGTATAGGGCCGATCGTTGGCCGGCATGCTGTCGGTGTGCCTGTTTTCATGCTGTATGTCTAATAGCTAAAGCCTAAATGGCCTGTCCCACCGGCATGCGATTGCATGCGTCTAGCGCGACCAAACGTGGTGGCTTGAGCCGTACGGCTTCGCGGGGCCGGTCCCACTTCCAACCGCGGAGCCGTCTGGAGTTGTGCGGGGCTGGTCCCGACATCATACTCACCGATCAGCTTTGCAGGAGGCGCGCCGACTGAATTTGGACGTCGCACGGCGTCGGGCGGTTACGTCATCTTGCAACGCCATGCGCTAGGCGTACGCCGTCAAGACGCTGCGTACGGCATCGAGATGGTGCGTATGATGTCGAGACGCTGCGTATGCCCTCAAATGGGCCGACAGGCCGTTGCCGCGTGGAATTTTTGGACAGTGTCAGTTTTTCGGAGCCCCGCGCGATGTCGGGACCCGCCCCGCACAACTCCATACGGCTTCGGCGATCGAAGTGGGACCGGCCCCGCGAAGCCGTACGGCTCAAGCGACCACGTTAGGTCGCGCTCGCCGCATGCAGTCGCCTGCTCGTGGCACAGGCCCTTTAATGACTGGAACCTGCCACTGATCAAAGAGATGCTGTTCCCTGCAGGCGGGCTTTGAGAATGTATGTTTTTTCTCCCCTCTCTGTATCTAGATAGCAGCGACGGAGATGAGACATCATGGGTCGTACCTGTGTGCTGTCACCAATAACAGAGGCCAGGATTGCTGGAGCTCAGCAGCTGATATCAACGTTGGTAAATACCCACCAAGCACTGTCATTAATATCTCTCAGTATTAGATTAGTTATGTAGAATTAACAGCACGGAAACAGACCATTCCATTTGCCCCATCAATGTTTGCCCTCAGGCCACCCTCCCAGCCTATCCATTTGTCCTGTATCCCTCTCATATGATCATCAACCTTCTCCCATTCCCCACACCCTTAAATGCGTCACGTCTTTCAGAACGCACTGCTTCATACTTACGGATGCTCAGTCTAGCACCTTATATAGTTTCGATATCTTCATTTTAAATCAAGATATCTGCACCGCGGCACAGTAGAGTTGTTGCCTTACAGCGCCAGAGACCCGGATTTGATCCTGACCACGGGTGCTGTCAGTACGGAGTTTGCACATTCTCCCTGTGACCGGCGGGGGTTTTCTCCAAGAGCTCCGGTTACCTCCCACACTCCAAAGACGTACAGGATTGTACATTAAGTGGCCTCTGCAAAACTGAATTATCCTTAGTGCATAGTTTACTGTGTGTACGGGGTGATCGCTAGTCGGCACGGTCTCAGTGGGCCGAAGGACCTGCTTCCACACTGTATCTCTAAAGTCTAAAGTAATAGCAACAGTTAAAGGTGATTTATATTGAGTTTCATTGCGTTTCCTTTGACTGGCCACTGCATATCTGAGAACATCTAGTCATGGCTCAAAGGATTTGTTCAACAACTATCCTTATAATAATGTGCAGAAGAAAACTGTAGTGGTAAAGTTTAGCTGGGAAGTGTGAACATTCCGCAGGCATAATAGATACATAGAAACATAGAAAATAGGTGCAGGAGTAGGCCATTCGGCCTTTCGAGCCTGCACCGCCATTCGATATGATCATGGCTGATCATCCAACTCAGTATCCTGTACCTGCCTTCTCTCCATACCCCCTGATCCCTTTAGCCACAAGGGCCACATCTAACTCCCTCTTAAATCCAGCCAATGAACTGGCCTCAACTACCTTCTGTGGCAGAGAATTCCACAGATTCACCACTCTCTGAGTAAAAAATGATCTTCTCATCTCGGTCCTAAAAGACTTCCCTCTTATCCTTAAACTGTGACCCCTTGTTCTGGACTTCCCCAACATTGGGAATAATCTTCCTGCATCCAGCCTGTCCAACCCCTTAAGAATGTTGTAAGTTTCTATAAGATCCCCCCTCAATCTTCTAAATTCTAGCGAGTACAAGCCGAGTCTATCCAGTCTTTCATCATATGAAAGTCCTGCCATCCCAGGAATCAGTCTGGTGAACCTTCTCTGTACTCCCTCTATGGCAAGAATGTCTTTCCTCAGATTAGGAGACCAAAACTGTACGCAATACTCCAGGTGTGGTCTCACCAAGACCCTGTACAACTGCAGTAGAACCTCCCAGCTCCTATAGGATCTGATTCTTGTGGCGTTTTATTCATGAACCCCTGTTCCTCGACACATTTGTTTTATATAATACAGAATAGTTTTTATTACCTTCCATCACAGTGAGGTGTCTGGAGGAGAGTCACTGTGATGGATGTTTGTGTTAAACTGTGTTAATTGTGTGTGTTGTTGCTTTTTTACTGTTATGACTGCATGGTAGCGGAATTTTGTTCAAACTTGTTTTGAATGACAAATAAAGAAATTCTAATTCTAATAAGGGTATGTCACCACCAAAAATCTGTTCTGTGCAGCTTAATCTTTTACATTTTGAGTGAACCATCCCCTCTCCCATCCTCCCCACCGCTCTCCAACCTGGCACCAATTTTGGCCCCCCCCCCCCCCTGCTTTCCACGTACATTCCCCCCTCTAGCTTCACAATTCGCAACCCTTCGTTGAATTCTGACCCGAAACGTCACCTATCCGTGTTCTCCAGAGGTGCTGCCTGACCCACTTCACATATTTGTCCACACTTGTATTGTGCAGTTGAGTCAGCACTTTCAGAATGCTGACACAGCATTTATGACTGAACTTGTTGCAGCTTTGTCTGCCTGATGTTACAATTAGAGCCAGACTGGTTTTCCCCTCTTGTAGAATGATGTTGATTGTGGGTTGTGGGCGTTTCCAGTTCTTTAATTAGTGTCTCGTGTTATTTCCTCACGCAGTTGAAAATATTGGTGTCACAGTCTCGTTACCCTCGCTAAGAGTGAAGGGTAAGCATTAAATGTGAACATTTTTCAACAAACTATAAACACTGTTGCTGAAAGTAGACAAAAACGCTGGAGAAACTCAGCGGGTGAGGCAGCATCTATGGAGCCAAGGAATAGGTGACGTTTCAACCCGAAACGTCACCTATTCCTTCACTCCATAGCTGCTGCCTCATCCGCTGAGTTTCTCCAGCATTTTTGTCTACCTTCGATTTTTCCAGCATCTGCAGCTCCTTCTTAAACACTGTTGCTGAAGTGCCTTTGGTTATACTGGCAATCCTCTTAAGGTCAATTTCAAAGCTTCAAGAAGACAGCAAGGAATGGGGATGGGTAACGAGCCTAAAAAAATTGATAGACCTCTTCATGTGTTATAATAATTCTGTGCTTTAAAGAAGGTTGAAACTGAGCATGTATAACTGACGCTCACTGCAGTTTACTTTAAGAAAGAACTGCAGATGCTGGAAAAATCGAAGGTAGACAAAAATGCTGGAGAAACTCAACGGGTGAGGCAGCATCTATGGAGCGAAGGAATCCTTCGCTTCATAGATGCTGCCTCACCCGCTGAGTTTCTCCAGCATTTTTTGTCTACCTGCAGTTTACTTTCGTCAGATTCTGTCCTCAGTTGTCAAAGGGCAAATGGCAATCGTAAAATAATAGAATAAGGTCGAAAGGATTTAAGAAGGAACTACAGATGCTGGAAAATCGAAGGTAGACAAAAGCGCTGGAGAGACTCAGCGGGTGCTGCAGCATCTATGGAGCAAAGCCTATTTCCTTCGCTCCATAGATGCTGCTGCACCCGCTGAGTTTCTCCAGCACTTTTGTCTAAGGTCGAAAGGGTGACAGGACATTTGTTTACCTGTAATGGTGTGGAATTGGGCAGCGTTTACTCTGCTGTGTCTAGGGGAGGTGCACGATGTATATTTGTTACAAGACCGTTTGGAAGAAGGAAAAGTTCTAAAGTGCCTTCTGCATTAAACAAAACATCAAAGGAAAGTTATTTTGATGAATCTTTGTTCGTTGAGCAGTCTCCTAGATTGTTCCCAGTGATCACTGTATTTGGCGCTCTTGAATAAAATCTTCACTGTCTTGCCCGATCTTTGTGTTGTGTTTTAAAGTTTTCTTTAACACTATTCTGCCTCACAGACCCAGGTTCCATCTCAAACTCTTTAAGGGCCTGTCCCACTGCGGCGACCTAAATAGCGAGTTTAAAAGAGTCTGCCCTCGACTCATACTCGCAGCATGGTCGACACGTGGTCCTAGGAGGTCTTTGTAACTCTCCTTCATGCTCGAGAGTAGTCCCCACGTACTCCAGGCCTCAGTTTGTTCGAGGTGTTTTTTTTTTAGCATGCTGAAAATTGTCTATGAGTAAAAAAAGGTCGCCATGGAAAAAAAAATCGATATTTTTTTTACTCGTAGGTTTAGTCGACATAGGTCGTAGTAGGTTGGCATGTTAATTGTAGGTAATCGAGGGTAGTCAAAGGTAGTCGTAGATAGTGTTAGTATAGTCGAAGGAGGTAGTCTTCACTCTCCACTATTCGGTGTCCAATTTTCCCGAAGCTAGTCGTAGCTAGCCTACAACATAGTCGAAGGAGGTCTTCTACATATTCGTAGGAGGTTCTCTACATAGTCGAAGGAGGTCGTGGGAGGTGTTCTACTTCGGCGATACAACACGACCATGACACTTTGTTAAACTCTCCTAAACTCGCAAATGAGGCCCCCGCAGTGGGACAGCCCCTTCTGTTACCTGTGTGAGTTTGTATATTCGCCCTGCTAATCCATGGGTTCCCTCCCACACCCCCATAGATGTACAGGCCACGAGGGGTGAATTAGCCACTGTAAATTGATCCCTGTGTGTAAATGAGGGGTAGGGTCTGAGAATGGAGTTGATGGAAATATGTAGGGAACAGGTAACAAATTAAGGTGGAGCTACCATGAACTGCAGGTGCTGGAATGTTGAGCAAAGCGCAAACTGCTGCGGTAACTTGGTGGGTCAGGCAGCATCTGCGGAAAGAATGGACAGACGACGTTTCGGGTCGAGACCCTTCGTCGGGCTGATGGAGTAGAGGGGAAAAAGCTGGGGTGTTGCAGATGCTGGAAAATCGAAGGTACACAAAAATGCTGGAGAAATTGAGCGGGTGCAGCAGCATCTATGGAGCAAAGGAAATAGGCAACGTTTCGGGACGAAACCCTTCTTCAGAGAAAGCTGGGGGCTGGGGGTGGGACATTTTCACTAGCACTCAAACCTGAACAATTCTCAGGGAGAGAGTTCCACTGCCCTCCGTGAAGAAATGTGTCCAGACATGAGCTTGACAGTCGATGGTTCGCTTCCCTTGTTTCCCCGTTGGCAGAAGCAACATTTTTCTCTCTACCTAACCAAGCAACTTTCTGACGAAGAGACCCGATCAGAAACATCACCTATCCATCTCTCTGAAGAAGGGTCTCGACCTGAAACGCCACCCATTCCTTCTCTCCAGAGATGCTGCAGGTCCCGCTGAGTTACTCCGGCATTTTGTGTCTACCTTCGATTTAAACCAGCATCTGCAGTTCTTTCCTACACATCACCTATCCATGTTCTCCTAGGATGCTGCCTGACCCTCTGAGATACCCCAACACTCACGTTGTTTCTACCCAGTACTGCATGTCATCTATCCATGTTCTCCAGAGCTGCTGCCTGATCCGCTGAGTCACTCCAGCATTTTGTTGCCTTTCCAAACAAATCTCGACCTAATCTGTAAACTACCCTTGATCAAGATCCATGTGGACAAGTTGATGCAACGTGGACTCTTGAGTGAAGTTTGTGGACAAACGTTCTGAGGTGGTGTTGAAGCGTTGCAGTGATGTGGGATGATTTGTTTCCAGGTTCGTGTGAATGGAAGGCAGCTGGCAAGTCCACACCAGTCCGTTTGACCACAGGTGAGCTCTTAACACAACCATGACGGGGCAGGCAGCATCTCTGGATCGAAGGGGTGGGTGACATTTCGAGTCGAGACCCTTCTTCAGTCTCGACCCAAAACGTCACCCATTCCTTCTCTCCAGAGATGCTGCCTGTCCCATTGAGTTACTCCAGTATTTTTTGTGTCTATCTTCGGCTTAAGCCAGCATCTGTAGTTCCTTCCTAACATAATCGTGACCTTTTCCTGCTTGTGAAGTGAGAAGCTTAAAACCCTCTGTACAAAATATCTGGATATCAGTCTTAAGAAAATGAAAATTTAAAAATGTAATCTTATTTTTAACTTAAATGACACCCGGCTTTTAACTCTCTGTGCAAATCCTTGGATTTGTATCTGAAAACCCTGTGAAACCCCAGGTTCCTTCAAAGCAAACTCACAGAGTTTTGTTGTGGTCAATCCTTCTGTCTTGCTGCACGTTTGCTAGTTACTAGTTCTCCCCACACTCAACATAAAAGAGCATTAAAACTATATCCTGGCTACTTTTGGAATGGGATAGTGCAGCTTGTTCTTTGCTGGGTGAAACTAGACAGGACAAGTTCCACATCTGTGTAACACTTAAAAGCCCTGTCCCACGGTACGAGTTCATTCCAAGAGTTCTCCTGATTCGAACTCGGAGATTTACGGTAATGGCCACTCATCGGTACTCGGGGCTCTCGTGGACATTTTTCAACATGTTGAAAAATCTTCACGAGTCTTCCCGAGCTTACCTGCTGTTAGCGAGTCTTCCCGACTACCTGCCATTAGCGTTACGAGCCGCTAAGAGACGTCCCCGAGCTCCGACGTACCCGCTACGTTCATTCTCCGTTCTTACCATGAGTTTGGTTATTTTTTAAACTCGGGAGAGCTCTTGGAATGAACTAGTACCATGGGACAGGGCTATTACCCTGTCGGGAGTAACTGCAGATGCTGGTTTACACCGAAGATAGATTCAAAGTGCTGGAGTAACTCAGCGGGTCAGGCAGCATCTCTGGAGAAAAAGAGTATGTGACGCCTCAGGTCGGAACCCTTCTCCAGTCTGAAGAAGGGTTCCAACCCGAAACGTCGCCCATCCATTTTCTCCAGAAATGCTCCCTGACCCGCTGAGTTACTCCAGCACTTTGTGTCTAACTCTAAACTGTATTTGAGGTGTTGTTAGGTTGGTCAATTGGCCATGTAAACTGGCCCTTGTAGGTGTGAGAGAATCAGGAGAGCTTGTGAAAGTGAATGAGACTGCAAGGAACTAAATGGGGGCTGGAAATGATAAGATAGCTCCGAGAGTCAACATAGGTTTGAAGGGCCGAAGGGCCTTCTATGTCAAATGGAAAATTATGGAAAATAGATCAGCATTTTGAACAATATTCTCACAAATGTATAAAATCTCATCAGGATAACCAGGCAATGTTTTTTCACCCAGAGAGTTGTGAATCTATGGAATTCTCTGCTACAGAAGGCAGTGGAGGCCAATGCACTGGATGTTTTCAGGAGAGAGTTAGTGTTAGCTCTTAGGGCTAACGGAATCAAGGGATATGGGGAGAAAGCAGGAATGGGATACTGATTGTGGATGATCAGCCATGATCATATTGAATGGCGGTGCTGGCTCGAGGGGGCCAAATGGCCTACTATTTTCTGTTTCTATGTTGCAATGTCTTTTTTTAACCTCTGTGTGTCTATTTATATCAATGATGCAGCTGTGATGTTCTTTCAGAATGGCAGGAAAAGATGTCTTTCTGATATTTTTTTCTCTTTCCTTCCAGCCACACATCAAGATGTCAGACTGAGCGGTATGTCATTCTTCATTTGTGTTTGTATTTGAAGCTTTCTGTCCATTCAGTTCAGAGTTAAAGATTTTCATGACATTGTCACAGGGTTAATATTTTCAATCAACATCAGCTTAGTCAATAGGTAGACAAAAAAGCTGGAGAAACTCAGCGGGTGCAGCAGCATCTATGGAGCGAAGGAAATAGGCAACGTTTCGGGCCGAAACCCTTCTTCAGACTGATGGGGCTTGGGGGGGGCGGGGAGAAGAAAGGAAAAAGGAGGAGGAGCCCGAAGGCTAGAGGATGGGAGAAGACAGCAGGAGGGCTGAGGAAGGGGAGGAGACCCATCAGTCTGAAGAAGGGTCTCGGCCTGAAACGTTGCCTATTTCCTTCACTCCATAGATGCTGCTGCAACCGCTGAGTTTCTCCAGCTTTTTTGTGTACCTTCGATTTTCCAGCATCTGCAGTTCCTTCTTAAACACATCAGCTTAGTCAATAAATCATTTCAAAAATGTTCTTTTTTTTCCCCTTAATATTCTATTTAATGAATATATCCAGCATCAAAGCCAATGATTCTGCTCACACACCGCTCCACACCCAGTTTCTCAGTTAACAAGGTAGTGGTTTGTCTGATCACTCGGCCACTAGGGGCGCCGCATTGATGGCAGCCTCTGCCAACAGTCTTGTCTGTTTTTCTGTCTTTTTTTATTTTTAGTCAGTTTTTAAAGGTTGTTTTGGAGATTTCTTTAGGTTTTCTATGTGGGGAGGGAGGTAGGGTAAGGGGGAGGGATGTTTCGAGTCGACACCTTTCTTCAGACTGATTGCATGGACTGGGCCTAAGAAAGTGAGAAGATTAAATCCTATCCAATTACCCAGCAATGAACTACCTATGCTATCCCTTCAGAAAAATACCCAGGGTAATGTTGAGGAAGGAACTGCAGATGCTGGAAAAATCGACGGTAGACAAAAATGCTGGAGAAACTCAGCGGGTGAGGCAGCATCTAACTTCTAACTTCCAAGCTTCTACCTCATACAAGCAAGATACAGATACAGCTTGTGTAGGAAGGAACTGCAGATGCTGGTTTACACCGAAGATAGACACAAAATGCTGGAGTAACCAAGCGGAACAGGCAGCACTTCTCTCTGTCTCTCATCGCCTAGTCACCCTGCTAGTTTCATTGTCCGTATCCCTTCGTTATCACCTCTTCCACAGCCAACAATGGATCATTGTGGGCTCCGCCTTTAATTGGTCATCGGCGCCGGCTCTGATTTGTTCTGAACCGCTTCCTACCTCTATGAATGCAACACAACACAACACATATACGCAAGCAACAACACCTCGGTACATGTGACAATAAACTAAACCTCTCCCCTAACTCTCAGCCTGAAGAAGGGTCTCGACCCTTCTTCTTCTGTCGTATGTCTTTTAGACCTTCAGCTCCGTTGAGGCGAGCCAGGCCAACGTGTCATCGCCCAGGTCAATCAGACCTCGTTCACCAGTCGGTGGCCGGTGTTTGGGACAACTGGTGACTATGTGCTCCACTGTCTGTGTTGGGTCCCCACGCTCGCAGGAGGCGCTGTCCACGTGGTCCCACCTCTTCATCGCTACCCAAAATGTCACCTATTCCTTTTCTGCAGAGATGCTGCCACCGAGTTACTCCAGCATTTAGTGTTTATCTACAGCTTTGCCCTTCAGCCCCTGCTTTCCCCGGCCAAGCACTTTATCCAGCGTTCCTTGTATTTCAGCAACGGACAAGGTGGCGTTACTGATTGGGAATATGAACTACGTCAACCATCCCAGACTGGTGGCGACCATGATGGATGTCTTTGAGCTGTCGAATCTGCTGCAGCAACTGGACTTCCGGGTGGTTTCCCTGCTGGACTTGACGAAAGAGGAGATGCAAAGTGCGGTGAAACAGTTCCTTCAACTCCTGGACAACGGTGTGTATGGTGAGTGGACACCAGGGACCATGCATTCAGCTGCCGTGCATGATCCATGTCAACAAGAAACATGTTTCAGTGTATGTGTCCTATGAATAGAACTATTTAAAAGAGTCAGATTGACAATAGACAATAGACAATAGGTTCAGGAATAGGCCATTCGGCCCTTCGAGCCAGAACCGCCAATCAATGTGATCATGGCTAATCATCCCCAATCAGTACCCCGTTCCTGCCTTCTCCCCATATCCCCTGACTCCGCTATTTTTAAGAGCCCTATCTAACTCTCTCTTGAAAGCATCCAGAGAACTCTGAGGCAGAGAATTCCACAGACTCACCACTCTCTGTGAGAAAAAGTGTTTCCTCGTCTCTGTTCTTGTGTTTCCTCGTCTCTGGGAAACTAAATGGCTTACTCCTTATCCTTAAACTGTGGCCCCTGGTTCTGGACTCCCCCAACATCGGGAACCTGTTTCCTGCCTCGAGTGTGTCCAAGCCCTTAACAATCTTATATGTTTCAATGAGATATCCTCTCATCCTTCTAAACTCCAGAGTGTACAAGCCCAGCTGCTCCATTCTATCAGCATATGACAGCCCCGCCATTCCGGGAATTAACCTTGTAAACCTACGTTGCACTCCCTCAATGGCAGGAATGTCCTTCCTCAAATTAGGGGACCAAAACTGCACACAATGCTCCAGGCGTGGTCTCACTAGGGCTCTGTACAACTGCAATGAATTTGGTACATTCCAGTTCTGAACACCCATGCCTCACGTTCCTATGTTTCTTCCTATGTCTTCATAAGTTGATGTTCGTAAGGCCCAACAAGTCTACTCCACCATTCAATCATGGCTGATCTATCTTCCCTTCTTAACCCCAGCCCTCTCCCCATAACCCCTGACACCCGTACTAATCAAGAATCTATCTACTGTAAGAAAGAACTGCAGATGCTGGTTTAAATCAAAGATAGATACAAAATGCCAGAGTAATCAGCATCTCTGGAGAGAAGGAATGGGCGATGTTTCGGGTCGACACCCGAAACATCTGAAAAAGGGTCTCGACCTGAAACGTCGCCCATTCCTTCTCTCCAGAGATGCTGCCTCACCCGTTGAGTTACTCCAGCATTTTGTGTCTACCATCGATCTACTGTATCTCTGCCTTAAAAATATCCATTGACTTGGGCTCCACAATGAATTCCACAGATTAACCACCCTTATATTAAAGTGAGCTTATCTCGCCAATCTTAAAACACTTTGAACTATGGCCACTACCTGCTTTTGAGGAGAAGACCCAAGGCCTCAACTCTAACCTTGCTGATATTTTAGATTTCAAATTTATTCTTGGTCAACAAGTGTTAATACACAGTCCATATCTATTCATAGATTAGCTAATCCTAACATGATATGCATTGTTTTCTGATGTTCAAGAATAGCGTCAGACTTATGTTGTCACCCACTACCACAAAATGTAGACTGTCATCATCTTGCATTTGGATTCACATAGTATTTTACAATTAGCGATACAGCACGATAACAGGCCCTTCGGTCCACTGAGTCCGTGTCAACCATCACCTGTTCAATCTAGTTCCAGATGATCGCACTCTTGCATCCATTTTCTACACACTAGGGGTAATTTACAGGGGCCTTTGGGATGTGTGGGGAAACTGGGAACATCCGGAGGAAACCCACGCAGTCACAGGGAGCACGTCGTGCAAACTCCACACAAGCAGCACCCGAGGTCAGGATGGCAACCGGGTCACTGGTGCTGTGAGGCAGTGGCTCTACCAGCTGCGCCCCTGTGCCACCCTGTGCCTGACATTTACTGATAATAAAGTTAAAGGGAAGGGCAGTTAAAGAGAAAGCGTCATCATTTATTCATTTATAGCGCAGTTGGGATCAAATGTTGTACTTAGCTGATCTATTAATATTCTGAAGAGGAGATTTGACCCAAAACGTCACCTATCCATGATCTCCGAAGATGCTGCCTGACCAGCTGAGTTACTCCAGCATTTTGTGTCTTCCCCATTAATATCCAGCCTGTGGTAACCCCCAAAAGGTTCTCAATTGCAGATTAATTTTGTTTTTTAGTTTGTTTAAATCATGTTAAAGAAAACATAAGTTCAAGTTCAAGTTCAAGTGAGTTTATTGTCATGTGTCCCTGTATAGGACAATGAAATTCTTGCTTTGCTTAAGCACACAGAACATAGTAGGCATTTACTACAAAACAGATAAATGTGTCCACATACCATGATATAAATATATACACACATGAATAAATAAACTGGTAGTGCAAATAACAGAAAGTGGTTGCTAATAATCAGAGTTTTGTCCGAGCCAGGTTTAATAGCCTGATGGCTGAGGGGAAGTAGCTATTCCTGAACCTGGTTGTTGCAGTCTTCAGGCTCCTGTACCTTCTACCTGAAGGTAGCAGGGAGATGAGTGTGTGGCCAGGATGGTGTGGGTCTTTGATGATACTGCCAGCCTTTTTGAGGCAGCGACTGCGATAAATCCCCTCGATGGAAGGAAGGTCAGAGCCGATGATGGACTGGGCAGTGTTTACTACTTTTTGTAGTCTTTTCCTCTCCAGGGCGCTCAAATTGCCGAACCAAGCCACGATGCAACCGGTCAGCATGCTCTCGATTGTGCACCTGTAGAAGTTAGAGAGAGTCTTCCTTGACAATCCGACTCTCCGTAATCTTCTCAGGAAGTAGAGGCGCTGATGAGCTTTTTTGATAATTGCGTTAGTGTTCTCGGACCAGGAAAGATCTTCAGAGATGTGCACGCCCAGGAATTTGAAGTTCTTGACCCTTTCAACCATCGACCCGTTGATATAAATGGGGCTGTGGGTCCCCCTCCTACTCCTTCCAAAGTCCACAATCAGTTCCTTGGTTTTGCTGGTGTTGAGGACCAGGTTATTGCGCTGGCACCATATGGACAGTTGCTCAATCTCTCTTCTGTACTCTGACTTATCCCCATCAGTGATACGCCCCACAATAGTGGTGTCGTCAGCGAACTTGATGATGGAGTTCGCACTGTGGTTCGCTACGCAGTCATGGGTATAGAATGAGTACAGCATGATATTTGAAAGAAGGAAAGAGTAGAGATGGTGTTTGATTGCTCTTGCAGTAGGAACACGATGGGCTGATTGGTCTTGTTTGTTTAGAATTGTTAGAATTAGGCCATTCGGCCTATCAAGGCTGATCTATCTCTCTCTCCTAACCCCATTACCCTGCCTTCTCCCAGTAACCCCTGACACCCACATTTGTGCCGCAATTCTCCCCTGTGTTGAAATCGATGAGAACGACAGATCTTGCAGCTGAGCATTGACGGTTGACGCACTAGGATTGTGTCTCCCATTCTGCTGTTGATTGAAACTTAAACTGCAGGTCTTCATCCAGAAGGGTGCAGAGTTGGGGGTGGGATTCTGGTGGCAACAGGATATCGTATCCTCCTAACTTGGATTTATGACGTGAGAAACAAACACGTTGAGATAATCTTCTATTTTACCAGTGGCATCACCTTCTTAAATTAAATGACCCAAAGCCCAAAATAAAATAGCACCACAGGAACTCCAAGATTCAAGATTCAAGAGAGTTTATTGTCATGTGTCCCAGATAGGACAATGACATTCTTGCTTTGCTTCAGCACAACAGAATATAGAAGGCATGAATACAGAACAGATCAGTGTGTCCATATACCATTGTATAAATATATACACGCATGAATAAATAAAACAGATAAAGTGCAAATAAACAGATAATGGGCTATTAATGTTCAGAGTTTTGTTTGAGTTGAGTTAAATTGCCTGATGGCTGTGGGGAAGAATCTGTTTCTGAACCTGGACGTTGCAGTCTTCAGGCTCCTGTACCTTCTACCTGAAGGTAGCGGGGAGATGAGTGTGTGGCCAGGATGATGTGGGTCCTTGATGATGCTGCCAGCCTTTTTGAGGCAGTGACTGCGATAGATCGCCTCGGTTAACCATTGTGATTCACCATGTGAATGGATTAACCATGTAGATAATAACAGCGCAAATCAGTCGTTCTCAGTAACTAAAATTCAGCGAACAGGAAGACACTGGTGGCACAGGCTGGTCAGTTCAGAGGCTGAGACTTGGGTTGGGATAGCCAGGTGGCCAGTATAGTTACTGTGCTCCCACCAAACCCAACCACCAGTGGAAGTGGACAGACCAGAGAGTTTAGAGATACAGCGCGGAAACACCGAGTCCGCACCGACCAGCGATCCCCGCAAAACTAGGGGGTTGGCCATTTCGGACTGAGATGAGGAAAAACCTTTTCATGCAGAGAGTTGTGAATCTGTGGAATTCTCTACCACAGAAGGTAGTGGAGGCCAATTCACTGGATGTTTTCAAGAGAGAGTTGGATATAGCTCTTAAGGCTAATGGAATCAAGGGATGTGGGGAGAAGATGGGAACGGGGTACTGATTTTGGATGATCAGCCATGATCATATTGAATGGCGGTGCTGGCTCGAAGGGCCGAATGGCCTACTCCTGCACCTATTTTCTATTTTTCTTTGTAAGAGTCAAGAGCTTTCAATTGTCATATGGTATCAATACAGAGCAATGGAATTTGTACATGCAACAGCGTAACAGGTCTGTAAATAGACACAAAATGCTGGAGTAACTCAGCGGGACAGGCAGCATCTCTGGAGAGAAGTAATGAGTGACGTTTCGGGTCGAGTGCAGGTCTGTAAACACAGTACTGAATAGACAGCATAATAATACAATATTAGTCCAATACACAATGCCAAAGGCCCTTGTGCAACCAGGACAGTTGACCCCACTTAGCTTTCAATGCCCATCAACATTCATATACAAACACCATCACCATGGCTCAAGGATCAATTCTGGCTGATAGCTTAGTTTAAAATGCTGCACAGCATTAAAGTAATCCTCGGAGAGCAGGAAGATTAACAATTAAGAGAAGCAAAAGAGCCATCTTCCACTGGCAGTGCAGTTGAGCTGTGGAGAGTGTACACTGGACTATTAGCAAGCTTTAGATATTGTGTCCTTTCCAGGGCAGCTGCTGTAATAGATGCTTGGCCCCGAGCAGGTGGCCCGGGCCTTCTGTTGTGCTGTTAGTCCTGGCTTTGTTTTAAGAATGCATTAAAGCTGAACTTTCAAACCCTACTTAGAAACATAGAAATTAGGTGCAGGAGTAGGCCATTCAGCCCTTCGAGCCTGCACCGCCATTCAATATGATCATGGCTGATCATCCAACTCAGTATCCCGTACCTGCCTTCTCTCCATACCCCCTGATCCCCTTAGCCACAAGGGCCACATCTAACTCCCTCTTAAATATAGCCAATGAACTGGCCTCAACTACCCTCTGTGGCAGAGAGTTCCAGAGATTCACCACTCTCTGTGTGAAAAAAGTTTTTCTCATCTCGGTTTTAAACGATTTCCCCCTTATCCTTAAGCTGTGACCCCTTGTCCTGGACTTCCCCTGGAATTCTCTGCCTCAGAAAGGCAGATACTTCTGAGAATTGTTCCCAAACTTCGGGTGAACGCCCAGTCGCAGCGTTAAAAGACTGCTGAAGTTAGACACAAAATGCTGGAGTAACTCAGCGGGCAAGGCAGCATCTCTGGGGAAAATGGATGGGTGACGTTTTGGGTTTGACTGAAAGAGACCTAAAATGGCTGCTGCATGGCAGCGTGTACATCATACGGGTGTGATATTAAACGTAGGTTCGCAAGGTTAATTCCCGGGATGGCGGGACTGTCATATGTTGATAGAATGGAGCGACTGGTCTTGTATACTCTGGAATTTAGAAGGATGAGCGGGCATCTTATTGAAACATATAAGATTACTAAGGGATTGGACATGCTAGAGGCAGGAAACATGTTCCCGATGTTGGGGGAGTCCAGAACCAGGGGCCACAGTTTAAGAATAAGGGGTTGGCCATTTAGAACGGATATGAGGAAAAATTTTTTACCCTGAGAGTTGTGAAGCTGTGGAATTCTCTGCCTCAGAAAGCAGTGGAGGCCATTTCTCTATATGCTTTCAAGAGAGAGTTAGATAGAGCTCTTAAAGATAGCGGAGTCAGGGGATATTGTGAGAAGGCAGGAACGGGGTAGTGAATGTGGATGATCAGCCATGATCACAGTGAATGGTGGTGCTGGCTCGAAGGGCCGAATGGCCTACTCTTGCACCTATTGTCTAGTGTCTAAACTGAGGTTCTACCTTTATGCTTGAAGAAGATGCAGAAGATCCTATGGGGAATTAGGATGGTGAATTTTTCATTAGAGTCCTGGCCAATATTTATGCTTCAACTAATACGAAGATAGATTATTTATTCAAAATGCTCTTCATTAAACCCTGCAGTCAAAGCAGTAACTACATTTGAAAATAGTTTTTTGACATTCGAAGCCTGTGAAGGCAGATACAGAGGTACTGTACATTTCAGTCCGCCTTGTGGTATTCTGTTATCAATAAAGACTTATGTTTGTGCATTAATATTGTGCCCAATATTGAACCCGTCATCTAACTGTACCTCGGCAGCATGGTGGCGTAGCGGTAGAATTGCTGCCTCACAGCGCCAGAGACCCGGGTTCGATCCCGACTACGGGCGCTGTCTGTACGGAGTTTGTACGTTCTCCCCATGACCTGCGTGGGTTTTCTCCGAGATCTTCGGTTTCCTCCCACACTCCAAAGACGTACAAGGTTTGTAGGTTAATTGGCTTGGTAAATGTAAAAATTGGCCCTAGTGTGTGTGGGATAGTGTTAATGTGCGGGGATCGCTGGTCGGTGCGGACTCTGTGGGCCAAAGGGCCTGATTCCACGTTGTACCTATAAATTAAACTAAACTTAACTATTGTAGTTTTGTGCTCCAGTCTTTAAAGCTGGAGTGTTTTCTGCCTCTGAAAGTGCTCTAAGCTAAGCTGATATCCACTAGATTTATGTCAAGAATGGGGCAGCGCAATGGTGCAGTGGGTGGTAGAATTTCCCAATGCCAGGATCGATCGTGACCACGGGTGCTGTCTGCACGGAGTTTGTACGTTCTCCCGGTGACCGCGGGGGTTTTCTCCGGGTGCTCTGGTTTCTTCCCACATTCCAAAGACGTGTGGGTTTGTGGATTAATTAGCTTTTGTAAATCACCCCTAGTGTGTAGGCGAGAACTGGTGTGCCGGTGATCGCTGGTGTGCGCGGACTCAGTGGGCCGAGGGGTCTGTTTCCATGCTGTGTCCCTAAACTAAACTAAACCAAACGGCACAGCCATGACGTTCTTAAGGAAACATCATCGCTACTACTTCTCCTGAGGGAAGCTTAAAGATTAATTGGGTGATGCTTTGATTCTAGCTCGCTCCAAGTGAGGACTGGAGAAAGGGTACACTGTGGTCCTCACTGTCACGGGGGGGGGGGAATGAGACTTTGCCCTTGTTGTGCTGTGTCAGCGTTGAGGCATGTGTAGCCAGACCTGAGGCACATGCTGCTGGGGTTACAAGGCTGATGACAAACAGCCCACTAACCTCACCAAGGGATGTACACATACCTCTCTATGTATAGCCATGTGCCCAATGGAAAAGGAGAGAAACAGATGGAGGGGCTTTGACGCAGAGCTTGAGGTGACTTTCCAAGAAGTCTGTGGGCTGAGTCATAGTCTAAAATTGTCGGCATGATGTATTAATATTGATCCGCAGATTAGAAATAGAGGCTTGCCGTTTCAACACGCCATAGCAAGTCACCGGTTAAGTTGGTAAGGGTTCATGATGAGGAAATAAATGTCTAGCGAGGTAAACAAGATGGGGAGTCAGGAGATGAAGGGTCTCGATCCAAAACGTCACCTATTCCTTTTCTCCAGAGATGCTGTCTGGCCCGCTAAGTTACTCCAGCTTTTTGTGCCTTACCTTTCATTAAAAAGTTACGGCACGGAACAGGCCATTCGGCCCACCATGTCCATGCTGAACATGATGCCAAGATAAACTAATCTCCTCTGCCTGCATCTGATGTGTATCCCTCCATCCCAATCTGGACAACAACAAGCCTAAAACACCTCAGGAGAAGTAGTAGCGAGGGTTATATGGTTATATAAGCTGCCAGAATATTTCACCACTTTAAAGATGCCACAAAAATAAACAGATATAGTCCCCAAATGGTGCCAACACCTCAATAATTTTTAATCATGTATAATAATAATAATAATAATAATAATAATAATAATAAATTTTATTTATGGGCGCCTTTCAAGAGTCTCAAGGACACCTTACAAAAATTTAGCAGGTTGAGGAAAAACATGTAAGGGGAATGAAATAAATAGTAGAGACATGACTAGTACACAAAGTAAAGACAGAATACAATTCAAACCACAATATGAGGCAATTAATGCACAGATGAAAAGGGAGGGGGACGTGGGGCTAAGGATAGGCAGAGGTGAAGAGATGGGTCTTGAGGCGGGACTGGAAGATGGTGAGGGACACGGAATTGCGGATCAGTTGGGGGAGGGAGTTCCAGAGTCTGGGAGCTGCCCTGGAGAAGGCTCTGTCCCCAAAACTGCGGAGGTTGGACTTGTGGATGGAGAGGAGACCGGCTGATGTGGATCTGAGGGACCGTGAGGGTTGGTAGGGGAGAGGAGGTCAGTGAGATATGGGGGGGCCAGATGGTGGAGGGCTTTGTAGGTGAGGATAAGGATTTTGTAGGTGATCCGGTGGGAGATGGGAAGCCAGTGAAGTTGTTTGAGGACTGGAGTGATGTGATGCCAGGATTTGGTGTGGGTGATGAGTCGGGCGGCTGCGTTTTGGACCAGTTGGAGTCGGTTGATGTAGGTGGAGCTGATGCCAAGGAGAAGTGAGTTGCAATAGTCCAGTCGGGAGGAGATTAAGGCATGGATGAGTCTTTCAGCAGCAGGAGGTGTGAGAGAGGGTCTGAGTTTGGCAATGTTGCGGAGAGGGAAGAAGGAGGTTTTAATGACATGGCGGATGTGAGTCTCAAGGGAGAGGGTGGAATCAAAGATCATGCCAAGGTTGCGGGCCTGGGGAGATGGGGAGACAGTGGTGCCGTCGATGGTGAGAGTGGGGTTATTGATTTTGCTCAGTGTGGCTTTGGAGCCTATGAGGAGGAATTCTGTCTTATCGCTGTTGAGTTTGAGGAAGTTATGTTGCATCCAGGTTTTTATAGCTGACAAACAGGAGTTGATATGGGAGAGGGGGGGGGTTGTGGGGGGATTTGGTGCAGAGGTAGATCTGGGTGTCATCGGCGTAACAGTGGAAGTCCAGGTTGAAGTGGCGGAGTATCTGACCAAGGGGGAGGATGTAGATGATGAAGAGGAGGGGGCCGAGTACGGAGCCTTGGGGAACGCCTTGAGTGACTGTGGCTGTAGCAGAGGTGTGGTTGTGGAGAGAGATGAAGTGGGATCTGTTGGAAAGGTAGGAACGGAGCCAGCTGAGTGCAGAGCCTTCAATGCCGAGGTCTTTGAGTCTGGTGAGCAGGATGTTATGGTTCACTGTATCGAAGGCTGCGCTCAGGTCGAGGAGGATGAGGATGTTGAGGGGACATGATGTTAATGCAAAGCCTGCACTTGGTGACCATTCCTTGAAATATCGGCTTGCAGGAGAGTATTAGAAGGCAAAGATTCACCCATCATTTTATTTTCCCCAAAAACAAACTTATTCAGATAAAAAAAGATACAAAACAAGAACTGTACGACAACTCTTCAGACAGTCTCATCATCTATTCTTTCATTAATGTTGTACTCAGCAGTAACTATCCTTGTATCAGGCATGGGTGATGTTTCGGGTCAAGACCCTTCTTCAGAACCTGAACCTGAAACGTCACCCATTCCTTCTCTCCAGAGATGCTGCCTGTCCCGCTGAGTTACTCCAGCTATCTATCTTCGGTTTAAACCAGCATCTGCAGTTCCTTCTTACACTTATATCAGGCATCCTTGCCATTCTTCATAAGTTCATATTCGTAAGTGATAGGAGCAGAATTAGGCCATTTGGCCCATCAAGTCTACTCTGCCATTCAATCATGGCTGATCTATCTCTCCATCCTAATCCCATTCTCCTGCCTACTCCCCATACCACTGACATCCCCTGCCCCCTCTGGGGTGGTCCATTCCCTTGCTTGAGGTGGGTTCCCAGTGGACCGTGCCCCCGAATGTCCAGCAGCAGAAGGACCCTAGACTGTGGTCCTCCCCCACAGAGCCTTGGCGTTGGCTGCACTGAGCTTCAGTGCGTCCCTCAGCACGTACTCCTGCAGTCTGCAGCGGGCCAGTCGGCAACATTCCCCGATGGACATCTCGCTTCGCTGGGAGACCACAAATGTTTCAGGCAGACCAAAGAGCGTCTTTCGCCAAGTAGATGATCTTCCAGCAGCACTCGATGTCCAAAGACTTGGTTAGATGCAACTAAGTAGATGGCAATGCCTCAACCAATGCTGTAAGGCCACGAGGGCCCTTTCCATCCTTATCGAGGGGAGTGCTAGCCTTCTCTCCTTTCATACGTAATGCTATTGTTCCTAATGCAGATCAGGCATGTTGTCTAGTATGGGCTGAACCACATCCTACCTTCCAATTGACTTCCATCCACCATAGAGAAATCCTGGCACCAGTGGATCTTCAACCTGGAGATGAACAATGAAGAGGAAAGTCAAACACAGCTTTTTTTCTCCTCGCCATTTTGTTCCTGCAAAGAGTGTCAACAACAGCACTGAACACCCTTCCTCCAGCTGGGAGCATGTCTGTCTTAATAGCAATAGATATGACAGTGGCGTTTAAGAGGTTTATAGATAGGCACATGGATATGAAGGGAATGGAGGGATCAAGAGTGTCTTATTGTCATATGTCACGAAACGGAATAATGAAATTCTTGCTTTTAGCAAAACAACAGGTATGAAAACATAAAATGCTGGAGTAACGCAGCAGGTGAGGCACTTTCGGGTCACACAAAACCTCGCCCATTCCTTCTTTCCAGAGATGCTGCCTGTCCCGCTGAGTTACTCCAGCATTTTGTGTCTACCTTCGATTTAAACCAGTCTACAGTTCTTTCTTACCCAGATATGTAAACATAATTCTCTGTAGACAATAGACAACAGACAATACGTGCAGGAATAGGCCATTCAGCCCTTCGAGCCCTAAAACCCATAATGAAAACAAAAAGTTTAGGATATATATAAAACAAACAAATAAATAGACAACTAAATATGCCCTCAAGTCTATATAGTTTTGAGCCTATTTGGTGGTTGTAGTGCTTAATAGCCTGATGGTTGTCGGGAAGATGCTGGATGTGATAGTTTTCAGGCTCCTGTACCTTCTTCCCAAAGGATGTGGATCATGTGCAGGCAGATGAGATTAGTTTATCTTGTCATCATGTTCAGCATGGACATGGTGGACTGAAGGGCCTGTGCTGTTCTGTGTTCTGTGTCTCACACCGAGGCAGCTAGGCGCCTGCTTGACGGGAAGAGTCTAAGTGATTGGAGTCGGAAGTGATATCTTTGTGTGAAAGTGGCAAACTAGTCGGGGGGTCAGATAATGTTGGAGAGGGTTCCTTTCAAAAATGCGCAACTTTTCTAAATCGGATAGCGTGGGCAGACAGTGAGATGACAAGAGTAGACATCCGTGCACTTGCTGTCGACTGGCCCCAGTTGGAATGACAGAGATGGGAGACACAACAGCAGCAGCAGCCTGTGGTATGTACTATTTCTGGCTTGCCACTGTCTCACCTCTGTGTTTGGCGACAGGGATGGAGAGAAAGAGGCAGATGCAGAGGGAGACAAGGAGAACCATACGTGTTTGTTGCCCTCTGCAGACACCGTTGGGAGATGTAGTTATATTTGGAATAGTATCACCAACGTTAAACATATTACCAGGAAGGAATGCTACCAACAAATGACTGCTATAACATTTGACAGGGGAACATATTAGACATATAGATGAGATGAATTGCCACAGTCTTTTTTCCATGGGTAGAGATGTCTAAGAGAAGAGGTTTAATTTAAGAAGGGAAAGATTTAAAATAATCTGGGGCAGTTTTCACAGAGGGTGGTGAAACTGACCAAATAGTGATAGGCCTGGATAGAGTGGATGAGGAGAGGATGTTTCCACTAGTGGGAGAGTCTAGGACCAGAGGTCATAGCCTCAGAATTAAAAAACGTTCCTTAATAGTCCTGTCCCACTTACACGATTTATTTCAGCGATTGCCGGCACCCGTCATAGTCGCAGCAGGTCGCCGAAAATGTTCAACATGTTGAAAATCCAGCGGCGACCAGAACAAGGTACGACTCTTTGGGCGACTACTCACGACCATACAGGCCATACATACATGTCGCCAGGGTGTCACCTGTATGGTCGTGAGTCGTCTCCTCAGTCGCCCAAAGAGTCGTAGCGTCTTTCTGATCGCCGCTGGATTTTCAACGTTGAACATTTTCGCCAACCTGCAACGACCTATGACGGGTGCTGGCAGTCGCTGAAAAAGTCACGTAAGTGGGACAGGCCCATTAAGGAACGTCTTTTAATTCTGATGCTATGACCTCTGGTCCTAGACTCTCCCACTAGTGGAAACATCCTCTCCTCATCCACACTATCCAGCCTTTCAGTATTTAGTCAGTTTCACCACCCTATGTAAAAACTGCCCCTCAGGTTATTTTAAATCTTTCCCTCTTAAATTAAACTTTCTCTTAGACATCCCTACACGTAAGTGGGACAGGCCCATAAGTGATTGGAGTTGCTGAAGGTTCTGAAATCATCTTTACAATTGGTATACAACGCAGCTTGTCAAGGAGGTGGTACAAAATATCCAAAAGTGGGGGCTCTTAAAGGGGCATGATGAGAGTGATCGCAGTGGAAAGAGTGTGTAGATGGTCGCTATAAAACAGGACCTTTGTAGTGCATGTGATGTCTCTGTTTGAAGATCTGGCCTGGGTGCATTTCTCTTTTCTTCTTGTCATTCACTAGCTCTCTTCTACTACGCTGGGCACGGCTACGAGAGCTCAGGGCGCAACTACATGGTGCCGGTCAATGCTCCCAACCCGTACAGGCCCGAGAGTTGCATCAATGTCCAGAAGATCCTGTGCAGGATGCAAGAGAAGAACACAGCCCTCAACGTGATCCTACTGGATATGTGCAGGAAATGGTAACGGCCACAGCTCCTCTTCTCTCTCTGGGATATTGAGGGGGGATCTTACAGAAACGTACAAAATTCTTAAGGGTTGGACAGGCTAGATGCAGGAAGATTGTTCCCGATGTTGGGGAAGTCCAGAACAAGGGGTCACAGTTTAAGGATAAGGGGGAAATCTTTTAGGACCGAGATGAGAAAAAAAAAAAATTCACACAGAGAGTGGTGAATCTGTGGAATTCTCTGCCACAGAAGGTAGTTGAGGGCAGTTCATTGGCTATATTTAAGAGGGAGTTAGATGTGGCCCTTGTGGCTAAAGGGATCAGGGGGTATGGAGAGAAGGCAGGTACAGGATACTGAGTTGGATGATCAGCCATGATCATATTGAATGGCGGTGCAGGCTCGAAGGGCCGAATGGCCTACTCCTGCACCTATTTTCTATGTTTCTATATTCATAACTAAATACAAAATCTGTGTAAACCACAAAGTGCTGGAGTCATTGAATGGGTCAGGAAACATCTGTGGAGGGCACAGTTCATCAGACTGATTGTGGTAGGGGGGAGAAAGCTCGAGGAGAGGAGGGGACGGGACAAAGCCGGGCAAGTGGTAGGTGGAATATATGGACACAAAGTGCCGGAGTAACTCAGCGGGTCAGACAGCATATCTGGAGAACATGGAGAGCTGACGATTCGGGTCAAGGTTCTTATTTAGACTCAGTCCCAATCTAAAGAACCTGAAACATCTCTGATCCATGTTCTCCAGAGATGCTATCTGGCCTGCTGAGCTACTCCAGCACTTTCCGTCCTTATGTGTATTGACCAGCATCTGAGGTGCCTTGTTTCTACAAGTGATATGTATAGGAAGGAACTGCAGATGCTGCTTTACACCGAAGATATCTCCCAAGGGTCTCGACCCGAAACGTCGCCCATTCCTTCTCTCCAGAGATGCTGCCTGACCTGCTGAGTTACTCCAGCATTTTGTGACAGAGGAAGTGGTAGAGACAGGCACATGGATAGTTAAGTTTACTTTAGAGGGATATGGGACCAATGCTGGCATGGGTGAGTTGGGCCGAAAGGCCTGCTTCCATGCCATTCCATTATATGACTTTAAAATGAGGATTAATATCAAGCTCTCAGTGACGTGGTTATTATTAGCTTTTTAAAATCCTATCTAAGTGCTTATGCATAGTGATATTTGCACTGAACTGTACATAAAACTGAATAGCAATGTACTTGGGTACAAGTGAAACATAAAGTTTCATCGACCATTGGCAGTCAGAACTGCAATCTAACATCTGATATTTTGGACCGTACTGTAAAATACTTTCGTTCTTCCCATGAATATTATGTACAATATCCAGACAAGCCTTTCACATTCCTGAAATTCCTGCGTCCAGATTATGGAGGAGTCTACTGCAGGATTGTTTTTCTTAGCATTGGCAACTTGACAGTCATTTCCTAATCGGGGCTCCGAAATCTGAGAAATCAGGTGCTAACAGTCAATAGGGCTTTTTATTGTCACATATGTTCATTGTTAACGCAGTGAAATTCTTGTCCTTAAGGGCGTGTCCCACTTGGCGATTTTATTCGGCGACTGCCGGCGTCATATCAGTGTCGCCAAAAGATTTTGAACCTTTCAAAATCCAGCGGCGACAAAATAAATGTTTTGCGACACTTGAAAAAACACCGCGCATCAATACGTCATCACGCCACGTCTACGCCGCATCGCGCCGGCATTTCGGAGACCTGATACGTCGGTCAATGGTGCCGGCAGTCAGCGAAAAAATCGCCAAGTCGGCCAGGCCCTTAACAAACAGTTCGGCAGCGTATCACCGTACCCCCCAATCAGCACATGTACAGGAATAGTCCACTGAGCAGCATGCGGGAGGCACCATGTTTTGGCGCCATGTTCAAAGTCCACGCTCTGGTTTAGTTTAGAGATACGGCGCTGAAAATGAATCACACAATCTTAACAAAAAAACAAGAAGGTTAAACCAGAAAACCGTGATGGGTTACTCATTAGTGGGAGGGGAAATACGGGAAGCTGCTAGGAATGCAAAACAGTGCATTATGAAATCATTAATGGAATTACACAAATTTATCATGAATCTATCAAAGGGATTTATGAAAGGCGTGGTGTTTACCACAGCAGAGTCTGTGATTAGTTTTAGTTTTAGTTTTAGTTTTAGTTTTAGTTTTAGAGATATAGCACGGAAACAGGCCCTTCGGCCCACTGGGTCTGCGCCGACCAGCGATCCCCGCACATCAACACAGCAGGCCCTTGTGACTGCACCTGGTCTCAGTGCTACACTTTGACTTTCTCTCGCTTTAGCCTTGTACAAATATTAACATGTTTGGGAGTAGGGTTGCCAACTTTCTCACTCCCAAATAAGGGACAAAAGGTCAAAATAAGAGACAAATCCCCGACGGTAATTCGTTGACCGACTCGGCCATGGCTGGGTGAATGATCCGGGTGCTGGACTGCACACAAAGCCCAGCCGGCGGGCCAGCTGAGGAGTTTTGGCCCCGGGTCGCGCGGCGTCGCGCGCAAAGTCCGGCACCCCATCCAACTCCTGAACCGATGATCGGCCATGAGAAGGAGGGGTGGTGGTGTCGGCGGTAAGCGAAGGTCCGAAGGTAGGACAGCAGGCCGAGCTGCCGACCGATGGGGCCGCGGGCGAGGCGCTGCTGCTGCTGCTGCACTCCATGGGCTGCACTACGTCGGGACGGGTGAGGCGGGGCCGGACACGGCGCTCCGACCCGACAGTCCCCTCGACCCGAGTAGTAGCGGTCAAATACGGGACAAGGGCGGTCCCGTATGGGACAAACCAATTTAGCCCAATATACGGGATGTCCCGGCTAATACGGGACAGTTGGCAACATTATTTGGGAGACTCCAACAATTTCATAAATCCCTGCATTTATTTTCCAGGTATAATCAGGAATACCTTCCCTCTGATCTGCAGCCACTTGCTCCCACTGGGAATATTGTTTATGGATATGCAACGTAAGTAGCATCCCGGGGTTCGCTTCAGGATGTAAATGCCACCCCCTCCTCCCCTCTTCCCATCTCTTCCTTTCTCTTTTTGTCACTCTCTTTCATTTGCTCTATTTAGAAACATAGAAAATAGGTGCAGGAGTAGGCCATTCGGCCCTTTGAGCCAGCACCGCCATTCAATATTATCATGGCTGATCATCCAAAATCAATACCCTGTTCCTGCTTCTTCTTCTTGCGTACGGCGTGCACAGCCTAAAGTTGTCGGACAACTTGTTCTATTTGATCTTATTTGATTGTGCACGCTGGGTTGATTGCATTTGTCGAAACAGGGCGGACCACGTGAAGGTTGCAATCTTCCCACCCCACCCTGTTCCTCCTTTCTCCCCATATCCCTTGATTCCGTTAGCCCAAAGAGCTAAATCCAACTCTCTCTTGAAAACATCCAATGAATTGTCCTCCACTGCCTTCTGTGGCAGAGAATTCCACAGTATTCTTAAACTGTGACCATCCTTCTAAACTCCAGAGTATACAAGCCCAGCCGCTCCATTCTCTCAGCATATGACAGTCCCGCCATCCCGGGAATTAACCTTGTAAACCTATGCTGCACTCCCTCAATAGCAAGAATGTCCTTCCTCATATTAGGGGACCAAAACTGCACATACTCCAGGTGTGGTCTCACTAGGGTTCCTTTTAATTTTCGCTCTAATTGCAGATGTGAAGATGCAGAAGCTTATGAAGTGCAAGATGGTGAACACAGTTCGGGCATCTTCATGAAGTATCTTAAGAGGCATATTCTCAAGAAGGAAAAAGTCACCCAGATTTTGGAGAATGTGTCCGAGGGTAAGTCAAGTCCTCGTGTTTGAGCACGGTGGCGCAGCGGTAGAGTTGCTGCCCCACAGCGCCAGAGACCCAGGTTCGATCCTGACGACGGGGGCTGCCTGGATGGAGTTTGTACGTTCTCCCCGTGACCGCGCGGGTTTTCTCCGGGTGCTCCGATTTCCTCCCACACCACGAAGATCATACAGGTTTGTAGGTTGTGAAACTGGTCGTTTCGGTTTCGGTTTCGAAAATCGAAAATCGTAGTTGTTTCGAAAATCGAAAATCGGCCCGAAACGTTGCCTATTTCCTTCGCTCCATAGATGCTGCTGCACCCGCTGAGTTTCTCCAGCTTTTTTGTGTACCTCAGGTTTGTAGGTTAATTGGTAAAGACATTCTAAATTGTCCTTATTGTGTCAGTGTATGGGGTAATCGCTGGTCAGCACAGACTTGGTGGGCCGAAGGGCCTGTTTCCAGGTTGTTTCTCTAAAATCTCTAAAAATCAAAAACTGTGCTTCTTTTTTCATAATATGCTGCCTATTTAAAAACTGGTGCACTCGGTGGAAACTCGTGTGATCATAGGAAGAAACAGATAGCACCTCAAGGTCAGCTTCGAACCGTGGTCTCTGGCGGTGTGGGGAAGCTGCTCTATCAACTGTGCCTCTGTGCTACCCATTGCAAAGAGGAGCATAGAACCCTGCAATTGGCCACAGGTAGTTTATCTGAGCAAGTAAAAGCGTGGCAATGTGAGTTTAAAATGAGAAAGTGTTAAGTTGTGCACTCCGGTAGAGAAGAATCTGAAGGCAGAGTATTAGCTAAATGCAGAAACATTGTAGATGAACAAAGCACAGAGGGAGGGTGGCACAGTGGCGTAATGACAGAGTTGCTGCCTTACAGCACCAGAGACATGCGTTTAATTATGACTACTGGTGCTGCAAGTACGGAGTTTGTACATTCTTCCCGTGACCGCCCTCTCCAGGTTTTCTCCGGGTGCTCCGGTTTCCTTCCACACTCCAAAGACGTATGGGTTTGTAGATTAATTGGCTTCAGTAAAAATTGCTAATTGTCCCTGATGTGCAGTGTGTAGTGCTAGTGTGCGGGGGTTGCTGGTCGGCACGCACACGGTGGGCAGAAGGGCCTGTTTCCGCACTCTATCTCTAAACGAAAGGGATCTAGGTTTTATCGTAGCATGAATCACAAAACATTAGCAAACAGGTGCTCATGAAGTTGGCCCCAGGCCTATTTTAAATCTTTTTCAAAATGTCTGTGTACACGTACAAATCGCGGAACCTATTGCTCTCCACACAAAGGTAGGGATCGGTTTCAGATCACAAGTGGTCAAGGAGTCGAGAGGCTCCCAGCTGTGTACTGTTCTGGCGAGAGATACAACTGGACCATGTGATTTCAAAACCATCTCTTCACGAAAATTTATATCAATCAAAAATTCTTGGTTCACATAATTTCTTTATCGGTATCTGAACATTTTATTATTAAAGTGTGTTAGGATATTACTGGATATATGTATTTTTAATTAATATAATAGGTGCACAAGAGGACCTTTTTGGTGTCTGTGTTCTTTGTTATCCATGCTTCTTTCCCACAAGAGTAACGAGGACCTTTAGTTTAGTTTAGTTTAGTTCAGAGATACAGCGGGAAAACGGGCCCTTCGGTCCACCGAGTCTGCACCGACCAGCGATCCCCGCACACTAACACTATCCTACACACACCAGGGACAATTTACAATTATGTCAAGCCAATTAACCTACAAACCTGTATGTCTTTCGAGTGTGGGAAGAAACCGGAGATCCCGGAGAGAACCCATGCAGGTCACGGGGAGAACGTACAAACTGCGTGCAGACAGCACCCGTGTCTCTGGCGCTGTAAGGAAGCAACTCTACTGCTGCGCCACCGTGCCGCCCCTAATGCAGTTGAAAAGATATGACTATGTTAGACTTATCTCGGCTTATCTTGTAGAAACAAGGAACTGCAGGTGTTGATTTACACAAAAGAGGAACAAAGTGCTGGAGTAAACCAGCGGGTCAAGCGAGCTTCCGACAAAATGGAGAAACAATGCAGCCGACGAAATGGAGAAACAAGGACCTGCAGAAGGGTCCCAACCCGAAACGTCACCTATCCATGTTCTCCAGAGATGCTGCTTGACCCCGCTGAGTTACCTCTGCACTTTGTGTCCTTTCGGGCTTATCTTTGCTGTGTACGTTACAGGTGGAGATGAGGAAGTTCTCTTTATTGAGATGAGGAAATTCTTCTGCAGTTTCTCCTTTTACTATTTGAGTAAGAGAATTTTGGCCTCCAGTTGCACAATATGATTATTTTTCATTGAAGAACTTCCATTGATATCACTTCTTTCACAATCTTGGGGCACCCAAAGCACATTTGTGTTCATTAGATAGTGTTGGAGTGTGGTCATTTTTAGAGTGTAGCCTGAATGGAGGAAGCCTAGCAGCTATTTATACATTGCAAGTTTCCACTGACAGGAATGAGGTAATAACCAGTTTAGAGTCATAGTCATAGACTGATCCAGTGTGGAAACAGGCCCAACTTGCCCACACCGGCCAACATGTCCCACCTACACTAGTCCCACCAGCCTGCGTTTGGCCCATATCCCTCCAAACTTGTTCTATCCATGTACCTGTCTAACTGCTTCTTAAATGTTGGGATAGTCCCAGCCTCAACTACCTCCTCTGGCAGCTTGTTCCATACACCCACCACCCTTTGTGTGAAAAAGTTACCCCTCAGATCCCTATTCAATCTTTTCCTCTTCACCTTGAACTTATGTCCTCTGGTCCTCGATTCCTCTACTCTGCGCAAGAGATTCTGTGCATCTACCCGATCTATTCCTCTCATGATGTTGTACACCTCATCCTCCTGCGCTCTAAGGAATGGAGACCCAGCCTACTCAACCTCTCCCCATAGCTCAGACCCTCTAGTCCTGGCAACATCCTCGTAAATCTTCTCGGAACCCTTTAATCAAATTAAGAATCGATATAGACCAGGCTAGGGAGATGGTAATTCTATGATGGACACCATGTCAATGTGGAAGGTGCAACTTCCAGTGTAGCACCTGCGCCAGTTTTACCACTGATCTTGGATATTATGCTCAAGCTCTTGCAGTGGATCTAGAAGCCACGACTGTCTGAAACCTTTCGGCCATTGATAGGCCATCGAATAGTGAAAGGGCTGGGTAGAGTGAATGTGGAGAGGGTGTTTCCACTAGTGGGAGAGTCTGGGACCAGAGGCCTTAGCCTCAGAATAAAAAGACGTACCTTTAGAAAGGAGGATTTTCTTTAGTCAGAGTGTGGTGAATCTATGGAATTCTTTGCCACAGAAGGCTGTAAAGGCAAAGTCAGTGGATATTTTTAAGGTGGAGATTGACAGATTCTTGATTAGTATGGTTGTCAGGGGTTATGGGGAGAAGGCAGGAGAATGGGGATGAGAGGGAAAGATAGATCAGCCATGATTGAATGGCGGAGTAGACTTGATGGGCCGAATGGCCTACTTGTGCTCCTAGAACTGATGAACATAAGAATTTGTATAGTTTGGGTGTCGTGTGAGGTAACATTACTTGACCTATATGTGCGGCACGGTGGCGCAGCGGTAGAGTTGCTGCCTTACAGTGCTTACAGCGCCGGAGACCCTGGTTCGATCCTGACTATGGGCCTCTCTGTACGGAGTTTGTACGTTCTCCCCGTGACCGTGTGGGTTTTCTCCAAGATCTTCAGTTTCCTTAGTATGAGCGTAATTTGTCCCTAGTGTGTGTAGGGTAGTGTTAATGTGCGGGGATCGCTGGTCGGCATGGACTCGCTGGGCTGAAGAGCCTGATTCCACGCTGTATCTCTAAACTAACTGAACCATGTCTTCAGCAACGCTTGGAATTGTTGATCAATATCAAGCGTTTCAGCCTGGTTGATAATTTTACCATTTGAAAAGGTCTGCCTGGTAATCAGACTCTTCTTTGTGGCTGGATGGACGTAAGCAGTTACCTGCGTAAGCAATGACCTCATTTGCCAGAAGGGTACACAGCCTTGAGAGGGAGGAAACCTGAGCCTCCTGACCTCATGCCGTGGACAGCTGCCTCTCCACCGTACCAACAGCGAGTCGCAGGATGGAAATATGGAAAAGTACTTGCAGCTCGAGATCAAAGGCTCTGAAGGTTTAAATAGATGCGGGCGCACTGGTTGATGGACCTTCTCTCATGGGATCTGTTGACCTGCCAGGGATTAAAAAGGCCAGGATCTGTTGGAACTATTTGAAGTAAGCTATTGTGTTTGTGATTCGGAAAATGGCTAGCACTACACCATAAATGTGTACGATTTCTGTCGGGCTGTGAGCAGTGAATCGGCCATTAGCTTTATCGGCTTTATCCCAACTCAGACAACGGGCTGTCCAGTGATGATTCCTGCTGCAATGTGGAAGGAAGCAGATGAGTTGGGAGCTTTAGACCTTTGAGATACAGCGCAGAAACAGGCCATTTGGCCCAGCGATCCCCGTATACTCGTTCTATCCCACACACTAGCTGTCACTGTATGTCGTTGTCACTTGCGGACGGAGCGCCAAGGCAAATTCCTTGTATGTGAATACTTGGCCAATAAACGTATTCATTTATTCATTCATCCTACACACTAGGGACAATTTTACAGAAGCCAATTAACCTAGAGGCCTGCACATCTTTGGGATGATGGAGGAAACAGGAGCACCCAGAGGAAACGCATGCAAGTCACAGGGAAAACGTACAAACTCCACACAGACAGCACCTATAGTCTGGATCGAACCTGCGTCTCTGGCGCTGTAATGGCCCTGTCCCACTGTACGAGTTCATTCTAAGAGCTCTCCCGAGTTTTAAAAAAAATCAAGCCCGTGGTAAGCACGGAGAATGAACGTAGCGGGTACGTCGGAGCTCGGGGACGTCTCTTAGCGGCTCGTAACGCTAACGGCAGGTACTCGGGAAACGCGGTCAGCTCGGGAAGACTCGTGAAGATTTTTCAAAGCGTTGAAAAATGTCCACGAGAGCCCCGAGTACCAACGAGCGGCCATTACCGTAAATCTCCGAGTTCAAATCAGGGCAAACTCGGGAGAACTCTTTGAATTAACTCGTAAAGTGGGACAGGGCTTTAAGGCAGCAACTCTACCGCTGCACCACTATGCCATCCTGACTGATTTGGCATTGGAGGGGAAGGGAGCAGTTGATCCGGGATCAACCAAAATTCAGTTGCTGATTCACTTGGCTAATGCAAAAATAATTATAGTTTTATTTTATACCAGATAAGTTTTGAATTTTGCGGAACTAAATATTTCGGATCCCAAATGATTGAATTAATCCATAGGTCTCTCTGTCACTGATTTAAACATGGTGCCCGGTAACTTCAATTGCAAGTCTGAAGAAAGGTCTCGGCCCGAAACGTCGACCCTTCCTTCTCTCCAGAGATGCAGCCTGTCCCGTTGAGTTGTACCACTCTTTCCTATTTACCTCCTCATTGCCCTTCCTCTCCTCCTGCCATTGCGATACAGCAGTCTACTAACCCCAGACCCACAGTGGATCCAGGTTTCTGATCCATCTTAATAATGTATGGCTGCAACTCCCAATAAATGTCCCCCATCTCGAAATAGGCAGCTCCTCTCCTCACCCTTCCTCCAGTTGCCAGGGAACTGATCCCAGTTTCTTCCAACCCTATCCCCAACGCTTCGTCCCAACATGAGATTAGTTCCAGTCAATTCCCAATTCCATCCCCCTTCACAAAATAGAGGCCTTCAAGGTCCCTTGCACCATTGTGTAGGAAAGAACTGGTTTAAATCGAAAGTGGACACAAACTGCTGGTGTAACTCAGCGGGACAGGCAGCATCTCTGGAGAGAAGGAATCGGTGACGTTTCTGTGGTCGAGTCCCTTCTTCAGACTGATGTCACGGGGATTTTCCTTGATCTCCATTCCCTTTGTCCAATTTTCACACATTACACTTCCTTATCTATGTATCTCCCTCTGCCCTGACATCAGTCTGAAGAAGGCTCGACCCAAAATGTCACCCATTCCTTTTCTCCAGAGATGCTGCCTGTCCTGCTGAGTTACTTACTCCAGCATTTTGTGATTCCTTGCACCATTACCACACCTCTATTTTCTCCCCCCTTCATAAGGTCATAAGGCCATAAGTGATAGGAGCAGAATTAGGCCATTTGGCCCATCAAGTCTACTCCGCCATTCAATCGTGGCTGATCTATCTCTCCCTCCTAACCCTATTCTCCTGCCTTCTCCCCACAACCCCTGACACCCGTACTAATCAAGAATCTATCTATCTCTGCCTTACAAATATCCATTGGCCTCCATGGAATTCTGTGGCAAAGAAGTCCACAGATTCACCACCTTCATGGATAAGGAGACACAAAGTGTAGTTAAGTTCTCAGTCCAAAGACCCAACTACCATCTCGGGTACATCTGGGCTGTTAGCTGAACTCTGTTCCTGCCCCTGGAGAGAAGGACCATGTTTTCTGAATATGTGCGGCCTAACGTTTCTGAACGTTTGGGGTGAATTAGAATTTCTAAGCCGGAGTGTCCCTCATCCCGTCAATATTTTGGAAACAAGAAAGGAGAAAGTGGACTTTGTAAAAGTATGCAATAACATCAGGAAGCAAATTACACGAAATGGGTTGAAAATAAAATACAAGGTTCTTAAAATACAAGGCCCTGCTATGCCACCTCACAACCAAATTTGGTTTAAATTCAGCCCTCCTTAGCAGTGGGACTTGCCTGTACAGGAATACACATCTGATGAAGATTCCACTAGCAGGGAGAAAATAAACAGACCTGGGAAGATCTAAAATATCGATACAAAATTCTGGAGTCTTCTTCTTACGTATGGCGTGCACAGCCTAAAGTTGTAGGACAACTTGTTCTATTTGATTGTGCACGCCGGGTTGATTGCATTCGTCGAAACAGGGCGGACCACGTGAAGGTTGCAATCTTCCTGGAGCAATGCTGGAGTAACTCAGCGGGTCAAGCAGCATTTCTGGAGAAAAGAAATGGGTGACGTTCAGTCTGAAGAAGGGACTCAACCTGAAACGTCACCTATTTCGCTGCTTGACCCGCTGAGTTACTCCAGCATTTAGTATCTATATTTTAGATCTCCCCAGTTGTATCTGAGTTGTGTTTATTTTCTCCATGGAGAATGATTGAGAGATTAAAAAATGTGTGAAAGAAAATGGAAATTCACCTGCTTTTCTTGTTAGATTAACACCTTCTCCCAAAGGTGGGGTCGAGGAGCAATATTCCCCTACGACTGTAGTTCAGATGAATTTAGAGGTACAGCATGGAAACAGGTACTTCGGCCCACAGAGTCTGCGTTCAATCCTGCAGCACTAGGGACAATTTTACAGAAACCAATTCACCTACAAACATGTACGTCTTTGGAATGTGTGAGGAAACCGGAGCTCCCGGAGAAAACCCACACGGGTCACGGGGAGAACGTACAAACTCCCGTACAGACAGCGGCCTTAGTCGGGATTGAACCCGGGTCTCCGGCGCTGCAAGCGCTGTAAGGCAGCAACTCTACCGCTGCGCCACCGTGCTGCTCTAAATTCTATGAGTGCATTCTACGATCTGATTCTATTTCTAGGATGCGTAACCTGATGGTCCATTTATCATTGCTCAGTGTGTTCTGTTTAGTCTGTGAGCTTCGTGTGAACAAGGAATTTAATTGCCCGACAAGAAATACAAATGGAAATTATTTAAAAAAATACTAAGATCAATGCAGAAATGATTAACTGTTGGTTATGATAAAGGTCATCAAAATATTAACTGCGATTGTGTCTCTGGAGCTGCAGCTGGGAGTCTGCTCGAGTTTTTGCTCCGATTTCCAGTTTTCAGCATATGCAATATTTTATTGTTTAAACATTTTTAAACTGACCATCTTTTGGACAGACAAAGATGCATGAGTCATGTATTTTGGTAGTCGGAATGAAGGCGTAGACTATTTTCTAAATGGGGAGAGAATCCAGAAATCGAAGGTGCAAAGAGACTTGGGAGTGCTGGTGCAGGATTCCCAAGCAGTTAATTTGCAAGTCGAATCAGTAGTAAAGAAGGCAAATGCAAAGCTAGTATTTATTTCAAGAACACTAGAATAGAAAAACAGGGATGTAATGCTGAGGCTCTATAAGGCACTGGTCGGATCGCATTTGGAGTATTGTGAGTAAATTTGGGCCCCATATCTGAGGAATGATATTCTGGCTCTGGAGGAGGTTTTACAAGAATAATCCCAAGAAAGAGTGGCTTAACATATGATGAGCGTTTGACGGCACTGGGTCGCTAGTCACAGGAGTTTAGAAGGATGAGGGGGACCTCATTGAAACTTAACAAATAGTGAAAGGCTTGGATAGAGTGGACGAGGAGAGGATGTTTCCACTGCTGGGAGTATCTAGGACCAGAGATCATAGTCTCAGAATAAAAGGACATACCTTTAGGAAGGAGATGAGGGGAAATATATTTAGTCAGAGGATGATGAATCTGTGGAATTCTTTGCCCTAGAAAGCTGTGGAGACAGAGGTGGATAGATTCTTGATTAGTACGGGTGTCAGGGGTTGTGGGGAGAAGTCAGGAGAATGAGGGAGAGAGAGATCAGCCATGATTAAATAGGGCTAAGAACTAGATAGGGCTCTTAGAGTCAGGGGATATGGGGAGAAGGCAGGAACGGGGTACTGATTGTGGATGATCAGCCATGATCACATTGAATGGCAGTGCTGTCTCGAAGGGCCAAATGGCCTACTCCTACACCTATTCTATTTTATTTCTATTTTTATTTTATTTAAATGGCAGAATAGGCTTGATGGGCGGAATGGCCTAATTTTGTTCCTATCACTCGTAACCCCATGACCTTATGCACGTGAGGTAATTGATTGTGACTGATATCTTTCAGGATGCTGCCAGTGTTCGAGGTCCACTGAATTATTTGTTATTTTGTACCACAGACATGGGGAAGGACCGGTTGATTACTGGCAAGCAGGTGATGGAGATCAGACACACACTGAAGGAACGCCGCGCTCTGACAGACGAGGTCTGTGCTTCTGGATACACGGCGCAACTCCAAGTGAGGAATGAACGTTGGAGCCTGGCCAATGGTAAGATGCCCAGCCTCAACCTCGTTACCGGAAACACTATCCAAAAACAATTGGCAATGTTGTCTGAAGTAACCCCAATCTCTCTCTTGTATTTACAATCCTCCATCATCAGAACTAGAGCTCTGTTATAATGGTGTGGACATTATTACTCTGGAAAGGCCTGCATAGCGTGGATGTGGAGAGGATGTTTCCACTTTTGGGACAGTCGAGGACTAGTGGTCCATATTCCTCAAAATAAAAGGACATACCTTTAGAAAGGTGATGAGGAGGAATTTCCTTCGTCAGGGTGGTGAATCTGTGGAATTCATTGCCACAGTTGGCGGTGGAGGTCAAGTCAATGGATAGTTTTAAGGTGAAGATTGATGAGTTCTTGATTAGTGCGGGTGTCAGGGGTTATGGGGAGAAGGCAGGGGAATTGGATTGAGAGGGAGAGATAGATCAGCTTGATTGAATGGCGGAGTAGATTTGATGCAACCTTGTCGTGTTCGGGGAGCTTGTGTGTCTCAGTGACCCCTAGGGCTATGCCAGCGGGAGATTCGTCTCCTGTTAGGGTCTCCCATGCTGAACAGGTCGAAGGGTAGAGACGAGACGAAGAGCGATCCACTGGTCCTCCAGGATGGAGGTTGAGCACAGGGCTAACAACCCTGTCTCGTAAAACAAATATGTTACGGAAACAGCAACTGAAGGAATCAACACTACTGAGTGGAGGACCTTCGTTGCTGCTCTACATGCCAGGAGGCATAATAGGCAGTAAGTAGACTTGATGGGCCGAATGGCCTAATTCTACTCCTACAACTTATCAACTTATGAAAGCTATTCCTGAACCTGGATTTTGCAGATTTCAGGCTCCTGTGCCTTCGACCTGAAGGCAGCGGGGAGATGAGTGAGTGGCCAGGATGGTGTGGATCCTTGATGATACTGGCAGCCTTTTTGAGGCAACGACTGCGATGGATCCCCTCGATGGTAGGGAGGTCAGAGCCGATGATGGGCTGGGCAGTGTTGACAACTTTTTGCAGTCTTTTCCACTCCTGGACGCTCAAGTTGCCGAACCAAGCCACGATGCAACCGGTCAGCATGCTCTCTACTGTGCACCTGTAGATGTTCGAGAGAGTCCTCCTTGACATACCGACTCTCCGTAATCTTAGCAGGAAATAATCTTATAAGTTAATTAACTTCTCAGTTTTCCACCATCTTGCCACAGAAGGCTGTGGAGGCCAAGTCAGTGGATATTTTTATGGCAGAGATAGATAGATTCGTGATTAGGACGGGTGTTAGAGGTTATGGGGAGAAGGCAGAAGAATGGGTTAAGAGGGAGAGATAGATCAGGCATGATTGAATGGTGGAGTAGACTTGTTGGACCGAATGGCCTAATTCTGCTCCTATCATGTTTGACCAGTGCGCGGCACGGTGGCGCAGGGGTAGAGTTGCTGCCTTACAGCGCTTGCAGTACCACAGGCCCGGGTTCGACCCCGACTACGTGTGCTGTCTGTACGGAGTTTGTACGTTCTCCTTGTGGCCGCGTGGGATTTTTCCGAGATCTTAGGTTTTCTCCCACACTCCGAAGACGTACAGGTTTGTAAGTTAATTGGCTTGGTAAATGTAAAAATTGTCTCTGGTGTATGTTGGATAGTGTTAGTGTACGGGGATCGTTGGTTGGTGCTGACTCGGTGGGCCGAAGGGCCTGTTTCCGTGTTGTATCTCTAAACTAAACTAAACTTATGAACTAATCTCACTGCATCTTAAGCTGAGGGCAACAAATCTAGAGTATATACAAGTTGAGCTGTGGCCTAATGTTTCTCTTGGTATCTCTTGGCAGAGCTGCCCGCGAGGAAGACCATTCGCTTTCCCTGCGGAGTGGAGATTGAGCTGAGCTGCAGTGCCGTTTTCTCAAATGTGATGACTATCTATGTCAACATCAAAGCGAAACCTTCCCAGGTGTCCGAATGCAAAGTGTCCCTGCAGAAACCAAAGGTGAGTGGCTGCAATCCAGGGCCCGATCCAATGGATCTGTGCTCAAACATTTAATGTGGGGGAAGGATCTGCCGTGGTGGTTTAAACCGAAGGCAGTCACAAAGAGCTGGAGTAACTCAGCGGGACAGGCAGAAGGACAAGGACCGAGTCCACGCCGACCATCGATCACCACACACTAGTTCTATCCTACACACTCGGGACAATTGACAGAAGCCGACTAACCGACAATCCCGCACGTCTTTGGAATGTGGTTCGAAATGGGAGCACCCGGAGAAAACCCACACGGTCTCAGGGAGAAGGTACAAACTCTGTACAGACAGCAGCTGTAGTCAGGATCGAACCCGGGTCTCTGGTGCTGTAAGGCAACAACTCTACCGCTGCACCACTGAGCTGTCCATTATAAATCCCGATACTTTAGACTGTCATGAGGGTTAAGCCAAGTTGGAATCTTTCATTCATGGGTGGGTCCTTCATTCAAGGAAATTAATGCCATTGTCAGCCATAATGAAGGAAAAGGATGTTTAACATATGAACAGGAAAAAAAAAGTTGGATTGGGGAATGAGTGCATAAGTCTCTGATGCTTCTGTTCTGATCATATCTGGCATTTGTTGAACGATTGTTAGAAAACTAGTGTTCTTTATATTTGTCCTAGGAGTTTTCAGATAGCATATCAGACCTCGTTGGAGACTCATCCCGAATTGATTCCCTGCTTTCCTCTCTCGATGACAACCACCGGTCGGACACAACGTTGAAGCTGTGTGGCCTGCATAGACTGAAGGTAATGAGAAAAAGAAGGGTGCAATGTTTGGGCACCTTCCACAAACTGCAGGGATAATGACTTTGTCCACATGAGCAAAGATCAACAAAGGCCAGGCCTGTACGTTCATGAGTTTACTAGAGTGAAGGATGATTTCATTGACACACACTGTATTCATAAGGGGCTTGACAGGGTAGAGGTGGAGTGGATGATTCCACTCTCTGGGGTATCAGGGCTCCCTGCCTCAAAGAATCTATCTATCTCCGTCTTAAAAATATCCATTGAGGCCAAGTCAATGGATATATTTAAGGAAGAGATAGATTCTTGATTAGGACAGGTGTCAGGGATTATGGGGAGAAGGCAGGAGTGCAAGGATCACTGGTTGGCACAGACCTGGTGGGCCGAAGGGACTGTTTCCATGCTGTATCTCTAAACTAAAAACCAAACTATTTGAGGGGAGGAAATTTGAGAGATCTACTCCCCTTCCGAAGAAATGATTCCTAACATTTCCTGACAACCTCTTCCCGTGCATCCTTCAATCCAAAAAACATTCCCCTAACATGCATCAACAAAGTTTCTAACCATCTGAAACACCTGGATGAGATCACCCCAGGTCTGTCAACTCTGACTCCCTCTACAAAAAAGGCCAGAGCAGACTCTTTTTCCTCAGAAGGCTCAAATCCTTCAATGTGTGTAAGGATATGCTGCACATGTTTTACAACACAGTGGTTGCAAGCGTTATTTTCTACGCTGTTGTCTGCTGGGGCAACAGCATTAGTGCAAAAAACAATAGGAAACTGGTCAAACTGGTTAAACGAGCTAGCTCAGTGCTGGAGGGGAGAGTAGACTCTGGGATGGAGGTGCTTGAGAGGCGTATGAGGCACAAGGTGCAGGTCATCCTGAAAAACCCCGGGCATCCCCTCCATATAATTCTGGAGAGTCAAAAGAGCACTCGGAACAACCGGCTCCTCTCCCTGCCCTGTAGAACGGAGCGGTTCAGGAGATCCTTCACCCCTGCAGCCATTAGATTTTATCATTCGGACCGCTAGGCTGTAGGGGGATGCATTTTGCAATTATTAATTTTTAACTGTTAATTATTGGTCTTTTTAAGTATTTATTGCTCTCAGGTAGTTTCCACATTGTATTCTATGTATTTTCTGTCTGCATTCGTTTTGAATCTGTGGGTTTGTTGGTTGGGAGCTTCTGGACATCTGAATTTCCCTGAGGGGATCAATAAAGTATTTATTATTATTATTATTATTATTACCTGTGTACAGGGAACAAGGCCTTTACCTGTATTCAAGGAACAAGTACTATAAGACAGAGTACAAGCTAACAGTGTACTATGTTTACATATTCTGTTGTGCTGCAGCAAGTAAGAATTTCATTGTCCTGTCTGGGTCAAATGATAATAAAACACTCTTGACTCTTGAAGTTAAGCTCTCATAACTCAAGACATTTAGCTCCAGGAAATATTCTGGTGAATTTATGCATTGTTCTTTTCTAAGTTAATATATTCCTCCAGCAGTGTGCTGGTGCACAGAAGTAAATGAAGTGTAACCAGGACAAATGTAATCCAGGACAAGGGGTCACAGTTTAAGGATAAGGGGGAAATCCTTTAAGACCGAGATGAGAAAAACATTTTTCACACAGAGAGTGGTGAATCTCTGGAACTCTCTGCCACAGAGGGTAGTTGAGGCCAGTTCATTGGCTATATTTAAGAGGGAGTTAGATGTGGCCCTTGTGGCTAAAGGGCAGGTACGGGATACTGAGTTGGATGATCAGCCATGATCATATTGAATGGTGGTGCAGGCTCGAAGGGCCGAATGACCTACTCCTGCACCTATTTTCTATGTTTCTATAACCAAAGCTTCATACAAATTGAGTGAAGCCTCTTAACCTTCAAAGGGTGCTTTTCTCTGGGAGGTTTCTCAAGGCTCATTTCTGTTTTTTTTGCAGCAACCATTGATCCTACAGATGACTCTTCGGTACCAAAGCTGTAAGGAAAAGCCAAAGTTGGAAGAAATAGTAGACGTCAACTTGGGGCTCCCCCTGGTGGCACAGCTGGAGCTGTACAGGACAATGGCGGCCACACGGGTTGAAGGGGCTAGTGGCAGCTACAACCAAGTCTCTAGTGTGGCATCCACCAGCACAATCACCAAGGATGCAAGCCGGGCCTGTGGGCCACGAAATCGGAAGGCGTCAAATAAGCAAGAGGTCGTGCATTCGGCACGCCAAGCAAGAAGAGCGAATGAGCCAGAGGAAAATGATGAGAGGGAAATATCAAAGTGGAGTTCGTAGCACAATCTCCTTGCATTGGACTGAAGGAGCAGCTCCTAAGAGTATATTGAATATTAAATATTTGTAGTTATGCATTGGACTTTAACTTCTGGCAGATACTTGCGATACTGCACATGGGGTTGCTGGCCAATTCCTTGTCAGTTCTTGGGGTCTGCAATTGGTGCTAGAAGTACCATATAAGCTTAGTCAGTCTAAGCTTTTAATGCCCCAATTTATATGAAGGTTCATTTAGTTGCCAACCTGTTCCATTTGGTTCTTGGAGCTAGTTATACCAGCTAAATAGTTGTTAGTTTTATGTCACTTGTACGGCCCTTCACCATGTACTGTGGTAAACACTATCCATCCACAGCGCTCTCTCACTGATGCCAATTGAATTACACCAACCCCATCAAAATCAACTACAGAAGAAAACCTAACACAAGGTTTACCAGCTCACTTTCTTGAACACTGCCACTCGAATACGGCTGACTATCCTTTAGCTATTGCAGATCTAGGTGCTAGTTTATCGGCTCATTTTACTGTTAATTGCATATGGCCAGCCTGGCTGATAATGGAGAGTAAATACCTCACCATTGCCTTATGTCATCCTGTTCACTTCAGCCTGCTTATAGTCGGCACGGTGGCGCAGCGGTAGAGTTGCTGCCTTACGGTGCTAACAGCACCAGACCCAGGTTCGATCCTGACCACGGGTGCTGTCTGTACAGAGTTTGTACGTCCTCCCCGTGACCCCCTGCGTGGGTTTTCTCCGAGATCTTCGATCTTCACATTCCAAAGACGTATTGGTTTGTAGGTTAATTGGCTTGGTATAAATGTAAATTGCCCATAGTGTGAGTAGGATAGTGTAAGCTGGTCGGCGCGGACTTGGTGGGCCGATGGGCCTGTTTCCGCGCTGTATCTCCAAACTAAACATATTTAGCTCATTTTACACTTTCCCAGCACACATAATAAGAACCTGAGGTGAATGGTTGAGAGATAAGGACAAGCCAGTTCCCTGTAGGCACTCCTAGTGCAACAAAGCTTTGTACCAAAAGCACTAACACTGAAAATGATGGCCAAGCTGATCAACATCTGGACATTAATTTCACATAAATTGCTTAACTGCACATGATCTGTGACTGCGCTCTAAAGCCCCACTCTATATCCCCACCAGGCTGACAGACAAAGCTGTTCCTCAGTCAGGAGAGGAGGGAGTTCAACTACTCTTGCAAAGTTTTGACATCACAAAATGGCCGCACTGTGTTTGAGCAAGTGCAAGTGCACACAACATCAAGTTGAGTTCCACAAATGATATTCGGAACACTACTGATGGGGAACAGTGTGAATTTACAGTGTGAAGAAAAGTGGATTTTTTAACAGTAAAATGAAGATTATTTCTCATCCTTGGACAGCACAGGACATCATGCTAATTTTTGGGCGACGTACCAAATTGCAAGATTGGTGAGAGCAATATCAGGCAATTTGATGTTTTGTGCAATATCAGATTAAAAATGAAACCCTTAAATGTGACTGGGCCCCAGAATAGATCTATTGAAAGCTGTAAAGATTTCATTGGTTACACGCTAATATATTCTTAAGTGTTTATGGAGCACATCTTTAGATATTAATTAGATTGTGTTTATTTTTAAGTATTATTTTTTTACTATGGCTGAAGTTCTCAAGTTTTTATCACCAGAAAGGCTGGAAACCCCTGTTTTCTTAGTGTTCTCATTTTCCAGTTTGTTGTAATGGATGTGTTTGTCTAAGAGTTTACTATCGAAAACAAATGTGAATGTGAGAAAACTTTTTTTTTGTGGTGGAGGTGGATCGGAGAGTCGTAGGAAAGACCTGATTTCTGTGCATGAGGATGAAATGATTGGTAGTAATACAAAAACCCATTTTATACTCTGCATTGTAATCCATTGTGGAGCGGTCCATCCACTGTGTACCACCTGTTTTATATTTTAGTTCTAAAGTCAAGATCAATGCCAGTAAATTGAGAGGGTGAGAGAAAATAAAGATTGGCAAGAACCCGACTGCAGACGTCAATTGAGAAGAGTTAGACGAGTTATTAGTAGCTGAACTGGTGACCTCAGTGGGTGGAAGTAACCTGGAACATGCTGCATGTGTGGGTGGTTATGGCAGATATTTCCACTGCACTTAGAAAGTATCTGGACGGGCACCTGAATTACGAATGCATAAAAGGTTACGGAGCAAGCAGTGTTAAATGAGATGCCTGATAAATGGTGTGGACATGTTTGACCAAAGGCTGCTTTCTGTGCTCTTTGATTCTATGCGGGAAACACAACAAGTGACTTTAAACAGAAAACCAACATGAGACCAGTGAGACCATGCGGAGGCTTGGCGATCGTTTCACCGAACACCTCCGCTCGGTCCGCATTAACCAACCTGACCTCCCGGTGGCTCAGCACTTCAACTCCCCCTCCCATTCCGTATCCGACCTCTCTGTCCTGGGTCTCCTCCATGGCCAGAGCGAGCAACACCGGAAATTGGAGGAGCAGCACCTCATATTCCGCTTGGGGAGTCTGCATCCTGGGGGCATGAACATTGAATTCTCCCAATTTTGTTAGCCCTTGCTGTCTCCTCCCCCTTCCTCAGCCCTCGGGCTCCTCCTCCTCCTTTTTCCTTTCTCCCCGCCCCCCCACCCCCCATCAGTCTGAAGAAGGGTTTTGGCCCGAAACGTTGCCTATTTCCTTCGCTCCATAGGTGCTGCTGCACCCGCTGAGTTTCTCCAGCATTTTTGTGTACCTTTGAATTTCCAGCATCTGCAGTTCCTTCTTAAAAACATGATAATATCAGATGTGAATTTGGTGTATATGGAAGCCAGCAACGTGTAGTGCAGAAGATAGACACAAAGGTGCTGGAGTAACTCAACGGGTCAGGCAGCCTCTCTGGAGAAAAAGGATGGGTTCCAGTCTGAAGAAGGGTTTCAACCCAAAACGTCACTCGTCCTTTTTCTTCAGTGATTCTGCCTGACCCTTTGAGTTACTCCAGCACTTCGATATAAACCAGCATCTGCAGTTCCTTTCTACACCAAGTATAATGCAGGCCAGTTTAATTCTGTCCAGTTCCCACCAGGACAGTTAGGTTAGCATTATGCTCATGGTTCAACCAAAAGCTCCACTGCTCAGCTGACATTATTCCCCATCTTAAAAACGTGTGAGTTTGCTTATTTCATCTCATTAACTCAATGGCACCCGCTTTTCAAATAAAATGACGTCAAAGTCAAAATAACGACAATGTTATGTTGCCGTCCTTGGAACAATCCCACTAATTAAAAGCAACCTTGTTAATGAAATTCACCATTAATGTTTGTCATCCTGTTTCTAATCCTCTTTATAACTGTCTTATTGCGTCTTTCCTGCTTCCTTCACAACCCCATCAGTTGCCATGCCGACAGCAGTCTATTCCTCAGGGCCTGAAATTCTCTGCCCAACCCTCTCCTCCTTGCAATAGGTTCGTTAAAATGCCTTTGACCAAGCTTTTAGCATCTAATACTAACCTTCTTTTTTTTCTGCTTGCGGTTCAGCATTTTATCATTCTACTTTCCTTAACAGTCGGGGATGTTTTGCTAAAGATAGCGGAGTCAGGGGATATGGGGAGGAGGCAGGAACGGGGTACTGATTGGGGATGATCAGCCATGATCACATTGAATGGCGGTGCTGGCTCAAAGGGCCGAATGGCCTACTCCTGCACCTATTGTCTATTGTCATTAAAAATGTCGTATAGTGCTAGTTGCCGATATAAATCTTAATTCAGGCATGTTATTCGGGTTTTCAGTTAAAGCCCCGCTTGCCATGATAGAAACCATCTTGAGGTGTCAGCTGAGCTCTGTGGGAGCGCACTTGCCTGTGAGTTGGTAGGTTTGGGGTTCAAATCCCACCAGAGCACTAAACCTGGGTTGGTGCTCCAGTAAAGGTTGAGGGAGGGCTGCTCTGCCTTACACATGAAGTATTTTGAAGATCAGGGGATTTATCTCCAAGCCAACATTAATCCCACAAACCATGTTGATAAAGAACTAAATGTAACTACGAACTGAAGACTGCTATCTGTAAACTGGCTGCCATGTTGTCTGCACTATGACAAGGACCATACCTTAAAAAGGTACTTCACTCATACGTTGCTGCTTAGACTGATGAAGAAGGGACACTTAACTGGAGTGACCCAGACTCCGTAAAAGAGTGTGCCAGGAGATCAGGACCTGAAGGAAAGGATAGTGGGAAGAACTGTACGGTACAAACACAATTGGGAATAATGCTGGAAAAAAGAAACCAGCTCCTCAATTTGTCTTTGTTTGATATTAAAGTTGTTCTTTGATATTAATATATGTAACATGTTTTACATGATGTTGTATTACTTTAAATATAGAGTTATTTAATTACGTGCAGGGTAGAGTTGGAAATATTTTGTTACAGTAAAACCAAGATATTAAAATGCATCATTTCAAAAGTTGGTTCTCTTCTTTTTGTAAATATATTACAATAATGTGAATTGCTCTGGACCTGAGCAAATTCGATCAAGCTAGACCCAATGGATTGGGGAGGTCTAGGTGGGAGATGTTGACAGTGGTAGTGCTTTCCTGTTCACCCCTTCACATTGGATTGAAACCAGAGCCAGGCATGGGGCCTGTGACATGATAACTTTGAAGATAGACACAAAATGCTGGAGTAACTCAGCGGGTCAGACAGCATCTCTGGAGAAAAGGAATAGGTGATGTATCGGGTCGAGACCTTCCTTCAGACCTATTCCTTTTCTCCAGAGATGCTGTCTGACCTGCTGAGTTACTCCAGCTTTTTATCACCTATTCCTTTTCTCCAGAGATGCTGTCTGACTCGCTGAGTTACTCCAGCTTTTTGTGTGTCTACGGTTTAAACCAGCATCTGCAGTTCCTTCCGACGTATGATAACTTCTGTTTGGTTGCCTTCACCTCTACACCAAGTCATCTTTCAGGCCTGGACCTCCTGCAGACTGGCCTCTATTGCCTGCTCTGTATGTAAAGCAAGCTTCTCGAAGTAAACCTCAGTTGAGGAGCGGCAGCAACACCCAACAACATTACGCAGACTGCGAGCAATATAAGAAGGTGACATGTCAGTACAGCATTAGCAATTATGTTTGGATACTGTCTTTGTCAGCAATGTCCGGGAATGGACGTTTAAAATTAAAGAGCCTGACATAAAGTCAGGTCAAAATACTTGAGCAAGCTCTCAATCATGCATGAGCTCAGAGTTATCCTCAACACTAAACAGTTTTCTCTCGGTTTCATTCTCAGTTATCCAAGTTCAGGCAGTTTACGTCCAAAGCATAATAACAGGAGGTAGTGAAGCTGTAACGGCATGAAGATACAGTATTGCACCCGGCATTCAGTTTAGTTTTGTTTAGTTTAGAGATACAGCGCGGAAACAGGCCATTGGGCTGAGCGGCGTGGGTCCCATCGGCGCCGGTGGCTCGAGGCCGAGTTTGGAGACCGCGGTGGGCGGGTCTTTGGTCCTTAAGGGCGTATCTCACGAGCATGTGACTGCATGCGGCAAGCGCGACCAAACCGGAAGCAGGGGCCACGTGGAGGTTGAGTGATCCCGTACGAGTTGACGTGCAGTTCGAGCGAAGTCCGCGGGAAGTTCGCGCGTGACGTATATCGTCGAGACGCTGCGTTCGGCATCGAGACGCTGCGCACGCCCGTCAAGGCGGTGCGTATGGCCTCAATGCGGCTGTGGGCCCGGCAGGCAGTTGCCGCGCGGAATTTTTGGACAGTGTCAGTTTTTCGGAGCCCCGCGCGATGTCGGAACCAGCTCCACACAACTCCATACGGCTCCGGCGATCGAAGTGGGACCGGCCCCGCGAGGCCGTACGTCTCAAGCGACCACGTTAGGTCGCGCTTGCCGCATGCAGCCGCATGCTCGTGGGACAGGCCCTTTAGTGAGCAAGTCCTTGGTCGTGCAACGAACCAGCCAGGCCTGCTGGTGGGCCTGGCCACAACTTGCCGGGGATACTGTCAGTGCATAGCTTGTTTTGGTTTTTCTTTGAGAGTTTCTATTATTGTTCTGGTCAATGTCTACCCTTGAAAGAGCATCTCTAAAACAAATGGTCTGGTGATCACCACATCCCATTTTGGGGGAAGCACATTTGTGTCCAAAGGTGGCCACTACATGTTCTATACATAAGACCGGTGTTTCAAAATGGCCACAGATCACTTCAGAGATGTCTTGAGTTGAAAGGTTCTTCACAAATGCAAGACTCCCTGTCCTTAACAAGAGAAGTGACCACACAAGTAGTGACTGTGCTGTAATTATCCCGTCTAGGAGGAAAAGAACGGATAAATGGTGCTGTGTAATTTATAATAAATCAACGAATGACACTTTGATATCAGCATCTTAATAGAAGAGATTATTTTGAAAATGCTTCAAATTCAGAAATGCCAGCAGAATCTGAAGAACTGCTAATGGCGTCATGAGAAAGGTTACATTTTGATATGCCTGCCTTTCTTCCGAATATGGTTTAAGATGACATAACAATACTTTCCTTTTATTCATCTCCAATTAAATTTTATCAGTATCTGCCTCATGGTACCAGTGGAGATAGCTCATGCTACTGCCGAAGAGAGTGAACCGACGAGCCTGTTCCTAACCTGTACTGAAAAGGTCAGCTGATAGTATGAATTAATGTGAGTATAATGAAAGAATGTAAATTTATGTTTGACAATGACATTTTAAAAAAATGATGCTCGAAACTTTGAGACTATTAGCATTCGAAGCCTAGAGAAAAACAATGTTCATTAACTTGCTGTTATCCAACAAGAGATATCAGTTAGCATTCAGTGACAACACTGTTGCTTTTAAGATGAAAGGTTGAGGATTCAAGTACCACCATGAGAATTGCAGGCATAATTTAGCTGCGAGGATACTTTATCTTGGACGAGATAGTAAATCAGCCGTGTATCTTTCTTTACCACAAATGTCTCTGATTCACTACAGCAATGCTGGTTTGCTTCATCCTATCAGAGATATTCTCATTATCCATCCCTCCACCCTCTCTGCCAACTTAAAACTAACTTGTTTTCTCACTTTGCAAGTTCTGAGTGTGGACCTCTGACGAAATAGTAACCCATTTTCTCTTTGCATAGATGTTGCCCGACTTCCTGAGTCTTTCCTGCATCTTGTATTTTTAATACCATAATTCAGGCTCCATCCATCTTTTCTGGCGGACTCCACACGATGCCATTTATAGAATTAGTCTGGACAAAATGCATACTTCCATTAATCCACCTGCAATATTTGATCATTTGACTCCTTAAGGGCCTGTCCCACTTATGCGACCTTTACAGGCAACTGCTCGCACACGGGATACGTCGCTGAAATTTTCAACGTTGAAAATTCAGCGGCGACCAGAAAGACGCTACGACTCTTTGGAGACCGCTCACGTCCATACAGGCGACCCCTGGCGACATGTCACGGGTAACCTCTCACGACCATAGGAGACCTCTCACGACCATACAGCCTGTACAGCAAAGTACAGAGCCCTTTGCCACAATTTGGATGGATTGAGAAGCAGCAAGTTACCATTGGAATCATAGAGTTGTACAACAAAGAAATAGGTTATTTGGCCCACCAACTCCATGCCATCTTGCCCTTTTTTACTAATGCCACTTGTCTGCATTAAGTGGCTATTTAAGTGCCTGTCAAAATGACTCTGAAACATGGTGATTGTATCTGACTTCACTTTACTAACAAGTTTCAGAAATCAACCATTCTCTGTATTTGTATGGACATTGAATGAAATAAAAGAGCATGGCCTTTAGTGGCCTAATCGTCCAGTTAGGCTTGTTTCTGACACCCATTGCACACGACAGATCAAATACAGCCTCTATTGTACATTCTCTACTACAAAGCTTTCTCAGGCAACCTTTTTTTAAGTCAAGTGAAGTCAAGTCAAATGTATTATTGTATGCATAGGTACAGTGACGTACAGTAGTATGAAAATCTTCCGTACAGCAAAATTATTGGTGCCTAAACCAAGACAGCAGACAAAAATAAAATGACACCTACATTTCAAAAGACAGAGAAAAGAAAAAGAATTTGCAATTGCATGACATCATTGCAAAGTACAGATAAACGTTACTCCCTGTACACCCACGACTGTGCAGACATGTACAAATCTTATTCAATTTTCAAATTCGCTGACGGCACCACCGTTGTGGGCCGGATATCAAATAATGATGAGACGGAGTACAGGATGGAGATCGAGAACCTCGTGTCCTGATGTGGAGACTACAACCTTTCTCTCAACGTCAGCAAGACAAAGGAGATAGTGATCAACTTCAGGAAGCCGAGCGGTGCACACACCCCAGTTTGCAATGATGGTGCCAAAGTAGATATGGTTGAAAACTTCTAATGCCTCTGAGTCAATATCGCCAGCAACTTCTCCTGGACCAGCAATGACCAAGAACGCTCACCAATGCCTCTACTTTCTTAGAAGGTTTAAGAAGTTTGACAACTACAACTCTCACCAACTTCTACAGATTCACCGTAGAAAGCATTTCATTAGGATGCATCCATCCAGCTCCATCCAGGACCGCAAGAAATTGCAGCGAATTGTGGCCGCAGCCCCCGACCATCACACAAACCAACCTCCCTTCTATCGATTCCATTTATACTTCACGCTGCCTCGGCAAGGCCAGCAGCATAATCCAGGAAGAGTCGCACCCTGGCCACTCCCTCTTCTCCCCTCTCCCATCAGGCAAAAGGTATAGAAGTGTGAAAACACACACCACCAGATTCAGGGACAGTTTCTTCCCAGCTGTTATCAGGCAACTGAATCATCCTACCACAACCAGTGAACAGTGCTGAACTAGTTTCTAACTCTTTGATGTCCCTCAGACTATCGTTGCCCAGACTTTGCTGGTTTTACCTTGCACGGAATGTTATTCCCTTATCATGTATCTATACACTGTAAATTGATTGATTGTAATCATGTGTTGTCTTTCCGCTGACTGGTTAGCACGCAACAAAAAGCTTTTCACTGTACCTTGGTACACGTGACAATAAACTAAACTGAAACTGAAACAAGTTCATGGTAGTGCAAGCAATGGCCCGTAGTGTCCTGTTGCTAAGATAGGATTAGAGTTGTGCAAAAGTAGACACAAATGCTGGAGAAACTCAGCAGGTGAGGCAGCATCTATGGAGCGAAGGAATAGGTGATGTTTCGGGTCGAGACCCTTCTTCAAATAAAGAGTCAATTCTAGTAAATTAAGGTGGCATTTCTGTCAAATGTGTACCTGTGGAAAAGGCAAAGTATAAAAACCAGTTAACGCAAGAGATGTTTATGCGTCATGTGCATGAATGGATTGTGTCGTTGATGTAAAATCGAAAATAGAACAGCGTAGCTATTTAACGTACAATTAACCTTGTTATCAGTCAGACTTGTAACTGACATTTCAGGCTGCTTCCTGCCACGTTGCATCAGTAAACTTTGTAAATTACCTTAATTAACCTTAATCGATCAGAAGCATGACTGCTTTATTAATGGCACTTGTTTTCTTCTTGCCTCATCTAATACCACCATGTACCACTGTCTAAAGACCCTGTCCCACTTTCCCGAGTTACTCACAAACTCTCCCGAGTATTTATTGCCTATCCCTAACTATGCTCGAGATGGTATTGATGAGCTATTTCTTGGACCATCACAATATTCTGCTTAAGGTATACCTAAAATCCTGTTTAAGAAGGAACTGCAGATGCTGGAAAATCGAAGGTACACAATAAAGCTGGAGAAACTCAGCGGGTGCAGCAGCATCTATGGAGCGAAGGAAATAGGCAATGTTTCAGGCCAAAACCCTTATACCTAAAATCCTGTTGGGTGTGGGACTACAGGATTTATCCACTGTAAGGATACAAGAATAGTATCCTTACATTTTTTTCTGGTCAGGATGATGTGCAACTTAGAAACATAGAAACATAGAAATTAGGTGCAGGAGTAGGCCATTCGGCCCTTCGAGCCTGCACCGCCATTCAATATGATCATGGCTGATCATCCAACTCAGTATCCCGTACCTGCCTTCTCTCCATACCCTCTGATCCCCTTAGCCACAAGGGCCACATCTAACTCCCTCTTAAATATAGCCAATGAACTGGCCTCGACTACCCTCTGTGGCAGAGAGTTCCAGAGATTCACCACTCTCTGTGTGAAAAAAGTTCTTCTCATCTCGGTTTTAAAGGATTTCCCCCTTATCCTTAAGCTGTGACCCCTTGTCCTGGACTTCCCCAACATCGGGAGCAATCTTCCTGCATCTAGCCTGTCCAACCCCTTAAGAATTTTGTAAGTTTCTATAAGATCCCCTCTCAATCTCCTAAATTCTAGAGAGTATAAACCAAGTCTATCCAGTCTTTCTTCATAAGACAGTCCTGACATCCCAGGAATCAGTCTGGTGAACCTTCTCTGCACTCCCTCTATGGCAATAATGTCCTTCCTCAGATTTGGAGACCAAAACTGTACGCAATACTCCAGGTGTGGTCTCACCAAGACCCTGTACAACTGCAGTAGAACCTCCCTGCTCCTATACTCAAATCCTTTTGCTATGAACTTGGAGAAGGATTTACTGTCAACGGCTTTCCCATATTCCTGTGGCCTTGCCCGTGGTTGTAGAGGTTACTGAGTTGAGAGATTGGGACGAAGTAGGCTTGGCAGTGTGGATTGAAGGTGGTATATTCCACAGGCATGAAGTGCAAGAGATGGCCAGGGTGTCGATCGAGCAGGGTCCTTCGTCTCGGACGGTGATTAGCTTTGTAACTGCTGCAGGAGCTGCAAATGGAGAGTATTCTATCATGCTTCTGACTGACCCCTCCCTGCCTCTTGGAGAGGTGTCAGGTGGATTCAGTTGTGTTTCTGTCAAAGATGATCTCTATGATGCTCATGGTGGGATACTTGGGGATGACAAGTCCATTGAATGTAAAGAGTGGGTGGTTAGTTTCCCGTTTGAGCTAATCTTAGCATGACATTGTGGCAAGAATGCTACTTGCCTCATCCCAACCAATGCCCAGTATTGTCCACGTCCTGCTGCATGCTGGCATGAAATGCTTCATTTTCGTAGGTGTTGCAAATAATGTGAGCACTGTGCAATCAGGAGTAAGCATTCCCATCTCGGACTTAATGCTTGGATAAATGTCATTGATCTTGCATCTAAAGATGATTGATCTCAAGAAACATTCCCGAAATATCCCAAAGCTGGAACAATTAATAAAAGAAATACAAGTAGGAAAAGGCTAATTAACCCGTGTACATGTTCCACCATTCAAAACAAGATGTGGTTACCTTAACATTATTTATTTCGTGATTCCTCTTATATACAGAGATCTATCTAACTCAGTGTTGAATGCAACCAATAACTGATATTCCACAACCATCGGGAGTACTGAATCCCAAACATTCACCACCCTCTCAATGTAGCCATTTTGCCGCATTTCAGTCCTAAATAGCCTTTCTCATAACAGCCTTATCTGCAACACAGATTATAGCGCCTGTCCCACTTGGGTCGCATTTGCGCGTAATTTATGTGTCATCATTACGCATCACGACGCACGACGCGCGCATGGTGCTTGGTGACGTAGGCAATGACGCGCGGTCGCGTGCGGCGCCCCAGGATTTTGGTAAGTAAATAACACCCAGTGGGACAGGCCCTATAATCTGTGTTGCAGATTCCTTAGCTGGCAAGACATGCTCCCAACATCTAACCTGTCAAGTACCTTTCAATGAGGTTGCCTCTCAGTCTTCTAAACTCTGGAGAGTAGAGGCCTGGCCCACACGATCTCTCCATACAGCCGGGGGAAACCAACCTAATGAATCTCCATTTCAGTCCTCGATTACAAGTATGACCTCTTTGCAGGCAAGAAACCAAAATTATAAATAAGACTCCAACTGTGGCCTCACTATAATGAATTGTAATAAAACATCTTGCTTTCATTAATAAATTCCATTTTCTTTAGTAATTGCTAACTGCACCCGCATATTAGAATCAAGTGACTTGTGGATAAGGATAGTTCCAAATCTCTCACCATTTAAACCTACTTGGCATTTCAATATTTTCCACCAAAACGGATAACCTCACATTTTCAGCTCAGCTTCTTTATATCCCCCTCTTGAAGCCTCTTTGCATTCACAGACTCACTTGGAAACTCCATCTGCTTACTTCAGACAAGTTCTTAATGTGGATTATGGATAGTTGGGCACTGATCCCCGTGGAGCCCCACCAGTCACGGTCTACCAAGGTGAGATGGACTCTTTGTTTTTATCTGTAACCAACTCCATACGCTATAACCTGAGCCAATTTGGGATTCAACTCACCACTTACCCTTAGAGCTCATGAGCTGCAAATTTTTGGTTAGGTTAATAGACAATAGACAAAAGGTGCAGGAGTGGGCCATTCGGCCCTTCGAGCCAGCAGCGCCATTCACTGTGATCATGGTGAATCATCCACAATCAGTACCCCGTTCCTGCATTCTCCCCATGGCCCTTGACTCCGCTATCTTTAAGTGCTCGATCTAAATCTCTCTTGAAAGCTTCCAGTGAATCGGCTTCCACTGCCTTCTAAGGCTGAGATTTCCATAGATTCACAACTCTCTGTGTGAAAAAGTGCTTCCTCTAAATATTATTCCCTTACCATGTATCTGTACACTGTGAATGGCTCGATTGTAACGGGTTTCCGCTGACTGATTAACACGTGACAAAACCTTTCCACTGTACCTCGGTACACGTGACAATAAACTAAACTGAACCAAACTAAAGAAAAAATTAAGTAATGTTAAAGTTAAGTTCAAGATGAATGTGCAAATCTTCCTTTCTGACCTAGTTTTCATTTCCAGCATCCTCTGCTATTTGGAGGAAGGAACTGCAGATGCTGGTAAAACCGAAGATAGACACAAAATGCCGGAGTAACTCAGCGGGACAAGCTGAAGAAGGGTCTCGACCCGAAACCTCACCCATTCCTTCTGTCCAGAGATGCTGCCTGACCCGTTGAGTTACTCCGGCATTTGTGTCTATCCTTTGCTATTTATTTTATTGCTTCGGTTTTGACACTGAGGGTCCTGATACTGGGCACTGGGAAACATTGGTATCTAAATGGCTCCGACAGGTGATTATAGAATGTAGTTAGCACATATATCTTTTGTTTGTCACTGGCTTATTTGTCTTTTAATAGGATCACTGCATCAAATGGAGTCAGAGAGAGAATCTTATTGAGTTTGTAGTGTGAGGGTGACCTCCAGGGTTCAATTCTCAAGCAATTACTTATCTAATCAGTTTCAGCGAATGGATAGTAATAGGTAGAATTAGTCTGGGCAGGAAGGAGAGGGGAGGGGGAACAGGAAGAGACAGCAAGGTTAAGGGCAATGTAAGTACTTTGTGCAGATCTGCCAATGTGAATCAATGCAACCTTCCAATAAAAGAATGTCTTCTAAATGTCATTCATAATCACGGACCTTTATCACGCGGTAACAGGGTTACAAATGCACACATCCCTTCAGGGACCCAGCTACCACAAGTCAACAACTAATGCAATAACATCAAGCAACCACCTCAAGTAAAGAAGATGAGAAAGGAGGAAATGCTAAAAATAATGTCCATGTCAATAATGGCAAAAAAAAAATATTTCCTTGGAACCAACATTTATTTGACAAATGTTTAATAATCAATGCTGGTGCACTCTTGGTGTTTTTTTTGTCAATACCTGAACATAGTTGTCTAAAGAGTAAATGCAGTGACCTTTTCACCCAGCCCGATAAATCAATGCTTGCTGCAAACCATATCACAACAATGTCATGAGTGGGCACGTTATATCCTGATAAAAGCTTCAAGATGTTTTTGGAAGAGGGACAAAAAGGAAATCCCTCTATTGCCTGAAGGGCAAGAAGCTGTTGAGAAGGGCAATGAAGCAACAGTGGAAGAATGTGTTGAAAGAATACCAGGAACTAGGCACCCAGAACATCAAGTAAAAAAGCCTCAGAACATACAATATGTTATCATTCAGAAGATAGACACAAAATGCTGGAGTAACTCAGCGGGACAGGCAGCATCGCTGGAGTGAAGGAATGGATGGCGTTTCAGGTCGAGACCCTTCTTTAGGCCCAAAACGTCTCCCATTCCTTCTCTCCAGAGATGCTGCCTGTCCCGTTGAGTTACTCCAGCATTTTGTGTCCATCTCCGGTCTAAACCAGCATCTGCAGTTCCTTCCTACACATATGTAATCATTCACATCCAGTCAAGATTGGCAAAAACCTTACCCACACACAACAGTGCTTTGTTCTAAACAGATCCATCACTCATCCAACAACAATATTATCCAGTCAAATCTGTCAAAGCATTAATTTGCTGCACCACACCTACACACAGTCATAATCATACCTTATTAGCCAAGTATGTTTTGCAACATACGAGGAATTTGATTTGCCATTCAGTCGTACTAACAAAAAGCAACAGAATGCACAAAATACATTTTAACATAAACATCCACCACAGTGACTCCTCCACATTCCTCACTGTGATGGAAGGCGAAAAAAAGTTCAATCTCTTCCCTTCTTTGCCCTCCAGCAGTCGGGGGCCTCGAACCTTCCGTTGACGGGACGATTTTACTCCCGTAGCCAGTGGTGGGCCGCCTCGTCGGGGCGATCAAGCTCCTGCATCGAGGGGGGGGGGGGGAGAATCTCAGCTCCCCCATGCCGGGCGATCTGGCCCCAGGCCGGGGCAAGTCGAACGTCGTGCGGTTTTGGAGCTTCCCGACTGTCTCTCCCGAGACTGCGACGTCCTTGATGTTAAACTCCGCAGGCCGCGGTTGGAGCGTGGATTCCAGGCAACGAATCGGCTCCGATGGTAAGTCCACACTCCGCAGTGGGGCTCCAAGTCAGTCGTGAGCAGGGCCTCCAGCTCCACGATGTTAGGCCGCGGAGCGATCGGAGTTACAACCCGCAAAACAATTGCATCTCTGGCAAGGTAAGATATTGAAAAAAGTTTCCACTGCCCCCCCCCCCCCACACAAAACAAACCAGGGAACATTAACACAAACTTTTTAAACACACTAAAAATAACAAAAAAAAGACAAAAAGGATAGACAGACTGTAGGCGAGGCTGCCATCGAAGCGCTACCCGGTGGAAGTACTTATCACTGTACAAAACTCCTATCTGCATTCTCATTGTCGAACCTGTTTGGGTCTCTTTGTGTCACCAGCCAGTTTATCAATCATCTCTCAGATTTTTATATATCAGAAGAGACTACGGAATGCAAGGAGGTGGATTAGGTATTTTAGTGGTCTGATAAACGACTCCTGGAGTTTTCAACAAAACTTTATTCGAAAGTTCAAATTGCAGCATACAGGTTTAACAGACACGTCTGGCCACATCGGTGGTCAGCACTGAATTAACTCGCACAGGGAAAAAAGCGCCCGAAAACAACAGCCCCTCCCGAGTCACGTGACCGCGGCTTCCGAATGCCGGGTTCGATATCTGCGTGCGCTAGCAGGCGCCGCTATAGTATCATCATTAGCTACCTCAATAATCTTTGCACTGCTGTTTACCATTGAGTCTGTGGCATCTGCTTCAGTAATAGGCAGCATCCTTTCTCTCTAGTGAGTGAACTGATGGGCACTGGCATGCCTGGCCATTCTGTGGCTACTGGTGAATGTGTACCATCTGGTCTTGCAGGAGGCTCCTTTGATGCCCCAACCAAAACCAAAAATCATAAACCATAATTATTTTCAAACCAATGCCATCTAAGACGAGCACACATAGTCATGTCTGTTACATTCATGTTGGGTAGCCAAGCTCTAAATAAAATACTGAACGTGGGTGCTGTTCTTCATAATTGTTAGCCAGATGTAGTCAACTCTGACTTGAATCCCAGTACTTACAATTTTTTGATATCGAACACAAATTCAATAGATATAGTCAAGGTCTGTTAGATTTGGGTCAGGCAGCTGGGCTCTAAGTAATGTACACATCAATGCCGTTAATTTACTGCTGCCAAACCCAAATCTAACAGGACTTGACTATATCTATGGAGTGCTGACGGTCTAATCTAAAATGCATGCAGGAACCCAACACATATCCAATAGGTGTAGGAAGGAACTGCAGATACTGGTTTAAACCAAAGATAGACACATAATGCTGGAGTAACTCAGTGGGACAAGCAGCATCTCTGGAGTGAAGGAATGGGTGAAGTTTCGGGTCGAGACCCTTCTTCAGTCTGAAGTCAGGGGAGAGGGAGATGAGGAAATGTAAGATGTGAAAACAGGACAAGGGGGATGGAGATCAAGGAAGATGTAGAATAGATCATTGTTAGCTGGGAGAAGGTAACAACAAAGCAAACAGAGATAAAATGTCGTCGGAGACAGTCGGACTGGTCAGAGAACTGGGAAGGGGGAAGGATGGAGAGAGAGGGAAAGCAAGGGTTACTTGAAGTTAAAGAAGTCAATGTTAATACCGCTGAGGTGTAAGCGGCCCAAACGAAATATGAGGTGCTGTTCCTCCAATTTGCACTGGGCCTCACTCTGACAATGGAGGAGGCCCAGGACAGGAAGGTCAGTGTGGGAATGGGAGGAGGAGTTAAAGTGTTTAGCAACCGGGAGATTAGGTAGGTTTAGGCGGACTGAGCGGAGGTGTTCAGCGAAATGGTCTCGCCGATATATTGGAGTCTACACTTGGAGCAGCAGATTTAGTAGATGAGGTTGGAGGAGCTGTAAGTGAATCTCTGCCTCACCTGAAAAGACTGAGGGGGTCTTTGGACGGAGTTGAGGGGGGAGGTGTAGGGACCTACAGTATATCCAATAGGGCTTGGTGATGAAACATAATCATATACGATACTCACTCTTCCAGTTATTGAATGATAACAGAGCGATGTCCTGAGCGGGCACCATTAATTTCTGATGAAACTACAGTAGCTGTAACACTACATTGTGAATTCTGATTATTTTACTCGTTACACTACCTGTTGTACTTGTATATGGCTTGATAATACTGAATTATAACATTGTGAATCCACGGCCTGCGGAGCTTCTAACTGCGGGCGTTAATCGAGGGGCGCTTTCCATCGCGGAGCCTGGGATCCCTTGCCCGCGATCGCCAGAGGAAGTGCTCCAATCGCCATCCTGCTGCCTGTACCATCGTGAAGCCGCGGTCTCCGGTTAGAAAGTGGCCGATTCGGAAACTCCAAGTCGTGGAGTGCGTGCTCCGATCCATCCCAACGTCAGAGTTTCAATCATCCCCACGAGAGGGCTTGTACATCGGGCCGTCCGCAGCAGTGACTACAGAGGGTTCATGGCCCCGACTACGGGTGAACAAAGGAGGAAGATTAACTGAACGTTATTGCCTTCCATCACGGTGAAGAGTGTTGATTCCACTGTGGTGGATGTTTACATTAAATTCTATCGTGTATTGTGTTCTCTTTGATTGTATGGCTGGCTGGTAACTCATCTCACTGTACCTTAATTGGTGCATGTGATAATCAATGTGAACTTGAACTTGAAACCTGAACTTGAATGAACTGAATAGCATCCAAAGTTTTTCACTGTATCGTGGTCCAATGACAATAATAAATCAATACCAATTTGAGCTATAATACAGTGCTGCAAAAATGAGGAAACACTTATAAACAGATATTACTGAATTGGTACTGATTATTATTGGTAATTATATTCCGAGGCATATAGATGTTAAGGAAAGTTGAATGGGGAAATTTAAAATCAGAAGAATTACAAGTGGTTTCATAATTAGAGAATATTGATTTAAGGCAATTGTCAAAAGAACCAGCAGATAGATGATGATGATGAAAAAAGTCATGCAAAAAGTTAGAACTGGAATGAACTGCCTGAATGAATATTGATAGCAAATTTAGTGAAAACTTTAACAAAAATTTAAGGTACACACTTAAAAAGAAACAAAAATACAGAGCTATGTAGAAAGAATAGGGGTCAAAAGGCTGTACAAACTGCCAGCAAATAGTTTGATAAGTCAAGTGAGCTTTTCCATGCCAAATTATTTTATGTGAGCAATTCCTAAGCAATTAATCTGTTGGAAAGCTGACAGAATCTGATGCAACAAAGATTTTAGCTAATTTGTTGATGTCAACCAAGAATAAAATTGGACGCGATAATGAATGTGTCCATAGTTTTTAATTCCATCAAGTTAAGGCTCAAATCCTCCACTGCAGAATCACAACCTCCTGTAATCAGAGTCATTGCTGAACTGATGGTACCTTCATCTTAATGGTGCATCGATGATAGACATTTATAAACAAGGAGATTTTCATTGTGATTTTACATACAGGCACTGTGGAGCAAAATGTCAGTGAGTAATCTTCGCATCTGTCTGTGGTAACTTTGGCAAAGGATAGCCTGGGGAGAAGGCTCGGAGAAAAATACTCCAGTCATCATGCTCGAACAGATAATGACTTAGACATTATGTAAACGGCTAAAGGGCTTGTCCCACTGTACGAGCTAATTCAAGAGTTCTGCCGAGTTTCCCCGATTCGAACTTGGAGAATTACGGTAATAGCCGCTTGTAGGTACTCGGGGCTCTCGTGGACATTTTTCAACATGTTGAAAAATCTTCACAAGTCTTCACGAGCTTACCGCGTATCCTGAGTACCTGCCGTTAGCGTTACGAGCCGCTAAGAGACGTCCCGAGCTCAGACGCACCCGCGACGTACATTCTACGTGCTTACCACGAGTTTGATTTTTTTTTTAACTTGGGAGAGCTCTTGAATTACCTCGTACAGTAGGACAGGCCCTTTAAGCTATAAAGTGGCAATCTGCAGGGAATGCACTCTATAAGACAATCTGCACTTGCCCAGATGAGTACAACTCCAACAACTGTTGACAAGATCAACTCAATTCAGTACAAAACAGCCGACTCGATTAGCACATGCATCCCTCAACTTAAATGTTCATTCACTTCACCATGAATACACAGTGGCTGCAATGTGTACCAGCATATGAATGGTACAGCAGTCACTTGGCCAGGTATTCAACCTAGAAGGAAAGGAACAAGAGGCACGTTGAAGAACCACCACGTAAAGGACATACCTTTAGAAAGTTGAGGAGGAATTTCTTTACCAGAGGGTGGTGAATCTGTGGAATTCATTGCCATGGACAGCGGTGGAGGCCAAGTCATTGGGTATTTTTAAAATGGAGATTGACATGTTCTTGATTTAGTAAGGGTGTCAAAGGTTACAGGGAGAAGGCAGGAGAATGGGATGGATTGGGATAGGCAGATCATCCATGATTGAATGGCAGAGTAGATGCGATGGGCTGAATGGTCTAATTCTGCTCCTATGACCTATGAACCCTCCAAATCGCACATTCCTGACCAGGAAATATAACAATGACCCTTCATCATCTGTGCATCTAAATCGTGTAACTGGCCCAACCTAAGAGCACAGTGTGTGTGACTTCACCAGAAGGAGTGCAGTGAACCCTGCCAGCGCAGCAGCAATTAGGAATAGGCATTTAAGGGTGGTCAATAAATGCTGGACATGCCAGAAATGCCCACATCCCTACAAATGAACAGATAAAAAAATAACCCCAAATCAATCAAAAAAATCGGTTAATTTTGTTATGTCTTAAGTTCCTTTAGATTGTCCACTGACTGACTCACCAAACCCTATGGAGGACAGATCTTGTAAAATATTTAATAGCTCTTTGGCAACTCATTTTATATCCCAACCAGTTTTTAGTTCCATAAAAGTCAGCAGGGAGTGATGTAAAACCAGTTGGCAATTTGCCATCACCTGCTTTACATCACTGTCCAAAGTCAACATTTACCCGATGGTTTCGGGAAACAGCTAGAAATGAATGTGTTTCTTTCTCTTTCAGATTTTTTATAAATTGCCAATTTTATATAGATCACAATATTAAGAGAGTAACTTAATAGTGAAATGTTTGAAATGTTCACATAAATAGACTTTAAGGCATAGGTAATGTTAGATCTATGTATTAAAAAAAAATGAAGAAGACGGCAGATTCAGGTTACTGGATGAGATGTGGTTCAATAACAAATAAACATCTGCACAAAATGTTAGCCTTTAGAATTGGCACAGTGGTGCAGTAGTAGAGTAGCTGCCTTACAGCACCGAAGGCCCTGGTTTGATCTTGACTACGGGTGCTGTCTGTGTGGAGTTTGCAGGTTCTCCCCGTGACCACGTGGGTTTTCTCCAGGTGCTCTAGTTTCCTCCACATTCCAAAGATGTGCAGGTTTGTTGGTTAATTGGTTTCTGTAAATTGTCCCTAGTGTGTAGAACTGGTATAGGGGTGATTGTGGTTGGCGTGGATTAAGTGGATGAAAGGGCCTGTTCCCACGTTGTATCTGTAAACTAAACTAAATCTTAATGGGGACCGTTTTTCTTCTGATGAAAGAATCTGAACTTGAACTTGGAAACCTTCTTCATGGATGCAGCCCAGCCCGACCTACTGAGTGTTTGGACAAAATTATGTTTTTTTCAGTTTTGCTTCTTCGTGATTCCAAACAGTTACAGGTAAATTAGTTTGCGGTTACACAAACGAGTATCATAATAATAATAATAATAATAATAATAATAAACTTTATTACGTACTCGAGGTCCAGACAAGGCCAACATTACATAAAAATGCATTGCATATTAAAAAATATCATAAAGTACATATAAAATCTTAGTATATCACATAAAAGCATCATGAATTATATATTTTAAAAAAACACAATACAGCAATTAAAATCCAGATTAAAAGAATGATCAATGTCCTACAATGAGACAACGATACCAGTGTCTCCACAGCTGGGATTCGTAGCGTGTAGTGCTAACCCTTATGTTTGACAAGGCCACAATAATTACATTTTTAGTCATTTATCCTGCAAATGAATTTATACATATGATTTCTTAGGATAGCTTCTAAAGTACTGACTCCTGCAGCCACAAACATGTTACTAGCACTACACCATCTAGGTTGCCTTACCAGTGTTCTCATGGCATCGTTATATGCCACCTTTAGTCTCTGCATACTTGTCTTTCCATAGTTCGACCACAGGTGCGCAGTGTAGAGTGGTGCGGTGTTTCATCTTAGCTTGCCAAAGATTATTAAACTTTATAGCTCTTCAATAGCTCATTAACGAAGAAAGATGAACGAATGGGTCGACTGGGCTTGTATTCATTGGAATTTAGGATGAGAGGGGATCTTATAGAAACATATATAATTCTTAAAGGATTGGACAGGCTAGAAGCAGGAAAAATGGTCCCGATGTTGGGGGAGTCCAGAATCATCGTCTATATCTCTCGTTTCCCTTATCCCTAACCAGTCTGAAGAAGGGGCTCGACCCAAAACCTCACCCATTCCTTCTCTCCAGAGATGCTGCCTGAGTTACTCCAGCTCTTTGTGTCTATCTTCGTCTTAAAGTGATGATGTTAACATTATAACGTGTTCCAAATTACCAAATCCCTGTACATTCAGAATATTCAAATAATGTGAATAGTGAAAGTCAAAGTACATTGTGCCTTTTCAATAAAAAATACTTGTTGAGGGTGGATTTTTGATGGTGCTTTTCTTGTTTGGATTTTCAAAGCTGGAAATCTGAATTCATTTTTTCTATGCCTGTTCATTTGAACACTTTCACAGGTAATTAGTGACGTTGATACATCCATTTGTCGTTCGCTGAAACTAAAATAAATCTTTCTCATGACACTTCTTGCCATTAGCAACAGTAGCTGTGTTTGTACATCAAACGTATTCATTTTACTGTATAGGAAGGAACTGCAGATGCTGGTTTAAACCAAAGATAGACACAAAAAGCTGGAGTAGGTAAGGTCACCTATTCCTTTTCTCCAAAGATGCTGTCTGACCCGCTCAGTTACTCCAGTTTTTTGTGTCTGTCTTTTGTATTAATTTTACTTTTGCCTTCCTTTTGTTATTTCCAGGAAACCTTTCACTTTTGTTTAGTTTAATTTAATATATAAATGCACATGTACCCAGGTGCAGTGAAAATCTTTTATGTTGCGTGCTACCTGATCAGCGAAGAGGCTGTACATGATTCCAGTCAAGTCGTCCACAGTGTAGGTACAGGATAAAGGAATAATGTTTAATGCAAGATAAAGTGCAGTAAAGTCAGATTAAATATAGTCCAACAGTGTCCAATGAGGTAGATGGTAGGTCAGGACTGCTCTCTAGTTGGTGATAGGATGGTTCAGTTGTCCGATGACAGTTGGAACAAAACTGTCCCTGAATCTGGAGGTGTGCGTTTTCACATTTCTGTACCTCTAGACTGATGGGAGAGGGGAGAAGACCAGAGTGAGACTCATTCTTGATTATGCTGGAGCCCTTGCCACGGCAGTATGAAGTGTACATGGAGGAGGTGGAAGGGAGGTTGGTCTGCATGATGGTCTGGGCTACGTCCATAACTCTGCAATTTCTTGTGGTTTTGGATGGAACTGTTCCCAAACCATGCTGTGAAGCATCGCTATAAAATGCTTTCTACGGCGCATCTGTAGAAGTTGGTGAGAGTTGTTGAACTTCCCAAGCCTTCTGCAGAAATAGGGGTGTTGTTATGCTTTCTTGGCCATTGCTTTGATATGGTAGGTCCAGGACAAGTTGCTGATGATATTTACTCCTAAGAACCTGAAGCTTTCAACCACCATCATCAAAAATGGCTTGGATGCACAAAATGGGCTGGGCAATCCTGAAGCACTAAGTCTGCGAGTGAGCCAGTGTTAGGGATACAACATTATCCTCACCAACCTATCCGTGGGAAAAGCATAGGATTGGTAAAAATGTGCTTCTGTAGATAAAAGAATCACATCACGGATACCTCAATAATATGTAGCACAATGTACAATAATGTTTTATTATTAATGTTTAATGTTTTATGTATCATTCCTAACTGTCACTGTATGTCATGTTGTCACTTGTGGGCGGAGCACCAAGATATATTCCTTGTATGTGAATACTTGGCCAATAAACGTTGTGCATTCATTCAAATAGACTCAGAATAAATCTCGTAGCTCAGAACTGGGTGTGTCTACCGTCAGAAGCATCAATAGTGTAATTCACCACAGTCTGTAACCTCAGGCCCAGCATATCTCTCACTCTGCTATTACCATCTAACAAGGGTATCAACACTGCTTCAATAATGAGAAAGGTCTCCAAGAACAGCACCACAATGATGTAATGTTAACCCAGTGATGCTGCCACACAAGACTACTTGTATGCCAAGTAAAAACAGCAGTCAATAGATAAAGCAAGGGCGATTTCACAAGGTAGACAAAAGTGCTGGAGAAACTCAGCGGGTGCAGCAGCATCTATGGAGCGAAGGAAATAGGCAACGTTTTGGGCCGAAATCCTTCTTAAGATTTTTCAGAAGATTTCACAAGCACTGGTTCAAATCGTACCTCTGTAGTTTTCCAAATATCATGAAACGTGAACAATTAAATAGTTAATAAGTGAAAGAGACTGCCAAGAGCAACTAATACATTTAATTGTCATTGTGCCCAGAATGTGATCACTAAAGAATTTGTAGTATGTTCAGTGAAATGAAGAATAAATAATCCTTCTTGACTTCCACAAGATCTTGACCGTCATAGAAACCATTCTCCAACCAAATGAGATCATGAAATGGCTGACAGCACCATATATAACACAGCTATGGGACCAGACAACATCCCAGCTGTGGTACTGAAAATCTGTGCTCCAAAACGAGTTGCATGTCTGGCAAAGCTGTTCCAGTGCAGTTACAATGCTGGAGCCCACACAAGAATGTAGAACATTGTGCAGGAATTGTTCTGTTCACTAAAAACACAACAAATCCAACCATGCCAATTGTCCCATACCAGCCCATTCCTATTCATCAGCAAAGTGGTGAAACCTCCGGTCCCCAGTGCTATCAAACAATATACATTGTCAACAAAATCCTGTGCATTCCGAATGACCGGGCTCATCTGGACTAACCTGGATAAGTGTCTCAAAAACACCTCAACATTCATTCAGGACAAAGCAGCCCACGTAATTGGCACCACATCCACTTAGCTAAGTTTAGTTTGGAGATACAGTGGGCAAAAAGGTCATTCGCCCCACCGAGTCCACGCTGACCAACGACCTCCGTACACTAGCACTATCCTATACACTACAGACAATTTTCAACATTTACGTCATAAGGGCCTGTCCCACTGTACGAGCTAATTCAAGAGCTGTCCCGAGTTTATTAAAAAAATTAAACTCGTGGTAAGCACGTAGAATGTCGTCTCTTAGTGGTTCGTAACGCTAACGGCAGGTACTCGGGAAACGCGGTAAGCTCGTGAAGACTCGTGAAGATTTTTCAACATGTTGAAAAATGTCCACCAGAGCCCCGTGTACCTATGAGCAGCTATTATCATAATTCTCTGAGTTCGAATCAGGGGAAACTCAGGAGAACTCTTGAATTAGCTCTTACAGTGGGACAGGCCCTTGAGGAGTGTGGTAGGAAACCTGAATACCCAGGGAATACCCACTAAAACTAAACTAAAGGTTCAGCAAGCCGTTCAGACGTCAGACATATGTTGGTTTAAATCACAACCAAATTTGAGTATAAAATTGCGTTATTTAGTCAATGTTTGAACAAGATTTTTTGAAATTATGCCCGACGTATTCTGTGGGGCTTTGGTCTAATAGAAAGAATGCAATTGGCTTTTTACCCAAGGAAGAATTCAATTGATTTGGAAGTAATAAAATATAGGTTAATGTGTCCAAAGGCTGCCAATGAGGAGTAAGATTGGTATTTAAAAATATGCAAAGTGACCTCTGAAAGAAAAATAAGATTCAGAAGGATGTTGAAAGAATAAGTACTATTTCCAGCCACATTCGTTCTGGAATAAAGAGAAATGTCCTTATCAGATATTTATAATCTTTAGAATTTGTGCTGGAGGGCTGGCATTGAATATACACAGGGCACAGATCAATAAATCTATGGACATCAACTTATAATGGGGAAGTGTATAAAAAGTGGATGAAGCACAGAATCAGCCATAACAGTGGCTCCTGCCTCTACTTCTTGTGATTCAAGAACTCGAGATGGAACTTCTGGAGGCTTAGCTTTAATTGCTCTGATAGTAATTAATCCAAAATATATCAAATGGATCTTTCCCCCTGAGTTTACATCAGGATATTGCATTTCTTAGTGGAGGTCCCTTGACCAACTCGGCCAACCATTGCTGCACTTTCAAAATGGTGCAAGGGAAACACTTATTCAAATATGTGGAAGAAGTCAGCTGCCAAGAGAAAATAATGCTTTTCATGTTATTTCAGTATTGATATTTATTTTTAAGTGTATGTGTGCATTTCAATTGTTTAACTTCAAAGCAAAATAGTTTAATGCTTTTAACGTTACTTTTTAAATAGCACCCCAATGAATTGTGAATGTCAGCTTATGACCCCCCTTTTTCAGTCAATATATCAAAACATGAATTGAGATGGGGATGTCTCTTGTTTTCAAAGCCTTTCTGTGAATATAGCCAGCTCCCAAAACACAACCCACATCCAGGGACCACAATGGAAGAAACAGCATGGCTCCTGGGCATGCCAGCAGTGATCTTGGGTCAATGGCCTATTTGGTATAAATAAAACAGGTCGGAATTCACTTAAAAATTAAATTGATGTTATCTTACAGTAGAAGTAAACCAATGACAGGATTATTTACATGTTTCATCCATTATAAAATGTAACCTTTATTATAGTGACAGGTTTAATACATTTATTTAATAATTAGCCTGTGTATGGAATTAGGCTTCTTCAATCATTTGTACTCAGGGCTTGTTTGGGCGAAGGAAAATTGAGCACCATTCTCTCAGCAGTCAGATTAAGATAAAGTGACTTTCCAAATATTAATGTGATTCATCCCTTTAACCCTTTCTCTGCTGAGAAAACGCCTCCTCTTCTAGATTTATAAAGTTTGTTTCTAATTCTGAATGGATGGAGCGAGAGGCTGATTCTAAAATGTAAATGCAAAAGGGTTTGTATTGCAATAAACCCTTAAAGAGTTGTGTCTCAAAATGGCCCACCAGCAAATTAAAAATGGAGACACGGTATAGATGAAGGGCCCCAACTGCAACTGGCCAGGGTGTCAGCTTGGCCCGATGGCAAGTGGGCCCCTGATGAAGTGTGCCCCCTATATTAAGTGGGCCCCTGATGAAGGGGGACCCTATATCAAGTGGGCCCCTGATGAAGTGGGCCCCCTTTGTCTCCTGGCAACCAATATTTTTAGACCCAGTTCGCTACTGACCGCAAACATCAACTATTTCCCTCCGTAGTTGCCGCCTGACCCGCTGAGTTCACCAGCAGCTTGTTTATTGCATGCAGTCAATGAAAATGATACTGAACATTGAAACTTTAAAAAAAAATAAGAGCTTTAATGAATTCAGATTTATAGTGCTGTTGGGGTTTAGTATATTCAAATTATATAGTGCATGAAAAACATGATTGAAGGGCGAAGGAGAAATGATTTGATATATTTCAACTGCATATTGAATGGGAAAGTATTTAATATATTGAAGCCAGATGGAAAATATAAATTGATTTGAAATGCTGTGATTAAACAATGAAGGTGATCATTTGACGCTCTAATATGATTTGTGAATTCGAACATTTAATAGTGATATATATACTCTGCTGATTTATGTCAAATATCTACGGGAGAGTTGATAGGGTGAATGCACTATGTCTTTTATCCAGAGTAAGGGAATCAAGAGGACATGGGTTTAAGATGAGATTGGAAAGATTTAGTAGGAATCTGAGCGGCATCTTTCTCACACAGAGGGTGGAGGGTATTTTGAACAAGCTGCCAGAGGAGGTAGTTGAGGTAAGTACTATAACATTAAAAAGACATTTGGACAGGTACAAAAATAGAAAAGTTTTAGCGAGGTAAGGGCCAAGCACGGGATGGTGGTCCTAGCATATATAGGGCTGGCATGGGCAAGTTGGGCTGAGGGGCCTGTTTCCATTCTGTATGACTCAATGGGGCCTGCCTGGTGTGTGGAGGATAGAACATCCAACAGGCCCGTCAACAATGCAACAATAGAAATGAGAAAGAATATTCAGCTTACATTATACATAGAAAACATAATTGGGACCCACAGAGAGCACCAAACAAACAGTTTAAGTGTATTATTTATACATTTCAAAACAGATACCTCACCCACATCCCTGTTTAGAGTTTGCTAGACAATTCAAGAATCACAAAATGGCACATGAAATAGAATTTCGTTAATTTAATCAAAGCTGTCAGAACCAGAAAAATCTGATTTTGTCCTTACTTCATTTGAAATAAAGCCAGCAAGGTTACTTGTCTTTGGAAGTGTCAGTATAGAAGTTAATCGCAAGCATGAAGGCACAGAAGTTTTTTGCAACTTGGACCAGCTGCACAAATTCATTAGTTGAAAAACTCATGCCATAAAATCAAAGTTGACACAAAATAAATACACAGAGAAATTACCTTTGCTCTTATCCAAAGAGGTAGAACTAAAGCAAAGGACATGTGGAACTAGTCAGTGCATTATTGTGTCCTTTGCAGCATTAATGAAACATGTCACCTCTTCATCCACCATATTACAAGACCAAATTAGCATCTGTCCACACAGATTATGCAAGCCTTTGGAGCTTTCAGTTCACCACCATGAAGAATCGACGTACTTTTTAAATAACCTAATTGACTGAGATGTCAGGGAGATAACAGTCATCCATGGAGCCTAGGTCTCAGCCAATGCACAACAGACAGGAAGACTTAATTTGGTCATACAATCTTCAACGGTCAGGTAAAAGGCTGACAATAGGTTCATTCATTCAATGCTGCTAAGCATTTCTGGTGTCTCATAGATGTTCTTCAGTAAGCATGCCAGGTGGATTCACCATGGCCTTCAATGCAACAACACAGCCTTTGAGAAAATTGACAATAAGGGTCAATTGAGGAAAAAGCAATTTGCAGATCAAGACCTCAGCCCGGCACTAACTCATGATCTATTTACAACAATAAGGTGTCTATGTACAACATAAACACACTGAGGTGAGAAAAAACTTTTTCACCCAGAGAGTTGTGAATTTGTGGAATTCCCTGCCACAGAGGGCAGTGGAGGCCAAGTCACTGGATGGATTTAAGAGAGAGTTAGATAGAGCTCTAGGGGCTAGTGGAATCAATGGATATGGGGAGAAGACAGGCACGGGTTATGATAGGGGACGATCAGCCATGATCACAATGAATGGCGGTGCTGGCTCGAAGGGCCGAATGGCCTCCTCCTGCACCTATTCTCTATGTTTCTATGTTTCTATAATCCCTGAGACATATGCTTCTGAGACCTGGACTACCTAGAACAGGCATTTCAAGGCACTGGAATGATATTAGTAACATGGTCTCCACAAAACTCTCCAAATTCACTGGATGGGTAGGTGAACTAACATCTGTGTCCTCTCAAAGCCCAACTTCCCCAACACTGAGGCATTATTATTAATAATAAATTTTATTTATGGGCGCCTTTCAAGAGTCTCAAGGACACCTTACAAAAATTTAGCAAGTAGAGGAAAAACATGCAAGCGGAATGAAATAAATAGTAGAGACATGACTAGTACACAAATTAAAGACAGAATTAAATTCAAAACACAATATGAGGCAATTCAAGCACAGATGAAAAGGGAGGGGGACGTGGGGCTAAGGATAGGCAGAGGTGAAGAGATGGGTCTTGAGGCTGGACTGGAAGATGGTGAGGGACACGGAATTGCGGATCAGTTGGGGGAGGGAGTTCCAGAGCCTGGGAGCTGCCCTGGAGAAGGCTCTGTCCCCAAAACTGCGGAGGTTGGATTTGTGAAATTATTGGCATCAGTCAGCTATATAGGCAGGCCGCATTCTTTGCACATCCAACACCAGATCCCTAACTAGCCCCTTTATTTCAACCTCTGTTTTGGAAAGAGATTTACAAACACACAAAGTCAAAAGTCAAGTCAAGAGAGTTTTATTGTCATGTGTCCCAGATAGGACAATGAAATTCTTGCTTGCTGCAGCACAAAATAATATGTAAACGTAATACAGAACAGGAGATAAAAGTTCAGTGTGTCTATATACCATAGATATACACAATAAATAAACAGGTAAAGTGCAATAGCAATAATAGACTGTTATAGTTCAGAGCTTGTTTGATGTTGTATTTAGTAGCCTGATGACTGTGGGGAAGTAGCTGTTTCTGAACCTGGATGTTCCAGATTTCAAGCTCCTGTACCTTCTTCCCAATGGCAACGGAGAGATGAGTGTGTGGCCAGGCTGGTGTGGGTCTTTGATGATGTTGGCAGCCTTTTTGAGGCAGTGACTGTGATAGATCCCTTCGATGAAATGCAACATCTTTATTGACATCAGGGAACTTGGGCCCATAGCGATTCAAGATGACATCAAGGATTTCAAGACCATACATCAGGAATGTGTTTAAGAAGGAACTGCAGAAGCTGGAAAATCGAAGGTACACAAAAATGCTGGAGAAACTCAGCGGGTGCAGCAGCATCTATGGAGCGAAGGAAATAGGCAATGTTTCGGGCCGAAACGTTGCCTATTCCCTTCGCTCCATAGATGCTGCTGCACCCGCTGAGTTTCTCCAGCATTTTTGTGTACCATACATCAGGAACACATACAAACCCTGTATAAACGTTTTTAAAAAAAGAACACACTACTGACAAACTTCATCCACATGCCTGCCCCATCAGGCATTGCCCACCCCATCTGTGGAAGGATCTGCAGATCTCATTTTGGCCTCATTAGCTACCTCAGATAACATAAACTCTAACGGAAAACAAGTCATCCATCATCCCAAAGGTCAAGACCAACGGAACTGTCTCCACGAGAAGGTAAGTGAGTAAGTAAGTTTATTGGCCAAGTATTCACATACAATGAATTTGCCTTGGTGCTCCGCCCGCAAGTAACAACATGACATACAGTGACAGTTACGAATGACTCAGAAGACACTAAGCATTAATAATAATAAAACATTAATGATAAAACACCATTGATCAAGCATGTGAACCAACAAAATTAGAGTAAGAGAATTAGACTACTGTCGCATGGAGTCAACAAGCTTTTATCTCTGTCAATGCCTAGCATCTTTTTAATAGGAACAAATTGCATTTATATAATGCCTTCAATGTAGTAAAACATCTTAACAGGAGAATAGCAGACAGATAAGAATTGACCTAACTATATAAGATCTCAAAGGAGCTGACCAAAAGATTGGTCAAATTGGTTTTATGTACAGAGGTAATAGATGCAAGAGAGGTAAATTAATAAGGATATTGAGGAAGGAAATTCCAGGGGATGGCACTGTTGCCAATGGTGGGTGATAACAATTAGTGTTGCACAGGAAGGTGGGTCTGCAGGAACACAGAGATCCTCGAGGCTTGGGATAAATACAACAAAAGTAACTTCACACAAAAGTTTGCAATGCCAAAACTGAAAAGGCTCGATGACAGCTTTTCAGTGAAAATTACTTACAACTGAAGACTTGCAGCACATCCATTATAATGCTCTTTATTTCTCATTCTTGTTTTTAATTCATTTACATTTTACAAAAGATTTACGTACGTAGTTTCTGCAAAGTTTGGTTGTAATTTAATATAGTTATAAGGGATTCAATTTCTCTGAAGTGTCTGACGCATGCATGATATACTACAGCTATTTTTAAATTGATGTTACGGGTTTTCACCTATTGTTAAAAGTGAAGCATTCTCACGATCTGTGGTCACGACTATGAAGTAATAGCTGCAAGGAATTAAATGGTAATAAACGTAGTGGGAAGCATCAGGGCAGCACTCAATTCTGAAGTCGTAAAAGCATCTGTGAGACCATTTGCTAATACTTTAATGTAACAGAGAGTTACATTAATAAAGCATCTTAAGGATATCCCAAACTACTCCGAAGCAAATGAAGTACTTCTTGAAAGAAGGTAGACAAAAATGCTGGATAAACACAGTGGGTGCGGCAGCATCTATGGAGCGAAGGAATAGGTGACGTCACCATTGTATTCAAAGACCTGTGGTAACTAATTTGCACACGGCAAGGCTACACCAACCATAATGTGACAAAAGCCTGTTGATCTAATTTGGTGTAGGAAGGAACTGTAGATGCTGGTTTACACTGAAGGTGGACACAAAATGCTGGAATAACTCAGCGGGGCAGGCAGCATCTTTGGAAAAAAGGAATAAATAGGTGACTTTTCAGGTCAAGACCCTTCTTCAGATGAAGAGTCAGGGGATAGGGTAACTAGAGGTATGAAAAGATACAGAACAGATCAGAGGTGGCACCGATGACTAAAGAGCCCACAATGGTTGTGGTTAAGGCGTAAATGTTGGTAAACATTGCAAGTGTTTTAATATTTAGTTTGAGAAGGAAAAGAGTTCTTGATTTAAATAGTCAATCTCTTCAGATTCAGATTCAGATCCAACTTTAATTGTCATTGTCAGTGTACAGTACAGAGACAACGAAATGCAGTTAGCATCTCCCTGGAAGAGCGACATAGAATATGATTTCAATAAATAAATCTAGTTACATGTATACAGACATAGTGTTTTTCCTGTGGGAGGAGTGTCCGGGGGGGGGGGGGGGGGGGGGGATTGGCAGTCACCGAGGTACATTGTTGAGTAGTGTGACAGCCGCAGGGAAGAAACTGTTCCTGGACCTGCTGGTCCGGCAACGGAGAGACCTGTAGCGCCTCCCGGATGGTAGGAGGGTAAACAGTCCATGGTTGGGGTGAGAGCAGTCCTTGGCGATGCTGAGCGCCTTCCGCAGACAACGCTTGCTTTGGACAGACTCAATGGAGGGGAGCGAGGAACTGGTGATGCGTTGGGCAATTTTCACCACCCTCTGCAGTGCTTTCCGGTCGGAGACAGAGCAGTTGCCATACCATACTGTGATACAGTTGGTAACGATGCTCTCGATGGTGCAGCGGTAGAAGTTCACCAGGATCTGAGGAGACAGATGGACCTTCTTCAGTCTCCTCAGGAAGAAGAGACGCTGGTGAGCCTTCTTGACCAGAGTTGAGGTATTGTGGGTCCAAGAGAGGTCATCGGAGATGTTGACCCCCAGGAACCTGAAGCTGGAAACACGTTCCACCTCTGTCCCGTTGATGTGGATGGGGGTGTGCGTGCCGCCCCTAGACTTCCTGAAGTCTACAATGAGCTCCTTGGTCTTCTTGGTCTTCTTCTTCATGCATATGGCGTGCATGTTGTATGACAGCCTAAAGTTGTATGACAACTTGATCTTTTTGATCTTATTTGATTGTGCACGCCGGGTTGATTGTATTCGTCGAAACAGGCTGAAGGTTGCAATCTCCCACCCCAGTCAATCTCTAAGTGAGTAATACAGTAACTTCTGATTTTGTGTCCAGATTTTGGATGTACAAACTTAAAAGACATTCGGATTTAGGGCAGACAAAAGTGCTGGAGAAACTCAGAGGGTGCAGCAGCATCTATGGAGCGAAGAAAATAGGCAACGTTTCGGGCCGAAACCCTTCTTCAGACTGAATTTAGATTTAGATTTATAATTCAGATTTAGGGCCATCAGTGCCGTAAAGTGAGTTGCATCTGCTCAATATTAAACAAAGGCTGGCTTCAGGTAGCATACAACCAATGTGAATGCTACATAACTCATTCATCATGAATGTGTATGTGTAGAACTCCAAATGTTGATTTCCAAATACAAGGAACATTTTCTAAATTAGCAACGGACAAAACATCCTTTCAGCATGAAATGTCGTCGTTCATTTTCATTAACCACAGTATAAACATAATATCTTCAAACAGGTTTTCAAAATGCATTCACAGAGGTGATGTTTATGAGATATTCTGTAGCTGTACTGTGGCGACATTTTGCAAGCAGTAGAACAGGTCAGGGTCAAATATAGCAGCTTACTCCGAGCGGACAGGACATCAGACTCCGGTAAGACCAGAGGTGGGGGTCTGTGCATTTATGTAAATAAAGCATGGTGCACGGACTCCACCATCATCGAGAGTCACTGCTCAGCTAACCTTGAGTTCCTCTTGGTTAGATGCAGACCGTTCTATCTGCCCAGAGAGTTCACCTCCACTGTTGTGACTGCAGCCTATATCCCTCCTGATGCTAATGCCAAGCTTGCAATGAAAGAGCTGCATACTTCCATTAGCAAACAACAGACGCACAACCCCGAGGCAGCCTTCATTGTTGCGGGTGACTTCAATCACTCTAACCTGAAGACTGTACTCCCCAAATTCCACCAACATGTCTCCTTCCCCACTAGAGTAGACAAGACACTGGACAAAGTCTACACCAACATGGCTGAAGCTTACAAAGCCATCCCCCTCCCCCACCTTGGTCAGTCTGATCACGTCTCATTGTTCCTGCTCCCTAAGTACTCCCCACTCATCAGACGGGTTAAACCAACTGTGAGGACAGTTAAAGTCTGGTCAGAGGAAGCGGACTTCACACTTCAGCAGTGTTTTGGAAACACTGACTGGAAGGCGTTTGCAGCCCAGGCCACCCTTGACTCCCACACGGACATTGATTCCTACACATCCTCTGTTCTGGACTTTATAAACTCCACCATCAATAGTGTCACCTCCCTCAAACAGGTGACCATATTCCCGAATCAGAAGCCATGGATGAACAGCGAGGTCAGGCTACTGCTGAAAGCACGGGACACCGCTTTCAGGTCAGGCGATGCTCGAGCCTACAGTTCAGCCAGGGCTAACCTGAAGAGGGGCATCAAGAAGGCCAAGCACTGCCATAAGCTCAGGATTGAGGAGCACTTCAACAACAACTCCGACCCCCGACGCATGTGGCAAGGCATCCAGGCCATCACGGACTACAGACCCTCCAACACCACCCCCACATCCAGCGACGCCTCCTTCCTTGAGGAGCTTAACCACTTCTATGGCCGCTTCGACAGGGACAATCTAGAGACAGCCATCAAGGCTGTGCTACCTGCCGATCACCAACCCCTCACACTCACCCCCTACGACGTATTTGTGGCACTGAGTAGGACTAATGCACGTAAAGCTGCTGGCCCTGACGGCATCCCCGGGCGCGTGCTCAGGGCCTGTGCTGCGCAGCTGACAGACGTCTGGACTGACATCTTCAACCTGTCACTTGCCCAAGCAGTTGTCCCCACGTGCCTTAAAACCACCTCCATCGTGCCAGTGCCAAAACACTCCACTGCGGCAAGCCTCAACGACTTCCGCCCAGTTGCACTTACCCCCATCATCACCAAGTGCTTCGAGAGGCTGGTCATGGCACACCTCAAAAGCTGCCTACCCCCCACACTGGATCCCTATCAGTTTGCCTACCGCAAGAACAGGAGTACGGAGGATGCCATCTCAACGGCACTTCACTCCGCCCTCTCCCACCTCGACAACAGAGACACTTACGTAAGAATGCTGTTCATCGATTACAGCTCAGCATTCAACACCATTATACCATCAAAACTGATCACCAAACTCGGTAACCTGGGCATCGACCCCTCCCTCTGCAACTGGATACTGGACTTTCTAACCAACAGACCCCAGTCTGTTAGGTTAGACAAGCACACCTCTTCAACCCTCACCCTGAACACCGGCGTTCCACAGGGCTGTGTGCTGAGCCCCCTCCTCTACTCCCTCTTCACCTATGACTGCACACCTGTACATGGTACTAACACCATCATCAAGTATGCAGATGATACAACGGTGATTGGCCTCATCAGCAACAACGATGAGTCGGCCTACAGGGAGGAGGTCCAGCACTTAGCAGCATGGTGCGCTGACAACAACCTGGCCCTTAACTCCAAGAAGACCAAGGAGCTCATTGTAGACTTCAGGAAGTCCAGGGGCGGCACGCACACCCCCATCCACATTAACGGGACGGAGGTGGAACGTGTTTCTAGCTTCAGGTTCCTGGGAGTCAACATCTCCGATGACCTCTCTTGGACCCACAATACCTCAACTCTGATCAAGAAGGCTCACCAGCGTCTCTTCTTCCTGAGGAGACTGAAGAAGGTCCATCTGTCTCCTCAGATCCTGGTGAACTTCTACCGCTGCACCATCGAGAGCATCCTTACCAACTGCATCACAGTATGGTATGGCAACTGCTCTGTCTCCGACCGGAAGGCATTGCAGAGGGTGGTGAAAATTGCCCAACGCATCACCGGTTCCTCGCTCCCCTCCATTGAGTCTGTCCAAAGCAAGCGTTATCTGCGGAGGGCGCTCAGCATCGCCAAGGACTGCTCTCACCCCAACCATGGACTGTTTACCCTCCTACCATCCGGGAGGCGCTACAGGTCTCTCCGTTGCCGAACCAGCAGGTCCAGGAACAGCTTCTTCCCGGCGGCTGTCACTCTACTCAACAACGTACCTCGGTGACTGCCCATCGCCCCCCCACCCCCCGGACACTTATTATCACTTATTATTATTTATTTAAATCATTTGCTATGTCGCTCTTCCAGGGAGATGCTAAATGCATTTCGTTGTCTCTGTATTGTACACTGACAATGACAATTAAAATTGAATCTGAATCTGAATCTGAATCTGATTTGTACTTCTACAGTTAAAAGAAACAGCACAAATCAGTAGCAGACTGATTGTCCATTTAAATGGATTAGGGCTATTGTGATCTACCGACGGCAACAGAGTTACTGATGGCAAGGGAAACAACATCCTCAACCTTGTGGTAGATCACACATACGGTGATTACAGTGCCTGAAAATGCCGGGAGTGGCCTCCATTGTCCCCGGAAATGTGGTTAGCGGGACAGCCTACAAGTAAGATTGTTATATTTTCAAAGACCTTACATAAATATGCCAAAGATGATTTCCCTTTCATAAAAACAGGCTGACTATAGTTTAAAAAAAAGACACAAAGCGCTGGAGTAACTCAACGAGTCAAGCTACCCTAGAGAACATGGATAGGCGATGTTTCAAGTCGTCATCCAGAGAATTTGTCATCCTTAAATCTCAACAGCTTACCTTGTACCATATCTATAATAACGTTAGGTACACAAAAATGCTGGAGAAACTCAGCGGGTGCAGCAGCATCTATGGAGCGAAGGAAATAGGCAACGTTTCGGGACGAAATGTTGCCTATTTCCTTCGCTCCATAGATGCTGCTGCACCCGCTGAGTTTCTCCAGCATTTTTGTCTACCTTCGATTTTCCAGCATCTGCAGTTCCTTCTTAAACACTATAAAATGTTAACTGATTCCTCCCTTCATTTTTGCTTCTTCATTTCCTGTTAATTGTGGGATGCTTCCAATGTCTTCCATTTTGAATGCAGACACAAAGGTTTGTCAGTCTAAACCTTTTGACTGGTTCACTTTCCTTACTTTCTTTATCAAGTTGAGTTTATTGTCATAAGCACAAATGCAGTGAGGTACAGGTGCAATGAATATTGTGCTTGAGCAACTTCACAGGCACATAGATTCAGACAAACTTGTAGTAGGCCTACAAACTTGTAGTAGCCCCCTCGGTCATGACTGACCATGGGTGATACATCCTAATTTGCAGGTGATGCGTGGTCGGATGCAAGCCTGGGTGATCGATGTCATATGGAGGACAGGCTGTTGCCCATGCAGCACGTCCCCCCTCTCCACGTCGCTGATCGATCCAAAGGAACAGCACGGCCGTTACAGTTTGACACCAGTGCCATCGCAGGAGCTGCCAGAGCGAGGTTGTAGACAACGACGAACTGCCTTAAAGCCTCCAACTCCGGATTTTCTTGAGGTTTACTCCTGGAGCCTTTTCCATGACTGGATATGGTCACAAGGCAGTAGAGGTTTTAAATCAGAGTTTTCCCTCTCCTAGGTACACAAAAATGCTGGAGAAACTCAGCGGGTGCAGCAGCATCTATGGAGCAAAGGAAATAGGCAATGTTTCGGCCCGAAACCCTTCTTCCCTCTCCTAGATGGACTGCCTTCCCAGGCTGACGAGCCCCATCTGCCCGAGACTCGTGGGGGCGGGAGCGTCTACCTTCCCATGCAGGTCTACAACACCTGCCCACTGCCCAAACACACATATTCAAATTATATATAAATTATACAAAGTTTCTAAAAGAAAGACAGTGCAAAAAAAATATTGGCGCAAAACAAAATGACAAAACAGTAGCTATCCCCTAAGAAAGATACTTCTACAAAGTACAAGTAATATTACAATTCTAATGTTTACAGGATAAACTTTGTGACAACCTTTCATTGGGACAAGACATTCCACGTTTACCATTGAGGTACATAGTATGGATGCATTTAAAGTTAGCAAAATGAGTACATTAGAGGGAATATAATATATTGATGTGGTGGAAGGAAACAAACAGGGCAAGTGAAAACAGGGTTCTGCAGAGGGTAAACATATGAATGTTCTATGCTATACAATCTATATAAAAAAAGAACAAAGTACTCCTAAAGTCTCTCCTCAGCATATTAATAACTGAGTACATATCACTTCATGCAAAATCTGGGCTGACATGTCACTGTAGTACTGGGGATGCTGCATTATCGTAAGTGCCACTTAGATTAGATTTTAAATGCATCTTTGGAAATGAACAGCATATTCCTCCTTTATGTCTTGGATAATAGAATTTATACAAAAACAGTAATTTCTTTCACACATGGCTGTTAACTCAGTGGTGTAAACAGGCTCATTTGATCCTCACGATCTTTAACTGACATTTAGCAAATCCTAACACAGGATGAACTTCAGAAAATAGCAGCTGAGTTGCAGAGAAAAGAAAAGTGGAATATTTACTTTCATTCATTGAGTTACTTTGCAGAAGTCATTTTTTATTATCTTCATTCCTGCAAAAACTAAGCAAGCACTTCTCATATTTGTTTAACATATTTAAAGCATGCCTATGAGGAATTTTATCTTAGCTTCTATGTTTTCCTTCTCGGTGCACATTCCTTCGTGCTAGGTAGTTCATTGCTCCAATCCAAGGTTTGGTTTGGTTTACTCAGTTTTGGTTGGGTCTCGGATTGGGTGCGTAGACTCCAAACCCAAGAGTAGCCAGAAGGTGGGAGAGGCCAAGATGGAGGCCAGTGAACTTTGAAATGGCCGAGACCAGACACCCCAAAAGTGAAAGCAGTTTGGATGACCTAGCACATTACAATAAATATTGTAGAATCTGTTATATGACATGAAGTTTCAGTTTAAATTTTATTACAGGATTATTTACACATAGACAAGCCATGAGAGAACATTTTCATATATTATCAAAGTCTGTTGATGGTAACTAAGATAGTACAAGACACAGCAATAGATGATATTTCAAACAATATCGTGGTCTTTCCTTTGTATTAAATTCCATCTCTTCTACTTCTTGCATATGGCGTGCACAGCCTAAAGTTGGAGGACAACTTGTTCTATTTGATCTTGATTGTGCACGCCGGGTTGATTGCATTCGTCGAAACAGGGCGGACCACGTGAAGGTTGCAATCTCCCACCCCATTAAATTACATGATACCCCAATTTAATAAAAATCTATCCATCTCGGTCTTAATGCTGTCTTTAGAGGAAGTTGTGGTGTTTAAAATTCCAGCCTTATTTAAAGAAAATAATATTCAGGTTTGGAACAATCATATAAATTAGATACCAGAGGATGATCGATGAGTTACAAATGCAAAATAATGAATTGCCAGCATTTGTGCACCAGATGAATAGATTATGATAGCACAATTTGTAGGAGAGAGTGAGATATCACTTGACATGTGGCTTTTTTTTCCCCCAAGCAAGAGAAATAATGACCCGTCAAATTGCTGTTACAATCATAAAATTTACAAACTCTGAGTAACCCTTGTGGACAAATTATGTCACCTTAAAGTAATCATCAGCTGATTTCCAAACACCGAGGGCGGCCTCTGTCAAGTCTTAATCGCTCGGCATAAAGTTCACACTATTGGATTTTTTTTTAAATGACCGAGTCACATCTCTCAACAAACAAGATGTTGTAATGTTTTCTGTTTTGTTTTCAGTTTTGTTTTCAGTTTTGTATTCTTATAAATTTCACTTTTGAGGAAATTATTGCATCTTTTCACTAACTATATGCACTTTTATATGCAGCTACAAAAAGCACTCATTGCAATTAACAATAAGCTTTGAACTATCATTATAAACTTTTTATATGTACATAGTGTATTTATAAAACTATCGTATTTACTTTATATTCTTCCTAGGAAGAGGCGAGGCAGGAGCTAGCATGCAACAGATGAATCCAGGGGTTGATGAGTGATGGCCACCCATCCCTTTCTCTCTCTGTCTCTGCTGCATCTGCTCCCAAGATGAAGCTTTCCACTCCGGGACATCTGTAATGTCCTCCTGGTTCAGGAAGCATGGCCTTCCCACCAGTGTGGTTGGTGGAGCCCTGTAGATTGATGGATCCAGTCCCAGAAATTGGCTGGTTCAGAAGGTCAAGAGACCTGGACTTTGAAGCATGTTGGCAAGCTGGATCTAAAATTAGCTTGGTGTAGGAGGCAGAGGGTAAAGGTGCATGGAATATTTTCTGACTGGAAGTCTATAACAAGTGGCGTACTACAGGGATCAGTGCTCAGACCATTGTTGTTTGTCAAATATATATAAATGACTTGGACGAAATATATGCAGATGACACTAAAATTGGGGGAAGTCATAAACAGATCGCCTGAAAATACTGCAGAACAAAGATCAGTGGAAAAGTTGGGCAGAGGGATAGCAAATAGAATTTAATCCAGAAAAGTCTGTGGTAATACATTTGGGCAAGTTGAATTGCAGAACACATAAAGTAAATAGCAGGGAACTTGGGAGCATCAATGTACCTGTCGACAAGTCCATAGATCCCAGAAAATGGCAACTCAGATGCATTGGGGCATACGGATAAGATAAATAAATCTCTCAGGGCAGGGAAGTCTAGAACTAGAGGACACACATTTAAGGTGAGAGGGGAAAAAACTTAATCTATATGGAACAAACTGCCAGAGGAAGTTGGTAGAGCCGGATACAATTAAAGATTTAAAAGACATTTGGACAGGTACTTGGATAGGAGAGATATAGAGGGATTTGTGCCAAATACAGACAAATAGGATTAGTGAAGATAGATATCACAGTCACCATCGATGAAGAGTGTCCAGAGGAATTAAATAAGGTGTTTGGTTCATAAACAGGTCATCATGTCCAGCTATTCCATGTGGCTGGGCAGAATGCTCCTTGAATGGATATACATGCTCCATTTATGCTCCATTCAAACTCCGTTCTCTCTTTCACCAGCCAACCCTATTAACAAACAAGGAATGGGAAAGGTGAATGCACAGGAGAAGCTATGTGAATGCTGGACCTGAAAGCAACTTTCAACCACTTTTATATATTAAAAGAAAACATTGGTTTTAATTTGAATTATTGAATTGAATTGGGAAAGGTGAATGCACAGGAGAAACCTAAACAGTCAGTACAGTAATGTAAATCTAGGGCACATCAGAAGATATCAAAAACTATATATTATGTATTGATATACTCCAACTATGCTAAACTAGCAAGGTATTACAGACAAAAAGTTCAGAATTGAAATTGAATTCAAAATTGCTGACTAATTTACACTAAAAGCCATTTAAAAAAATCCAACTACATGAATAGTTAATTTACAGATGATGAATACACTCAATTTAATCAATTTTACATTGTTTGCTGAATGACATTTGAGTTAATGTCAAAAATAATGGTGCGATTATTCATTACCTTAAAAGTTTGCTATCAGAATATTTGCATTCCTGTGACCTTCCAAATATAAAGATTATTTTATTTCTGTGCATTATTTGCATTGTTACAATTTAATATGATTAATTTCAGCTCCGAAACAAACGCCCCAAAGATATGTGGTTCAAATAAAACATAATATCCAAATTCTACATTGGATCTTCTATTAGGTAAGTGACAAGACTGGAAAATGAATACCAAAAGATGCAACTTTAATTAGATTTCTATAACCAGTGCAACACGCAAGAACTGTACTTACAAAGGCAATGTTAGTGGTCAAATGCAAATTGAATCCATATTCTACTGTCCTCATGGTAATAACTGAAATATTCCAGAGCATTTCTGAGCTTTTCTCTTATCATTCTCACATCTGAATGGATGACTTAGTAGAATGGATGACTTAATAGCATTTCTGATACGCGGCACGATGACTCCGCGGTAGAGTTGCTGCCTTCCAGAGCTTGCAGCACCGGAGACCTGAGTTCAATCCCGACTATGGGTGCTGTCTGCACGGAGTTTGTACGTTCTCCCCGTGACCTGTGTGGGTTTTCTCCGAGATCTTCGGTTTCTTCCCACACTCCAAAGACGTACACGTTTGTAGGTTGACACAAAATGCTGTCGTAACTCAGCGGGTGAGGCAGCGTCTCTGGAGAGAAGTAATGGGCGACGTTTCGGGTCGAGACCCTTCTTCACATTGCCTATTCCTTCTATCCAGAGATGCTGCCTCACCCGCTGAGTTACGCCTGCATTTTGTGTCTAGCTTTGATTATAACCAGCATCTGCAGTTCTTTCTTACACAGGTTTGTAGGTTAATTGGCTGGGTGTGCGTGTAAAATTGTCCCTGGTGTGTGTAGGACAGTTTTAGCGTGCGGGGATCGCTGGTCGGCGCGGAGTCGGTGGGCTGACGGGCCTGTTTCCGCGCTGTATCTTTAAAATAAAAACTAAAGTTCCACTCTGATCAATGACAAATTCTTTTTATTTTGCATTGTAAAAAAATATTTGTGTTGTTTCCGGAGTCAGCAGGTTTTGGGTTTGAGTCCCATTCCAGAGATTGATTGATTGATACAGCGTTGAAACAGGCCCAAGCCAAAACCAACCATCGATCATCCGTTAATACTAGTCGTATCTTATCCCACTTTCTCATCCACTCCCTTCACGCTAGGGGGAATTTACAGATGTCAATTAACCTACTATTGTACTGTCAAATGAAAAATATCAACAATGAGCTACCTGAAATTGTTTTTTTTTAAATTTTAGATAAGAATCAACAGTATATCAATCCAAAGAAATTAACGAGAACACTTACCATGTTTTAATGTTTGGGGTTTTTTCAAATGAATTAAAGGTTATACGAATGCCATATTGTGGATAACGTGCAAATAGAGAATGGTTTCTGAGAGATTCATGTATAAACATAACCTCTAATAATACTGTGTATAGCTTCCTACATTAAAAAGTACTTGATTGAACAGAAAATATTTGAGTGTCCTAAAAGGGATGTGAATGCTACTTAATAAATTTCAGCCTTTTTCTTCAGCGTCTTCTTATGGGTCCTTCATCAACACGAGAAACATTGTCAGGAATATATTTTATTCATTGTAGGATGAAGCAAACACCAGAGAAGTGTTGCTCGATTTAAGGTCTTGGATAAAGTGAACATTCATAAAATAGAAGAAATGTTATCTGAACCCTAGTAAATTATAGCCGTATGTTGGCCGTTGATGGGCATTTAGCCCAATGATCATTCAAATCTACACTCTGCCATCATATCATCCACATGGAAATATGTAATGTAACGCTGACAAGTGAAAGTTGTTACATTTTCAAAAGTTAAACCACAAAGGGCTTACACAGTAAATGGTAGAGTCCTGGAGAGTGTTGTAAAACCGGATCCTAACCGGAGGAGGCGCTGTCCTGAACGGCTGCCTGTCCTGCAGCTGTCCGTTTTCTTCCCTTCTTTTTTATTATTTTTAGTTTGTTAAGTGTACAGTCAGGGGGTCTAAATCTTCTATGTGTGGGGGGTGGTGGGGGGGAAGGGGGAAACTGTTTTTCTAAGTCCCTACCTGGTCGGAGGGGTTGCCTTCCTCCGAGCAGCGGGTCCTGGAGCGACGTTTCCCTGAGGGGACCTGGCCAGAACATCGGCGTTGGCGGCAGCGCAGAACATCGGCTTTGGCGGCGGCGCAGCGCTGGAGCGCTGTCATGGAGCGGGCGGTTCCTGGGTCGCCGCGCTGGGACTCCAGTATGCTTGGTACCGCCGAGGAAAACATCGTGGAGCCGCGGTTCTGCGGAGCGGCCAGCTGCGACGTTGAACTTACATCTCGCCGAGATCACCAGTGTGCGGAGCTCCGTCTGGCGTGGTCTGATGGCTTGGAAGCCGCAGGCTCCGGTGGGAAGGCGGCCGTTCCTGGCACCCCAAGCCGCTGGGGGTTCTCCCGACGCCGGAGTACCATCATCCGGCGAGAACATCGGGCACCGTGGCGGCGACTGTGGAGGTCTCAATAGGCCCGACTTCCGACTTTGGGTGGACAAGAGGATGGGGACTGGACTTTGTGCCTTCCCCCACAGTGGGAATCACTGTGGGGGGATGTTTTTATGTTTTGGTGTTGAATTTCTTCATGAATACTGTGTTGTATTTTTATTAGTGTGCTGCAAGGACATCAGAATTTCCCCTGAATAAGGGGATTAATAAAGTCTATCAATCAATCAATCAAAACAGATCCATGGGTGCTGGGTAAATAGTTCCCTGAAAGTGGTAACACAGATAGACAGGTTAGTTAAGAAGGCATTTGGCATACTTGTCAGTCAGGGCACTGAGTACAGGAGTTGATACATCATGTTACAACCAAACTCCAGCACCAGAGGACAGGATCGATCCTGGGTCCCTGTCACTGTGAGGCAGTAGCTCTACCAGCTGCATCACTGTGCCACTAGTTTTTTTAAATATATGTTTCAATGATTTAGATGAAGAGAGCAAATCTATACAGGTTGAAGGATAATATAAAAATAGATGGCAATATGAGCTCTGTGGAGAAATTTGAAAGGGATAGACACGTTGTCACTGTACAAGGACATGACAGATGGAATATAATGTTGATGTGAAATGATCCACTTTTGTAGAAATATAGAAGAGCTGAGTGTTTCTTTAACTGATGAAAGCTTGAAAGATGTTGGTGTGTAGAGGAACTTCTGTGTTCAGCACATGCATATTAACAGAATCAAGATTTGTAGAGTTGGTGTTGGTACGTGTGGCTGAGTGAAAGATCCATCAATTATCTCTTTGAAGGTAGAACAGATACAAGGGGGTGAATAGTTATGCCCCTGTCCCACTTAGGAAACCTGAACAGGAACCTCTGGAGACTTTGCGCCCCACCCAAGGTTTCCGTGTGGTTCCCGGAGGTTGCAGGTGGTTGCCGGAGGTTGCAGGTAGTGGAAGCAGGTAGGGAGACTGACAAAAACCTCCGGGAACCGCACGGAAACCTTGGGTGGGGCGCAAAGTCTCCAGAGGTTTCCGTTCAGGTTTCCTAAGTGGAACAGGGGCATCACTCCTGCTTCTAGTTTTTAAGTTCTTTTATTTATTTATTTTTTTATTTATATTTATTAGAAGTAAGTACAGTAATGTGGCACCAAGGTGCCTAATATATATTGGCATGTTACATTTTATGTACAGCTTCATTTTTTTTTTATAAGAGAGAAAGAGAGAATAGATAATAAAAAATAGAAAAACGTGTGATGTATGGTGTGTGAAAAGGAAACGGGAAAGAGAGAAAGTGAGAAAAAAAAAAGAAGGAAAAAAACAAGGAGCGAGAAAGAGAAAGAGTAGAAAGTAGGAGATTATAGGAGATAGGTATTTATATTCTTGACCATCCTTCACCCAGTCCTGAAACAATTGGTTTTTACGATTTTGTTGCACCATATGCTTCCGAGAAGTCGATAAATGGAGACCAACTTGTTAAGAATTGGTCTGGTTTATCTGTTAGGACTAGTTCTAAGTAATTAGTTTTTAAGTTCTAAGTAAATATCTCTGACTCCAGAACTAATTTCAGGAACCAAAAACTGAAATGCAGCATATCTGACTAACGCTGCCAGCTAAGCTCAGCGAGAATGCTACAAATGATTCAGCTTACATTAGAACAGGAAAACGAAACAAGTCTTTCTTATATTTTTGGCAATAGATTGCAAATTGTGTTAAAGTACGGGACCGCACTTGTCCCTTATTTGACTGCTACTACTTCGGTCGAGGAAACTGTCGGGTCGGAGCCCCGCCTCACCCGTCCCGACGTAGTGCAGCCTATGGAGTGCAGCAGCAGCAGCGCCTCGACCGTGGCCCCATCTGTCCGACCTTCGGATCTTCGCTTACCGCCGACACCACCACCCCTCCTTCTCATGGCCGATCATCGGTTCTTGAGTTGGATGGGGTGGCAGACTTTGCGGGCAACATTGCGTGGGCCAAATCTCCTCAGCTGGCCTACCGGCTGGGCTTTGTGTGCAGTCCAGCACCCGGGCCAACTCATCATTCACCCAGCCACGGCCGAGTCGGTCACCGAATTGCCTTCTGGAATTTGTCCCTTATTTTGACCTTTTGCCCTTATTTGGGAATGAGAAAGTTGGCAACCCTATCTACCATCACCCCAATCAGCATGTGACAGGTACCTACCACACTCTATGTAAAAATACATGCCCTGTGCATCTCTTTTAAACCTACCCCCTCTCATCTTAAAGCTATGATCTTCAGTATTTGACATTTCCATCCCGGGAAAAAAGCTTTAAATGTCTACCCTATCTATGCCTCGTATAATTTTGTAAACTTCCACTAGATCTTCTTTCATCCTCTGATGTTCCAGAGCAAACTATTTAAGTTTGTCCAACTTCTCCTTATAGCCAACAAATCTAATCCAGATATCATTCTGGTAAACCTCGTCTGCACCCTCCCCAACGCCTCCATATCCTTCTTGTAATACAGAGACCAGCCCTACGCACAACACTCCAACTGTTGTCACTCCACTGGATCCTCGACTTCCTGACCAACAGACCCCAATCAGTGGGATGGGAGATTGCAACCTTCACGTGGTCCGCCCTGTTTCGACAAATGCAATCAACCCGGCGTGCACAATCAAATAAGCTCAAATAAAACAAGTTGTCCTACAACTTTAGGCTGTGCACGCCATATGCAAGAAGAAGAAGACCTCAATCAGTGAGTATCGGTGACAAATCATCCTCCACGATAATCCTCAACATGGGGCTCCACAAGGATACGTTCTCAGCCCCCTTCTTCACTCCTTGCACACCCAAGACTGAGCAGCCATGTACAAACCTAATTCAATTTCCAAATTCGCTGACAACACCACCATTGGCGGACAGATGTCAAATAATGAGGAGACGGAGTACAGGAAGGAGATTGAGTAACTCGTGTCTTAATGTCAGCAAGACAAAGGAAATAGTGATCGACTTCAGAAAGCAAAGTGGTACACATACCCCAGTTTGCATTGATGGTGCCAAAGTAGAGATGGTCGAAAACTTAAAATCCTAGGAGTCAATATCACCAACACCTTCTCCTGGACCACTCATATTGAAGCAACGACCAACACGGCACACTAATGCCTCTACTTCCTTAGAAGGCTTAGGAAGTTTGGCATGTCCTCTACAACTCTCACCTACTTCTACAGATTCACCATAGAAAGCATTTCATCAGGATGCATCACAGCTTGGTTTGGGAACAGCTCCATCCAAGAAATTGCAGCGAATTGTGGACGCAGCCCCGGCCATTACACAAACCAATCTCCCTTTTATTGACTCATTTTTATACCTCATGCTGCCTCGGCAAGGCCAGCAGCATAATCATAACGAGTCACACCCTCTTCTCCTCCATCCCATCAGGAAAAAGGTATAGAAGTGTGAAAACGCACACCACCAGATTCAGGGACAGTTTCGTCCCAGCTGTTATCAGGCAACTGAATCATCCCACCACCACCAGAGAGCAGTGCTGAACTACTATCTCTTTGATGACCCTCAGACTATCATTGATCAGACTTTGCTGGCTTTACCTTGCACTAAACGTTATTCCCTTATCATGTATCTGTACACTGTAACTAGATCGATTGTAATCATGTTACATGATGTAATGGTGGCGGCACAGTGGCTCCGCGATATAGTTGGTAGAGGGTTGCTGGTTGGTGCAGACTCGGTGGGCCAAAGGGCCTGTTTCCGCGCTGGATCTCTAAACTAAAATGTATTGTCTTTCTGCTGACTGGTTAGTTTGCAACAAAAGCTTTTCACTGTACCTTGGTACACGTTTATCTTTATCTACTGTGTGACCACTTTCAGAGAGTTAAGGGCTAGGACTTCAAGATTTCTCTGTATATAAACGCTGCTCACAGTCATGCCATCAATTGTATACTTTCCTCTTGCATTCAAAGTGCAACACCTCAAATTTACCTAGATTAAACTCCATCTGCTACTTCTCCGCCCATATCGGCAACTGGCTCTATCTTTTGACAGTTGACTTTTTCGTTGAATTTTAGGGGAAAGTACTAAACTGGTGTAGGGTAAATTACAACATTATTAAACATGAGCTACGGAGAGTTAATTTGAAGCAGCTGTTATGGGATAAGTCCACATCTTACATATGTGAATCATTTAAAGGCAAGCAGATCAAAGTTCAAGACCAGCATGTTCCAATAAAGGAGAAGGAATGTTTGCTTTGTTTTCAAACTTACTAATCAACTCATCTACATTTTAATCTGGAGAAGGGTCTTGACCCGAAACGTCACCCATCCCTTCTCTCCAAAGATGCTGCCTGTCCCGCTGAGTTACTCCAGCATTTTGTGTCTACCTTCGATTTAAACCAACATCTGCAGTTCTTTCTTTTACATTTTAATCCTAATCATTTATGTATATCACAAACAACAGATATCCCAGCAGCAATCCCTGCAGAACACCAGTGGTCACAGATCTCCAGCCAGAATATCATCCTTCCACAACTACCATCTATGGGTAAAGCAGTTCAGAATCCAACCCATCATTATCCAAGGTTCCCTTACTGTGCTCTCCTTGTCCCTGGTCCTTACTAGAACTACCGGTCCTGAAATCAAATTAGCTTATTAAAACGATTCACACGTCTGATGTGGACTTACCCAATAACAGCTGCTGCAAATTAACTCTCTCTAGCAGCTGCCCAATAATGTTGCAATTTACTCTACCCCATTTTAGTACTATCCCCAAGGTCCAAACTTATTCTTAATTATCTTACAACTTTGAGGCATTGTGATTACTGTCCCCAAAACGTTCTCCCACTGAAATGCCGGTCACATGGCCAAGCTCTTTCCATAAGACCATATAATTTCCCAATAAAGTATGACCCCTCCTCTGGTTGGACTATTCACATACTATTTCAAGAAGCCCTCTTGGATATACCTAACAAATTCTGCCCTGTCTAAGCCACTTGCACTCAGCAAGTCCTATTCAATATTAGGAAAGTTAAAGTCACCTACTACGACAACTCTGTTGCTTTTACATTTGTTTCATAATCTGAGTACATATCTGTTCCTCTATCTGGCTATTGGGAGACCTATAGTACAATCCCATCAAAGTGATTGCATCCATCTTATTTTTAAGCTCTGCCCATATTGGCTTAGTGGGTGATCCTGCCAGTAAAGCTGTGACATTCTCCTTGAATTGGAATGTAACTCCTCCAACTCTTTTACCTCCCTCTCTATCACACCTGAAACACAAAACACAGGAACATTGAGCCTCCACTCCTGCTCCTCTCATAACCAAGTCGCTGTAAAGCTCGTATTCGATATAAACCTGGGTGTGTGTTTAAACAGTCGTGATGAAAGATGTCATAAATCAATGAAGTATCATTGTCATTAATTCTAATCAGTAGAAACTCCTACTCTCGTTATCCTTCAATCTATATTCTCTTTCATGAAGCTCAATAAACAATTAGTCTGTTTTGGCACCCAGCTCCTGTTTATAATCTCAAGATCCAATTATAATGAACTGAATCTGTATTGCAATAAAAGCACTGTATCAAGTTGTGCAATAGCAACCCATAACTATTATAACCAGAACAAGTATTGCCATTGTTCAGCCACATATATTAGTGCAATTAGTAATAGCATAGTAACCAATAAAATTACTGAGATTAGCAACTATATTGCAACAAGGAAAAAACAAGGGTCAATAATTGCACTGTGACCAGTGCCACCACAATCAACCAATAATAGTACTGCAACAATATAGTCGCCAATACCTGTTTTGCAAAAATAGTAAAGCAACTAGTAACCGATCTTTGCTAGTAACAGCACTGCAATGGCCCACCTACTGACTTGCGGCGGAGAGGCATGCACTGCGGACGGTCTCCACAGAGGCACAGATGTGGCACTGGCCGTGGCAAAGCGATGGCAGGATGACGTTTGACACACGAGCGAGTGAACGAACTGCAACAAGTAAAAACATTGCAGATAGTCATTCTAATGCAACATAAAAATGCTGCAAACATCTGTAACAACACTGCAACCAGTAACAATGTATCATCCCAGTACCACATTTGCAACTAGTAATTGGCTTGCACCTAATAATGTAGGTTAATTGCTCGCTGTAAATTACCCCTAGTGTGTAGGGAGTGGATGGAAAAGTGGGATAATAGAACGAGCATGGTGGTCGATGGTGTGGACTCGTTGGGCCAAAGGGCCTGTTTCCATGCTGTATCTCAGATTAACAAAACTAAACTAATAAGATATTGCTGAGGAAAACCACAAGGCATATTATTGGGCAGTACTGTGTGGCAAAAACATTTGGAAGAATGCCACTTATTGTAGTATTTTATAAAATACTCCCTCAAGAAATGCAGGTGAATTATTCATGAATTGATTTGTAAAATTCTGCCAAGCCCCAAGTGGCTGATGCATTTACCCAAACACTAATTTAGTTGGTGGCAGATTAATCATTGCCCATGAAGCACTTTGATAGAAGTTTGGAGACTATGACAACATGGTAACAAGACCAGCTTTTTGTAAAACATTTATTAAATAAGTGGCTGCAATACCATGAAGTGCCTGTTAGGAGTGACATTGAGCTTCCAATCACTCAAAGAAATAAGGCTGGAATACAGTTGATCTCAAACTTCATATCAATGGATCAATATTAATTTTGTTGTCCTATATTTCATTTCCTTTCTGACACTAGGTTCTTTTCCAATATATGTACCATGATCTATTCCTGTTATAATAAATAAAGGAGCGGTTTGCGGTGAATTATGGACGCAGTCCAGACCAAAGATCCTATAGCGGATGACCACTCCTGCTAAATGCAATGGGCTGACGTGTAGTACGCAACGGAACGGAACGTGGGCCTTTTTTTCATCCATTTCCGTAACCGGACCCGACCCAACTCGCAGTGTAATCAACGTTGCGGGGGAACAGTTTGTGTTAATAAATTTAAATTCAGAAAATGAGGAGTAGATTTTTACCAAATAACTTTTATTTTTACAAGGATGTTTCCGTAACCGGCTTCCGTCTCCGCACTATTATCCAATGGGATCTTTGGTGCGGAGACGGAAGCCGGTTACGGAAATGGGGCCTTAAATTGCCCACGAATCTGCCCATGACCGTACTACTTCTTTTTCGTCGAGTGGACCATCTTGCTCGCTATAGGATCTATGGTCCAGACCACCACACAAAGCACCTCCCTTCTATTGACTCCATTTACACCTCACGCTGCCTCTGCAAAGCCAGCAGCATCATCGAGGACGAGTCACACCCTGGCCACTCCCTCTTCTCTATTCTCCCATCAGGGAAAGGGTATAGAAGTGTGAAAACGCACACCTCCAGATTCAGGGACAGTTTCTTCCCAGTTGTTATCAGACAAAGCGCAGTGCTGAACTGCTATCTACCTTTTTGGTGACCCTCGGTCTATCCTTGATCGGACTTTGCTGGCTTCACCTTGCACGAAACCTATTCCCTTATCATGTATTTATACACTGCAATGGCTCGACTGCAATCATGTATTGTGTTCCACTGTCTGGATAGCACGCAACAAAAGCTTTTCACTGTACCTCGGTACACGTGACAATAAACTAAACTGAACTGAAAGTAAGTATGGTATGTGATTTATTATAAGTCAATGTGTGATCTAATTTCTTCCCATCCTTTAGAATGACCCTGACCCTGTACTTTACTGGCAACTCATAAGTTACTCAGAATTTGTTGCACACGGCATTATACAAGCAGCATGATGCACAATGCCATTACATGATTACGCCAGATCACTGGACTTCTGATTCAATTGATTTTATTCTGTTAGTCCAAGATAATCAAGTGTACAATTGTTGGTCTCATTGTGACTTGCTGCAACTTGTAACGACTTGCTGGTGCATTATCGTCAGCAGCTGTGATCATCATCATCTTCATCATCCCACTTAGGAAACCTGAACGGAAACCTTTGGAGACTTTGCACCCCACCCAAGGTTTCCGTGCGCTTCCCGGAGGTTCCTGGAGGTTTTTGTCAGTCTCCCTAATGGTTGAAAGTGGTTTCCACTTCTTCTATGTTCTGGCGATTATTTCAAAAAATTCAAAACTGGCCGCGACTAAAAATAGGTTGCTGTTTTAAAAATCGGTAATTATTTAGTCGAAGCCGGTTGCGATGCTAGTTGAAGGTGGTTGCCGGAGGTTGCAGGCAGTGGAAAGTAATGACCCTGTCCCACTTAGGAAACCTGAACGGAAACCTCTGGAGACTTTGCGCCCCACGCAAGGTTTCCGTGCGGTTCCCGGAGGTTCCCGGAGGTTTTTGTCAATCTCCCTAATGGTCAAAGGTGGTTTCTGCTTCTTCTATGTTCCGGCGATTATTACAAAAAATTCAAAACCGGCCGTGACTAAAAATAGGTTGCCGTTTTAAAAATCGGTAATTATTTAGTCAAAGCCCGTTGCGATGCTAGTTGAAGGTGGTTGCCGGAGGTTGCAGGTGGTTGCTGGAGGTTGCAGGCAGTGGAAGGTAAGACAAAAACCTCCGGGAACCGCACGGAAACCTTGGGTGGGGTGCAAAGTCTCCAGAGGTTTCCGTTCAGGTTTCCTAAGTGGGACAGGGGCATTACAATGCTATGTACGATGTGATCGCAACTTCTACTGAAGTGTGGATGGCCGTTGGCTCGCTAGGAGGGGTATGCACAATCAAACAAGATCAAATAGAACAAGTTGTCCTACAACATTATGCTGTGCACGCCCCACGCAAGAAGAAGAAGGCTCACTAGGAGCTCATCCGCCCTTTGACAGGTCTTGTTTTTGGTCCTGCTGAGGGTCCACAGCCCCCTCCTCACCTGGCAAACCAGGTGGGGGAGACGGTTTAGGTGCCGACTATCTGACCATGGAGCAGGTAGCACGGGATTATTACCCCCGACCTGACAATGAGGTGTGATCATATAACCTCTGATCATATAACACTTTTTCCACACTTGGATTTAACTACAAAAGAAACAGGAATTATTTTTAGTGTCACTTAGGGAACTGTAGAAAGATTTAAAAAAAAAGATGATGATTTATATTTATGGACAGCTTTCTCTTCCAGGAAATGTATAACAATATGATATTTTTTATGGCATACAGACACTAGTTTTTATTTCCAAAATAGGCTGAAGGGCCTATTTCCCTGTTGCATGACTCTACAACGCTGTTGCAGGCTTTTAATGTGCATGTCTCTGAGTTATTATTGTTAGCCTCTGAATCTATAGTACAATAATATAAACATGTTGATATGTCTTGGAAATGTAGAGAAAATAGCCTTGTTACAACTTGGCGCTGACCAAACTCCAAAGAATGCCAACAATAGATCTTATTTAACAAGCTTTACTGTGACAGATGGAATGTTGGGTGAAAGGCTGGGAGCTCATAAGGACCAAAGCAATGAATTTATTTATAGGAAGAAAGTGCATAATGGCAAATGTATTCATCTGCTTTATATGTAATATAAAGTAGAAAATGCTGGAAATATTTCAGGAGATTAGGCAGTAACTGGAAAAAGAAATAGAGTTAACCTTTTCAGATCGATCATTCCAAGTTCAATAATGTCCACTAGATCAACTGGGACCCATTGGGTCCCTGTCACACGGGAGGCCTGGTCCCCCAACGCAGGCCGTTCCCCTTATTCCAGCACTCACCCACAGCCAACAGCTGATAACTGCGCAGGGGCTGCTCATTTTGCCTGATTCAGCCTCCCTCATTTTTAAACTTTAAAAAAAAACTAGACCAAGGGGGACCCGTTGGGTCCCATCCCCACAACGCGCAGTTGCGGAAGGGGGGGGGGGGCTGAGCGTCACACACACACTGTGGAGGGGGATGAGAGAGGGGGGAAGGGGGTGGAGGAGAGGGGGAGACGGGGGAGAGGGAGGGGAGAAGAGGAGGGGGGGAGGGAAGTGGGGGAGGGGGAGAGTGGGAGGGGGAGGGGAGCAGGGGGGAGGTGAGAGAGAGGAGGGAAGGGGGAAAGAGTGGGGAGTGGGGAGAGGCGGGAGTGGGGGGGAAGGGAGGGGCAGGGAGGTGGAGGGGGAGACGGGGTGTGAGGCAGGGAAGGGGGTGAGAGGCGTGGAGGGGGATAGGGGAGGGAGGGTGAGTGTGGAGGGGAAGAGGGGGGAGTGCGGGAGGGCTGGAGGGGGGAGGAGTAGAGAGAGGAGGGGAGAGAGAGGGGGAAGGGGGAGAGAGTGGGGAGTGGGGAGAAAGGGGAGTGGGGGGGAAGCAAGAGTAGAGGGGAGAGAGGAGGGGGGAGAGAGGAGGGGGGAGAGAGGAGGTGTGGAGAGAGGAGGTGGGGAGAGAGCACTTGCTAGGGTGAGCGGAATTCATTGTACTTGGATAGCAACAATGTTGCGACCAGGGCTATGCACAGTGAAAAAGCTGGGGGGTTTTCCAAGTTTCTGCACATTTGTGAACATTTTCATAAATAACTCGGGAAATAATGCATCAAATTTTCAGATGAGATGATTTTTGACATCATGGCGTAAATCTCTATCGGAATATGTAAACATGTCACCGTTAGCGCGTGTTTTTGAGGCGATATGAAACGCAGACGAACATACAAATACACAAATAAATACACACACATCCAAGATCAGAATTTTATAAGTATACTAGACCCAGTGCAGACCCGTTGGGTCTGTTCCCCCAACGTGCGGTTGTGGGGGGGATGCGGCATGCAACGTCACACACACTAACTATCCCCCCCCCCCCCCGCACTAACGCTAATTACCCCCCTTGATATGTTAATATTATTTATTTGCTCCTTTTACCCCATAACCACCCTATCTACTGACGCATAGCCCCCAACTTGCAGTCACATCTAGAGAGGGGGGGGGGGCGGTTAGAGATTGAGGGCAGAGAGAGAAGGGGCAGAGACAGAGAGAGACACAGAGACACAGGGAGAGGGGCAAGAGGGATAGGGGGGTGGAGAGGAGGAGAAGAGGGAGGGTGGGTGAGGGGGGAAAGGTGGGGGAGGAGAGAGAGAGTGAGAGAGTGAGGGGGAGAGAGAGGGGGTGCTGAGAGGGGGGTGAGAGGGAGAGGTGGGGAGCAGGGAGGGGGAGGGAGGGGGGAGGGTGGAGGGAAGAGGGTAGGGGGTGTGGAAGGGAGGGGGTTTAGGGCAGAGAGGGAGGGAGAAAAAGAGAGAGAGAGAGAGAGAGGGGGGAGAGGGGGAGGGGGGAAGGAGAGAGGGGGGAGGAGAGAGGGGGGAGAGAGAGGGTGTGCTGAGAAGGGGGTGAGGGGAGGGGAGGGGGAGAGGTGGGGAGCAGGGAGGGGGAGGGAAGGGGTAGGGGTGTGTGGAGGGGAGGGGTTTAGGGGAGGGACGGTGGGGGAGGGGATGGAGGGGAGGAGTGGGAGAAAAAGAGGGGAGAGGAGAGGAGGGGAGGAGAGGGGGGAGAGGAGAGGGGTGCAGAGGAGAGGGGGAGAGGAGAGGGGTTGGAGAGGAGAGGGGGGGAGAGGAGAGGGGGGGAGAGGAGAGGAGAGGGGGGAGAGGAGAGGGGGGGAGAGAGGAGAGAGGAGAGGGGGGGAGAGAGGAGAGGGGGGAGAGAGAGGAGAGGGGGAGAGAGAGGGGGGGGAGAGGGGGGGAGGGGGGAGGAGAGGGGGGGTGGGAGAGGGTGGGAGAGGAGAGGGAGAGGAGAGGGAGAGGAGAGGGAGAGGAGAGGAGAGGGAGGAGAGGGGGGGGTGATTGAGGCACACCACTTCCTGGTTTTATAGTCCCTCCCCCTCCCTCCAGCAGGGGCAGCAGAGAGAATGGGGAATTTTGTAAAAACATTAATATCTCTGTCATTTTTCATCGACGGGAAAAATCCTCGGCACACATGTGGCGGTGGGGGGCTCTGAGCGAGGTGGCCAAAAATGACGGCCATAGGTGGCGGCGTTCTCTCGGAAATCGCAGCACAGAAGGCCAAAACTGGTCAAGAACAGACTTTTAGTAATATAGATAGACTAGACTAAGTGGGACCCGTTGGGCCCCATGTTCACAGGGGAGAGCTGGTCCCCCGATGCAATATTCCACCTCTCCACCAATTCCAATATTGGTGGCCAGTGGGGGGGCTTTCTGGAGCGCTGGTATGGGTTCTTGGGGTGGCAGCTCAGTCCCTCAAGCCTGATTTGCTGGAAGCTCACTCACGGCTGGTAGGCTGGCAGTTGACTCATGGCTATTCCTTCAAATTCCATTTCAAGCAGGGTGCAAGGCCAGCAAATTCAAATCCATTTCCCTACCATTTCAAGCAGGGTGCAAGGCCACCAAATTCAAGTGCAGTTTCTTACCACTTTGAGCAGGGTGCAAGGCCACCAAATTCAAGTGCAGTTTCCTACCACTTCAAGCTGGATCCAAGGCCACTAAATTCAAATGCAGCTTCATGCAGTTTCATGCAGGGTGAAAACATCAGAAAACCACACAAAACACCAAACTCACAGTTCAGTAGCCATTCAGTGTGTTCAGTTGATTCACAGCTCAGATAGAGTTGTGACCTCTCCCTCCCCCTTCATGCAGAGACTGAGCCACACCCACATTTCCGGGTTTTATAACCCCTATCCCTCCGGAAAAGGTGTGGCCTGCATGGCGTGATTGATAGGAGAGAGATTCTCAACATTTTTTAAACACTACTAACACTTTTATTTTTCATTGATGGGAAGAATTATTTGCACCTGCTGAGCAGAGGGGGACTGAGTAAGGTGGCCAAAAATCACAGCCGTAAGTGGTAGCGTTTTATCTAAAATCAATATACAGTGCAAACAGGAAGTAAGTGCATTTGCAGTAGTGCCTTTTAACATCAAGCCAAAGCATCCAAGCCACCATTTGCAGAAAGTAGTGCCTTTCAACTTCAAGCCAAAGCACCCAAGCCGCAATTTGCAGTAAGTAGTGCCTTTCAACTTCAAGCCAAAGCACCCAAGCCACCATTTTCAGTAAGTAGTGCCTTTCAACTTCAAGCCAAAGCACCCAAGCCACCATTTGCAGTAAGTAGTGCCTTTGAACTTTGCCAAAGCACCCAAACAACCATTTGCTGCCAGTGCCTTTTTACTTCAAACAAACCATATTTTCATTTCCAAACTACATTAAGGGGATTCACAGTTGAGTAGACATGTGTTCAGTGTTATTCAGAGCTCAGAGAGACGTGCCCCTTTGGTTTCATCCATCTTGCAGAGACTGAGTGAGGCACACCACATTGTGGTGTTATAGTCCCCCCCCCTCCCTCCAACAGGAAGTAGTGCCTTTCAACTTCAAGCCAAAGCATCCAAGCCACCATTTACAGTAAGTAGTGCCTTTCAACGACAATCCAAAGCACCTGCCACCATTTGCAGTAAGTAGTGCCTTTTAACTTCAAGCCAAAACACCCAAGCCATCATTTGCAGTAAGTAGTGCCTTTCAACGTCAAGCCAAAGCTCCCAAGCCACCATTTGCAGTAAGAAGTGCCCTTCAACTTCAAGCCAAATCACCCAAGTCGTCATTTGCAGTAAATAGTGTCTTTCAACTTCAAGCCAAAGCACCCAAACCACCATTTGAGATAAGCAGTGCCTTTTAACTTCAAGCCAAATCACCCAAGCCACCATTTGCAGTAAGTAGTGCCTTTCAACTTTGAGCCAAAGCTCCCAAGCCACCATTTGCAGTAAGTAGTGCCTTTCAACTTCAAGCCAAGGCTCCCAAGCCACCATTTGCAGTAAGTAGTGCATTTCAACTTCAAGCCAAAGCACCCGCCTCCATTTTCAGTAATTATTGCATTTCACCTTCAAGCCAAAGCACCCAAGCCAACATTTGCAGTCAGTAGTGCCTTTCAGCTTCAAGCCAAAGCGCCCAAGCCTCCATTTGCAGTAAGAAGTGCCTTTCAACTTCAAGCCAAAGCACCCTAGCCACCATTTGCAGTAAGTAGTGCCTTTCAACTTCAAGCCAAAGCACCAGCCACCATTTGCAATAAGTAGTGCCTTTTAACTTCAAGCCAAGGCACCCAAGCCACCATTTGCAGTAAGTAGTGCCTTTTAACATCAAGCCAAAGTATCCAAGCCACCATTTGCAGTAAGTAGTGCCTTTCAACTTAAAGCCAAAGCTCCCTAGCCACCATTTGCAGTAAGTAGTGCCTTTCAACTACATGCCACCATTTGCAGTAAGTAGTGTCTTTCAACCTAAAGCCAAAGCACCCAAGCCACCAGTTGCAGTAAGTAGTTGCAGTAAGTAGTTCCTTTCAACTTCAAGCCAAAGCACCCAAGCCACCATTTACAGTAAGTAGTGCCTTTCAACTTCAAGCCAAGGCACCCAAGCCACCATTTGCAGTAAGTAGTGCCTTTCAACCTAAAGCCAAATCACCCGTCCTCATTTGCAATAAGTAGTGCCTTTCAACTGCAAGCCAAATCACCCGTCCTCATTTGCAATAAGTAGTGCCTTTCAACTTCAAGCCAAAGCACCCAAGCCACCATTTGCAGTAAGTAGTGCCTTTCAACTTCATGCCACCATTTGCAGTAAGTAGTGCCTTTCAACCTAAAGCCAAAGCACCCAAGCCACCATTTGCAGTAAGTAGTGCCTTTCAACTTCAAGCCAAAGCACCCAAGCCACCCTTTGCAGTAAGTAGTGCCTTTCAACTTCAAACCAAAGCACCCAAGCCACCATTTGCAGTAAGTAGTGCCTTTCAACCTAAATCCAAAGCACCCAAGCCACCATTTGCAGTAAGTAGTGCTTTCAACTTCAAGCCAAAGCACCCAAGCCACCATTTGCAGTAAGTAGCGCCTTTCAACTTGAGCCAAATCACCCAAGCCACCATTTGCAGTAAGTAGTGCCTTTCAACTTCAAGCCAAAGCACCCAAGCCACCATTTGCAGTATGTAGTGCCTTTCAACTTCAAGCCAAAACACCCAAGACACTATGTGCAGTAAGTAGTTCCTTTCAACTTCAAGCAAAGCACTCAAGCCACCATTTGCAGTAAGTAGTGCCTTTCAACTTCAAGCCAAAGCACCCAAACAACCATTTGCAGACAGTGCCTTTTTACTTCAAACAAACCATATTTTCATTTTCAAACCACATTAAGGGGACTCACAGTTGTGTAGACATTTGTTCAGTGTTATTCAGAGCTCAGAGAGACTTGACCCTTGGCTTCATCCATCTTGCATAGACTGAATGAGGCACACCACTTCTTGGTTTTATAGACTCTCCCCCTACCTCCAGCAGGGGCAGCAGAGAGAATGGTGAATTTTTTTTAAAACATTAATATCTCTCTGATTTGTCATAGATGGGAAAAATCCTCTGCACCCGTAAGGCGGAGGGGGGCTCTGAGCGAGGTGGCCAAAAATGACGGCCGTAGGTGGCGGCGTTCTGTCGGAAATCGCAGCACAGTGGGCCAAAAGCGGTTAAGATCAGAGTTTTTGTAATATTTACATTTTCAAACCACATTAAGAGGACTCACAGTTGTGTAGACATTTGTTCAGTGTTATTCAGAGCTCAGAGAGACGTGGCCCTTGGCTTCATCCATCTTGCATAGACTGAATGAGGCACAGCACTTCCTGGTTTTATAGACTCTCCCCCTCCCTCCAGCAGGGGCAGCATAGAGAATAGTGAAATTTTTTAAAACATTAATATCTCTCTGATTTGTCATCGATGGGGAAAATCCTCCGCACCCGTAAGGCGGAGGGGGGCTCTGAGCGAGGTGGCCAAAAATGACGGCCGTAGGTGGCGGCGTTCTGTCGGAAATCGCAGCACAGTGGGCCAAAAGTGGTCAAGATCAAAGTTTTAGTAATATAGATAGATAGATAGATTGGAACTTTCTCCAGATGTTGCCTGATCCGCTGAATGTTTCCAGCATTTTCTGTTTTATTTCAGACTTCAAAAATCTGCAGAATTTAGATATTGCCCAGATAGACACAAAATGCTGGAGTAACTCAGCGGGACAGGCAGCACCTCTGGAGAGAAGGAATGGTTGACATTTCGGGTCGAGACCCTTCTCTAGACTGATATCAGGGGAGTAGGCGGTACAGAGATAAAATGTAGTCGGAGACAGTAAGACTGGTCGGAGAACTGGGAAGGGGAAGCGGATGGAGAGAGAGGGAAAGTAAGGGCTACTTGAAGTGAGATAAGTCAATGTTCATACCACTGTGGTATAAGCTGCCCAAGCCTGGAACAGTGAATGTTCGACGTACCCTACAAAGAGGCAGACAGACATACCTGGGGCCCATGCGAATACCCATAGCCACGCCTTGGATTTGGAGGAAGTGGGAGGAGTCGAAGGAGGGTTTTCCAAACTACTTTGAGTGGCACTGTGGTATAGCGGTAGAGCTACTGCCTTACAGCGTATGAGCCCCGGATTCGATCCTGATTACAGGTGCTTGCCTATATGGCATTTGTACATTCTCCCCGTAACCGCGTGGGTTTTCTCCGAGATCTTCGGTTTCCTCCCACACTCCAAAGACGTCCAGGTTTGTCGGTTAATTGGCTTTGTACAAATGTAATTTGCCCCTAGTGTGTGTAGGATTGTGCTAGTGTGCAAGGATTGCTGGTTTGATGCGGACTTGGTGGGCCTGTTTTGTGCTGTATCTCTAATCTAAAGAAAAAAACTCTACAGCAGTAGATTGTTCGCATTTTTCAATCTGGGTATTCATAGAAACATAGAAACATAGAAAATAGGTGCAGGAGTAGGTCATTCGGCCCTTCGAGCCTGCACCGCCATTCGATATGATCATGGCTGATCATCCAACTCATTATCCCATCCCTGCCTTCTCTCCATACCCCCTGATCCCTTTAGCCACAAGGGCCACATCTAACTCCCTCTTAAATATAGCCAATGAACTGGCCTCAACTACCTTCTGTGGCAGAGAATTCCACAGATTCACCACTCTCTGTGTAAAAAATGATTTTCTCATCTCGGCCCTAAAAGACTTCCCTCTTATCCTTAAACTGTGACCCCAAGTTCTGGACTTCCCCAACATCGGGAATAATCTTCCTGCATCTAGCCTGCCCAACCCCTTAAGAATTTTGTAAGTTTCTATATTCAGAAGCTTCACAACAAGCATTTGAAATGAATCAACAAAGCAACGTCTGTCACGTGATATGCATACTTTGTAACCAGTCACTAAACCAATTGCTGGACCTCAAGGCAGATATTTCCATAGATCTTTGGTATAAATCCAGACTGAATCAATACTTTAAAATCTGTATTCCATATTGAGAAATTAGTTGATAACAAATCTAGGGCAAGAAAACACCACAATGCTTATGTGTAGACACAATGAAATCCACAGTGTCACATGTCTCATGTTATAAAAATTTTTTTTTTTAAATATTTAAAACACACACATTTGCGATGCAACTATTTTAAAAATAAACTTTAGTGTTTATTTGCCAAATTCCCATCACACTGCAAACCCAAGGGTAGCATTTATATTTCTGTGAGTGTTTATTTTGTTTCATGTATAAGGTACTGTTTCACTGTGTAACCCAGAAGCAGCAGAAGGCATAATGCTGCCAACACAAACTAAAAACTGAACAGCGAGCTCGGAATTTGTGTACATAATCAGTCTGGCACTACAGTGCAGTTGTGAGACGATTCTGCATCATCAAAGATACTGTCTTTTAGTTGAGAGTTTAAACAGAGGCTCAATAGCGCCCAGCAAGTAAAAACATTTCCCAGGAAAACCTGCGAAGAAAAATAAGATATATCTTCCAGGTGTTTTGGTGAAATTTAGCCCTTAATTAAAAGCACAAATCTGGTACTTATCCCATTGCTGTTTGAAAGCCCTAGCTGTCCAGAAATTAACTAACATGTTTCATTAACTAACATCTAACTCCATCTTGCTATATTTAAGAGGGAGTTAGATGTGGTCCTTGTGGCTAAAGGGATCAGGGGGTATGGAGAGAAGGCAGGTACAGGATACTGAGTTGGATGATCAGCCATGATCATATTGAATGGCGGTGCAGGCTCGAAGGGCCGAATGGCCTACTCCTGCACCTATTTTCTATGTTCCATGTTTCTATGTTTCCTGATGTTTCCTGAGTACATATATGAACAAGCAAATTATCTATTTTCTTCGTCATATGAATTATAAATATTGGCCTGGATGCCAGCAATAACCTTTCTACACTCCATGAGATCTTTACACTTTCCTGCAAGAACAGGGGGTGCCTGGGGTGAACTGCACGCAACAAACGTGAACATTTAATAGTCACATTGTAAATCCCCAGGAGCAGATAAGCACAAACTAATCCATAAAATTAATAGATTAAAACAGAAATTTTGGAGTGCTCTACTGACATGTTTACTTTTAAATAGTATGAGGTGAATATGCCTTGACATAAGATTATAATGTTGCCTAATTAGACAGGATGGATAAAACAACTGAAAGATAAACAAAATATGCACTTGTGTATTCATTCTCTCCAGGTGAATTTCCCAATGTTGATTAAAGTCATTTGCAAATGTCTAACTTTTCCGGTCGTGATATTAATACAATTTGTCCAACACGTAATTCTGTTTCCATCACAGGACCTCAGTATATGTGACGATAATAAACCTACACCTATCCTTCACACTCAAGGTTAGGATTGAACCTGCAGTAGGTCTCTGGAGCGATCAGGTAGTGTATGCACATTCTGTCTGTGATCCTGTGATTTTCTGGCTGGTCTAAATTTTTCCCACATCCTAAAGACAAGTAGACAGGTTAACTGACCACTTCATGTTAATACTTGTTACAAGATAATGGCAAAAAGAATCAAAGAAACATTGTGAGAGCGAACAAATTGCAGGGGTTCAAGGGGAAAAAAGGGGGGGGGGCTAGGGTTGACTAATGGGACTGCTCCCCTACTTAAAGCCTTTTATTGCAATTTATCAGCCTGCATCACTATAATTTAGCAAAACTAACCTACCCACCTTATTTTACCCTACTAATTCAGAGCTCATTCAAGTAATAAGTTGTCTTATTCCTCATCCATATCAGTTAAGGATGAAGTTAAAGTGAACACAGAACAAATTAATTACATTTCTATATCCAGACTTACTTCATTCTTACTTCGTATCGCTGACTTTGCCTTGCTATTTTATTTTAAGTAGTAAGTTATACTCAAAACTGAATTTCAAAGACAGTAAACAGAGGATACTAGGTCTCAGTGTGTTAAATTATGAAAACAGTTTGCCAAGTATATGTTCCTTGTACTGGAAGCAACTTACACCAAACTCTATTGTGCTTATAACAAATATACCTGTTCAAATATGTTTATGCAGTCATGAACATGTTTCCAGAGTTGGGTCACATAAAAACTTTCAATAAAAACAAAATTATAACTTGGCAACTGTTACAAGCTTCCTGCTATGGGTCACCTTTGAATGCATGGTTTCTGTGTCAGCCATTCAGATGAATTGTGAGAACAATTATACCGTGTTGTCCCTTATATAAAAATTGCCGGATTGGAAGCATGAATGGCAATTCCCTAGTTTACAATATGTCCCCAGCTCCCAGCTGACATATTGTAATTGTAATTGTAATTGTTTTTTTATTAGCCAAGAATGAAAACAAAACAAGTGTGGCCCCATCTGGTGGTTAGGCCAGTGATAGATCAAACCCTCGTTAGTAGAACTGGATCGGGCACGTGACTGTGTTTGGCGGGAAGATGACGTCATGAGTCACTGGTGTGCCCAACTGCAACTGCAGGGACTCTGAGTGCTCACTCTCAGCGCGCGAGTGTCTGACTCTGTATCTACCAATAAAGATCACTTTGTTCTCAAACGTGTGTCTCGCTATACAAGTATGTAAATCATACGAGGAATTTGATCTGCCATACATTCATACCAAAGCAACAAAACATGCAACCACATAAATATTTAACATAAACATCCATCACAGTGGCTCCTCCACATTCCTCACTGTGATGGAAGGCAATAAAGTCTTATTTAATTTCCTCCTTTTTCTTCCGCGGTCGGGGGAGTCGAACCATCCGCATAGTCGGCGATCAAAGCTCCCACGTCGGGGTGATCGAAGCTCCTGCAGCTTGGAGCTCCCGAAGCCGGTCCCAAACAAGGGAACGCAAGCTCCATGATGTTAAAGTCCGCAGGCTTCCGTGGTTTGAGTTTCTGAGGTCGATCTCTAGCAAAGGAACCGCCAGCTCCGAGATGTTAAACCTGCATGCTCCCGTGGTTGGAGCTCCCAAGGTCGATCCGCAGCAAGAGGCCGCCAGCGCCACGATGTTAGGCCGCAGTGCAGACGATAAGGAAAAAGTCTCATCCCCATCGAGGAAATAGATAATAAATGTTTCCCCCACCCTCCCTCCACCTCCCACATAATACAAAACTAAAGAAACACTAAAACAACATTTACTGTAACTACAGAAGAGAGAAAGGGATGAGACAGACTGTTGGCGAGGCAGCCATTGTATAATGCCACCCGGCCTCCAAACCACTCTGTCCGGTGACTCCAAAGGACCCAAATTGTTTTTCTTTCCCCCTCCAGCATAACATCCATGACCATCACAGCACAACTCCCAACCATTCTTTCCACCGTACCTCCCTACACCCCACATCCATGCTGGTTCTATCTCCTACCCAACCACTAAACAAGCTCAGTTCATTCTATAAAGTAGAAACAGCGGCACAGTGGCGCAGCAGTAGAGTTGCTGCCTTGCAGCGCTAAATACCCGGGTTTGATCCTGACTATGGGTGCCAATTTTGGGCGGTCAAGGTGGCGCAGCGGTAGAGTTGCTGCCTTACAGCGAATATAGCACCGGCGACCCGGGTTCGGTCACGACTACGGGTGCTGTCTGTACGGAGTTTGTACGCTCTCCCCGTGACCGCATGGGTTTTCTCCGAGATCTTCAGTTTCCTCCCACACTCCAAAGACGTACAGGTTTGTAGGTTAATTGGCTTGGTAAATGTAAAAATTGTCCCCAGTGGGTGTAGGATGGTGGTCTTGTGCGTGGATCGCTGGTTGGCGCGGACCTGGTGGGCTGAAGGGCCTGTTTCTCTAAACTAATCTAAACTAAACGTGCAGGTTTGTAGGTTAATTGGCTTCTGAAGATGGGTGTATAGGATGGAACTTGTGTACGGGGATGCTAGTTGTCAAGGACTCAGTGGATCAAAGGGCCTGTTTCCATGCTGTATCTCTAATCTAAACTAAAAAAAACTGCAGATGCTGGTTTACTAAGGAAAGACACAAAATCCTGTAGTAACTCAGTAGGCCGGGCAGGATCCCTGGAGAACATGTATAGGTGAGGTTTGGGGGGGAACAAAAGGGGAAGCCGGCGTGCTTTGTAACTTTGTCAGCGCTGTAGGTGACTGCTATGTGTATACATTGTATATACAAGCAAAGAATCTCACAGTGCCTAGTCACATGTGACATTAAAGTATTCCTATTCCTCAGACTGATCTCTGAGGAAAGGTCCTGACCCACAAAACTGTCACTTCTCCATGTTCTCCAGGGATCCTGTCTGGCTCGCTGAGTTACTGCAGCAGTTTGTGTTTCTCCATGTTCATTTTACCAACTTTGCCCGATCATCTACCATGACCATTCAACAACACCCACTTGGGTAACACGTGAAAAACAAGGAAATGGAGGATAAATCATCAGAGTGATTTTCATAATATTCTTGTGTAAAAATGTTATCTGTGTAGTTCCCAGTAGCAAAAGCTAGGAAAGTTCACTGCTGCTCGTCACTGTTGCTATGAAGCACGAGAAGGCAATTAAAGCAACTCTCCCTAAAAGGCAGCCACAGAATGACTAGAGTAAAGACTGCATGGAGGTGACTGAAAAAGTAGAGAAGGGTCGAGACATGTTTCCTGAATTTCACCTCCCACATCCAATCCTCCACAATGCCATAGATGCCATGGAGTCCTGTGTGGATGCCATAGAGTCAAACCACACAGGAAAAGGCCCTGTGGTTCAGCCTTCAAATTGATTATCATGTACCCATCTATGCTAATCCTATTCTAACCACATTTTATTTTCCCCCACATCCCCATCAACTTCTTCAGATTCTACCACTCGCCTGTTCACTCGGGACATTTTACAGAGGCGATTTAGCTTTCCAGCCTGTACATTTATGAGATGTGGAAGAAACTGGAACATCCAGAGAAATTTATCCATCGCAAGGAGAACATGCAAACTCCGCACAGGGTTAACTGAGGTCATGAATTGAAAATGGAGCACAGGAGATATGTGACAGCAGCTGTACTAGCCTGGCCACAGTGTCATCCTTTTCTGTCTATACAGATCTTAGTTCTGTGATGTATGGCCACACACCACTGTAAAGCACTTACTTATCATTCTGACAGAGATAACAGCCTGCATCAATGCTGGACATTACATATAACAGCACACCAAGCAATGCTGTTTGAAATGTACCAAGTGATTAGAAATGAAGACTGACAGAAACTGTGGGGCCAATATGTCGCAGCGCCTGTTTTAGTGAATGAAATGCACTAAAATCTAATTTCTATCGGTCCTCATGGAAAAGGGCCCTGTGCACCACAAGACATCATTAGATGAATGCCTGATGAGCGGCAAATGTTAGATGCGCTGCAATGAATCTTGATGGTTGCTTATCAACCTGAAAATACTGCACAATCAAACATATGCAAAATGGCTTTTATGCACAAATCGTGCATAGAAAAGTGCATAAATAGGTCTGATCTCTAGATAACGGCAGATGCAAAGTGTTGGAGTAACTCAGCGGGACAGGTAGCATCTCTGGAGAGATTCCTTCTCTCCAGTGATGGTGTCTGTCCCACTGAATTACTCCAGCTTTTTGTGTCTACCTTCGATTCAAACCAGCATCTGCAGTTATTTCCTACACTCTAGATAATGAATGGTTTCAGGTACAGATTAATAACGACTTATTGAAGCAGATTCAGGGGCTGAATAATAAACTCCTATTTGCTTTGTTAAAGTTAATTCTTAGCCTTGACGTGGGTTTGTCTACATTATTCACTTTTATAAGATATGCTGTCAAGGCCATGGAATCACAAAACATTCTGTTATGTCTCTCATATAATCACCAAGGATGGATGTTATCTTTGCATACTTTAATACGTGTTTAATCACGTGCCAAATAATTTTAAAAGCTCTTAACTATTAACATTAATGGAATTGGAGAGGACAAACCAGCTTTCGTTCACTGAGCTTAAGGATTCATCGCCTTCGGGATGAAGACATTTCTCTTCATCTCTAGCTTGATGGTTGACCCACTATTTTGGGACAGTAACACTTGGTTGCAAACCCAGAGGGTCTTCATCAATGGGATAGTGGTGGAGAGAGTCAAGAACTTCAAATTCCTGGGTGTGCATATCTCTAATGAACTGTCCGGGACTCAGCAGACTGATGCAATCATAAAAAAGGCCCATCAACGCCTCTAGCTCCTCAGAAAATTGAGGAGAATGAATACTTCTATAGGTGTACAGTAGAGAGCATATTGACCGGTTACATCAAGGTCTGGTTCGACAATTCGAGTGACCAGGAACGAAGGAGATGAACACTACCCTGTCCATCACTGGCCTCCCCATCATCGAAGGGATCTACAGGAGTCGCTCAAAAAGGCAGCCAGCATCATCAAAGACCCACACCACCCCAGTCATGCTCTCATTTCATGCCTCCCATCGGGAAAAAGGTATAGGAGCCTGAAAACTGTAACATCCATGTTTAGGGCATGCTTCTTCCCAACAAACCATCACGTTATTAAACACAACAACCTATAAAATAAGCTCCAAACTACATAGACTCGGAGTGGCATTGTTTTTGTCTTTGTACTATTAGTCATCACATCATAGAGCACCGAAACAGGCCCTTTGGTCGAGCCTGCCCATGGCGACCAAGGTGCCCCATCTACACTTGTCCTACTTGCCCTAGTTTGGTGTTTATAGAGTACTATGTTTACATATCTGTTGTCCTGCTGCAAGTAATAATTTCATTATTCCATTTCAGGACACCTTTGATTTTGTATAAATAGACAATACCGCAGACACGCAGGCAGAATCTGTCGAAAGAGAAACAGAAGTAATGGTTCTGTTCAATGACCTGTCAACTAAAAATTTCTATGTTTCAGTGACATCACCTCTCCTAAACTCATAAGAATATAGACTTTATCTGCTTAACCTCTCCTCACAGAATTGACTTCGAAATCAAATCGGTAAACTGTTGCTACACTCCCTCAATTGCAGGCGTATCTTCACTGGATGGAGGAGATCTTAACTTGAACACAATGTTCCAAAAGCAAACTCATCAACATCCTCTTTAATTTAAACAAGACACATTTACTCAAATCCTCTTGCAGTAAAAGTTATCATATTATTTGGCTTCCCTTTTGTTTGCTGCAGCTGCATGTTAACTTCTAATGATGCCCTTAAATAAAACCCTAGGTCCCTCTGAACACCAACATCGTTCAAATTCCCAACATCTAAAAAAAGTTCCACCCTTCCATTCTTTATAGAAAGGTTGCAGCCCTCACATTTTCCCATTTTGCCCATTCATACAATGTTTCTATCTTTCCGAGAAGCCTCTGCATCATTCTCACAGCTTACTGTGCCACCCAATTTTATATTGTCGGAAATACTTTGAGAGATTAAGCAGATAATGATTTACTCCCCTCAACAAAATCATTGATGTTGATTCTGAAGAACTGGAGCCTTGACACTGATACTTATGGCAACATAAATCACAGCCTCCCAGTCTGAAAATTAATTTATTCGAAAGGCAATTTAGAATGGACAATAAAAGCCAGTCTTTTCAGTGGCACCCACAATCTGTAAATGAATACGTTAAAATAAATTCTATCTGAAAATAGCTGCTGAAAACAGATGTTAGGGTAACTGGTTAATAATACTTATTTGCAAGTTGTGGTCAATTATACAAAAGGTAGGATAGAAGTCATTTTGTTTTTTTTAATTAATTTATGGAATATGAATATTGTTGGTTGGGTAAGATATACAATAGTGCCCACCCCTAATTGTTCTTCAGAAGCCAATGGAATGCCACCTTCTTGATCGGCGGCAGTGGTAGTGATGAAGATGTTCCCATGTCACCATTAACTAGGTAGAAGCTGCAAGAAAGGATAGGGGCAGTTTGTTGCCATTCTAGAATGGCGAGTTGTAGATGATAATGTACCAATGCAATTGGTGCCCTTAAGAAAGATAACAAACCTCAGTGAAAATATTCCAGGCGAGATTCAGAGGTTACAACTCTGCCTGCAAAAGTGTCACATCTCATTGACATTTTCAGAGAATCTCAGACTCGGAAGGCATTGGTCCTTGAAAATATATAACTAAAATCTGTGCTCCCAAATATCTTTGGTAATATAATGCCTCCTTAAAATGTTATAAAGGATATAGGGAGATGAAAGAAAAAACATTTTAATGAAGGGCATTATGATAATCAAGAAGTCACTGCCTGTAAGGAAAGTGAATACAGTTAATTGGGCTTTTAAAACAGAATTTAATAGGTTCATGAAAATAATTTGCAGGATTATGCAGGGGTATGAAATAGGTGGATTACTATTCTCGGAACTTAATTACACTCAATGGCCTCCTTCTGTGTCATTACAATTATATTCTTACTGCATAGAGCTCTTCTCCCTGTCTTTTGGTAGCTTAATCTAACTTTTTGTGCCATCCTATATTTCATGTTATAGATTCAGTGGAACTACCAACAAGATGCCCTCCTACCCAAGATAAAGTCATCCCTGTGCACTGAGATATCTTTGCCAAAAAATTTTTAATCACCATAGTTCTCTCCAATCACCTCTAAACCCCAGCAGCTCTCCACAAATCTGCACATTATTGTATTATTTTAAATTTCAAAGACGGTTGGTTCTTTCTGCTCCAAAACACACAGAATTATGTAATTTACTACAAACCGTGTTTTTCAGTTCTAACAGTCAATCGTTTTTACATTGGGATAAGCACCATCAAATACCTATTCTATATTCTTCCCAAATGTACAATTCAAATATTCTGAGTAGTGTGTGGTCCTATCAATGTGCACATTCATGATCAGTAAGAGATCAAATCAGCAACAGCAGTATCAAAACAATAGTGCTACTTGGTACAACATTGAGATCGATACCCTTTATGCCTACCATTTAAACACACGTTGAAATGTCAAATGCTCAGTACTTGCTTTCAGGTTGAAAATAAACCATATAGTCCGTAAATCAGTTTATACAAATAATTTAATTTTGCTCAGCTAAAGGCGATTGAAGAAGCTCAAAAGGGAAAAAAATGGTCCTGGCTACAAATTTTGTTCTTCAGCTGAATTCCGGTTCACTGGCTTAGAAGTTATGTTCTTCTGGTCTTTTGCAAATAATGCAAAGATTAATTCTTATTCAGCAGCATTGTTTTGCATAATTGGCAGAGTTGCATAATTTGGATTTGTGTACTTCAAAAACAGCTGGATATTTACTTTTTTAATTTGTACTGAACTGGTAGATTTTATGATGCCGAACATTATTATTATTTTTTTTAATGTGTTTGTACTCGTTTTTATTCCTTCATTTATCCACCTCATGCAGTTTATTGGCTAAATTGAGAAATGACAATTTCAAGTGACACCTGCAGCTGAATCTTACTTCAGATCAGAACGTCGAAGATTTGACCACACTAGTCCACAAAATGTAGGTTAATGGTGAAAGAGTGCTTCACTAATGGAGATGCTATTTTTAGGTGAGACATTGGATGAAAGTCTCAGCAGATTTTCATTTTAAATTTTAAAGATGCGTTAGCTCAGTTTTGGAAAAAAACAGAGATCTTCTTGCAACACTTGATAATTTTTGTCCTTTAGTCAATATCACTAAAAATATCCAATCATCACTACATTAGATGCGATAGATTTACACAGATTCAATGCACGTTCTGAATGTAGTGAGTGGCAGGTGCCAACTTTTTCGCTGGAGAGTCCAGCAGCAGAACTGAATAATAGTTTGATTATTTGTCTTATTACCATTTTCTTACCGGGTTCATGCTTTTGTACATGCATCTCTTTAGTACATGCTTTTGTTTGTATTCTCATGTCACCATCCTACACAATCACTTCCCTGGACTACATCCAGTCTTTTTTCCTGTATTCCATATTTCTCTCCACTGAAGCCCTTCACCGGACACTACTTAGTTTAATGCACTATTTGTCTCCCCCGTTATTTAATTTATCAGAACTCTAGTTCATAGCATGGTTCATTTGTAATCCATTTCAATGAAACTGTTCCACCTATCTCCAGTAATGATGCCAGTGTCTCATGAATTGAAACTCACCATCTATTCATCTTATTTACCAAGTACCAATTTACAGAGCTTGGGTAACATTGAAAGATTTTCTTTGTGGTTCTGCTTTTTAATTTAATCTTAAACACCTCAAATTCTCTTAGCAGAACCTCTTTCTTAGTCTCGTCTATGTCATTAGTATTTAAGAGCACCAACAACACCTAGATCCTCTTTGTACCACTCCAAGTTTCTCATCAAACTAGAGGAAATGTCCCTTACACATCAAACAGGCATTGAAACATTTATTTTATTGGTACTTCTTTCAAATTAATAAACTGCATTGTTGTTCAAAATGTGGCATCCTCAACTTTAAGGAAACCAAATACAGATTGGATGACCACTTTGCAGAACGGCACTGTTTAATTCATAAGGGTGACCCTAAGTTTCTTTCACTGTATTTTTCCATTCCATATGGCAACTAAGTTCAACGTAAGCTCAAGAAACAGCATTGCAGCTTATGATATATTACATAATTTAGTACTCATCATCAAATTCAATAATTACAGACATTTCAGACCCGTCTCAAATATTCCTCACGTTTGTTCTTTATTTCTCATCTCCCGCTACTACATGTCCTACAGGCATAAATTTACCATTCCTTTTCAACGGGCCACTTGTGGTCTCCATGCTATTGCATTTTCCCTTCTGCTTTTTCTATCCATCTGCCCTATTTCTGCAACTTAAAATATGTTCATCTCTAACTTTTCCTAGTTCTGGTGTAATGCCTGCAACCTGAAACATACATTTTCCATCCAACTCAGTCCATGAATACCCTCTCACATTCCTCCTTTGTTAACCATTTGCCCAATTTTTCTATCATTAGAAAACTTTTTCATCATGCTCTTTACACTCGTCTAAATTATTAACATATTCTACAACAACCAGGTTTTAGGCCTGTGGCAACCCATTGGAAATAGCCTTCAGGTCACAAGAACGCCTGTTGATCATTACCATTTTTTATGCTACAACCAGACCAATTTTGGACCCAATTAGCCAACCTTCTGTGAAGATCATATAATTTTACTTTATTGAGGGTCTATTATATAAAAGGCCTTGCTAAAATGCACATAAACATACTGCCCATATAGGATTTAAGAAGGAACTGCAGATGCTGGAAAATCGAAGGTATACAAAAATGCTGGAGAAACTCAGCGGGTGCAGCAGCATCTATGGAGCGAAGGAAATGGGCAATGTTTCGAGCCGAAACGTTGCCTATTTCCTTCGCTCCATAGATGCTGCTGCACCCGCTGAGTTTCTCCAGCATTTTTATGTACCTGCCCATATAGGAACCACCCTGCTCTCCATTTTATTATCTCCTCAAAAATTTCAGTGAATAGTCAGACAAACGTTCCATAACACATCCCGGTCATTCGTGTACTTTATGTCTTTCAACATGAAGATTTATACTGCCACTTACAATTAAGTTCAATAAACTGCCCACCATCATAGTTGAACCACAGTTGAGGCTGGAGTTAATCAACTGATTATTTTCTCTCTTTTGCAATAATCCAATTGTCTGGTACCACTCTTGTAGCCAGACTGAATTGGAAATGATATTCAGAGCCTCTGCAAGATCTTCCTTACTTTGCCTCCCAACTGCAACACAAAAGGCCTTTTGGCCCATCAGACCCATACAGGCTTCCCACAGGGCAATCCCATCTGTCCCATTCCCTTTATTCCCCTATAACATGCATCTCAATCTCTCTCACATGCCAATCAACCTGTGTCCACCCACCACCCCCACCCCCATCCCCAGATTTTGATTATCTACCCTATCCATACCTCTCAGAATCTTATATATTATTAAGTTATCTCCCAGCCTCCATTGTTTTAAGGGAAAAAGGCCCAACCTTTATAATCTTTCCCCATAATTAAAGTCCTCCAATGCAGGCAACATTCTGGTGAATGTCCTCTACACTCTTTCCCACACAACCACATTCCTCTTATAGTGTGGTGACCAGAATTCCACACAAAAATCCACATGTGCCCTGACAAATGTTTGCAAAGTTGGAAAATAACATCCAAACTCTTATCTACTGTGCCACAACCCATGAAGACACACCCGCCAAATGCCTTCTATGTAATCTTTATTAACCTGTGCTGCCACTTTTGGGAAACTATGGACTTTGACCCCTCAATCTTTCTGTTCATCAACACTCCTTGGTGTCCTACCTTTTAATATATACTAGACCAAGTACGGACCCGTTAGGTCCGATTCCTCCAATGCAAAATTCCACCAAACTGCGCATGAGCGGCTGACGGGCCCGCACTGCGCAGGTGCGACTGCCACATTCAAACTTGTACCGTTGACGGCAGAAATTAAGTTAAAGTTAATAAAGTGAACAAAGGACCCGTGCAGCCGTTTGTAAAATAGAACAAAACTTACCCGTGTACCCGTCGTGTGCCCGTTGTGAGGCCAGGGGAGGCAAATACACGCCAAAAAAATGCCGATCTGGAAATCGGCAAAGGCAACCAAGGTGGGCCAAAAATGGTAGCGCTATCGTGTACCATTTTGGCTGTATTTCGGGCATATATATATTTATATACATACAAGCAAACTAATATACATACATACAAGATGAGAGTTTTAGTTATTTACTAGACCAAGTGCAGACTCGTTGGGTCTGTTTCCCCAACGGCGTTTGCGGGGGGGGGGGGGGGGGTGAGAAGAGGGGAGGGAGGGGAGAGGAGGAGGAGGAAACTGGATAGATTTGGGAGGGAAAGGAGAGCGGGATAGGGGGTGGGAGATGGGGAGAGAGATGTGGGGGAGGGGGGATGGGGAAGATTGGGAGGAGGGAGGGAGGGGGAGAGGGGTGGGGGAGAGAGGGGAAAGAGTGGGGAGGGAGAGTGGAGGGGAAGGGGAGAGAAGTGGAAGAGTGGGGAGGGAGGAGGAGAGGGGTAGGGGGAGTGATGGAAGAGGGACAGAGGGATAGGGGGAAGGGGGTGGGGGGGAGAGGGAAGGGGGTGGGGTAGAGAGGGAAGGGGGGTGGGGGAGAGAGGGATTGGAGAGGGAGAGGGGTGAGGAGAGGGAGAGGGGGAGGAGAGAAGGGGGAGCGAAGTGGAAGAGTGGGGAGGGAGGGAGGGGTAGAGGGGTAGCGGGAGTGGAGGAAGAGAGACGGGGGAGTGGTGGAAGAGGGACAGAGGGGTAGGGGAAGGGGTGGGGGAGAGAGGGGAAGGGAGGGGAAGAGAGAGGGGTGGGGTGGGAGAGGCGTGGGGTAAGGGGATAGAAGTGGAAGAGTGGGGAGGGAGGGGTAGGGGGAGTGGTGAAAGAGGGACAGAGGGGTAGGGGGAAGGGGGTGGTGGTAGAGAGGGAAGGGGGTGGGGGAGAGAGGGATGGGTGGGAGAGGGAGAGGGGTGAGGAGAGGGAAACATAGAAGCATAGAAATTAAGTGCAGGAGTAGGCCATTCGGCCCTTCGAGCCTGCACCACCATTCAATATGATCATGGCTGATCATCCAACTCAGTATCCTGTACCTGCCTTCCCTCCATACCCCCTGATCCCTTTAGCCACAAGGGCCACATCTAACTCCCTCTTAAATATAGCCAATGAACTGGCCTCAACTACCTTCTGTGGCAGAGAGTTCCAGAGACTCACCACTATCTGTGTGAAAAATGTTTTCCTCATCTCAGTACTAAAGGATTTCCCCTTTATCCTTAAACTGTGACCCGCTTGTCCTGGACTTCCCCAACATCGGGAACAATCTTCCTGCATCAGACAAATGCAATTCAGGACTTTTCTCTTCACAAGCAAAGTCAGAATGACGGTTAGTGAAGAATCCGAATAATCGCTGTGCATTCAGATGCTGCGCGCGCCTCCTGCACCAAAGGGGGGGGGGGGGGGGGGAGCGTGTGTCGTCACACACAAAGATCTTGTAGCAGAGAGCTCCGCAAAAAGATCTTTGGTCACATACTAAGCACGCGCCTCCACAAACAGATGAGCGTCTTCTTGAATGGAGAGCGCGTGGCCGCCTCCACAAACATTCACACACACTGAGGACCCGCCCCCACAAAAAATATTTTGTGAGGAAGGGGAGGAGGAGGGTGGAGAGGGAGAGGGGGAGGGGGGGGGAGAAGAGGATGGGGGAGAGAGGTGAAGGGGGGGGGAGAGGGGTTTGGAGCAGGCGTGCATGAGTCGTGAGAAGAGAAAAGGGCAGAGAGAGAGAGAGGCTGGTACAACATCAAAAAAGCTGGATAAACTCAGCGGGTGCAGCAGCATCTATGGACTGAAGGAAAAGGGCAACGTTTTTGGCCGAAACCCTTCTTCCGGGTTTCGGCCAAAAACGTTGACCATTCAATTCGCTCCATAGATGCTGCCGCACCCGCTGAGTTTATCCAGCTTTTTTTATGTCTACCTTCGATTTTCCAGCATCTGTAGTTCCTTCTTAAAGACAGAGACTGTGCACGTTAAGGGAATGAGGAGGGAGAGGGGGAAGAGTGTGGAGGGAGGGGGAGAATGGGATGGGAGGGGGAGAGGTGTGGGGGGAGAGAGGGGAAAGAGTGTGGGGGGGGAGGGGGGGAGAGAAATGGAAGAGTAGGGAGGAAGGGAGGGAGGGGGAGAGGGGTAGCAGGAGTGGTGGAAGAGGGACAGGGGGAGTGGTGGAAGAGGGACAGAGGGGTAGGAGAAGAGGTGGGGGAGAGAGGGGAAGGGAGGGGGAGACAGGGGTGGAGGAGGGAGAGGGGTGGGGTAAGGGGAGAGAAGTGGGAGAGGGAGGGGTAGGGGGAATGGTGGAAGAGGGACAGAGGGGTAGGGGAAGGGGGCGGAGGGAGAGAGGGAAGGGGGTGGGGTAGAGAGGGAAGGGGTGGGGGGGAGAGGGATGGAAGAGGGGTGAGGAGAGGAGAGGGGGAGGAGAGAAGGGGGAGAGAAGTGGAGAGTGGGGAGGGTGGGAGGGGTAGCGGGAGTGGTGGAAGAGGGACGGGGGAGTGGTGGAAGAGGGACAGAGGGGTAGGGGAAGGGGTGGGACAGGGAGGGGAAGAGAGAGGGGTGAGGGAGGGAGAGGAGAGAGTGGGGTAAGGGGAGAGAAGTGGAAGAGTGGCGAGGGAGGGGTAGAGGGACTGGTGGAAGAGGGACAGAGGGGTAGGGGAAGGGGGCGGGGGGAGAGAGGGAAGGGGGTGGGGTTAGAGCGGGAAGGGGGGTGGGGGAGAGAGTGATGGGTGGGAGAGGGAGAGGGGTGAGGAGAGGGAAACATAGAAACATAGAAATTAAGTGCAGGAGTAGGCTATTTGTCCCTTCGAGCCTGCACCACCATTCAATATGATCATGGCTGATCATCCAACTCAGTATCATGTACCTGCCTTCTCTCCATACCCCCTGATCCCTTTAGCCACAGGGGCCACATCTAACTCCTTCTTAAATACAGCCAGTGAACAGGCCTCAACTACCTTCTGTGCCAGTGAATTCCAGAGATTCACCACTCTCTGTGTGAAAAATGTTTTTCTCATCTCGGTCCTAAAAGATTTACCCCTTATCCTTAAACTGTGACCCCTTGTTCTGGACTTCCCCAACATCTGGAACAATCTTCCTGCATCTAGCCGGTCCAACCCCTTAAGAATTTTGTAAGTTTCTATAAGATACCCCCGCAATCTTCTAAAATCTTGCGAGTACAAACCGAGTCTGGGGCTGATTCTATGGGTGTGATGCCAGTTTTTTTTTTAATATTTGGTGGGGGTGGGGGGGGAGGATTTGATTTAAAATGTGTACATAAACACGACGAAATGTAATCAGGAGTTTCTATAAGATCCCCCCCCCAACCTTCTAAAATCTAGCGAGTACAAGCCGAGTCTATCCAGTCTTTATTCATATGAAAGTCCTGACATCCCAGGAATAAGTCTGGTGAACCTTCTCTGTACTCCCTCTATGGCAAAAATGTATTTGAGCATTGGGCATTGTGACATCACACAATGGAATGTTCACCATTGGCTCGGGCTCCTGCAAAGGCATATGTAAATGGATCCACTCCGATTGGACATATGTGAGCATTGGGCATTGTGACATCACACAATGGAACGTTCACCAGGGGCTGGGGCTGCTTCTATGGGTGAGAAGCCAGTTTATTTTTGAAATATTGGGGGGGGGGGGGGGGGGTGAAGGATTTGATTAAAAACGTGTACTTAAACACGACGAAATGTAATGAGGAGCGGATACTTAGAAAGAAAAGTGAAATCTCTACCGAAATGGAAAAGATGTCGGCGATTCTGCGTCTGGTTTCGGAGTTGCAGTTGAATCAAAGGAAGAAATGCAGCCGGCAGCCGTCCATGTAAATGGATCCATTCCGATTGGACATCTGCGGGCATTGGGCATTGTGATTGGACATCTGCGAGCATCGGACATTGTGACATCAAACGATGGGAACTAATCGAAAGGCAGAAAGGCAGCCGGACGGACGGCAGGCACAGACTTTTATAAGATAGATAGATAGATAGATAGATAGATAGATAGATAGATAGATAGATAGATAGATAGATAGATAGATAGATAGATAGATAGATAGATAGATAGATAGATAGATAGAGGTAGATGTCCTACCTTGATGTTGCAAAATCCAACACCACACTTATCAAGATTAAATTCTATCTGCCAATGCTCTGCCAAACTTTCATTTGATTAATATCCTACTGCAGCCTCAGGCAAGCCTTCATTACCCTGCTGACCTTCTTCTTCTTCTTGCGTTTGGCGTGCACAGGAAAGTTGTAGGACAACTTGTTCTATTTGATCTTATTTGATTGTGCACGCCAGGTTGATTGCATTCGTCAAAACAGGGCGGACCACGTGAAGGTTGCAATCTCCTACCCTGCTGACCTTCTTAAATAAAGGAACAACATTAGGTATATTCCCAGTGTTCTGGAATCTCATATTGTGGCTAACGAAGATGCAGAAATCTCTTCCAGGCCCCAAGCACTCTCCTTCCTCTTTTCCCATAACATCATGGGATAGAATACTTTCAAAGATGCTAAACATCTTATAGTTTCCTTTCTTACTGTGCTTATCCCATCAAATATTTTTCACACTTCCTGCTGAACCACAATGTCATCATTGTCCTCTTACTTTGTGAAGGCAGGTGCAATATATTCATTAAAAATATATTCTTACCCTTATCCTCTGTCTACACATAGAGATTACCTTTGTGGTCCCTAATAGGCTGTGCTCTGTCTGCATTTATCCCCTTGTACTCTATATAGTTATGCAACATTTTTGAATGATTGCTTTGATATTCCCTCCCTTATATTATCATGCCTTCTCCTTGCTCTTTGAATTTTAATCATTTTAATTTTAAATTCTTAATTTTACCATAGCACTTCCTTTACTAATTAATCTATTTTCTTTCTGCAGTCTCTCAGTCTGATACAATCTATTATTTTTGCTTTTTCTTACACACTATACAGCTTGTCATCCAGGGGCTCGAGGTGTGACAGATCCACTCTTTATGTTTAGGGCAGCATATTACTCTGGATCTTCTTTCTGAATGCGCTCTACTGCACTGATATTGATATTTGTACATGTCACAAAATATAATAGACTCAGCAAATATAGGCTTAACTGTTCTCACATCCCCTAAAGCTTGAATGTTGTCAGTCTGGGAGAATCTGTAATTTGAAAAGTATCAACTTCCATGAAATCATTGGTATCACAGTATTCTGAAAAACTGATTCCAAACAGTTATGACAGTGATCATATCTCTCATGTACCAGAAAACCACAAAAATATCTGATTGGTGTTTCTCAATATTGTTGTGAAGTGCATGATTTTTAACCTCAAGTAGCTACAAAGCATTTTTACTAACTTTGTTACTTGATCTAATGGTATTTTGACATAATATTTTATAATAGCCTACAAAATTAGTTTCAACCAAAGTTAATATCAGAGATTCAGTATATTCCATCTCTTCTATCATTATTATAGTTTGCTTCATGCTGGGAAGAATATGTATTTTCTGCGGAGCAGATATCTGCTATGGTTGGAGTTGCAGTCATTGTTGCATCTGTTTTGAAGGTCAACTCAGCCACATTTGTGCGTTTTTGTTCTTCCTTTAGGCTCTACTGCCCCTACATGCAGTCTTCGTTTTCCCCAGATTTTTAGGATTTCTTTGTAAAATTTGTGGTTCCATTGCATTCCTATTGTCCTTGTTGATTTTAAGCCACTAATGATTTTACCTTACAGATGTCATTGAAGACACCCAATTGACCCTTCCCCTGAGGTTAATTCCCCATGGAGAACGTCTATGGGAATTATTTTATAATTTACTTGGTGCATACGATCAAGCCATCATGCATTAAAGGCTGAGTGGTGTGAATACGTTGGGACATCATACTTTTTGATTCTCTTTTTCATCGCTTTCGATGTTTCCCTATCATAGAATATCAACAACACAGACTTTGTACACACAGATTTTTGAAAGCTCAGTATGGTGAGGGCTCAGCAACTACTTTCTCCATTACAATAATCTTCTACCAAATAAATGCAAGCCTCAAATCAGTCCAAGAGGTGTATAAGAAAGAACTGCAGATGCTGGTTTACACAAAATGCTGGAGTAACTCAGCGGATCAGGCAGCATCTCTGGAGAAAATAAATAGGTGAAGTTTCAGGTCGAGACCCTTCTTCAAACTTCAGGGAGTGATGAAGGGTCTCGACCTGAAACATCACCTATTCCTTTCCTCCAGAGATGCTGCCTGCCACGCTGAGCTACTCCAACATTTTGTGTCTATCTTCAGTCCATAAGCTGCTGGGGATGTTCTTCTGCATGTGTCATCACATCATTAAAAAGAGAAATCTCTGATGAGGACTATAATTACTTTTGGTTTTACTCTGAATCTGGACAGTTGTGTCTATTTCCATTTTTAATCTGCATGCTGTGACTAAAATGGAACAACTGCATCTATTTTCTAGACTTTTGTTTGCATCTACTGGGCATTTTAGAAATAAGAATTATCCAATAAGAATTAAATTCCCTTATAATCGCATAATACAATGGTATGGAGCTGCTATTTTGCGATTTGTATAGCATCTGTAACCTCTATATTCAACTGATGACTAATTATGGCAATCACACGCCACCAGTGCTTCTTAAATTTTGAGGCACAAAGTAAAGAAACCCCCAGTGGGGGACCAGAACCACCTGATCTTTCAAGTCTGCTACATTTCCTATATGTCTTATTTTAAATTACATAATCACTTCTATATTGTATTTCAAAATATTAGCTTCTGACATAATTCACCAATACTTCCTTCCACAATTTCCCCTGGGGAACTGGTTTCATAGATTTACTATTCATTCATTGAAATAATGTTCCAACAGGTTGGTTTTAAATTTAACCCTTTACAAGGAAGGCTGCAGGAAATTGGGTCATGCCTTATGTTATCTTATGTTATCTTAACACAAGGCATAACCCAATCTCCTGCTACCTGGAACTGCCTATTAGATTACAAAACACTAAAGTCCTGCAGCATGAATGTAGAGAGTTATCTAGCAAACTAAAGAGAAGGATGTCTAAGATTGTATTCTCTTGATCACTTCCAGTGCTATTTGCTAGTAGGTATAGAAATAGGAAGATAAGTTAGATAAATGAGTGGCAAAAGGCTATTGTAGGAGGGAGACCGAAAAGATGTATAGAGCTACAATGAAATATAGAAGGAAATATGTCAGTCCAATGGGCAGGCCCGGCATTGGCATGCAAAATTCGTGTGTGGTTTGGAAGGCTAAATTGCATCCATTTTAATGCAAGAAGGCTGACTGTAAGGCAGAATAACTTAGACCACATGGGGATTGATATTGTTGCGTTGCAGAAGCATGGTTGAAAGAAAGGCCAGATTGGTGTCTCAGTGTTCCAAGGCATAGACGTTTTGGTTGTGATAGGGTGGGAAATAAAACTGTTGGCATTGCAATACTACAATACTGATTAACGGGACCATTACCTGTAGTAATGCCATATACTGAAACTAAAGATGCTGAAGCCAACTTGACATTCACAAAATGCTTCAACATGTGTCAGCTTGTCTTCTCTTTGGCACATCAGATTTTTATGGAGCAAACCCATTGTATTAAAGACACACAGAATTACAGGAGAAATAGATACAGGATCAAATTGGACTCAGTGTTAAACATTTGCCTGCAATGTCTGAAGGAATAAGATCTGTATTTCAAAACTATTTTCAAACTGACATGCAAATTCTCAATTTTCTCATTTTAGCACATTCCTACAAAGGCAAATTAAACTCTCAAAATTTGCAAACTGAGGAATTTAAAGGTCAATTATCACTCTTACTTGAAAAACAGCATTAAATAATTTGTTCTGAACCTGACTGCCCTCCCAAGTTAAATTAAAGATTAACATAGATTTGCTTTTATGGGGCTGAAATGTAACTCAGTGCTGGTTTGCCTTACAATGGGTATAATAGTCCACTAGAAGAACTTTGACGAGCTAAGCATGTTTTTTTGTCATCTCTTATATCTTTAAATTTTCTGTCTTATTGTTAATCTGCAAAATATAATTTTGAGGGATAAAATTTGGCTAATGCAGCTCACAATAACATGTAATCCGACTACTTTACTTTTATTTTCAGTGTTTCTCTTCTTAAGCATGGTAATAAGAACATAAGGAAAAGGAATGGGAGTAAACCACATGGCCCCTCAAGGCTTCTTTACCATTCACTAAGTTCGTGACTGATCGGATCTTTGGTCCAAAGTTCATTTTCTTCTTCAATTACCCTGCAGTCCAAACATCTATCCCAGTCTTGAATACACACAAAGATGGTCACAACGCTGGCCAAGAGAATCCCAAAGTTCCAAAGGCCTATATAGGAAGAAATTCATTCTCATCTCAGTCATAAATAGGTGACTTTATCCTGAAACTATTTCCTCTAGTTCAAGACTCTCCCCCACAGAAAACATATTTACATCAGCTTTAAGACGTAGAGAGGAGGTTTGGGCCCCGCATTTGAGGAAGAATGTGCTAACATTGAGGAGGGTCCAGAGGAGGTTTACGAGAATGACCCGGAGTTGATTGGGTAAACGTATGAGGAACATTTGATGGCTTTGGGCCAATAATTGCTGTGGTTTAGAAGGATGAGGAGGAATCTCATTGAAACCTACCAAATAATGAAAGACCTAGATAGAGTCGATGTCGAGACAATGTTTCCAGTAGTGGACCTGAGGGCATAGTCTCAGAATAAAAGGTGGTACCTTTAGAATGGAGATGAGGAGAAATTTCTGTTGCCAGAGGATGGTTAATTTGTGGAATTCATTGCCACCGATGGCAGTGGAGGACAGGTCATTGGGTATTTTTAAAGCAGAGATGGTAGGTTCTTGGTTAGTAAGGGTGTTAAAGGTTACAGGGAGAAGGCATGAAAATGGGGTTGAGAGGGGATAATAGATCACCCATTATCAAATAGCAGAGTAGACTTGATGGGCGGAATGGCCTAATTCTGCTACAATATCTTAGGATTTGATGGCTTAAAATAATAGGATGCATTAAAAGAAGCAAAATAGCTTTGAGAGGTCCGGAACTCATTGCCTGAAATGGTAGCACAGCCAGAAACCAACATCGCATTAAAAGCTATTTAGATTTGTACCTAAGGAGCAATGACTTAGAACCATGGACCTGGTGCTGAAATCTGGAAATTTTTCTCAAAGTGGGATTTTGTAAAGTTAAAAATGTGAATAACTTAAAATATAAAATCAATCTGAACGAAACTTGATACCCCTCACGACAGGAAAATTGTGAGTAAGGTGGTGCAAAATATGTAGCGCTATCGTGCACCGTTATTGCTGCCAGGACCACGACTAAGTGTTCTATGATGGCAACATGTTGGGTGGAGGACTGTGAGATCCCATTGTGATGTCATAGCTGCAACTGCCAGCACTGAAGTGTTGAAGTGATTATCAAAGCGGATTTAGTAAACTTAAAAATGTGATAATGTGAAATATTACATCAATCTGAACAAAACTTGATACAAATAACCACAGGTCATAGAAACATAGAAACATAGAAATTAGGTGCAGGAGTAGGCCATTCGGCCCTTCGAGCCTGCACCGCCATTCAATATGATCATGGCTGATCATCCAACTCAGTATCCCGTACCTGCCTTCTCTCCATACCCTCTGATCCCCTTAGCCACAAGGGCCACATCTAACTCCCTCTTAAATATAGCCAATGAACTGGCCTCGACTACCCTCTGTGGCAGGGAGTTCCAGAGATTCACCACTCTCTGTGTGAAAAAAGTTCTTCTCATCTCGGTTTTAAAGGATTTCCCCCTTATCCTTAAGCTGTGACCCCTTGTCCTGGACTTCCCCAACATCGGGAGCAATCTTCCTGCATCTAGCCTGTCCAACCCCTTAAGAATTTTGTAAGTTTCTATAAGATCCCCTCTCAATCTCCTAAATTCTAGAGAGTATAAACCAAGTCTATCCAGTCTTTCTTCATAAGACAGTCCTGACATCCCAGGAATCAGTCTGGTGAACCTTCTCTGCACTGCCTCTATGGCAATAATGTCCTTCCTCAGATTTGGAGACCAAAACTGTACGCAATACTCCAGGTGTGGTCTCACCAAGACCCTGTACAACTGCAGTAGAACCTCCCTGCTCCTATACTCAAATCCTTTTGCTATGAAAGCTAACATACCATTCGCTTTCTTCACTGCCTGCTGCACCTGCATGCCCACTTTCAATGACTGGTGTACCATGACACCCAGGTCTCGCTGGATCTCCCCTTTTCCTAGTCGGCCACCATTTAGATAATAGTCTGCTTTCCTGTTTTTGCCACCAAAATGGATAACCTCACATTTATCCACATTATACTGCATCTGCCAAACATTTGCCCACTCACCCAGCCTATCTAAGTCACCTTGCAGTCTCCTAGCATCCTCCTCACAGCTAACACTGCCCCCCAGCTTAGTGTCATCCGCAAACTTGGAGATATTGCCTTCAATTCCCTCATCCAGATCATTAATATATATTGTAAATAGCTGGGGTCCCAGCACTGAGCCTTGCGGTACCCCACTAGTCACTGCCTGCCATTGTGAAAAGGACCCGTTTACTCCTACTCTTTGCTTCCTGTTTGCCAGCCAGTTCTCTATCCACATCAATACTGAACCCCCAATGCCGTGTGCTTTAAGTTTGGAAACTAATCTCTTATGTGGGACCTTGTCGAAAGCCTTCTGGAAGTCCAGATACACCACATCCACTGGTTCTCCCCTATCCACGCTACTAGTTACATCCTCGAAAAATTCTATAAGATTCGTCAGACATGATTTACCTTTTGTAAATCCATGCTGACTTTGTCCAATGATTTCGCCACTTTCCAAATGTGCTGCTATCCCATCTTTAATAACTGACTCTAGTAGTTTCCCCACTACCGATGTTAGACTAACTGGTCTGTAATTCCCCGTTTTCTCTCTCCCTCCCTTCTTAAAAAGTGGGGTTACGTTTGCTACCCACCAATCCTCAGGAACTACTCCAGAATCCAAAGAGTTTTGAAAGATTATTACTAATGCATCCACTATTTCTGGAGCTACTTCCTTAAGTACTCTGGGATGCAGCCTATCTGGCCCTGGGGATTTATCGGCCTTTAATCCATTCAATTTACCCAACACCACTTCCCGGCTAACCTGGATTTCACTCAATTCCTCCAACTCCTTTGACCCGCGGTCCCCTGCTATTTCCGGCAGATTATTTATGTCTTCCTTAGTGAAGACGGAACCAAAGTAGTTATTCAATTGGTCCGCCATATCCTTGTTCCCCATGATCAACTCACCTGTTTCTGACTGCAAGGGACCTACATTTGTTTTAACTAATCTTTCTTTTCACATATCTATAAAAACTTTTGCAGTCAGTTTTTATGTTCCCTGCCAGTTTTCTTTCATAATCTATTTTTCCTTTCCTAATTAAGCCCTTTGTCCTCCTCTGCTGGTCTCTGAATTTCTCCCAGTATGCTGCTTTTTCTGGCTAATTTGTACACATCATCCTTCGCTTTGATACTATCCCTGATTTCCCTTGTTATCCACGGATGCACTACCTTCCCTGATTTATTCTTTTGCCAAACTGGGATGAACAATTTTTGTAGTTCATCCATGCAGTCTTTAAATGTCTTCCATTGCATATCCACCGTCAACCCTTTTAGAATTAATTGCCAGTCAATCTTGGCCAATTCACGTCTCATACCCTCAAAGTTACCTTTCTTTAAGTTCAGAACCATTGTTTCTGAATTAACAATGTCACTCTCCATCCTAATGAAGAACTCAACCATATTATGGTCACTCTTGCCCAAGGGGGCACGTACAACAAGACTGCTAACTAACCCTTCCTCATTACTCAATACCCAGTCTAAAATAGCCTGCTCTCTCGTTGGTTCCTCTACATTTTGATTTAGATAACTATCCCGCATACATTCCAAAAAATCCTCTTCCTCAGCACCCCTGCCAATTTGATTCACCCAATCTATATGTCGATTGAAGTCACCCATTATAACGGTTTTGCCTTTCTCGCACGCATTTCTAATTTCCTGTTTGATACCATCTCCAACTTCACTACTACTGTTAGGTGGCCTGTACACAACACCCACCAGCGTTTTCTGCCCCTTAGTGTTTCGCAGCTCTACCCATACCGATTCCACATCCTGCAAACTAATGTCCTTCCTTTCCATTGCGTTAATCTCCTCTCTAATCAGCAATGCTACCCCACCTCCTTTTCCTTTCTCTCTATCCCTCCTGAATATTGAATATCCCTGGATGTTCAGCTCCCAGCCTTGGTCACCCTGGAGCCATGTCTCCATGATCCCAACTATATCATAGTCATTAATAGCTATCTGCACATTCAACTCATCCACCTTATTACGAATGCTCCTTGCATTGAGACACAAAGCCTTCAGGCTTGTTTTTACAACACTCTTACCCCTTATACAATTTTGTTGAAAAGTGGCCCTTTTTGATTTTTGCCCTGGATTTTCCGGCCTGCCACTTTTACTTTTCACCTTGCTACCTATTGCTTCTACCCTCATTTTACACCCCTCTGTCTCTACGTTCACACATTTAAGAAACCCTTTCCCTTTAACTCCATCCTCCACTAGCCCATTCGACACCCCACCCCCCTTATTCAGTTTAAAACCACCCGTGTAGCAGTGGCAAACCTGCCTGCCAGAATGCTGGTCCCACACCTGTTAAGATGCAATCCGTCCCTTTTGTACAGTTCCCCCTTACCCCAAAACAGATCCCAGTGATCTAAGAATCTAAATCCCTGCCCCGTGCACCAGTTCCTCAGCCACACGTTCAGGTCCCGTATCTCCCTGTTCCTGCTCTCGCCAGCACGAGGAACTGGAAGCAAACCGGAGATAACAACCCTGGAGGTCCTGGAGCTCTCTAAAGTCACGCTGCAGAATATTCATCCCCTTCTTTCCGACATCGTTTGTGCCGACATGCACTACCACTTCCGGATGTTCACCTTCGCCCTTGAGGATTTTCTGCACTCTGTCCGTGACATCCTGGATCCTGGCACCAGGAAGGCAGCACACCATCCTCGCATCCCGTCTGTTGCCACAGAAACCCCTGTCCGTACCTCTCACAATGGAGTCTCCCACTACAATGGCGTTGCCTGCCTTAGGCCTTTTTGGTTTGGGCTCAATAGCCCTATTCGCATCACAAGCCAGTCCGCCGCCCAGTGTAAACACCTCTTCTGTCCCGACAGCTTCTAAGTGGGTGAACCTGTTCACAAGAGGTACAACACCCGGGGACGTTGGCATTCCATGCTTCCCTCCCGTTCTCACTGTCTCCCACCTTCTCTCTTCCAGTACCTTAGGTGTAACAATCGTACTGTAGGACTTGTCGAGGAACGACTCCGTTTCTCGGACGATCCGGAGGTCATCCACTTGCTTCTCCAGTTCCCCAACACGGCCCTTCAGGAGCTCTACCTGGATGCACCTCTCGCATTTGTAGCAGCCAGAGGCACCGGCGGTGTCCTTGACCTCCCACATACTGCAAGCATCGCACTGAATCAGCTTGCCTGACATCTCCTTCTTTCGTCTCCTCTCCGAAGACTCTCGAGCCAAAGGCTCACACTTTTCTCACAGGGCACTTCCCTCACAAGGCCGCTCCCTCACTGCCGCTCGCTAAGAGCAGTCTTGCTTAAATTGACTTATAAATTGCCTGATTTACCAATTTACAAACCAAATTCCTCAGTTTTCAACTGTTTTCCCAGCACTGACTCACTTCTCTCCTCCCACTTGGGCTGGAGCCAATCAGTCGTATCTCTTGCTAAGCTCCTGCTGCTGTTGTTGCTCCCAAAACTACAGCAGTTCTGAGTCAATGGTGAGTAAGGTGATGCAAAAATGTTTGCGCTATTGTGTACCGTTTTGGCGTATATCCTTGAGCTCACCCTATCACAGACATACACGCAAACAAGACAAGACTTTTAGAGATGGATGGATGGATGGATGGATGGATGGATGGATGGATGGATGGATGGATGGATGGATGGATGGATGGATGGATGGATAGATGATTTTGTGCTGACCTATCAAGCCTCTTCAGAATCTTATATGTTTCAATGGGGTCAGTCCTTACTCCAGAGATTATAGACTAACTCTACTCAGTCATTCTCATAAGACTATCTCCTCATCTCTGGAATCAGTACAGTGAACATACAACAAAAATATATCCTTCCTTAAGTTAAGAGATCAAAACTGTACAGGGTACTCAGGGTCTGTACGGTTTCAGTGTATTCTTATCTCATATACTTCACTTGTTGCAGAAGCCAACATTCTATTTGTCCTCTGATTCATTTGTGGTGCCTGCATAATCTCTCTGAACACAGGCATTCATTGGTCTACAACCTTTTAAATAATAACATGCTTTTCAATTTTCTCTACTAAGGTGGGCAACCTCAAGAATCACTTCGTAATATATCACCCCACCAAAACATGGCACCGCTAATCATTTTTGTCATTGGCCCACTACATAAAATCTGTAGTGAGTTTGAAGAGTGACGTTGGATCCAGGAGTTGGATATGCAGGAGAAAAATTAAAATTGGGACAATGTTGGGCAATTGGGTGAGTCTCAGACTGAAAGAAGATTGAAGGATGAAGGCATGATGGATTATTAATAGTTCAATGGTGGGGTGGAGATCTGGCAGACATTTGGGAGCCTGGCAAACAACTGGGGGACTGGGAGAGCATGGACGCCTACAGACTGCTGAGAAACAAGATGCATAAGGGGAGGAACCAACAAGATTGAGTTATATAATATGTCAACATCAGGAAACTATTCCCAATATCAGGGGTAGGTAAAGCTAGAGGGCATTGATTGTAGTAAGAGATTTTGAGTGGATCTGAGGGGGACCTTATTCACCAGAGTGGTAGGTACCTCAAATGCACTACCTGTGAGAATTGTGGAAGCAGAGTTCCCAACAGCATTTAAGAATGGTTAGATGAGTGCTGGAATCATCTAGTCATAAGACTATAGGCCAGGTGCTGAAAGGTGAGACTTGTAATGGAAAGATCCCCACTGGTCGGCATGGACATGATGGGCCAAATGGATTTTTTCCATGCTATATAACTACATGAGGTTTGAAATGCAAATTAAATAATCTTTTCTATGTTATGAATAGCAGTGTCAATGGATGAAAAGTGAATTAAGAACAGAAAAAAAGAGATATGACTCTGACAAGGGTCAATGCAGAGGCCATTTGACAATATTGAAATATGGTGAAAATTTTCCAAGTTTGCCAGAGATAACAAACCTAAAGGTATGACAACGAGGATGATAGCAATCAACTGCAACAGGATATAGACAGACAAGCAAAATAGGTACACAATGTCAGACAGAATTTAATATCAGAGAATTATGAAGTAATGCACTTTAGCAATAGCGATGGGGAGAGATGATATAGATTTAATGACACAGGTCTAAAGAGTATAGTGAAACAGGACAATCTGGCAGTTCAGCTACATAGGTTTATAAAGCAGACAAAACATATTGAAGGATATTGCAAAACATATGGGTTCTTGAGCTGTATAAATCTCATATTTCTTAGGAAAAAATGAAAGGCAATATAGCGCTTCAAATCAATGCCAGTTCTCAGAGTAACCATCAATCCACTTATTACCCCGCAACACATTCTTTCCTAGATGGCCTTCAAGTCCACAATTATTCTCCTACCACTCACATGTTAGCATTCATAGCAAAAGGATTTGAGTATAAGAGCAGGGAGGTTCTACTGCAGTTGTACAGGGTCTTGGTGAGACCACACCTGGAGTATTGCATACAGTTTTGGTCTCCAAATCTGAGGAAGGACATTATTGCCATAGACGGAGTGCAGAGAAGGTTCACCAGACTGATTCCTGGGATGTCAGGACTTTCATATGAGGAAAGACTGGATAGATTCGGCTTGTACTCACTAGAAATTAGGAGATTGAGGGGGGATCTTATAGAAACTTACAAAATTCTTAAGGGGTTGGACAGGCTAGATGCAGGAAGATTGTTCCCGATGTTGGGGAAGTCCAGGACAAGGGGTCACAGCTTAAGGATAGAGGGGAAATCCTTTAGGACCGAGATGATAAAAACATTTTTCACACACAGAGTGGTGAATCTCTGGAACTCTCTGCCACAGAAGGAAGTTGAGGCCAGTTCATTGGCTATATTTAAGAGGAGATGTGGCCCTTGTGGCTAAAGGGATCAGAGGGTATGGAGAGAAGGCAGGTACGGGATACTGAGTTGGATGATCAGCCATGATCATATTGAATGGCGGTGCAGGCTCGAAGGGCCGAATGGCCTACTCCTGCACCTATGTTCTATGTTTCTATACATCGGGCTGATTTACAGAAATCAATTTTGCCATGAGTAGAAAAACAGGTAATTTATGCGCAAGTTTTATAAAACTCTGTTTTAAAAAATATATATAAATACTCGACAGGTCAAGCAGCACCTGCGGAAAGGGAAACAGGGTTAATGTCCCTTCACCAGAACCACTTTAAAAAAATATATATTTAGCTCTGGATTGGTTATAGCAATATATTTTCAGTTCTAAGAGGAATGTTAAAGTCTTTGAGATGGTTCAAAGAGGATTTATCAAAATGTCACATGGATGAAAAAAAGAATTGGAGAACCAGAGCTCTCTGAACAAAAATAAATTGGTGAGATTCAATTGAATTATCTCACCATGACAGTGTGGGTGTCCATTTTCGGGAACTCAAGTTACCTCCCACATCCAACCCAAAAATGACCCATATTTTCCTATGATTTCTGTCCATCAACCAATTCTCAACCACTGCATCGTATAATCTCGGTGTCATGTAAAGTGATTTTAATTAATAGCTTTTTAAATGGCAACCTATTGTGGTCTCAATAAAAAATCAATTAAACAACTGCAGCTTATCCAAAATGCCGCTGCCAGAGTCTTGACCAACACCAAGAAAATGGACCACATTACACCTGTCCTTAAATCTTTGCACTGGCTCCCTGTGTGTAAGAGGATAGATTTTAAAATTCTGTTACTGACCTACAAGGCACTGAATGGTCTAGGTCCAAAATACATCTCTGACCTACTTGTTGTATATGAGGCGCCTAGACGCCTCAGGTCTTCAGGGACAGGTTTACTCTGTGTTCCCAGGGTCAGAACTAAAAAGGCTGAAGCAGCATTCGGTTTTTATGCTCCACACCTGTGGAACAAGCTCCCTGAACACCTGAGGTGTGCACAGACTGTAAGCGCATTTAAATCAGGCCTAAAAACACTGTTGTTTACTATAGCTTTTCCATAACCCGACATGCAGGTAATCTTAACCGTCTAATTTTAACCCTTTTATGTGCTTTTTAAAATCGTTTTATTGTTTCATTGACGTTGTTTTATTATTCATACATTTGTCGTATTGCTTATTTTGCAATTTTTAATTATTGACTATTTTATTTTTTCTTTCCTGTAAAGCACCTTGAATTGCTGTTTGCACGAATGGTGCTATACAAATAAATTTGCCTTTGCCTTTGCCTTTGTGGCCATTGCCACAAACGGCTGTGGAGGCCAAGTTATTGGGTATTGACAGATTCTTGATTAATAAGGGTGTAGAGGGTTATGGGGAGAAGGCAGGAGAACGGTGTTGAAAGGGAAAAATAGATCAGCAAAGATCAAAAGGTGGAGTAGACTCGATGGTGTGAATGGCCTAATCCAGCTCCAACATCTTATGAACATATCACAAGGACATGTTGGAGATGGGAGACAGAGAATGAATAGTAGAAGTGCAGTGAAATAAGGAGTGAGCGAATGGGACTGATGGGATTACTTCCAAGGGAGTCTCACGGACTCAGTGGGCTGAGCAGCCTCCTTTTGTGTCAATGTATCTGATCTTTTATCACAACACCATCTTCCTGTCCCTTCAATCCTTCTTTATTCCTTTATGGGCCTGTCCCACTTAGGCGACTTTTTAGGCGATTGAAGGAGACTATGCAGTCGCCACATGGTTGCCACAAGTTCGCGTTTGGTTTCCGGGGAGTCGCCTTCATGGTCGTGAGGAGTTCCCGCATTCTGGGAACTAGTTTAGGCCTCATTATGGTCGCCACGAATTGTTCAACAAATTAGCGGCGACTAGAATGAAGCCGCCATGGAAAGTAGCGAGAATTCTCGTGCCGTAGATGGGTCGCCAGGAGGTCCTAGTGGGTTGCCAAGGGGTCGAAGGTTCTAGTAGGTTCTCATAGGTTGTAGCCGGTGCCGACCGGTGAATTTCGTTAGCTCATTGGGGAAAAAAACGTAAGCAATAATTTTCAGAACCAAGGATAACCGGCCGGTAATGTTAAATGTCCGCCGAGCTTCACAGCCGTGTATCTCTGGCTCCTTAAAAGTTGGCTCCACCTCTTCTCCCCCCTTCATCCCCCCCTCTCCCCCCCCCCCCGTCCCCTTTGCCGTACACTGTGCTTTAGCCGTCTTAATTACAGCAGCAACCTTCCTGTTCATCGCGGTGTGTGTTTGTATCACCTTGGCTTTGCACCGTATGAATTTCACTCAGACAGCGCTCCCCCCGCTTGCCCTGTCCCCCGCCTGCGTAACGGCCTGGTGAAGGAAGCGATGTGTGTTCCACTCTGACAGTCGCCGTTCCAGTTGCCGGTTTTTCAGGCGACTTCCGGCAACTTGACAGTCGCCGGCAGTCGCCTGAAAACTCGCCTGAGTGGGACAGGCCCATTAGTCTCCAAATATTGACCAACCTCTGTTTTGAATGTGATCATTGACTGAATCTCCAAACAATTCAGTAGATGAGAATTCCATAAATTCACCACCCAGACTGAAGATTCTCATTTCAATCCTAAATGACCTACCACTAATTTTGAGACGGTAACCCCTATGTTTGGAAGAAAACATCGTCCCAGCATCTCCCCTATCTTATGAACTTGGTACATTTCATTAAGATTACATCTCATTCATTTAAACTCTAAACAATGCAGGCATACCCTACATGATCTTTCCTCATGTGGATGACTGGCCACCCTAGGATCAATCAGGCAAATCTTTACTGCATTCCATCTAAAACAAGTATATATGGCATTAGGAAAGACAACATTTGGAGTATGCAATACTGCAGAAGTGGTCTCACTCATGCCCTATATAAGTTTAGCACTCAAATCATCTTACAATAAAGGTCAACGTAACATTTACTTTCCTAATTATCTATTTCATAAGCATATTAGCTTTCAGTGACCTAATTTTGGGCAAGAGCTTTTTGAGATGTGAGGAAAAACATTTTAAGAAAGCAGATGGTAATAAACCAAAGTTCACTACACTTTGGGTTTTGGAAGCAAGAATACTCAATGGTTTCAAAATAAAACTGTATCAGCATTTAATGGAAATTAATTTTCAGACCTTCAAAGCTAGAAATGGTTAATGGAACTGACAATTACTCCATAATGAGACTAGCTGGAGCTTGGATGGGCTGGATGGTCTTCTGAGTCAATTATAATTCAATGCAGCAAAAGTTGGATGATTTCTGGCTTGGGCTTTAAAGCAATAAGTACAATTCATATCATCTACTGCCATCCAACTCTCATTAGCACTTCCCAGAAGGATTTCTTGTTGTTAGTTGGACCCTCAGGATTGAGGATGGCTCGATTCCCCTGCAGTTGTGTGGGTTTTGAGGTGACTAATGAGGTAATTGTGGAATCTGCAGATTCTGACATAGGTGGGTCAGGAGGAGATGCCTGAATAGATGGGTGGGCATTGATGGTGTCTCTTTTTTTTTTTTTTTTTAGATGTTTTTATTAAGGACAGTGCATATTTATAAACATTTGCATGCAATACGCAAGATTATAGCTATAGGCTAATTTCCATCTGTAGTCCCTCTGGTAAACCAGGTTAACACATCACAACACATTCAATCCATAAGAAAAGAATCAAAACAAAACAAAAGACAAACAAAAAACATAACAAAACAGACAATAAAGTTAAAAAGTAACAATAAAAGACTGCCAGATGATTATATTACGGTTGATTATGAATACAGGTTTGATTTTCCAGTAACCATTTTTTGAGTTGTTTTGTAAATGTGGTGATGGTTGGCAGATCCCGTATGAAGCAGGGGATCGCGTTCCAGGTATGCGACGCTCTATAGGAAAATACTGTCTGGCCAAATACACTTTTCTTAAACGGGACAACACAATCACCCCTGGATGCTGCTCTTGTCGACCTATTTATGTTCTTCTTTATAAATTCTTTTAACGGAGGTGGGGCTAGTCCATGGATGATTTTATAAACTAAAATTGAGTCTGAATAATTTATTACATTAATAGTCCATGGAGAGCGGGGAAGTAAATTAACTAAGAACACACCCCTTTCAGTAAACTTCCACAACTGCCATGGCCATAGTATTCTTTTGTGCTATAAAATTACATAAATATGTGGAAAATGGTAAATTTACATGAGTATAGTAGGAGGCACAATGTTACAATAGTGGTAAAATTGAATTTATTGACTGGATCAGCTAGACTTAATTTGCAATACCATGAGTTAATGCACATTTTCAAATATGGAAACGCATTTAACATCCTGGTTTGGATGGTAATAAACAAAAAAGTCAAGTTGCTACAAAGTTACGAACTATTCCCCAATTAACTGGAAGCACATAAGTAGGGAAAGAGTAGGCCATTCAGTCTCTCAATCCTGTTTTGCCATTCATAAGTGTCATAGCTTTGACATTCCTCAAATTCATTTTCCTGCTCATTCCCCATAATACATGATTCCCCTCCTGATTAGAAATATTATCTAACTCAGCCTTAAATAACTTAACTACTCACAATGATGCTTCCCTCTGCCTGCCCACCCCCACCTCACCTAATAGCTCTGCATGAATTACTGAAATCTAGCAGACAGGTGCAGCAGGTGACAGGGCTATGAAATATTATCCCTTATTTCAAGGGAGTTGAAATATAAAAGAATGTAAGCATTTCTACAATGGTACAAGGCACTTGTAAGCCCACTCGATAAAACACAAATGTACTGTTAATTCATTTACGTTATTCTCAAAAGTTTCACAGGAGCGAATTTGTATTCCGTATCCCAAATTTCTTGGTAGTGTTTTGTGAATTCTGTCAGTGCAAATTTCTGTTACATGAACTACTGTAATACAGCTATCACCTGAAACAGTTTGTCCCTAGGGCAACACTCATTTCAGGCTCCCACACTTCAGCATGGGAGTGAAGGCTAGACAAAAAAACTGTAGGATTCTTGAGAAAGGCTCGAGAGGGAATACAGTTTAATGCAAAAAACTGGTAAATTCAAGGTTGACATTACAATACAGAAATCTAAGATTCCGCAAGTGTTTTACGCTCACTAAACAAATTAGGAACTATTTACAAATAATTAAGATTAATCGTACTGTTATTGGTTTTCCAGCACATGTATCAAGAGACAGTGAAACACTTTGTTTTGCGTGTTATCCAGGCAAATCATACCGTGGCAAATCGTAATGGTGGCGGAGCATAGGTTTAAGATCAATGTCCAGAGACCACGAGAGGAAAGAAAACTGCAGGGAAATTGAACCATGGATTAGTCGGATGAAGCTGCAAAATAGAGGCAACCTTCACATTACTGCAGGGGTTGATTGCCGAGAAAAAGGTCCATAATTCCCATTTTCCATGGTGAAGCACATCATCCATCAAGATATACAGCGGAATAGAAAATTGTGCATATTTAGGCTTTTAGGTAGGCACATGAATATGCAAGGATTGGAGGGACATGAATCAGTTGCAGGCAGAGATTTGTTTTATTTGGCATTATAATCGGCACAGATATTGTGGGCCGAAGGGCCTGTTCCTGCCCTGTACCATGTTAAGTTCTGTGTCACATAAATGTTGTGAGAGTGAATTTTATTCCATATCCAAAATATCTGGGTAGTGATGTGTCATCATCGACATGGAATCGCCAGCCCGCAAATTATGATTGATTTCCATTGTCAGAGCACGAAGTTGAGGTGTGTGTGTGTGTGAGTGTGTCTGTCTTTCTGTCTCTATGTCTGTGTATGTATGTCTGAGTGAGACACGAAAAGTTGGAGTAACTCAGCAGGTCAAGCAACATCTCTGGAGAAAAGGAATAGTTGACGTTTTGGGTCGAGACCCTTCTTCAGTCTCAGAGTCAGGGGAAAGGGAAACAAGGTATATTACGGGAAAAAATGAAAAAAGTTTAGTATATATATGTGTATATATATATGTGTGTGTGGGGATATATATGAAATTATATATATATACACACACACATATATATCTATATTACTAAAAGTCTGATCTTGATCACTTACTGTTGTTCTGTATATTGATTTTAGAAAAAACGCTGCCACTTACGGCTGTGATTTTTGGCCATCTTACTCAGTCCCCCTCCGCTGCGCAGGACAAGAGGATTTTTCCCATCGATGAAAAATAAAAGCGTTATTAGTGTTTAACAAATGTTGAGATTCTCTCTCCTGAAGGCCACGCCCCTTCCGGAGGGACTGTAAAACCCGGAAGTGTGGAGATACCTCAGTTCTTTGCAAGATGGGGGAGCGAGAGGTCGCAATTCTCAGTCTGAGCTGTGAATAACACTGAACACATGTCTACTAAACAGTGAGTGGTTTTACTGACCTGTCAGTGCCTTAATGTGGTTTGAAAATGTAGTTTGATAATGCAAAAGTGTGTTTTGGTTTGAAAGTGCTAAAGCTGTGTTGCCTTTGGTTTTGAAAGTGCTAAAGCAAGCTGCGTTGCCTTTGGTTTTGAAAGTGCTAAAGCGAGCTGCCTTGCCTTTGGTTTTGAAAGTGCTAAAACGAGCTGCCTTGCCTTTGGTTTTGAAAGTGCTAAAGCGAGCTGCCTTGCATTTGGTTTTGAAAGTGCTAAAGCGAGCTGCCTTGCCTTTGGTTTTGAAAGTGCTAAAGCGAGCTGCCTTGCCAAATTAGAGCTGCCTGGCCTAATTAGAGCTGCCTTGCCTTCTATATAATTAAACGTCTAATCTTGACCACTTCCTATTTGCGCTTTATATTGATTTTAGAAAAAACACTACCACGTATGGCTGTGATTTTTGGCAATCTTACTCAGTCCCCCTCCGCTCATCAGGTGCCGAGGATTTTTCCCATCGAGGAAGAATAAAAGTTATTAGTGTTTAAAAAATGTTGAGATTCTCTCTCCTGTCAATCACGCCATGAAGGCCACGCCCCTTCTGGTGGGAGGGGGGAGGGACGATAAAACCCGGAAGTGTGGACTTGACTCAGTCTCTGCAAGATGGGCAAGGAAGAGGTCACGACTCACTGTCTTTAGTGGCCTTGCACCCTGCTTGACATGGTATGAAACTACACTTGAATTCGGTGGCCTTGCACCCTGCTTGAAATGGAATTTCAAGGAATAGCCGTGAGTCAACTGCCAGCCCACCGGCCGTGAGTGAGTGAGCTGCCAGCACAACAGGCTTGAGTGACTGAGCCGCCAGCCCAAGAATCCATTCAGCCCACAATGTCCATACTAGCCCATTGGAAACCAGTCCCTTCAGCGCACAACACCCAGGCTAGCGCTCCAGAAAGCCCCCACTGGCCACCAATATTGGAATTGGTGGAGAGGTGGAATATTGCGTTGGGGGACCAGCCCTCCCGTGTGATTCTGGGACCCAACGGGTCCCACTTAATCTAGTATATATTTTTGTGTGTGTGTGTGTGTGTGTGTGTGTGTGTGTGTGTGTGTGTGTGTGTGTGTGTGTGTGTGTGTGTGTGTGTGTGTGTGTGTGTGTGTGTACATATACACACTGAGCTTTTTTTTCTCTCTCATTTATCATATTGTTCACAGTGTACTATGTTTACATATTATGTTGTGAAGCAGCAAGTAAGAATTTCATTGTTCTATCTGGGATATCTCTATAATAATAAAAGTCTTCCTATTGTTTGTGTTTTTGCCCACGATGTGCCTCTGTGTCATTGAAACATTGAAACATTGAAAATAGGTGCAGGAGTAGGCCATTCGGCCCTTCGAGCCTGCACCGCCATTCAATATGATCATGGCTGATCATCCAACTCAGTATCCTGTACCTGCTTTCTCTCCATACCCCCTGATCCCTTTAGCCACAAGGGCCACATCTAACTCCCTCTAACTCTAACTCCCTCCCTCAGATGGCACAATGGGCTAAGTGTTCGGCTGGCAACCGGAAGGTAGCTGGTTCAAATCCCGCTTGGAGTGCATACTGTCGTTGTGTCCTTGGGCAAGACACTTCACCCACCTTTGCCTGTGTGTGTCCTTGGGCAAGACACTTCACCCACCTTTGCCTGTGTGTGTGGATGTAATTATGTGAAGCACTTTGGGGTCAATGCAAGTTGACTAAAAATGTGCTATATAAATAAAGAAATTTAATTTAATTTAAAATTCTTAAATATTGCCAATGAACTGGCCTCAACTACATTCTGTGGCAGAGAATTCCAGAGATTCACCACTCTCTGTGTAAAAAATGATTTTCTCATCTCAGTCCTAAAAGATTTCCCCTTTATCCTTAAACTGTGACCCCTTGTCCTGGACTTCCCCGACATCGGGAACAATCTTCCTGCATTTAGCCTGTCCAACCCCTTAAGAATTTTGTAAGTTTCTATAAGATCCCCCCTCAATCTTCTAAATTCTAGCGAGTACAAGCCGAGTCTATCCAGTCTTTCTTCATATGAAAGTCCTGACATCCCAGGAATCAGTCTGGTGAACCTTCTCTGTACTCCCTCTATGGCAAGAATGAAAACAGTGTGACAGGTGGCAAGATTCAAGATTCAAGAGAGTTTATTGTCACGTGTCCCAGATAGGACAATTAAATTCCTGTGTTGCTCCAGCACAACAGAATATGGCAGGCATGAATGCATCATTCATAACAGATCAGTGTGTCCATATACCATTGTATAAATATATACACACACATGCATAGAAGGAACGACCCTTCTTATCGACCTGAAACGTCACCCATTCCTTATCTCCAGAGATGCTGCCCGCCCCGCCGAGCCACTCCAGCACTTTGCGTCCACACTCGGTGCAAACAAGGAATGTCAATTTGGTTTTCCTATCTTATTCCAAACGAGAGGCCACAGCCTTCCCATTCTCACACATCCTACTCACATTTTTCCCCATGGTGGCGATAAACATCTTCCCGTCACATTGCCACCTATATTTCCAAAGTTATTAATCCTTGAAAATTTAAAAACAGCCCCAAAAACTCACCCAATATGGAAAAAACGATCCAAATGACATCACAATGCACTCACAAGGCAGGACGGGACACTCCGGGAGGGAGTGGCACTCCAGCTTTCGTGATGAATGAGGAGTGGCGGCAGCTACGGATACCCTACGGCCACCCGGTACCAGGTGGGGAGGGGGTGCCGCGGGCCAAGCCCGGGGACTGGGCCTGGGATGGAGCCAAGCCTGGTGCTGGAGCTGGAGTGAGAGCCGAGCCCGGGCTTGGGATGGGGCCATGACCGGGGCCATGAAAGAAGCTGCCGCTGGAACCAAGGACGAGCCTGGGTCCGGGGTCAGGGACGAGTCCAGAGATGAAGTTGGGGCCTGGACTGGAGCCCAGGCGGTGGCCATGCTGATGGTTGGAGTTTGCAGCCAGGGTCGGAACGAGTACGAGAACCTGGCTGTTCCTGACACTGCTCTACGACCAGGGTAGGTGTTGGGGTAGGTAATGGGAGGAGGATGAGTGAAATGAGGAGGAGGAGGGAGATGGGGTTGTAGCTGGAGACGGTGGTCTGTGGAGGAGGGAGATGGGGTGGGGAGTGGGGTGGAGGAGGGAGATGGGGTAGGGAAAGATCCTGGGGAGGTGAGGAGGGAGGATTGAGGGAGAGGAGGGTAGTTGCCATGTCTACACTCCCTCTCTCGCCTCCTCCCTCTTAATCCTCCCTCCCGCTCTCTAACCATCTACCCTCACTCCCACCCTCTCTTCCCCCCTCCATTGCCCTCTCCACCCTCCCTCCCCCCACTCTACCCCTCTCCCTCTCTACCCTCCCTCTCTACTCCCCTCCCTCTCTACACCTCCCCCTCCCTCTCTACACCTCCCCCTCCCTCTCTACCCCCTCCCCATCCCTCTCTACCGCCCTCCCTCTCTGCCGCCCTCCCTCACTGCCGCCCTCCCTCTCTGCCCCCCTCCCTCTCTACACCTCCCCCTCCCTCTCTACCCCCTCCCCATCCCTCTCTACCGCCCTCCCTCTCTGCCGCCCTCCCTCACTGCCGCCCTCCCTCTCTGCCCCCCTCCCTCTCTACCTGCCCTCGCTCTCTATCACCCCTCCCTCTCTCGGGATTAAAGAAGGTGAAGAGGAGGGACTGCTGGGGGATGAGAAGAAATGAGCCGCGCCTGTGCAGTTGGGGGCTATGCGTGAGTGGTGCAATATTGCGTTGGGGAACGGATTGCGTTGGGGGAACGGGTGAGTGGTGGAATCTTGCGTTGGCGGAGCAGACCCAACGGGTCTGCACTTGGTCAAGTATGACAATAAAACTCTTGACCCTTATATAAGTGTATGTATGTGTGTGTGTGTGTATATATATATATATATATATATATGTGTGTGTGTGTGTGTGTGTATATATATACACATATACACACACACATATGTATATATATGCTTTATATATTATACATATATTTTATATATATATATATATATAAGTACTCTGTAACCAATATAATAAACGAAAATGAGTTCTATATGTTTTGTTTTCGTTTATTACATTTTTTAGAGAGTTAGTGAACCATATTATGTATGCAGATGATCTTGTGGTCTTTAGTCCATCTAGCGCTGGTCTCCAGCAGATCCTTACTATATGTTCTGTGTATGGTGTGGAACATGACATTAAATATAATGCGAGTAAGAGTGCTGTTATGATCTGTAGAACCAAAGAGGATAAATGTCTAAAATATCCTGATTTTAAATTGTCTGACAATAATCTTAGTGTCTGTAATAAGGTAAAATATCTAGGGCATATTATTACAGAACAAATGACGGATGATGAGGATATTTATAGGCAACGACACATGCTGTATGTACAGGCGAATATTCTCTTGCGTAAATTTGGTGCGTGTGCAGATGTGGTGAAGGTGTCGCTATTTAGAGCATACTGCACACCACTCTACACTACGCACCTGTGGTCGAACTATGGAAAGACAAGTATGCAGAGACTAAAGGTGGCATATAACAATGCCATGAGAACACTGCTAAGGCAACCTAGATGGTGTAGTGCCAGTAATATATTTGTGGCTGCAGGAGTCAGTACTTTAGAAGCTATCCTAAGACATCACATGCATAAATTCATTTGCAGGATAAATGACTCTAAAAATGTGCTTATTGTGGCCTTGTCAAACATAAGGGTTAGCACTACACGCTACGAATCCCAGCTGTGGAGACACTGGTATCGTTGACTCGTTGTAGGACATTGATCATTCTTTAAATCTTTTTAGCTTATGTATTGTGTTTTTAAAAAATATATAAATTATGATTTTTATAAGTGATATACCAAGATTTTATATGTATTTTATGATATTTAATATGCAATGCATTTTTAATGTAATGTTGCCCCTTGTCTGGACCTTGAGTCCGTAATAAAGTTTATTATTATTATTATTATTACTAAGTTAGCATATTCTGTTGTGCAGCTGCAAGTATGTCATTGTTCTGTTTGGAATCTATGTCAATAAAACACTCTGTCTGTTAACAACTCTCTGCAGCGCTTTGGGGCTTTAAAACCACGTCAAATGCAGGTCAGTGAGGAAAAGATAGACTGTAGGGGGAAAAGACATCCAGCCGCGACTCAGATGATCTATATACAAATGGATATATTTGTGTGTGTGTGTGTGTGTAATATCTATATATACACACACATATCGTGCGAGGTGCGCTTTCTATCAACGGACGAACCTGGTCAGCTGTCGCTGTCGCCATCGGGCGTCGAGGCGCCGGGCGAGCTCCCCCTCTTCCCCCCCCCTTCCTCCTACTTCATGGTGCCGCGCAGGCGCAGGTTGGGGTCTGGCGCCGACAAACCGCCGTTGAGCCGCGCGAGACGGCCCCGCCCCCCACGCCAGGGACGCCAGGACGCGCGCGCGGTGGGGGCGGGGGGCGTGTGCGAATGCGCGTGCCCGTGCCCGAGCCCCGAGTCCGCGTGCCCGAGCGCGGCCGTTCGGCGCTGGAAGGCAGAGGCTTTGGGAATGCTGGTTCGGACGGAGCCACGTGACCCGCTGCTGCCACGGTCGAGAGACGGGATGTAAATGGTAACTTGTGAGCGAGCGAGTGTGCGTGCGTGTGTGGTGGAGTGGAGGGCAGGGCACAGTGAGTGTGAGCTGGTGTGTCAGCAGTGGTAGGAGGCCCCGAGTGAGGTTGAGGAGGTTGCGGCTACACAGCGGCAAACAATGGGCCTTGCTCTCGGCTCGGGTCACAACCCCTATGTGTGTGTATGTATGTCTCAGTCTATCTGTCTCCCTTCACAGGCCTCTTGTTTAAATCTTGTTTTTCTCTGGGAGATCGGGCATATCTTTCTGTGGTGTGCAAGTTTCAGAGTGCCTGCTTGACAGTTTCATGGCTGCCTCTTTACTTTATCATAGTGACTCCATGATTAATTTCTGAAGCTTCCAGATTATTTGCATTCGTATTTTGTGCCTTTTAATTTTCCTTCTGCACGCCTTAGTCATTGAAGGGGAAGATTTTAATTTAGTCGTTATATGTATCCCTAAAACCGAAGAATTGTAATTTGTCTCATTTTTCTGTGTTAAAAAAAAGGCGAGTTACACCTATAATTTTCACTTTACAGGAATTGATGACTTATTATATTATATTTACCTATTGTTTACATCAGTGATTCTATTTTGTCATTAGATATAAAAGGTTAATTCTTAACCTGAATTATAAGTACATGTCTATAGTGTACTTATGATTTGTTGCATATCATTTTCAATATATAGTGATTGTCAAAATATTTTTGTCGTGGATGGTTTGAAAGTTTGTTGTTACATGTCATTGTGCAAGAACGCAAGATAACTAAACAGTGGGAATGTTCTGCTGGATTTGCATTTTCAAATAAATCAAATAATGAGAATCATTAAAAAATATGGCCAAAAAGGGAGTTAAATACAATGGGTTTCGGCCCGAAACGTCGCCTATTTCCTTCGCTCCATAGATGCTGCTGCACCCGCTGAGTTTCCCCAGCAATTGTGTGTACCTTCGATATTCCAGCATCTGCAGTTCCCTTTTGAACAGTTAAATACAATGCCTCTTCATCCACAATGAAATGGGTGGGGGGGGGGGGGGGGGGGGGGGAGAAGAAGAGCGTGCTGGAAACTCTTAATAGTTGTCAGATTATGTGGAAAGAGCATGCAATTCTTGGTCAGAACTGTCAATGTGTAATGGGCCTAATTGAGCACATTTTAAAGTGTGGACTTTTGAATGTCAACATATATGGATTCATAGCTGAACTGAGAACAAGGTGGTGGATAGTTTATTTAACCAGGATTTTTCATTCCTAATCACAGTGACTTTGTAATTATAGTTGCTAATGTCCTAAAGGCTGGAGAACTTTAGTTAACTTTGTTGTGTTTTGGACAAATGCCAGCTATCATAGCTGTGCCTGGTCCTAATTGTATCCATTCCATGTAAAACATTTCCATCTTATTATTTCATGTTATTCTGTCTTGATTTCTATCTGCTTATTTTGCTAACATTATTTTATTGCCTATGCTTAATCTCCTAGGTTTTCACTTTTGTTTCCATGTTAGCCAGTCATACCCAGACTGTGCATTTAGCATGTTGAAGTGAGGCGTGGTTTGATTGTAACAAAACCAAATCTGTTGTAGTAGCTACTATCTACTTGGCACTTTAAGAAACCTTTGCTCACATCTGTTGATTTTTCCCTTCACCTCATCACTCTTTCCCTCCCCCCCCCCCCCCCCCCAAGGATGTCCACATCCTTATATTGTTGCAGTAAAAAAGCTGAGTGGTATAATCCAGACACAAGAGACTGCAGATGATAGAATCTAGAGTTTCAAAAAAAAAAAACTACTGGAGGAACACAGCAGGTCAGGTTTAGGTTTATCGTTGTCACGTACAGTGAAAGGTACAGTGAAAATCTTTGTTTTGCATGCTATCAAATCAAAGTCAGATAATAATTTACATAAATACAATCAAGGCAAATTCAAGTATAATAGGGAAGGGAAAGACGCTGAGTGCAGAATATAGTTCTAGAATTTACAGATAGAAAAGGTTTTAAAAGTGTTGGCCGATTGTATCAGATAATACTAGATCATCCTCTGGGACCAGCATGCAAAAAGCAAATGTGTGTGTGGTGGGGGGGGGGGGGGGGAATGAATATTTTGTGTCAGGACTGAAGAACGATTCTGACCCAAAACATTTTCTGCGACATTCCCTCACAGAAGCTGCCTGACCCACTGAGTTTCTCCAGGCGTATAATTCAGAGCTAATTTTAAGGTTCGTTTCTGCAGTTCAGCAAGAAAAATATGTGCATTAAGGCTGTAAATCTCACATCACCTGAATGTGCCAAAGTGTATGGCAATCATTAAATTTATGTTGCCTCAGTTTGAAAATCATGTATACAAGACCCATTGAGGAGGCACATAATTTGAGCTACAATTCCACTGCATTGATGGAGCACAGGATTTCAGTTGAAATGCGAGGTGATAAACTGCATTAGAGATTTAAGCAACCCCATGGCACTATTTAAGAAAAGAGAGGGATATTTTCCTGGTCTTCTGGCCAACACTTATCCCTTAACAAACATTAAATCAGATTTATTCCATTTCTTTGTGGAACCTTACTGTACCCAAAAGATAGGAACTCAGCAGGACAGGCAGCATCTCTGGAGAGAAGGAATGGGTGACGTTTCGGGTTGAGACCAGTCTGAAGCAGGGTCTCGACCCGAAACGTCACTCATTCCTCAACTCCAGATATGCTGCCTGTCCCGCTGAGTTACTCCAGCTTTTTGTGTCTATCTTTGGCTTAAACCAGCATCTGCAGTTCCTTCTTAAACACTTACTGTGCCCAAAATTGTCTGCAGCATTCCCTCAGAATACAGCTTTGAATGCCCTTCCAGATCACTCTATTAGTGTTGAAAAAAACTTTAAGGTACCTTGATGCTTTAACCTTTTGAAACATGGTCTTGTATTTAGTTTGTAACCAAACAGTAATTTGGATAATTGATCAAATAATTTATTTTGACTGTTGATTGAAAGGGAAATTGTGGTTAGGATAGTATGAAAATCATGCTCTGATAAATCTACAGTTAAAACGTTATGCAAAGGTTGTGGCCTTCGACTTAGTGAGTAGTTCTCTAACAAATTGAATAGCATTCGATTTAGTCACTGAATATCAGACAAGTTGTTAGTCACTCACTCAATGAGAGAGGTTTTGCAGTTATCATCAAGTGTTCTCGCTCATGGCATACAGGAAGTTTGTGGGTTGAAAGTTCAATTTTTAACTGTTTACTTTGTATTGATGTAGAAATGATTCTAAAAAGCTATTATCCACACAGTACAAAGTAACAAAGATATGAGATTAAGAAGTTCAGTTTAGTACCACATAAACTTGATGTTCATGAGGCACCAAGATGTGATTTGTAAATTAAGGTAAAGTTAGCAAGATAACTATTTTAATGTTGTTAAATGGGATATAATGTGGTGATGTAATATTTATAATCCCTCAACATGCTGAAGTGATTTTTGTTTGTTGGAAGTTTTTATTACAGCATCATTCTTCGTTACCTTCTTCCCAAGTGGCTTTGTCCGTTAATGAAGTGAGTAACTGAATTGTACAGGCCAGGCAAATCCTAAATTTTATCCTTGTAGATTGACTAGAGCAGCAAATTGATAGGGAAAAATCAAATTGGCCAGGGTTCATTACCCACTGACATTATCGGAAGGATGTGGACATAGGCAAGAAAAATATTAGCCCTATTTTTGAGTGATCTGCTAATACTCATCAAACCTTGTGCTTAAATTATACTTTGCTGAGGGGGCAAGATAGTAACTAATTACTATGGAATTAATGCGGCAAGCAATCAATACATTTAGTCGAAATTGGAGGGGGAAAAATGTCCTCCTCTGGTTTTGTCACCTCAATGTATCACAAGAGTGTTTTATTCTGTAATTCTCAACTCGCCAGTTGAACATCACTTACCAGACAGCATTTGGTCTGCCTGTGGAAGTTTGAAGTGTTCAGTCATATGGGTTTTTGTAGCAGAGAGCTGTGATGATGCTCAGCTCTTAGCTTTTCTAGTGATTGTTAGATGGTGAACAAGGTGGGAACCTTCACAAATCTTTTTCCTCTTTGCCCTATGTCAGTGTATGTTAGAAATAAAACCAATCTCTGTGGACAATTTATAAAATATATATTACCTATTGATTTCTTGCAAAAGCAAAATGTTGATCGGCTGATTATTTTTTGAGATGTTTTGAAATGTTGGGTTATCTGCATGCCAAGAGGCACTTCTGAAGGGAAGAGATGGCCCATAATGCCAATGCTGAGAAGGGTCTCGATCCAAAACGTCACCCATTTCTTCTCTCCAGGGATGCTGCCTGTCCCACTGAGTTACTCCGGCATTTTGTGTCTGCCAAGGCTGAGAGTTGTTTAGAGCAAAGCAGACGTGTGAAAATTTGTGTGTCATGATCCAGGATAGATAAAATTTGAATGTAGAAGGAACAATTGACCGAGTTAAAGGAAACGAAAGTGCTAGCAGCTTTCATATAACTGGGCGATTCAATAAGCCAATGAAAACACGAGAAGAAAGTGCAGAACAAGCCTTTTCTAAGATAAAATGTGCCTTGGGCGCTGCAAGTGGGCGTGTAAGCATTTTAAAGCAGCCAGTTGATGTCTCAAAATTGTTATGGTAAACCCATACGTGAAGCAGTAATGAAAAATGAAGCATTCATTTTTGGGGGAACCCATTTTATTAATGTGAAACAAAACTGCAAAATTTCTGTTAAATATTGTTTAAAATTGCAATGGCAGTACAACTTGCATTATAGCAATTATGGCAGAAACTATTCTTGAAAAATTGAATCATAAATGGAGAGTCCACAGGGTCACATATGAATACTGGACATTTGTTAAAAAAAAAGTTTTGTAGTAGAATTGGATTCTTTATAGAATTTATTCCAGCTTTTTATTTTTATTTCCAAATGCAAGCTTGTTCTTTGCACATGCAGTTCATCTTCTTCATGCAGAAATGTGAACTTGTCAAACTCAAATGATCAGCTGCTACTGTTCTTCTAACCCATCTTCTAGAAACATTATAGATGTTATCAATCTACCTTCAACTCCTTCCAATTTTATTTTTGCTCTGCAGGAAGCACAGGCTGCAGCATTGTATTTGCAGACGATTCACAAATGTGGTGAATCTCATAAATCGTTATGCAGATTATGGGCAGCAATTAGGATGGTAATTCCTTTCCTGAGCTAGTTATTTATTTATACAGCTTCCATCCGAAGATAAGTTGAGGGAGAAAAGATACGTTTTCTATCCATCTGACGTACCTAAATATTCCGCCATTGAAAAATTATATATGAATGCATCTTTTGGCTTTTCTGGGAGATTTTTCTGATGTAGAAATGGACATGAGAACATGGAAAGCAGGTGTTTTCCATTTTACTGTAACTTGGATGTGCATGTGTCTTGTTTATTTATTCCAATCTAATGGCTGAAGGAGTAGACAACATTAGAAGATTTTGTTTAAAGAATATTGTGCAAAAGAATTGGGGCGGCACAATGATATTCTTAAAAAAAATGTAATTCTGAAACATTTTTCCAGTCACAAGAGCAGTTAGTCTTTTACCATGGTTTTCATGTGTTTCAGGAAATGGTGGTGGATCAAAAATTCGTATATCTGACCAATTGTGTCAAAACACACTGTTAGTGGAGTCTATTCTACCTTTCCTGTTATGTGATTCTGGAGAATTTTACTTCATGGTAGAGCTGTATTTTTTTTCTCCTGTTAATCTATGTGCTCATTGTTTTCAAGTTTCTCCATGACATTGTGCCACTCTATGTCTATAAGGTCCTGCAAACGTTCGACACTACGGACCACCTCTTGCACTACCATGGACTTGTTTTCTAATTGTGTTTTTGTACTAATGTTGTTTCGCACTGTCTATGGGATAATATATTTTATGTGTGACTATATAATGCTGCTGCAAATGAGACTTTCAATGTACCTGAACCTCACTATACTTGTGCGTATGACGATAAATCCAACTTGACTTGACTTGCTGAATTTAAGGACCCTCATAGCTTGGGATCATGTCCTCAAAGGTACAACCCTCAGTGGCACAAAAATTACCCACATAAACCCCTCAGATTTTTCTTCCCATTTGCCTTTCTTAAACTCCTAAAAATATCACTTTTGGTCATATGACCTAATGCCGTTGTGTGCCTTTAATTTAACAAAATCCTGAGATTTTCCTTTGCTGAAGGTGCTATACAATGCAAGTCAATGGGCGCAGCTGGTAGACCTGCTGCCTTACAACGTCAGAAACCTGGGTTTGATCTTGACCTTGGGTGCTGCCAGTGTGGAGTTTGCATGTTCTCTCTGTGACTGCATGGGGTTCCCCGGGGCGCTGCACTCTCCTACCACATCACAAAGATGTAGGGGTTTGTAGGTTTATTGGCATCTGTAAAATTGCCCCTAGTATGTAGGGAGTGGATGAGAAAGTAGGATAATATATAACTAGTGTGATGGTCTGAGTGGTGGGCCCCCGCCCATGTTGTATCTCTAAACAAAATTGATTCTGGGATTAATTTCAATAAATAGGGATTTGTACAATGACCAAAAAAAAATCAAAAGCAAAAACCTGCAATTGCTGGAAATCTAAAATAAAAATAGAAAATGATGGAAATACTCAGTGGGTCAGACAACATATGTGGAAAAAGAAGCATTAAATGTTTCAGGTCTAGGATCTTCATCAGCTTTGTACAGTATATTTTTGTTATGACTGTGTGTCGTGGGGAAGAGATGCATTAGTAACATCTTCTGAAGGTGCCAGTTTAATGCAACTCATTGGAACCACAGTGCCAGTCCCATGCGTAAGCTACCAATTTCGCAATCGATGCTTCGTTGTGGTAATAGAATCACAGCTGGTTATTGAAGGATGTGTAATAAGGATATAGTTATATTTTCAAAAGGATGATGAGAAAAATTGTCTGGGGCTTCATTAAATAAAGCGAGGCAGAATTTCAAATGTGTTCCGATAATATTAATTTGTGCACTACAGAAGAAATAACCTTCCTATTGCAAGTTATTCTAGAACTGTATACAGTAGAATAACTGTTCTAGTTGACAAATTTGTGGGATTGCTAATCTAACCAATTAAAAGTCATGTAGTAATAGCATCCGAATAAGACTATTGGCGAGGAGAAATGTGTAGAAAGGAACTGCAGATGCTGGTTTAAACCGAAGATAGACGCAAAAAGCTGGAGCAACTCAGTGGGTCAGGCAGCATCTCTGGAGAAAAGCAATAGGTGACGTTTCGGATTGAGACCCTTCAGTCTGAAGAAGGGTCTCAAACATCACCTATTCCTTTTCCCCCGAGATGCTGTCTGACCAGTTGAGTTACTCCAGCTTTTTGTCTATTGGTTAGGAGAGCTGAGCTAGCATTAGCCTTTATTGACCTTTGTACCTCTGGAGATTAATTGTTACCAATAATTCGTGGGTGAAAATAAATGGTTGGGGAGATTTGTTTGTGATTTTCTTTAACGCAACTGCCTTACGGTGTCAAGGAAGAAATAACATGAAGAAAAAATGAACGGCAAATGCTGATTTACAAAAAAAATCACAAGTGTTGGAGTAACTCCACAGGTCAGGCAGCATCTCTGGAGAACATGAATAGGAGATATTTTAGGTCGGAACCCTTTTGCAGAAATAATATGGAGTATATGAGAGAATTAATTTGAAATGTGTTGCTATTTTGTTGAATACAATTGAGCGGTAGTGGGGGGAGATACATTATAACCACATTGATGTCTATAGATATTTAATGGGATGAAAGTTAATTGGGTTTTATCCCATTTCTGATGAATATGAAAATGCAGCCATTGCTATTTAAGCTGAAAATTTGTTATTTTCTAGGATTATTCTGTGCCCAATAATTAATGTTTGGCTTGAAGAAAATTGAGAAAATTTTGCAAAAGAGAATCTTTGAAAATAAGTTATTTCCCATAGGAAAGGCACAACTGGGTCACACTGCTACCTTCGGTGTCAAAATATCTAGGTTTGATTCTTAATGGGAAAAGCTTACAAAGTGTATACACACAGCTGTATTTAGAATCGGGACATTCTGGGCATCTGGTGTAGGAGAGTACACAATGAATTAGCTGTTCTTTGAGTATCTCATGTGAAGTATGGGGATCCAGTTGTATGGTTTATGGGTGAGGCACAGTCCCAGACTACTTTTGCAGGTAGCCTAAATTTTGCTTCCAACATATTTATAAATGAAAAACCATCTTCAGTATTCCTAAATGAGGAAAATCATTTTATATTGATTGAAAGTGACCTAATGTGACATTTGTCATTTTGAATACTGCCTGCTGCCAGTTATCTGTCTGTGCCTGAATTTCTGAGGGGAAAAAAAGAAGAAAGCTTTTCTATTAACAACGAGTTATGTCAAATATTGGTAAGCACATTAGATGTATAAGACTAGGTGGAGCAGTCATCAATGCATGTAGCAAAATAACACAACTTAGCCAGTTTAGGATTTATTTGCCGGCATGCATACCATGTGGGGTGCTCTGGTTTTTTTCCCATACCCCAAATACATATGTGTTGATAGTTAATTAGTCACTATAAATTGCCCCCAGTGTGCAGATGAGTGGTAGAATCTGGAGTTTATTGATAAGAAAGTGGAGGAATATAAAGTGGGATCAATGTAGGATTTGTGTAAACAGATAATTGATGGTCAACAACGATTTGGTCAGTTGAAGGGCTTGTTTCCATCATGTATGCCTCTATAAACCATAGATTGAAGCAAATTAGTCAAATAGAATTGGCAATCCTTCCCAGGCATGTGTGCTGCAGAGGAGGAACTTAAGTACTGAATGATGCACATACATTATTTCTACTGATCTTTGTGTCATTTGAGGTAGACTAATCCTATTTAGTTTAGCAATGCAGCATGGAAATAGGCCCTTCGGCCCATAGTGTCCACACCACCCATCAATCACCCATTTATGCTAGTTTTATGTTATCCCACTTTCACTTCCACTCATTGCATATCAGGGGCAATTTACAGTAGCCAACTAACCTACAATCTTTAGGATGTGGGAGGAAATCAGAGCAGCTGGTGGAAAGCCAAGCGGTAACAGAGAACATGCATGTAGAAATGGCAAAGAGGCAGGAAGACTTGCATTTATGTAGCACGTTTCACATTCCTTTCAGGTAATTTACAGTCAACATTATTTTTGAAGTTATGTCACTTCTGTAGTGTAACTTTACAAAAAGGTCGATAACTGGGTAACCTGTTTGTAGTGTTAATCATTGTCATAAATGGGGTTATGGATCTTCTGCATCTACCTGCAAATGCAGGTGAGGTGCTATTTTAATTACTCATACAAAAGAGTGCACTTCAGTCGGCATTAATTACACAACTTCCTCAATATAATGTGTAGGAAAGAACTGCAGATGCTGGTTTAAATTGAAGGTAGACACAAAATGCTGGAGGAACTCAGCGGAACAGGCAGCATCGCCGGAGAGTCGAGTGTTTTATTGTCATATGTCCCAGATAGAACAGTGAAATTCTTACTTGCTACAGCACAACAGAATATGTAAACATAGTACACTGTAAACAATATGATAAAAGAGAGAGAAAAAAAAAGTTCAGTGTGTATATGTACAGATACTCTCACACACACGGACACGTATGTGCGCGGACACGCATGTGCGCACACACACACACACATATATATATATATAAAAAACAATAGTAGTGCAATAATAATAATAGTCTATTGTAGTTCAGAGCTTATTTGAGGTTGTAGTGTTTAATAGCCTGATGGCAGTAGGGAAGAAGCTGTTCCTGAACCTGTGGTGCAGGCTCGAAGGGCCGAATGGCCTACTCCTGCACCTATTTTCTATTTTCTATGTATTTTCTATGGACGTTACAGTTTTCAGGCTCCTGTACCTTCATCCTGATGGCGAGGGCAGAAGGAACGGCGATGTTTCAGTCTGCTGAAGGGTCTCGACCCAAAACATCGCCTGTTCCTTCTCTCTTAAGATGCTGCCTATCCCGTTGAGTTGCTCCAGCTTTTTGTGTCTACCTTCCTCAATATCATTTTCAGTTGAACCTTTGGTTGTTGGAGAGAAGCAGGCACATGTTTACCAGTGCCCTGAGGTTGATATTTGTTCCTTGACCAGGACTACCAAGGCAGTGACATTTTCATTGTTGCTTTATGGGAGCTTGCGCTACATATATGAGACTGTATTGCAACAATGAATATACTCTGTGATATCTGAAGGGTAAAAGTGGTTAAGCAGTCATGCATGTGTCTGCAGCACTCCTGATCTCCATTTGACTTGTGTTCTCTTGCCATTCAACTAAGCTATAGTCTGTCAAGCTCATGTTGTGTTCAATTGCCCAATACAAACAAGTTGTGTTCAATGCCCATAACCAAGTTAATTTTTGTACTGGCCATTAGCACTTCTCAGTACTGGAGTGGAAGTAGGTCATGGAAAGTTCACAAAATGCTGGAGTAACGTAGCAGGTTCAGCAGCATGCACATGGATGGCTGACGTTTCAGGTCGGGACTCTTCTTCCTGACTCAAAGTCACCCATCCACGTTCTCCAGGGATGCTGCCTGACATGCTGAGTTACTCCAGCATTTTATGTCTTTCCTTGGTAAACCAGCATCTTCGGTTCCTTGTTTCTAGAAGTAAGTCATAATTGAAAATGCAGGTCTGTCAAAGAAGAGGAATTTACATCTGCAGGCTGTGTTCCAATGTTTTCTGAAAGATTCTAAAGCCCTAATATGACTCTAGGCATGGGGGGGTGAGGGATCCTTCCATCTTCATCATGAGTTAGGGATTGCCAAGATGACTGATTTATTGAGAAGCTAAGCTAACGATCTGCAAATGGCAATGGATTTTTGAGGCAGTTTCCATGTCAACCAGCACTACAGTTACTGCAATTATCGGGATGTTTCTTTGTGGAGAGGCATGATATTTACTGTTTTTTATGGCAAAACTCAATGCTACAGTGAATAAAAATACATGAACCATAAAGGAACTATACCACTGATTTAGATCCAAGCTGCAAGGAAGGGGAAAGAACGGGATTCGAACCTTGTTCCTTGTTATGCCCCTGTCCCACTTAGGAAACCTGAACGGAAACCTCTAGAGACTTTACGCCCCACGCAAGGTTTCCGTGTGGTTCCCAGAGGTTGCAGGTGGTTGCCAGAGTTTGCAGGTAGTGGAAGCGGGTAGGGAGACTGACAAAAAACTTCCGGGAACCGCACGGAAACCTTGGGTGGGGCACAAAGTCTCCAGAGGTTTCCGTTCAGGTTTCCTAAGTGGGACGGGGCATTATTGAACTATAATGTGATCCATCTATTTATTTATTTATTTATTCTTTCTTTCTTCACATTAATTAAAGCATTACATTTGAACTTCTGATACCTGACTGAATTTTAAAATACCTCTGCATAAAATAGTGTGTGTGTGTGTGTGTGTGTGTGTGTGTTACATTCATGGCTTTTGCACAGCGTAGTTGTATGTATGAACAGAAAAGGAGAGCTGGTCTATATCTGCTTGACAAGGTCACAGATTTTGTTCTGTTGTCCCCTGAGGCAGGTTTTCCAAGACTACTGTGCAGGCAGCACCAGCAGAGTCAAATTAAACTGTCTTTTGTTTAGTCATACTGAGAGGTCTATTCTATATGTTACCTTTATTTTTAAAAGTGCACATTCACATCTGTGTCATAAGAATAAATTTTTTTTTTCATTTGCATGTTATGAATTTCTTGGTATTTTTAGGTGTGATCAGCTACTTTACCATATCAATTCAAATTCATAGTGGTATCACTGGGAAGTTGGTGTTTAATTAGAAAGATGTGGTTTGTAGATTGCTTTATGGTCCAGAGCAACAGGACATTATATAGGTGTATCACCTCTTCATAACCAATGCTTGTGTAACACTCTTAACTGAACAAGCCTTGAGAAAGAACTAAAGTTTGCGTTTTGGAAACATTTGTGAAATAAATGATTATGATTTAGCTTGGGGCATGAGCTATGTGTCACCTATGTTATAACAGAGACAAATTAATGTCAAATGATGCTAGTTGATGATCCAGATGGCTGTTTTTTACTCCAAATCAAGAGAACGTACATCTCGAGCTAATAGATTTCTGGTGTAATGTCAGACTGTGCAAATGGTATCTCTCAAATTATTTTAAAAGTCTAACTATTGTAAGTCAATAGATGCATGAAGTGATTAGGAATTGGAGGTTACCATACACACCATCATACCTGTCCCACCCTTTTAGTGAAACTTTGATAGAGTAAAATAAATGTAAAATGGTAGGGGGAAGAGAATAGAGAAAGAATGAAAATGGGGAGCCAACGATAACAAAAAATGAAAGGGGCTCAGAAAGGTTTGATAATGTGCATTGGGTTTATTGCATTGCATTAGGATTTTTTTGCATTAGGGACAAATGTCCGCAATATAACTCATTAAACACATTTTGGTAATAATCAGTCATTTCTAGACATATGAAACATTTTAAGCTTTAAAATGTAACTGGTAATGGGGAAGATGTCTACCAATATGTTGATAAATCTTTATTCCTGTTTTTAATCCTGTATTAAGTAAGTCTATGTAAGCAGCTTTAATGATTATCTAGATGGCTCTTGAGGTTTGATGCTGATTGTATTTTCACTGTTTCCTGGGACTGGGCACCCAAGCATGTTATAGCATGAGATGTAGAAACATTGGTAAGACCTGTTCTCTCATCGGGTTTAAAACTCTGATATTGTTTTCACACAATAGAAATGCGGACTTTGTCTCTTACTGTGTGTAGATTTACTCAGTGAAGCTTTATTTCTGAGAACTTCATTATTCAACAACTCTTGGAACCTTTCTATGCAACCCACAATATACCACAAATAGAGATTTGAAGACTTTAAAACATCGCTGCGGGTAATTTGATCAGAGAATTTGGAACCTGTACTAATATGTGCGAAAGTATGTCATACAGTTTATTATAATTTTTAGAGCAACTAACGCAAGTAGCTGAAATGTGCAGTGTTTTGCATTTTGGAGCAGTTACTCAATGATTCTGTGTTCTTTTGTGTAAGCATATATGTAACAGGAATTTCTTTGTTTTTGGCATGTATGAGCAATGAAACATTCTACTTTAAGGCTTTGTTCAGCCTGTTGGGTATTCAGCAACAGATTTGGGCTTCTAAAAATTATTTTTGCTTTTTTCTGTTCCCATTTTGGAGTCATCTTTTCCCGAGGGTTTTTCTTCTTGCCTTGCTTGGTGCCACAGTAAACAGGAACTTGAGGTCTACCTGGCCCACATCAACCATCTTGGGAGTGAAGTAACCTCTTTAGGGACTGTCAGTAATCTGGTGTTCTCAGGAGAATACAGAGAGCACAAATTGGCTTTCTTTCTCCCCTCTGAGCATGCCAAACAAAATTTGAGCATTTGTGCTCAAATATGAGTGTGTAAATGGTCAAATTACATTCAAAATATATACTGAAATTACTACCTGAATTATCTTTTCAAATTCCATGTCATTACTCTTTTGAAAAATTCTACTTGGTGCCCATTAAATTATGGATTTTCTTATTGCTGCAATTGAATAAAAAGTGCAAGATGAGTGCTCATTGATTATCACAAGAAATTCAGGCTCCAAAACAGAATGTTTCAGTTCCTCAGTCTTACTGGATGTGTTATTAAATTGTTTCCTGTAACCTGTTATAGATTGGTTACCGTGGTGTTGCAGCTTTCTACTATTGTGATTTGAAGGGAAACTGGGAGAACATGAACCTAATTTTGTTGTTCTTATTAGTACACAGATGTTATCAATGGTAGCAATAGAGGTCTAATGGAGGCAGCGTTTCAGAATTGTACAAAATCTCACAAATATCTGGTTACCCAGGTGTAACCAACATGCAAAGTATAATTGAAGGGTGCATATGGTTATTATAGACATTTTTAATTCCAGTTATTACAGCTGTGCTTCCCCATAACACATGTTCAGTGAAACCTTTCCAAGGTAATTTCATTATTGACAGAATAAATTCCAATTAATTATGCATTTTAAATTTGGCCATTTGACTAACTTGAAGAGTAAGGCTAGGGAATCCTAGCTCTGTGATTTACCAGTATTATTCAAAGAATAAAGACACGAGACTGCAGATACTAGACTCTTGAGCAAAAAAAACCCAAATTGCTGTAGGAACTTGGTGTTCCAGGCAGCATCTGTGCAGGCAAATGGACTGACAACGCTTTGGTTCAGCATCTTTATTTGGACTGATGGAGTAGAGGGAAGAAAGCTGGTCTAGAGAGGTGAGGGGAAGGGGTGGGCAAGAACTGGCAAGTAATAGGAAAGAACTGCAGATGTTGGTTTAAATCGAAGATGGACACAAAATGCTGGAGTAAGTCAGCGGGACAGGAGCATCTCTGGAGAGAAGGAATAGGTGACGTTTCGGATCTAGACCCTTCAGACTGAAGAAGTGTCTCTACCCGAAACGTCACCCATTCCTTCTCTCCAGAGATGCTGTCTGTCCTGCTGACTTATTCCAGCATTTTGTGTCTATCTTACTGGTAGGTGATAGATGAATTCAGGTGTTTGGTAGATTAGTCAAGTGGGGGAAAGATGAGTGTAGAGGCTCGAGGTGAAGTGGAGACAAGGGTGCAAATGTGGAATCTGATAAGGGACTTCCCCTCAACTCTATCAGTCTGGAGAGGATCCCAATCTGAAATGTGTCTGTCCATGTCCCTCCTTTTAAGCACTTGATTCGTTCTTTCATTTCAACATTGCATTACATTTTAGGGATTAACTGATTACATAAATGCAGGATGTTGCTATGTTATTATGGGATCGGTACTGGCAATCGCACACATAGCTGACTGTATCAAAGGATGTAGCTAACTTAAATGTCACTTCAAGGTTGCTCAAAGATTGATTGTCACATTATCTTCAGTTTAGGGTATACATTATGTTTTGCAACCTCTGATCTCTAAGATGTCATTTTCAGCTTTTAGTTTGTTAGGCAAATGTATCTAAGCTAAGAGAAGTTGCCGTAATTATTTCCCCAATGGAGTTACTTTTGCCAAAATGTGCCATTGCTCTCTATTGCATGATTCTTGCACGATATAATATTTGATTATAGTTCTATTTCAAAACATGAGGAAACCTTGCATCACAGTGTTCAGATACCATTGAATCGCTGCAATTCATGATAAGTAGTAGGTGAGTCTCTTCATCTTAAAGTTATCAGCTGAGAGGTAAAAATGAGCTCTTCTTGACATGGCATTTCTGATTAAGTGTTTATGTTACGAAAGATCTTTGAGAATGGGAAAATTGCTTGCTGAATGTTTGTTTTTTAAATCTCAAATCAAATTTTCAAACTTAATTTCAACAAATATTACTATAATAATCTCCACTGGGATATTGATCTCTCCCAAGTAGGCCTGCTCTAATGACATCACAACAGTTTGCCTCCATTGTAGATAGAGAATGTTGATTCTGTGGAATCATGCAATGAAGACAGCACAATGGTAAACCCCACTAAGGCTCAGTGAAAATAATAGAGTAAGATAGCAGTCAACATCTGCAGGGATGCTGTGGAAAGACATTTAATCCGTTAAATTAGGGACGTATTTTTGATGAGTAATTAAAATACCATAAACATTATGGAAGTAAAAAATATAGTTGTGCAAGTAACGTACAATAACATAATTCTCATTACTTGCATAATTTATTCTACTCTGAACTGCATGACCAATTAATTTATATGCTTGTATTCACTCTCAAACATTCATTATTTGCTATATAACCATCTGCATCCTTCAGTTATCTGTTGCTTTGTGTTTACACCTGGGTATTCGCTGTCTTGTGAGTAAACCAGATAAATCATTCATTTCGATCACAACTTGGAAGTAACTCCCAAATATCCATACTTATACAGTTTGAGTTGATGGTGTTTTTTTTCTTTCTCTTTAATGGGCAAGAGATTCCATTGTGAAGGAACAGGAAAATAACATGTTGATAATTTCACAACCAGACGAGACTGAGGATAAAAAAATCTTCCCAGACTAACATTTGGAGTCCTCCCCGAAGTATATTTCGATGAACGTAATCCCAAATTGTTAGTTTAATGGGCATGGATTATAATTAAAAAATGAAAGTTCTAGAACATTTTATTCGGAGCGGTTAAAATCAAGAATTCTAGTAGATGATAGAAACACCAATGTTTCATTTCAGTTGTATTTCAAATATTTTTTGGTTAAATGCAAGGGAATGACATTGAGCACACATGGAAATGCCTCATGCTGACTAAATGCCTAAAATAATACAGGCTTTATTTACCAGAGTTTCCTCAGTGGCAGATGCCCATAAAAAGTAAATCAAAAATATTAATTTATTCAAATAATGTGAATGGACTATTCATCATTGTTTTGACATGACTAGTGTAGGCACTGCCAAATAAAGCTTAATGACCTTCAGAGGCTGGGTGTTCTGGAGCAAGTGATTTGTTTCCACTCACTAATGCCTGTTTGCCATGCACAAGCCACTAAATTAGAAGTGTAATGGAATACTTTTTACTACCTGGATGAATGCAACTCCAACAATATACAAGGAACATAACTCCATCCAGGGCACAAGCAGTCTTTCATCATCCACCAAAGTAAACGTTCATTCCTAGGATACTCAGACTGCATTTACAGAACCCACACCAAGAAGGACTTAGATAGCAGGTGCATGGGAGTACCACCACCTGCGGTCTCCCCTCCAAGTCATTTTTTTTTTCTTGATGTGGAAATATCACTGTTCCTTCATCACTGAAATCCAGGGTTAAAATCCGGGAAAGGCCACAAAGTGGGTCAGGCAGCATGTCTGAAGAACATGGATAGGTGACATTTCAGATTGGCACCCTCAATCCAGGAATACCCTACCTAACAACCTTGTGGAAATATCTTCAGAAGGACTGTAAGGGTTCACCACCAGTCAGAGATGATCAATAAATCTGAGTTTTATTAGTAACACCATATTGTTGTAAAATGAATAACTAAAATTGTGAACTTGTGGCCAATAGTTACACTCATCATTTAACACATAATTTTATATATATATATATATATTAATGTTTTTATTTTCAATTTACTTGGAGAAAAGCATTTTGCAAAATAATTCCAAGAGTAACATTGAAATTGAAGCTGAGGCAAAGACTCCCATCTCTAACTGGGTTGTCTTTCTCATTCATCGGGTGATGCAAACACTGCAACAACAGAGCTACACTGCCATTGTTCCCAACACATCTGCAAATTAATCACATGTGAAAGTTATAACTAGCCAAGAACAAAAGATTGAGCTTGCAATCACTCTGTGGTTTTTTTCCAGTCATCTGTTGTAGTATTTTCCAAGTAGCCTAATTTGCAAGTAAAAAACAATTTCTCTGAAATGAATGCCCCCAAGGTGAAAGTGATTTTTCTGCAACCCCACCTTTTCTTCTCTGCCGTTTATGGAACTGAAAGAGATCTTTGTCTTTCATGTTTGAATACTGCACATGCAGCAACCAGCTACACCAAGGAAGCATAAAGCAACAGTATTTTTACTGCGATATAATATCCCCCCCCATCGTGCTGGATAGCAGTGAAGTAGTGGATATAGCAAACTGAGAGGAAACTATGGTAACTTTGGTTACTGTGGTAACTTTAGTTGCAGGCTTGTGCCATATTTCTGGAGATGATTTCTTATGGTCTGGCGTAAAGTAGGGTAAAGCATTCCTATCAGATATTTTGGACAAATTTACAATAGTTTTGTCAATTTGGGTGAAGCTGAGTTTTTAAAACTATAAACTTAAGGTAAACTTGTGAATTTACACAAGACATGTTTTGTTTTGTGTGATGCAGGATTAATGTATCCTAAATTAACTATTTAATGAATGGATTTGAAATATATTGATTGAGATCTTAAATCATGTTGAATTGTGAGCTGTAAGTTGCTGAATCACTTGCACATCTTTTTTTTTTTTCTTTGCTCCCAATACATGTTCCATTTATGTTTGGATTTAGGTGCAGGGAGAACGTGCAAACTCTATGTAGACAGCAGTAGAGGTCAAGATTGAACCCCAATGATTGGAGCTGAGTGTCAAAAAAAAGAAATTCATTCGTTTAGAGATACAGCACAGAAACAGGCCCTTCGGCCCACTGAGTTCGTGCCAACCAGTGACCCCGCACCCTAACACTATCCTACACACACACACACATTATGGACAATTTACAATTATACCAAGCCAATTAACCTACAAACCGGTATGTCTTTAGAATGTGGAAGGAAACTGGAGCTCCCGGAGCAAACCCATGCAGGTCATGCAGAGAACGTATTAACACCATATAGACAGTACCCGTAGTCAGGATCGAACCCGGGTCTCTGGCGCGGCAAGGCAGCAACTCTACCGCTGTGCCACCCAAATTTGGGCCAACAAAAATGTATTCATAATTCATGGCAATCGTTAACAATGTGTAATCATGAATATCTATGAAAATTGGAATTGTATGGAAAGACATCCTTGCAACGCATGGTGAGTCGCATCAAAGTATGGAGCTAAATCGCTGGCAAATAAGTTGACATACTAAATTCATTGTAAAAAATTTGACACTTCCCACACATTTTCTTACTACAATTGGTACTCTATTGATGCATAAAATACATAAGCAGGTATTGCACCATGGTCTTAAACATTTAAGAAAGAACTACAGATGCTGGAAAAATTGAAGGTAGACAAAAATGCTGGAGAAAATCAGCGGGTGAGGCAGCATCTGTGGAGCGAAGGAAAAGATGGCGTTTCGGGTTGAGACCCTTGGAGTGTAAACCACCCAAGCGAAATTTGGGTAGATTACACCCCAGCGGCATGAACATTGACTTCTCCAATTTCAGATAGTCCTTGCTTTCTCCCTCTTTCCCCTCCCATTCCCAGCTGTCTCCGCCTCTTCCTTCCTTTTTCCCGCCCTCCCCCACATCGGTCTGAAGAAGGGTCTCGACCCGAAACGTCACCTATTCCTTCGCTCCATAGATGCTGCCTCATCCGCTGAGTTTCTCCAGAATTTTTATCTACCTATGGTCTTAAACATGATTACTCGTGACCTAGTTGCAAAAAAGTGATGTTCATTTTAAGCACTTTGCTAACTGGCTCATTTAGTTGTAATTTAAAAAAAAAAAGAAGACTGCTCATTTACTGGTTTGTTTGGGAGCTGGGAATCCCATCTGTTTTCTTAGTACTGTCTAGGGAGTAAATACACCACATAGTTCAAACAGAGGTTCTGTGGTGGGCATGGATTTCACCTGCAGGCAAACAGCACGCCCCCACTGTAACCAAATGTGGCAGTCAGCTTGCATAAAACAAGCTGTCGACAACAGTGGAGAGATAATTACTTGTTAGTCTGTTTTGACAATGTCAGCTTGGAAATTTAAAAAATTGGTCAGAGCAAATGAATGCTGCTCCCTTTGAAGAGTCGCGTGGATTTTTGTGATACGAGCCTCAATTTAGGATTGAAGCTCAGAAACAGCAGTAATGACAATCGAACACTCACTACTCCACAGAAGCACCAACAAGAGATTATCTGTGCATCGCTGGGCTGGAACTAAGAGGCCTCAGATCTGACAAGTCAAGTTGAGACTTGCGGAGAAAATCATGAGTGCTATTCCCTGCCACTCAAATCATGACTTTCTGAATATGTGATAAAATAGGAGTAAACCCTTTAAATAGAAAATAAAAGATTAAACTGAATTTGCTGTACCACTAATTAGAATAGAGAGTACTAAAGTGAAATAATGATAATTTAATTCTTATAATCAGTGCACATTGATTTGGTGGTAAGTTAGGAATTGAAATAAAGGTGTAAAGTATTTAGGAGGGAACCAGATCATGGGTACAGTTTTTTTTTTTATGAATCTTTGGAAAAGAGTCCTAATTAACTTTTGTGTGCTTTGGGCTATTTTTGTTAGCACCAGATTACAGTGGTCATGTTACTGACAAAAATAATTCTCATGCATTTCAAATTCGATAATAGCTCAGCGTATCACCTGTCCAGCGCATCTGCCCTATTTTCTATATATGATTTATCGACCAATGTGTCACTGACGTTTATTCAACCTTTTTCAACCTTTTTGTCAATTCTTGCCAGTACACTACAGGTGCACAACCTTTTATCCGAAAGCCTTGTGACCAGACACTTTTCGTAATTCGGAATTTGTCGGTCTTCGGAATGGAATTTTTTTAGCGTAGATTTTAATGGCTGGCTCAGTGGTAGAGTGCTCGGCTCATATCCGCAAGGTCGCGAGTTTGCGCCTTGATCCCGGCAGTAAACTCGGTCGCGAGTTTGAGTCTTCAATGTAGTTTTTTCTTGCAGAATAAATGTTTGTATGAAATGCAGTGTAGGAGAGGTGTATTTTTTTAATAGTTTTTAGTGAGTCCTGTTTTTTGTTTGTTGGGGATATGGACTTTTTAATGTGGGGGGGTAGGTCTCAACTTTATTTCTAGGTCCCTACCTGGTCGGTGAGGCAGCTTCTTCTCCGGGCTGCCCGTCGATCCGTCCTCGTGGCCTACCTGCGGGCTTGGAGCGCCGTTTCCTGGCGGGAACCGCCCAGCACCTCGGCCTCGGCGGCGGCACAGCATCGGAGCGCTGGAGCAGAGCGGAGTGGAGCGGGCGATCCCTTGCCTGGGGCGACGCGCTGGAGCTCTGGCGAGCTGGACCGCCGAGAGCAACAACTCCGGGCTGCGGGTTTGCGGAGCGTAGAGGCGGCGCCGACTTCAACAACGGGAGCCTGGGAGCTCCAAACCGGCGCGGCCTTGTCGGCTTCGGCAGCCGCGGGCTCCAACCAGGAAGCGGCCGTTCCAAGTGGCCCAGCCGCCGAGAGGACTCTCCGGACGCCGGGGCAAGACCATCCGGTGAGAACGGCCAGGAACATCGGGCCTCCGTAGAGGCAACTGCGGTGGCCTCAATAGGCCTGACTTTGGGGTGAACATGGGGTGGGGACTGGACATTGTGCCTTCCTCCACAGTGCTATCCACTGTGGGGGGATGATTTTTTTTGTCTAATTGTAGTCTTGTAGGTCTGTGTCCAAGATGGCTGCCGTGAAGAGAGAGTGAACGCTGGCGCGCTTTGGCTGCCGCTGCTCCCTCTTCACACTGTGTTTTTGATTTTCTGTTTTTGGATTGAATCCTGTTTTTAATTTGTGTCTCTGTGATGTCCTTATTGTTATATTCCGATTATATGTTTACTATGTAAGGTGTCCTTGAGATTTTGTATGAAAGGCGCCCATTAAATATAAAATTTATTATTATTATTATTACTGACTGTGTGGGCAGTACTTTGGAAGTGATTGCCCACCAGTCTAAAAAGCCGCTGTGTCTCCCTGTCCCTGGGATAGCAGGGGGCGATCAAACAGCACAATACCCCCCTCCCCCTCCAGAGGATACCGCTCCCCGATGGGCCGCTACGGTGACAAGTGGCAGTTTGCCCACAGCCCGAGCTGCGCCCCCTCATCCGCCACCCCAAGAACAAGACGTACCTTGCACACCATCAGCTTCTGCCCCTATGTGTTCCTCTGGAGTTGGAGCGGGGCTGGGCTGGAGTTGCTGCTGGCTGTGGGTCTCTGGGATCTCCGTGCTTGCAGTGGGCCTGGGGGTCGATGTCCCGTTGGTCCTGACGTCTCCGGCCACCCCCCTGGACTGGAGCTGAGACTGGAAACTGTACCGCCCTTGCCCCCTCCCTCTGCAACAACAAACAACCCCACTCTCCTGCAAGGGCGGTACAGTTCCCGGAGGATGGCAGGTGGCCGGAGACGTCAAGACCAACAGGAACCCGCTCCCCGATGGGCCCCTACGACGCCCCGAGCTGCGCCCCGTCATCCGCAACCCAGGTTCCTCTGTAGTTGGAGCTGGGCTGGGCTGCTGTTGGCTGTGGGTCTCTGGGATCTCCGTGCTTGCAGTGGGCCTGGGGGTCGGTGTCCCGATGAGGGGGCGCAGCTCGGGGAACGGCTTCTGGTGGTCCTGACGTCTCCGGCCAGTTTACAGTTTTCCTCTGAAGTTGGAACGGGGCTGGGCTGCTGCTGGCTGTGGGTCTCTGGGATCTCCGTGCTTGCAGTGGGCCTGGGGGTCGGTGTCCCGATGGTCCTGACGTCTCCGGTGACTGGCACGGTCCTGCTGCAATCGCCGACTTGAAGACAGTGCAAAGCCCCCGCGCCGGTGCAGAGGGGAGGGAAGGGGTCACACACATGGCCGGGAAGCAGAAGGGTGTAGGTGGGGTGAAACTGAAGCGAGCGACAATCTGCTGCTGCCTGCCCCGCTGAGTTAAAAAGTTCCCACGCAAGACTCACGAAACACTGTATCGTGAGTCTACCGTGGGAACTTTTTAACTCAGCGGGCAGGCAGCAGCATATTGTCAATTATTAACCCTCCCGCGCAATATACCCTCACCTTCTCTTTTATGAATGGGGATTTAGTTCCCCTTTCTTCGAGGACCGACCGGAGGTTCCGCTGTCACCTCTGCGGGCCGTCCTCGGTGAACGTTTTCAAGGACCTTTCTTCAAGGACCGAAAAAATGGCCGCTATTCGGAGGTTTTCGTTATTTGGATCTTCGGATAAAAGGTTGTGCACCTGTATAAGCAAATTCAGATAAGGTAATAAAAAGGAAAAATTAACAACTCGCCATAATTCTAAATATTACAGAAATAGTGAGAACATTAGTCCGAACCTTGCAATTATAATGAATGAAGCAGGGGAACTGAATTAATTGAAAGAACTTCCAGGACAAGCAATTGAATGGGGCTGAATTAGCAAGATAGCTCAATATTGGAATCATTGTCAGCAGGTTCACTGTCTGTTGTTTTAGGTGTTTCCACATTTAGAGTATTGTTTTCAGTTCTGGGCACTATGTTATAGGAAATGTTGTCAAGCTGCAACGGGTACAGAGAAGATTTACGAGGATGTTGCCAGGACTAGAGGGTCTGAGTTGTAGGGAGAGGTTGAGTAGGCTGGGACTCTATTCCCTGGAGCACAGGAGGATGAGGGGTGATCTTATAGAGGTGTATAACATCATGAGAGGAATAGATCAAGTAGATGCACAGAGTCTCTTGCCCAGAGTAGGGGGATTGAGGACCAGATGACATAGGTTTAAGGTGAAGGGGAAAAGATTTAAGAGGAATCTGAGGGGTAACCTTTTCACACAAAGGGTGGTTGGTGTATGGAACAAGCTGCCCGAGGAGATAGTTGAGGCTGGGACTATCCCAACTTTTAAGAAGCAGTTAGACAGGTGCTTGGATAGGACAGGTTTGGAAGGATTTGGACAAGACGCAGACAGGTGGGACTAGTGTAGCTGCGACATGTTGGCCAGTGTGGGCAAGTGGGGCCGAAGGGCCTGTTTCCAAACTATCACTATGACTAAGTAAGAAACAAGTTAGTTTTAGGTGGCAAAGAGAATGGGAGTGGGATGCACAAAAGTAATATTTTTGAACGGGTGAGGCCAAGCTTGTCTTGGGGTAAACTGTTGATGAACGGAACTCAGAGAAAAAGAACACAAACAAAGGGAAAAGTAAAAGCTGTGAAATTCAGAGCTGCCAGAAATGCCAAGCAGGTCTGGCTGATTTTGCTGTAGATCATCCATCTTTAAAACTGACTCTGCTTTGTCTACTCTGCTATTGCTTTTGTCCTTCCCTTCCTGCCCACATCACCTCTGCTGCTTATATGCAACTTTTCTCTGAGACTGTGGGCCGAGCATCAAAAATGTGTCTAGAAATCAACTTTCGTGACCCATATCACCCATATATATATATATATATAAAATAATATAATGAATATAATTGTGAGGGTTTTTTTTTTTAATGAGAATGCTGCAGAGGTCCGGCTCCTGAACCAGCCTAATTAATGGGTGAGTGCAGTTCCTGTGGGTTCCCCCGTTTACTGAACCCCACTGACTACCAGTATGCAGAGTGGGGATTATTACGGCCATAGTGGGACTGGGGCAGTGCCAGGCTGGGGGAAGGCGAAGGCATCTTCCACTGACAGATAAATGCCTAACCCTAACGCCCCCCTTCCAGAGCTGCCCATGACTAGAGCTGGAGCCGCTTTGGGACCGGCTGCGGGCTCCGTATGTGTGGCCCTGCAGCGCATCCACCTCGGCCAGCGTGCCCTTCTGGCGGTGATGATGGTGATGAAGCAGCACTGGCCCAACTATGGTGGCCGCCTTCAGCACCACCATAGCGCCAGCTCCGTCAGACCTCCTAGTCGCTTGCTGCAACATCGGCCTACCGACAGCCCGACCGACCACTCGCAGCACCCACCGGAGGCCCAGCCCAACGCTCACCACCCACTGGAGACCCAGCCCGACAAATCGCTCTCACCACCCACCGGAGGCCCGACAGCCCCGACCGATCCACCAGAGCATCCATCGGCCTACCGACAAGCCCGACCGACACTGACCTTGACATTGACCGACTGACTGACCTACTGACTGACCCTAATCCTAACCCTAGCTCTACATTTGTTATTTGTCATTTTTATTTAACAGTTCACATCATAACTTTATAAAGATAAATCAATTGTAAAACAAAATGATCAGCAAGGTTACCTTTATTCCTTGGAAACCTTGCTATTGTTTTGATGTAATGAGGAGGCAGCCATGATCCCAGGGTTCTTGCTGCCTAGCGACCATAAAACAAAGCGCGGGATTGGTCAATTACTACTCAGAAAATTTGAGGTTTTTCTCATATTTCTTAAAAATGTGCAGGTTTTGGTCTTGACGAGTTTCAGGCATGATTTATATAATATTTTTACACAATATGTTAAAAATTCAGGTAGTTCCGTGAGTTGGGTCACGACCTGAACGAAAAAGCTCCTCGGCCCACAACCTATCTTCTTTACAGATCTGTTGAAGTGTTGTTGACTTAAACATGATCTTTTCTTGCCACTGATACTGAGAGACTAATGCCCCTGTCCCACTTAGTAAACCTGAACGGAAATCTCTGGAGACTTTGCGCCCCACCCAAGGTTTCCGTGCGGTTCCTGGAGGTTTTTGTCAGTCTCCCTACCTGCTTCCACTACCTGCAACCTCCTGCAACCTCCGGGAACCGCACGGAAACCTTGGGTGGGGCACAAAGTCTCCAGAGGTTTCCGTTCAGGATTCCTAAGTGGGACAAGGGCATTAGGTTCCAACAATTTTTATTCTTATTTCAGATTTCTGGCACCCGCATTGTTGTGATTTTCATTAACTTGCATAAGGACGTAAACTTCTTGAAAACAGAAATACTTCACTACAATGGTCTCTAATTGAGCTTTGAATGAGTGGCCCATAGAACGTTAAACAGAGCTTTAATTTGGGAGGAATGTCAACTACATTCCAAGCCATAGATTCTTATATGAGAAATAAAACAGGAATTCAGCTATTTTTTAACTACCTGAGGAAGCAGCCAGGACAAGAAAAGGGAAGCGTTATGAGGGACCTTTAGAGCTGATCCTTTATTTTTAAATCACTGGAGATTGATATTATTGTTAGTTTGCATTAGTTGTTGGATTTCAGGCTTTACAGGTCTGTATTATCATTTCTAACATTGACATTTTCAACTGGGCAAAATCAGACTGGATTACTTGGAAGTGATTATCATCTTAAACAGTGGACTCTGACCCAGTTTATTTTTCTTAAGAAGATTTGTGTTTTCATATGATAAACTTATTTGTAGAAACATGGAATTTTCCATTAGACAGGCCAAGTCAGCTTTGAACTGGTGAGTAGAAAATCAATGGTACATATTCTGAGGACAAGAAAAAGGTTCTAAAACCTTTAAAAGTATTACTTGTTAGGATAGATTCTCAACAGGACTGTTTCCGTGCAGACTTTAATGGCATGTCTGACTTATACTCTGGTACATTCCAAAGTTGTGTAATATTTTTAAAAGGTTAATGGTTCACGTGGTGTGTAATTTAAAGGCTGAAAATGTGGGAGTGACCTGTACAAAAATGTAGGGTGTAATTTGGATTCTTCTCCTAAAGAACAAATCTTTCCTAAGAAAAAAAATATCCCCGCAGGCAATCCCACAAGCTTGGCTATGAATGTGGTCTTAGTTTTGGGAAATGCAGACAACAGAATTGCCAACTTGAAAACCACTACTCAATGTATTGGAAAGTGTGCTCTCGTTATATTTGTTTTATTAAAGTACCACTGTATATAAGCTGGATTGGTCTTTTATTGGCCATTAAGTGCTTTACTTCATAGTCTTAAAGTGTATCACTTTCTGCTGGGCATATTAGAGGATGATTGCAGAAATCTCATGTCAAGTTATTTAAAGCAACCTTCTTTGTATTCAGTTGCAAAAGGTCAGCAATTTTATTATTACATCTAAAATCTGACTCTTAGTTCTGTGAATTGAGTCACTTTCATAGTCTGGAATTAACAAGGAGGGTTCGAACCATAGTCCAATCTTCTTGCAGTGTTTTCACTTCTCATTGTGAAATGTATAGGAAGTGTTTCTTCCTGCTCAATTTAACATCCACGAGCAGCTCTCATGTTAGTTTGCATTAAGATATATCTTATTGTTTCTGTTTCCATTTAAATGTCATGGGATCGTTGACTCTGTTTGTGTGTGTTCCTGGAGATTTTCTCATTTAATTGCCTCTCTCGAATCTCTTGAATCACCTTGGCCCTTCCAGGTGCAGTACCTCTCCAGGTGTGGAGTGAGCAGGCTTTGTGCTTGATTGTGGCAGTTAAGTGGTGTTGACCCAATCTCCCTTTTTTTTGGCTGGACGAATAAATAAATAAATAAATAAATAGATAGATAATTGGGTGATGATAAATGTTCATTTACTGTTTGTTTTGTTTCCAGGTTGTTAACACCAGTTACCCAGCAATTAATCCCCAATTACTGGAGTTTCCAGTAATTGGGGACTAATTGCCAGGTTATTTCCAGTCTCAGCTGATAGAATCCTTGTTGTGTCCCAAACTAGGCAATTGAGTCAATGTGGATTCCCAGCCTGAAAGTATATTTAGGGTTTATATATAAGTACTGATGAGGGATGGAGTAGGATGAAGGGCTTTTGATTTCTGGCATTGTGGCTATTTCCAGGGACCTTTCTACAAATCGGAAAGGTTGCACCCCAGCAGCACAGGAACATTATCCCCACAGAGGTTTGCCAGTGCTGTTGGGAGAATTTAAACTAGCTTGGCAGGGGGATGGGAATAAAAGGAAATTTAAGAAGGAAAGTTGGAAAATAAAGATTAGAAAACTGGAAAGCAAAATAAATAGGCAGTGGAAACAAAAACAAGTAGTAAATTAGGTTGGAGTATATAAAAATGAGGAAAAATAAGGCAATGTACTTAATTGTGTACGGCATTGCAATAAGGTAGATAAATTAACAGCACAAATAAAATGTAAATGCAATAGTAAAACACAAAGTGCTGGAGTAACTCAACGGGCCAGGCAGCATCTGTGGAGGGAATCGATAGAGGATTTGGATCTACTTTTCTCTAATAGAAATTGTGTAAGGAAAAATTAAATAAAGGCAAAAGAATCAACAAATTTTGTCAAGGGTTTGGCAGTACATTAAATCTCTTTGTGGACATTTTGTTGGGAATTCATCCCCTCTGCAATGTGGAGATGTAGTGTATTCATTAAGTACAACATAATTAAAAAATAGATGCAGATATGGATAAATAGAAAAAGCATGAAGTACTATCATCTACATATATAGGATCGACAAAATAAATGATCAGTTATAGGTGAAGGACAAATTTGTAGAATATAGTTCTGAAAACCATTGTGTATATGATGTTGAGGATCCAGCTAAGGAAAAGCTTATTGTTGAATTGAGTATTGTACACTAAGGGGATTGATTAATAGTCTTGTTTTAAAGACACTTTTAGGGAAAATTCCACATAGGATGGTGGAATTTTACATTGAGTTTGATGTGGTTTAATACAAAACTGGGCTCTCAAATCGAAATAAAGGGATTTATGAAGTTATGAGCAGTGGGATGGCTGACAAGCCACATTAGAAAGCTTGATGATGGATATGCAATGGCTATCATTCAAATAAATGATTTATATAATTCCTCTAAAGCATCAAAACCCAAGAAATGTGATTTGTTTTTGAATGCCAGGAGAAAATAAAGGAAGAGGCTTATAGTATTGCTAGGAATAGCAGTAGGCCTAAAATTGTGTGTTTTAGAACTATCAAATGAGAACTAAGAAATTAAAAAAAAAGAAAGATGGAATGGGATGGTAAGCTGTCAAAGTACAAAGCAGATTATAGTCAAGTCAAGTCACATTTATTTATATAGCACATTTAAAAAACAACTCTTGTTGGCCAAAGTGCTTTACATTTGTTACAAGAATAGTACAAACAAACTACATACACATATACATATAGCCCTCGCTCAGTGGACGTCAGGAAAGGCTTGGGAGTATAGATAAATTATTAGTCTTGACTTAAAGGAGTCGATGGAGGGGGCAGTTCTGATGGGAAGGACTTTCTATAGGTGTAAATGTAGATCATAAATCATCACCAAGGGCATCAACAAAGATTTTTTTTTTAAACCCCAAGAAACCAAGAATTTGGCAAGATTGAGGAACTGAAGTAATTTGTTAGAATTGAAAAGCAAGTATCGGAGAAGTTAGTGACATTTGATAAGCATTGCATTCCAAGGACTAATTATCTAGATCTCAGAGGCAACCACAGAGATAGTGAATATATTTCTTATCTCTTACAAAATGTTTACATTTTCTGGAATGGTCATTCTATATTAGATAATAGCAAATGCGACCCTACCTTTGAAGGAAGAAGAGAGAAATGGGTTCTACCTCCCAGTTCATTGAATATGTTGGCCTTCATTCTGAAAGCATTTCACCATATAAGTCGTCTTCTGTTTTACAGGGCCGTGGTGAGACTGGAGCTAGAGTATGGTGTGGAGTTTTGGTATATTTGAGAAAGAAAATATAGAGGAAGTAAAATGAAGATTTACTGGGACTGGTTAGAAACATAGGAAATAGGTGCAGGAGGAGGCCAATTGGTCCTTCGATCCAGCGCCACCATTCATTGTGATCATGGCTGATCATTCACAATCGGTAACTCGTGCTTGCCTTCTCCCCGTATCCCTTGATTCCACTAGCCCCTAGAGCTCTATCTAACTCTCTTTTAAATTCATCCAGTGAATTGGCCTCTACTGCCTACTGTGGCAGAGAATTCCACAAATTCACAGCTCTCTGGGTGAAAATGTTTTTTCTCATCTCAATTTTAAATGGCCTCCCCTTTATTCTTAGACTGTGGCCCCTGGTTCCAGACTCCCCCAACATTGGGAACATTTGTCCTGCATCTAGCTTGTCCAGTCCTTTTATAATTTTATATGGTTCAATAAGATCTCCTCTCATCCTTCTGAATTCCAGTGAATACAAGCCCAGTCTTTCCAATCTTTCCTCATATGACAGTCCCGCCATCCCAGGGATTAATCTCGGGGGTTAACCTACGCTGCACTGCCTCAATAGCAAGGATGTCCTTCCTAAAATTAGGAGACTAAAACTGCACACAATACTCCAGATGTGGTCTCACCAGGGCCCTGTACAACTGCAGAAGGACCTCTTTACTCCTTTACTCAAATCCTCTCGTTGTGATTAGCTTTCTCCACTGCCTGCATGTTTACTTTCAGTAGGTACACAAAAATGCTGGAGAAACTCAGCGGGTGCAGTAGCATCTATGGAGTGAAGGAAATAGGTGACGTTTCGGGCCGAAACCCTTCTTCAGACTGATGGGGGGTGGGGGGGAGAAAGAAGGAAAAAGGGAGGAGGAGGAGCCCGAGGGCGGGGGGATGGGAGGGGACAGCTCGAGGGTTAAGGAAGGGGAGGAGACAGCAAGGGCTAGCAAAATTGGGAGAATTCAATGTTTATGCCATCCAGACGCAAGCAACCTAGGCGGAATATGAGGTGCTGTTCCTCAGAGGAACAGCACCTCATATTCCACCTGGGTTGCTTGCGTCCGGATGGCATGAACATTGAATTCTCCCAAATTTGCTGAGGAACAGCACCTCATATTCCGCCTGGGTTGCTTGCGTCTGAATAGCATGAACATTGAATTCTCCCAATTTTGCTAGCCCTTGCTGTCTCCTCCCCTTCCTTAACCCTCGAGCTGTCTTCTCCCATCCTCCCGCCCTCGGGCTCCTCCTCCTCCCTTTTTCCTTCTTTCTCCCCCCCACTCCCCATCAGTCTGAAGAAGGGTTTCGGCCCGAAACGTCACCTATTTCCTTCGCTCCATAGATGCTGCTGCACCCGCTGAGTTTCTCCAGCATTTTTGTGTACCTTCGATCTTCCAGCATCTGCAGTTCCTTCTTGAACACAACAACTGTTTACTTTCAGTGACTGGTGTACAAGGACAACCAGGTCTTGTTGCACTTCCCTTTTTCCTAATCTGACACCATTGAGATAATAATCTGCCTCCTTGTTCTTGCTGCCAAAGGGGATAACCTCACATTTATCTACATTATACTGCATCTGCCCATTCACTCAACCTGTCCAAGTCACCCTGTAACCTCCGAGCATCCCCTTTGCAGTTCACACTGCCACCCCGCTTTGTGTCATCTGCAAATTTGCGAGTGTTACTTTTAATCCCATCATCTAAATCATTGCGGCCCCAGCACCGAGCCTTGCGGCACTTCACTCGCTATTGCCTGCCATTCTGACACTGACCCGTTTGTGCCTACTCTTCGTTTTCTGACTGCCAACCAATTCTCTATCCATGTCAATACCCTACCCCCAATACTATGTGCTCTCATTTTGCCCACTAATCTCCTTGGGACCTTATCAAAGGCTTTCTGGGTCCAGATACACTACATCCACTCGCTCTCCTTCATCCATTTTACTTGCCACATCCTCAAAAAATTCCAGTAGATTATTCAAGCAGGATTTCCCCATCATAAATCCATGCTGACTAGGATCAATCATTTTACTGCTATCCAAATGCACCATTATAACTTCTTTAATAATTGACTCCAGCATCTTCCCCACCACCGATGTCAGGCTAACTGCTCTATAATTCCCCATTTTCTCTTTCGCTCTTTTCTTGAAAAATGGGATAACATTAGCTACCCTCCAATCCACAGACTAATCCTGAATCTATAGAACATTGGCAAATGATCACCAATGCGTCCACAATTTCTAGAGCCACCTCCTTGAGTACCCTGGGATGCAGACCATCAGGCACTGGGGATATATCAGCCTTCAGTCCCATCAGTCTACCCAATACTATTTCTCGTCTAATGCAAATTTATTTCAGTTCCTCTGTCTCCCTAGATCCTCTGTCCTCTAGTGCATCTAGGAGATTGTTTGTGTCTTCCTCAGTGAAGACAGAACCAAAGTACCTGTTCAACTCTTCTGCCATTTCCTTGTTCCCCATAATAATTTCACCTGTTTCTGCCTTCACGGGACCCACATATGCCTTTACTGATCTTTTTCTCTTAACATACCTAAAGAAGCTTTTACTATCCTTCTTTACATTCTTGGCCAGCTTACCCTCGTACATGATCTGTTCACCCTGTATTGCCCTTTTCGTTACCTTCTGTTGTCCTTTGAACGTTTCCCAATCCTCAGGCTTCCTGCTACTCTTTGCTGTGTTATACACCTTTTCTTTTAGATTTATTCAATCCTTAACTTCCCTTGTCAGCCATGGTTGCCTCTTAATCCCCTTAGAATCGTTCTTCCTCGTTGGAATGAAGTAATCCTGCATCTTCTGGGTTATGCCCAGAAATTCCTGCCATTGCTGTTCCACCGTCATTCCTGCTAGGATCCTTTTCCAGTCGACCTTGGCCAGCTCCTCTCTCATGCCTTCATAGTCCCCTTTGTTCAATTGCAACACTGACACTTCTGATTTAAGCTTCTCCCTCTCAAATTGCAGATTAAAACTTATCATATTATGGTCACTACTTACTAGTGGTTCCTTTACCTTGAGTTCTTGGAATGCAACTTTGCGTTTTGTAAGATATTGAGTAAGCTAGGTCTGTGTTCTCTAGAATTTAGAAGGGATGACCTAATTGAATTTTTTACAGAATAGGTGCAGGAAGGATTTTCCCCTGGTTGAAGAGTCTAGAGCTAAAGCCCTCAAGATCAGAATAAAGGACAGAACATTTGGGTAGGAAGGAGCTTCAAATGCTGGTTTACACCAATGATAGACACACAATGCTGGTGTAGCTCAGCGGGACAGGCAGCATCTCGTTTGAAAACATTTCGGACCCAGTTGAGAAATTGAGATTTCTGTATACTATTGGATATAGGCTAGTGTGGGAAAATGGACCTTGGGTAAAGGACCATCCCTGATCTTCTGAATGATTCGATGGTCTATTCCAGCTCTGAATAAATTCTGAATAACATAAACTCACTCACCTCAGTAAATTATTGTATCTTATAAGTTCCATGTGTTTTGGCTTGGGACATGTTTCACATTTTATATTTTCAATGAAGTGCTGGGTGGCCTTGTAAAAGCAGCATCTTTCTGGATGTTTTTGAAACTGCGCAGCTACTCCCTATTAACAGATGTTGGGAGGCATATTTGGCAGTCCAGACATCCTCACTCACAATGTTAGGATGTTTTGCTCACTGCTTTTTCTCAGTAAGATATGATAAATATGCCCTTCGATAAGTAGGTCTCCATGGAGTCTCCATGTTCCTTTGTTTCATGTCTTAGATATTCTGCATAAGGCATCATTTGGCACAAACTTAAGGATATATTTGGGTTTAAAAGAGAGAGCATGCTCTGACTATAGTAGCCTGTTATTCAAATATTGTGGAGTGCTAATCAATTTTGTGGAGAGCTAATCAATTTTGTGGGGATTATCCCAAAATTCATTCAACAAGATGTAAATGAAACATTTTATGTTTTTAGTTTAGAGATACAGCAGAGAAACAGGCCCTTCAGCCCACCGAGTCCGCGCCGACCAATGACCACCCATTCACTAAAGATAGACTCTGGAGTAACAGTGGGACAAGCGGCATCTTTGGAGAGAAGATATGGGTGATGTTTCGGGCACCCATACACTAGTTCTATCCTGCACACCAGGGTCAATTTGCAGATGCCAATTAACCTACAAACCTACACGCCTTTGGAATGTGAGAGGAAGCCGAAGCACCCGGAGGTTAATTGGCTTGGTAAATGTAAAAATTGTCCCTAGTGTGTGTAGGACAGTGTTAATATGTGGGGGTCGGTGCGGACCCGGTGGGCCGAAGGGCCTGTTTCCGCGCTGTATCACTGAACTAAACTAAACGCTACCGCTGTGCCACCATGCCACTAATATTGCTCATGTTACTACTATCCAGACAGCACCTGCGCTCGTAATTTATCAAATTAATGGCTGTTTTAGTTGAGATGACTCCATGGTAGGGTGACGACCTTAAAAAAAATTGCTTTCTAACCCAATACTTGAAAGTGTTAAATGAACATTAATTCAAGCCAACATTGGCTAACTAGCCCTTGTGTAACAACAGTTGAACTATGCCTGCACTTGGTATATGCTTCATATCTCCTATGGCTGTGGTTACGTTTTCTCAATCTATTTAATTCAAGACTGTGCCCTGGGGAAGAAAGTGTACGCTCCATAGGGAACAAGAAGGAATTCTCCATGTGGATTTGCCTGTAATTTGTTTTTAACATTAAAATAGGATGGGTGGCACTTGTCTGACCAACTGCAATGTTGTGTCGCTTTCATCCTTATTTGCCAGTTGGGAAAATGATGAGAGAATGTAAATGATGCAAGCCATTATCAGTATTCTAGCTATAAATAGCAAATGCTGGAAACACTCAGCAAGTAATGTGGTCGAGAGGAAAAATCTAGCGTATATTTTTTAAGTCAAAGACTTCATCAGAATGGGATTTGAGATTGCACCCTGATGTTGTGTTTATGCCTTGAATGTGGAGAGGTAACATCTGTGCGTTGTGATTGTTATGGATAATGCTGGGATCTAAAAATGTTAACAATCCTTTTATTAAATATACAAACAAAATGTATTAACCAAATAATACACTGGTATTGTTTGCAGTGAATCGAAGGAAATCAAAACTCGGGCACTATATAATATGTAGCTCGTCCAAAGCTGTTCGGAGTTGGTAGTTTATGAGCCGCTGTAAATACTGAAGGCCGTCATTGAAGTTAATGTTTCATTCCAGTGTTAATTCAACGAAGCGATGAATCCGTTAGGGTTTGTTGCTGAGTGGCCTATACCAGACTGCAGGAGTACATACTGACGGACTCGCTGAATTGAAGCTTGGTGCAGCCAACATCAAGGCTCTGTGGGGAAGGATCACAGTCTAGGGCAGGGGTCGGCAACGTTGCTCTGCATAGGGGCCAGGACGTATGTCTGTGAGCGGATGGCGGGCCACATCTGTCACGTGTACACATGGATCCCGCCCAGGATGGCAGGCATTAAATCACGTGTTCACATAGATCCCGCCCCTTCGAGGATGCCACCTTCAGGCTCACAGACATACGTCCTGGCCCCTATGCAGAACAAAGTTGCCGACCCCTGCCCTCCACTGGCCCCTAGTTACGGGCGCTCACGAACATGGCGTACCTACGGACCATTGCCTTGGCTCTTTCCTGAAGGCGGTGGCTGAAATACTCACACTCACTTGCCCCCGGCCTTTTGACAACCCCGATCCCGACAGTGAAGCCCAGACACAGAAGGTGCGCGGCCGTGCCGGCGACTTTGCGCCGGATGCGGTACAGCCAGAGTTCAGCACCGGCTGTATTCCAATTCCATTTAAAGCCAGCGCAGGCCTCCTTGCGTCACCACGCCTGCTGCCCCGGGCCTAGGAGGTACCGGAGATGATGGAAGTCTACGGGCCGGATAATTACGGGTAAAAAAATACGCCTGCGGGTCGTATGATTTCGGGTTACGGGCGCATTCGGCCCGGGGGCCGTAGGTTGCCAACCACTGGTCTAGGGCCTTTCTGCTGCTGCACATTGTGGGGCAGTCCAGTAGGGGAAACCCCTCAAACAAGGGAAGGGACATCAGCCCATGGGGTTGCACGAGTGGCAAGGGTATTGTTATGTTTAATGATAGGTGCAAACACGACTGAGTATGACGCTAATGGACATATGGACACTAAGAATGTCTGAAGAGTTTCTGCAACGTTTTTGTTTTGTATATATTTATTCTGAATAAAGTTAAATTTTGCTTTTCACATTGGAATGCTCAAACCAAGGGTCCTTCAGCCTGTTCTTGGATTGGTGTTGGGGGAGAGTTCTTCAATTTAGTACAGTATACTGTTAAATGATCTGGTCCTGGCAGAGGTCTCCTTTGACCTGGCAGCCAGCCTTTTGAAATCAGTAAGTTTTCTGTGACTACATTTGGCCACAAAATATTTGCATCTGGATCTGGCCTCCATCCACTCAACTAACCTCAATATAAATGTCCCTTTCTCACATTCATTGCTGAATGTTTCCCTCTCTGTTTTGGCTTTCTTATTAAAATGTACCTCATGTTTGTTTGTTCAGTTTCTCTTTCACATTTGTTTAATCCCTAGGTAAAGACAGCAGCCAATATGTTACTGGTTTGAAGTAGATTGCAGGAGGAGAGACCATAGAAATTAGAGAGAAACTGGATTCTAGTTTCATTCGAGGAAGAAATTAGGGATTGCTTAGTTTGTACGTTTAGCATGGATTTAACATGAAGTGGGAATTATATGGCATTCCGTGTCTGGTCCTGCATTTGCAAATTTGTTTGACGGTGGTGTCCAAAATGGTGGGTAGGGATAGATCTATGATCTAGGGCCTTTTAGCTGGAACAATAAAATGGATCATGATACATTGCGAAAGGATATGTGGAATTCTCTGCCAATCTGTGGAATTCTCTGCCACAGAAGGTAGTTGAGATTGGCTATATTTAAGAGGGAGTTAGATGTGGCCCTTGGAATATTTCTCCAAACCAGGTTGATAAGCAAACTAGGGAGGGACCTACAGGTGGTGATATTCTCATATACCAGTTGAACTTGTTCTCTCTGGTGGTAGATGTCACAGGTTTGAGTGATGCTGTTAAAGTAGCCAAATGATAACCATACATTCCCGAGTGGATATTGATGCGTAATATTCTTCCAATTTAAAAAAAACCCCTACAATAACTCCTGCACAAGCAAGGTGAATAATGTGCCAATATTTTTGATATTTGTGTATATTGAATTTATTATGTAAAGATAAGTAAGCGAGTAAAGAGCACCTTTTTCCCCATTTAGTTTTGCTGGTGCTTCTGGAACATAGAGCATATAACAGTACAGTACAGGAACAGGTCCTTCAGCCAATGTCTGCACTGACCATGATGCCAATCTAAACTATACAAGAATCTTCCGCATTGGTGACACTTGGACTATGCTTGATCGGACTTTGCTGGCTTTACCTTGCACTAAATGTTATTTCTGCGAATTTTGGGCTTGTGGTGGGTTTGAATGATTTGAAAGGTGCCTGTTGCTGAGACATTGCTGCAGTTTGGTTATAGCGGCAAAGTCGCCATCTTAGAGGACAAAATCCATTATTTAAAAAAATGAAGGGTTTCGGCCCGAAACGTTGCCTATTTCCTTCGCTCCATAGATGCTGCTGCACCCGCTGAGTTTCTCCAGCACTTTTGTCTACCTTCGATTTTCCAGCATCTGCAATTCCTTCTTAAAATCCATTGGAACAGGTTGTGCAAACTTTGAATGGTGTAAAGATTTATAATGGAAGTTGTACGAGTATCAGCTGTGAGATCAAGAATGTATAAATGCATAGATTAGAGTCATAGTCATAAAAGTGGAAATGGGCCCTTTGGCCCAACTTGCCCCATCTGCACTAGTCCCACCTGCCCTGCGCATGGCATAAACCATCTCAAAACATATCCATGTACCATGTAAACATGTTCCCGATGTTGGGGGAGTCCAGATCCAGGGGCCACGGTTTAAGAATAAAGGGTAGGCCATTTAGAACGGAGATGAGGAAAAACTTTTTTACCCAGAGAGTTGTGAACCTGTGGAATTCTCTGCCTCAGAGGCAGTGGAGGACAATTCTCTGGATGCTTTCAAGTTGAAGAGTTAGATACTCTTAAAGATAGCGGAGTCAGAGGATATAGCGAGAAGGCAGGAACAGGGTACTGAATGTGGATAATCAGCCATGATCACAGTGAATGGTGGTGCTGGCTCGAAGGGCCTGCACCTATTGTCTAACTGTCTCTTAAATGTTATGTATCTCTCAACTACCTCCTCCTAGCAGTGTGTTCCATATACCCACAACCCTTGATTAGTTAAATATTTAGTTGTGGTCAAGTAATCTTCAATTTGTATAAACTTTAATGAAGATGGAGGAAAGGCAGACTAGAACGAATATTTTTTGTGAAGTCTTGGAACCGAGAAGGAAATGGCCAATTTGATTTAATAGCAGCCTAACTGTGCATAATGCAAAATTAACTGCAGTAAAAAATGATCACATTCAGAGGTATGTTTAGAAGGAAGTAATATAAACAGTTATTAAGATAGTAGACATTGGAATGTCTGTCTTCTATTAGATAAGATAGATATTTCACAGTAAACCAACCAAGTCGACTAAATGACGAAATGAGAGCAGAATTGTGAGTTATATCAGCAAAAAAAACTGATATGGAATTAGTTAATACCTTTTGGGTGAGGGAACTATTTTCCACAAAATCCGTTGATGACAAAAGGGATCTATAGCATGAAACAGAAGGAAAACGTATACATAAACATACAATGTAGTGCAGATCCTGGTGATGGAGAAAGATTACAAAATAGTGTCAAAGTAGTAAGACCCTCAGAAAATAGATGGCACAGTAGAGGTAGAGCAGGTGCCTCACGGCAGCAGAGACCTGGTCACTGGTGCTGCGCTTGCAGAGTTTACACGTTCTCCCTGTGACCATGTGTGTTTTCTCCAGCTGCTCCGGTTTCCTCCCACATTCCAAAGACGTACAGGTTTGTAGGTTAATTGGCCTCTAGAAATTGCCCCTAGTGTGTTTGCAAAAAAGAGGGTTAATTCAGATTCAGATTCAACTTCAATTGTCATTGTCAGTGTACAGTACAGAGACAACGAAATGCAGTTAGCATCTCCCTGGAAGAGCGACATAGAATATGATTTCGATAAATAAATCTATTTACATGTATACAGACATAGTGTTTTTCCTGTGGGAGGAGTGTCCGGGGGTGGGGGGAGGGGGGTGATTGGCAGTCACCGAGGTACATTGTTGAGTAGTGTGACAGCCGCAGGGAAGAAGCTGTTCCTGGACCTGCTGGTCCGGCAACGGAGAAACCTGTAGCGCCTCCCGGATGGTAGGAGGGTAAACAGTCCATGGTTGGGGTGAGAGCAGTCCTTGGCGATACTGAGCGCCCTCCGCAGACAACGCTTGCTTTGGGCAGACTCAATGGAGGGGAGCGAGGAACTGGTGATGCGTTGGGCAATTTTCACCACCCTCTGCAGTGCTTTCCGGTCGGAGACAGAGCAGTTGCCATACCATACTGTGATACAGTTGGTAACGATGCTCTCGATGGTGCAGCGGTAGAAGTTCACCGTAATTTAGAACTAGGTTGTGAATTTGTGGAATTCCCTGCCACAGAGGCCAAATCACTGGATGGATTTAAGAGAGAGTTAGATAGAGCTCTCTGGGCGAGTGGAATCAAGGGATATGGGGAGAAGGCAGGCACGGGTTATTGATTGGGGACGATCAGCTATGATCACAATGAATGGCGGTGCTGGCTCGAAGGGCCTAATGGCCTCCTCCTGCACCTATTTTCTATGTTTCTATCTATGTTTACAGGTGATCGATAGTCAGCGTGGACTCTGGTCCGAAGAACCTGTTTCCACTCTGTATCTGTATCTTTAAACTAAAACTAAAAGGAGTGTGAAAGAAACTTGCATGGAATATCAAAACTCAGTAAAGATTGCTATATTCACAAAGAAACAATATGGACCCCGTGAAAATTGATGAGAATAAATGAAACAAAAGAAACATTTTACACCAGATTTTAATACAAAAGGAAAGGGTTAACATGCAGGATATTCTGAGGGAACAATATTGAATCGGAGATGAGGACTTGGCAGAATTCATGTAAATAATATCAGTGAGTGAAAATGGTGCTGAAGGATGTAAAATCCCTGAAAATAATTATGGTTTCTAATCTAAGAATTCAAAGAAAGTGCAGTAATGCCAATGTTGCATTTGCTGTAAGTTAACACATGCATATCTCGTATGTGTATGTGACAAATAAACTTGACTTGACTTGACTTGACATACGAGTCAACAGTGGGTGTGACCATATGATGAACATTTGACGGCACTCTACGAAAACTATTTTGATTTGGGGGAAACTCCTTTTACTGAGTGGCAAAAACCTGAGTTTGTCACTGCTATCTAACAAAGGTAATAAATGGAAACCAGGGGAGTAGAGATCAATTAAACTAATCTGCTGAAATAAATTCCATGTGTCCATAATTAAAGACTGATGGAACACCGTGATCGTTTTCAATGAATGAAGGAAAGCCAACATTGAAAAGATGGGTCATGCCAGATGAGTTTTGGCTAATTTTTTAAGAATTAACTGAAATAGCAAATAAGGGAATAACTGTTGATTATATTTGAAGATTTAATTTCGTTTATTGTCATGTGTACCGAGGTACAGTGAAGAGCTTTTGTTGCGTGCTAACCAGTCAGCGGAAAGACAATACATGATTACAATCGAGCCATCCACGGCATACAGTTACATGATGAATGGAATAAAGTGAATAGTGTTTAGTGCAAGGTAAAGTCCGATTGAAGATAGTCCGTGGGTCCCAATGAGGTAGATAGCAGCCGAGGACTGCTCTCTAGTTGTTGATAAGACGGTTCAGTTGCTTGATAATAGCTGGGAAGAAACTGTCCCTGAATCTTGAGATGTGCATTTTCACACTTCCATGCCTCTTGCCTGATAGGAGTGGGGAGAAGAGGGAGTGACTCATCCATGATTATGCTGGTGGCCTTGCTGAGGCAGCATGAGGTGTCAATGGAAGGGAGTTTGGTTTGTGTGATGATCTCTACTGCGCTCACAATTCTCTGCAATTTCTTGCGGTCTTGGATGGAAACGTTCCCAAACCATGCTGTGATGCATCCAGATCAAATGCTTTCTACAGCACATCTGGGTGAAGTCCTTAACGATCGTTGACATTTGCGGTATCTTAATGTGGAATTGAAGTCGTATTAGCAACCTGATTTGTAGAATTGGGGGTGACAGTTGAGACAATGAATCCAATTAACAACATGTAACTACTGATACATGACCTTGAACTATTTGCCTTATTTATTAATGACACATTATGGAATGGACATCCAAGTTTGATAACAGCACTAGCATAACGATAATAGGTGTAATGAGCAATTTTGTATGGGCAAATATGAAGTCTACCACTTTGGGCACAGATAGAACAGTATTTTCTAAATTACGAATCACCAAAGATGCAAAGTTTCTTGAATTACCACAAAATAGTTGATTAAAATGTCCTGGGCATGTAGAAAAAATGATAAAGAGAAGAACTGGATGTCAATTGGAATGTAGACAAAAGTGCTGGAGAAACTCAGCGGGTGCAGCAGCATCTATGGAGCGAAGGAAATAGGCAACGTTTCGGGCCGAAACCCTTCTTCAGACTGATGTAGGGTGGGGAGAAGAGAAGAAAAAGGAAGAGGAGGAGCCCGAGGGCTGAGGGAGAGCTGAGAGGGGGAGGAGACAGCAAGGGCTACCGGAAATTGGGAATCAATGTTTATGCCGCTAGGGTGCAGACTGCCCAAGCAGAATATGAGGTGCTGCTCCTCCAATTTCCGGTGGTGCTCACTCTGAATGCATTGGGATAGGTGGGGGACGGTTATTCAATCTGTCGTTAGACCATGTGAGTTATAGAATGATTTGATAGAAGTATTCAAAATATAAGGGGCCAAATTTGAAAAAAAAAATAGATTACATAAATCTGAAATAAAAATAGAAAATGCTGGAAGCAGTCAGCTAGTCAGGCCACATCTGGACAAAAACATTTTACATTGTAGGTCCAAAATCTATCATCAGCACTGAGAAAGAAAGATTTTTAAAACATCTTTTTAAAGATACATGGGTGAACTGTTTTGATGGATAAAGGGAGATTCTTCCCATAGATTGGTAGTCTGGGACATGGAACTATATTCTAAAAATTAAAGCCAAGCATTTTGGAAGTGAAATTTAGAAACACTCAGGTGATGATAGACGTTTAGAATGTCTCTTTGCAAATGGCAATTAATGTTAGAATAACTGCTAATTTTAAATCTCTGATTAATGGACTGTTGTTGTCCAGAATTGTTGAGGGATATGGGGCAAATTTGTGTCACAGTTGAGCTGCGATCATATTAAACTCCAGAACAAACTCAAGGGACCGAATAACTTAGTCTTGTTGCTGTGCTCATGGAGGGAAAATCTACTTTGAAGATATCATGGTCACCATGTTATAGGAAAGATGTTGTCAAGCTGGAAAGGGTGCAGAGAAGATTCACGAGGGTGTTGCCAGCACTCAAGGGCCTAATCTGCAGGGAGAGGTTGAGCACGCTAGGACATTATTCCTTGGTGCGCAGGAGAGTGAGGGGTAATTTTATACAGGTGTTCAAGATCATGAGAGGAATAGAATGCACAGAATAGGGGAAATCAAGAACAAGACGACATAGATTTAAGGGAGGGAAGAAAGATTTAATATGAATTTAAGAGGTGACATTTTGGCACAAAGGGTGGAGGGTAAATGGAACAAACTGCTGGAGGAGGTAGTTGGGGCTGGTGCTGTCATAACATTTAAGAGACATTTGAACATGTGCGTGGATAGATTTAGAGTGTTATGGGCCAATCACGGGCAGGTGGGTTTAGTATAGATATGACATGTTGGTCGGTGTGGGCAATTTGGGCCGAAGCACATGTTTCCACAGTGTATGACTCTGACTCTATCACTGAAAAATGAACCAACGGTAGTTTTCTCCACTGAGGTGATTCCTAGGAAATGTATGATTGGGTTTTAAATTGAATAAGACATGGGGGTGATCAGATGTGGCACAAATCAATGCTCTGAGTGTAAACATACATATGAGCTTCAGATAAACTGTAAAAAGAAATTACTGTAATGTCAGTCAGTTTTTCAAACTATATTACAGGTGAGTGACTTTATTGTAGAGGCAAGGAACTGTAGATGCTGGTGTACAAAACAAAATAAGCAAAGTGCTGGAGTAACTCAGCATCCCTGGTGAACATGGATAGGCAAAATCTCAGGTCAGAATTCTTCCCCAGGATTGAGTCTGGGAAAGGGTCCCAACCTGAGCCATCACCTATCCATGTTCTCCAGAGATGCTGCCTGACCTGCTGAGTTACTCCAGCACTTTGTGTATTTTGTTTTCGAAAAGTAACATGGATGAGGATCTCTGGATATGCATATACCCTGCAATGTTGCCGGTCTGTTTTGTTTTATCCTTTGAATTTCTGTTCAAGGATGTTTAGATATTTAGAACTGTCCTTCTGCAGGGGGTGGTTTTGGCTGGAATGAATTACCTTCTGTGTATAAATCATGTGGGTTTTTAAGAAATCTTCGCCCAGGAAGGGAAAACACTAAATTATAGTAAATTCTAGAAATACGGAGCAGGTCATTGAACATAAAACCATACCGCACTGGAGCAGGCTCTTGCCAATCTCTATGTCAGCCATGTTGCTGCTTCAAACTTGTCCAATCTTGCCTGCACATGGACCATTTTCATCATTCCCCACCTTTTATAGAAACATAGAAACGTAGAAAATAGGTGCAGGAGGAGGTCATTCGGCCCTTCGAGCCAGCACCGCCATTCATTATGATCATGGCTGATCGTCCCCTATCAATAACCTGTGCCTGCCTTCTCCCCATATCCCTTGACTCCACTAGCCCCTAGAGCTCTATCTAACTCTCTCTTAAATCCATCCAGTGACTTGGCCTCCACTGCCCTCTGTGGCAGGGAATTCCATAAATTCACAACTCTGGGTGAAAGAGTTTTTTCTCACCTCAGTCTTAAATGACCTCCCCTTTATTCTAAGACTGTGGCCCCTGGTTCTGGACTCGCTCACCATTGGGAACATTTTTCCTGCATCTAGCTTGTCCAGTTCTTTTATAATTTTATATATTTCTATAAGATTTTACCCTCATCCTTCTTGTGCTTCACGCGCTTGTCTAAATGTTAGATTTTTAATAATTAAATATTTTAATGTCTATTGCATTTTTAAATTTAAACTGAAGCCTGCTTACCAAAATGGATGTTTGTAGTACACAGTATTGGGTTTGATTTCACTCTGCTGTGAGGATGGAAAATTGACCTGTTGTTTACCTTAAGTTGCAGGCAACCAAGCTGATTCAAACCTATCAGAGTAGGAACTTGATTCTTCTAAGTTACGTCAGATGTTCTTTTGTGTTAGATACAGAAGAGTTGAAGTTGAGAGGAAGGTGGTTAAAGTAGACCTTGGAACTAGAGCTGTTGGATAGAGATCCAAGAACAAAACGTGCTTGATGATGATGATCAGAGGGCACTCGCAACAGGTTATAACCAAGAGCAGCCAGAGACTCGAACTGAGTCACTCATCTCCCATACACCAAACAACTTCCAAAATCCAAAGAAAAAGATTTTGATGTTTTTCCATACCATATCGGTTCCAGTTGGTCAAACTGGGGTGCAAGTAATGTGGATTAGTATTCCAATGATGGCTGTCAAGGAGGGTTATAAGGGATTGCTGATTCTGTTTCCTTTGATCTTATTTGAGTTGATCATATATACAAGCTGACCCAGGTAACAAACAGCTTACAGTGGGTGGCATAGTAGCGCAGCTGGTAGAGCTGCTATTTCACATCCCTGGAGAACATGGATAGGATGTCAGAGATCCATTCCTGACCTCGGGGTGCTGTCTGTGTGGAGTTTGCACGTTCTCCCTCTGTCCGCATAGCTTTCCTCTGAATGCATCCAGTTTCCTTCCACATCCCAAAGACATGCAGATTTGGATGTTAATTGGCCTCTGTAAATTGCCCCAGTGTGTAGGGAGTAGATGAGAGAGTGGGATAACATAGCACTAGTTTATACAGATGATCGGTGGTCGGCATGGACTCAGTGGACCGAAGGGTCTGTTTCCATGCTGTATCTCTTTAAAAAAAACGAAACTTTGCAGGTGCTCGCAACTCAGTCTTGTCAGGAAGTACACAGATATCACCAGTAACCATACCTCCATAGTATGGCAATAAATGGCATCAAAAGCCATGCAAGAATGTTAAGAAAGAACAGTTACTCTGTGAATGAGAGGGGAATCTAGTTCTGACATTTGAGAATTAAGAGTATTTAATTGTGAAATGTACAAGGGAATAATGAAATCCATACTTGCAGCAGCAGAATAGGCCTGTACCACAATTCACATCATTTTGAGTGAACATAAATTGAATGAATTAATAACCCCAGTACTAGCCCTGGTTAATTTATAGGGACTAACATGTGTATGAATGCCAGACATTTCAATTTAATAATATTATGGGAGCTCATTCATATGTAATGGTGTCCATAAATTAGGCATTCAGAACACAGGGTTGACCTGAAATATTTTGAGCAGAAAATTAAGGTGGCTGAATTTATTTGTGCTAAAGAACAATATAAAGCTGTATCTGGTGATGTAGAAATTAGCTATGTTGGGTTGTTTCAACAGGCATCATATTCACCAAGTACGACAGCATAAATACTTGCTACATGCATAATTATACTCTTTGATGTCTTATGACTTCCTGATTATTACCAGCCATCTAGCTTGTATTAATATTAAAGAATCAATTTGAGCCTCTACTTTCTTATGTAATATTTTTGTGTGTGGGTGGTTCAGTGTGTTATGTTGCTGTGTGAAAGACTTGCAAGGAGCAGGCTTTCTGAACACTCATAATGTTCACAAACCATTATTTCCAATTAAATGCAAGTTGAATACCATATAGAAGTAAAGGGGAAATACCTTTGGCTCAATTTGCACCTATTTCCAAACAGTCTGGTTAATTTGAAGCCGTTGAGCAATAAATATTACGATGGCAGATAAAATAGGGATTAAAGTGGCTTAATCCCTATCACGAAACCATTGTTGAGACGGGGAGTCGTATGGGGAGGAGACGGAAGGAGGCTGGTTTACTTGATGAACAGGGCTACAATTTCTTGCCATTTTGGAAGAGCAATTGCCATATCAAATGAGATGCATCTGGATAGAATGCTTTCTATGGTGGCATTGGTGAAGTTGGTTAGATTTATTGGAGATTTGCAAAACCCTTAGGGTTCTGAGGAATTTGAGGCATTGGTGTGTTTATTTTGGCCCTCGTGTCAATGTTGTTGGTCCATGACAAATTACGTTTGATATTTACACCCAGGAACTTGAAACTCTACAGCATCTCCACCTCCACACCATTGATAAAGACTAGGGGTGTACTTCACCAAGCTTCTTGAGGTCAATTGCCAGGTGCTTCATTTTGCTGACATTAGGGAAGAGGCTTTAAATAACAGTTCAGACCCAAAATTTTATGAAACCTATAACAACCCTTCCCCGTGTCCCACCTAGACCTAGATTCCCACTCATTTCTCCCAATCTACGTTCTACGCAATCTACGTTTCATTCTCTGGCTTCACAATTTGCAACTTTTTGCAATCCTTTTGTCGCTCACTTTTTTTCCATCTCTGGCCTTTGTTACAACCATCTATCTGCATATCCGCCCCGCCCCCCCCCCCCCCCCCCTCACCTGTGTTGACCTATTGCCTGCCACGCTTTGTCCTGCCCTTCCTTCTCCTCCAGCTTTCTTCCCGCTCCCTCACAATCAGTCTGAAGAAGGGTCCGTCCCAAATTGTCACGTTCTGTAGGAATGCTTCCTGACCCACTGAGTTACTCCAGCACATTGTGCCCTTTTCTTGGTTTTCTTTGGTATTGGGGTGATAGTGGTCTTCTAAAAGCAAGTGAGAACGTCACAGTGGAATGAAGTGTGTTTAAAAATGCCTGAATTCCCCTGTTAGCTAGTTTGTGCTGGTTCTGATAATCGGATCCTAGGTTCTTTTCTAAAACCAGTGCTGAAAGTGAAGTTGTTAAATTTTCTGAAGAATGAGCACTTCATGTTCATAAACCGACCTCATGCTGCCTTCATTTTTGCCAGTGTTTACGGCTGTAAGTTGCTATGTTAATATTTGTGTCAACTGTCACAAGGTAACTGCAGATTTTGACCAAGAGCAAATGAGCAATTGGTCTTTCAGCTCTATTGGGCTGACTGACTTCCTCCTTGAATTTCAGGTTATTTCCTTTAGTTTGAACTTTAACTGGAAAGTTATAAAATATAGTTTTGTGTTACCATTGTTGCCGAGTTTTCCTGTGAAATACTCCAGCAAGAGAGGTTATTTTACAGTTCTTTCCCACTGGGACATAATGAACTGTGTAAGAAGTTTGCAGTGATAAATAATATGTTCTTCAAATAATATGTTCTTCAAATGTGAAGTTTAGTTTCAAGATACAGAACAGAAACAGGACTTTTGGCCCACCAGGTCTGTGCTGACTAGCAATCCCTGCACACTAACACTATCCTACACACACTAGGGACAATTTACAATTATATCAAGCCAATTCATCTATAAACCTGTACGTCTTTAGAGTGGAACAAAACCGGAGATCCCGGAGAAAACCCACGCAGGTCACGGGGAGGACGTGCAAATTTTGCACAGATAAGCACCCGTAGTCGGGATCGAACCTGGCTCTCTGGCGCAGTAATGGGCCTGTCCCACTTTTTCGGCGATTTTATTTCGGTGACTGCCGGCACCCGTCATAATTGCAGCAGGTCGCCGAAAATTTTGAACATGTTGAAAATCCAGCTGCGACCAGAAAAGGGTACGACTCCTTGGCGACTACTCACACCCATGCAGGCGCGTACAGGGACATGCCCATAAAGCAGCAACTTTACCGCTGCGCCACCTTGCCGCCCACAAAGTTCTACACAAAATGAAAATAGCTGGCCTCTAGTCCTCTAATCAGTCTGAAGCAGCATAGGAGAATGCTTAACCACAGCCTGAAATAGTACAAAAGTATTGCACACCTGGTAATTTTGTGTACAAATGCTGACTTCAGATAATTAACACCCAAGGCACAACGCCAGGTGCAATAGAAATTATCGGTATAAACATGTTACGCAGTCTGAATTTTTTTAAATAATTTTTTTTTTAAATTTGAATTAACCAAGAATAGTTATTTAACAGCGGAAGTAGAATTAGTTGATTATATAATAAAAATAATACAATTCATTGTTTCTAGACTGCCCATGGGACAGAAGTGATTGGTTGGCAGTCATATCACTGGAGCTGACATGCAGAAAAGTGGCTGAGTTCGAGGAGTTGTAGAGCATCTGGAACAAAGAGAACATTTGTAAGTTAATCTTGTATTCTTTCTCATTGGTTAAAGAAATTCAATTAAGTGTCATCTTGATTTGTAACACTAATTCCTTTGAGTTCAAAGGTTCAAACCATGGCTCAGGGCATGAGGCTATAAAGTAAGATGGCATTTTGATGCAATGTAGAGGGGATGTCAGAAACACTATTAACTTGATGTAAAATCACAGCGAGGACCTGTTTGCTTGCGCGGAGATCCAATGACACCATTCAAAGATCCTCCATTTCCTGCCCAACATTGCAACCAATCCACCAAACAAGACTAGATTGATTTAAGCGACCCTGTTACTCTCTGAAGAACCTTGCTGCCACAATCTTGATGCTGCTTTTTTTTTAAAGGAGTAATTTATTGGTTGGTAAGTGCTGTGTGAAGCCATAAAGATGTGTTGTGTGTGTATGTTATAAAAACATTAATTATTCACTTCAAGTAATCATTTTAAGATTGTTGAACCTGTGTACTTTTCCCCCTGCTCCCTGTGTGTACAAACAGAAATACCATGGTTTCCTGTTTCGGAATTTAGTTGGCCTTGCCTTTCCTTTTGTGTCATGTTAATCTGTTTTCTTTTCAGACTTTCTTCCCCTTTCACTCCCCTATTCTTCCATTTTCTTTTATTAATTATTCCCTCAACATTCCCACAGATGGTAATTGAAACATTGACACCAAGCATGTTGCAAGCCAACTTTTATTTCAGAAACTTAGTTGCTATTCCCCATGATTATGGTGATTTTCTTGGAATATGCAATCAAAGTGCCCTTACACAGTGTGATGAAAGTGCAATGCTTTACATTTTCACTTTAAGCATAATGATTGGAGATTTTTTCTTGTAAAACATTACATTTGTTTGCCATATATGCTTTATTTATTTTACAAATGCGCTGTCTTTAGTCTTCTTAGAATCTGTGGAATTCATTGCCACAGACGGCTGTGGAGGCCAAGTCTTTGGGAATCTAGAAATCAGAGATTGACACATTCCTGATTAGCAAGGGTGTCATAGGTTGAGGGGAGAAGGCAGGAAAATGGGGTTGAGAGGGAAAGATTGATCAGCCATGAATGAATGATGGCGTAGACTCGATGGGCTGAATGGCTTAATTCTGCTGCTATGACATGAACTTATGTAATTTTTCCAGGAAATATAAATCACAATGGTTGAGAATCACTCGTCTCATATTAGATATTGCTTGTACCATGAAGATATTCTGGAAAAAACAACCCATCAGCTGTATTCCAAATGTAAAAAAAAAGAAACTGCAAATGCTGGAAAAGTCCTGATCCAAAATGTCGCCTATCCATGTTCTCCAAAGATGCTGTCTGACTGGCTAAGTTACTCCAGCACTTGTTGTCCTTTTAGTTGTATTCCAAACATTGTGTTCAGTATTTGGATATACTCAACATTATCTGGTGTGAATTTCCTAATCAATTTGGGAAACTTGAAGGGAGGTTTGTTGATATTGTAATTCACATCTAAGCCTTTTTTTTGTGAGGTGTGAATACTGATAACAACATTGGTTAGACATCTTGAAGAGTTTGTGTAGGAAGGAACTGCAGAAGCAGGTTTAAACCGAAGATGGACCCAAAAAGCTGTAGTAACTCAGCGGGACATGCAGCATCTCTGGAGAGAAGGAATGGGTGACGTTTCGTGTCGAGACCCTTCTTCAGACTGAGCATTTTGTGTCTATCTTGGAAGTGTTTGCGAGCTGAACTTTCCAAGTGAGAAAGAGCAGAATTAGCATTGGTGAAGTAACCACTGTTAATTCTAGCAGATCTTCAGCTATGTGCATGTTAATTTGGTTACCTTTCATGATGCAATCAATTTACACTCCATTTATTTTACGTTTTATCTCTTTTCCGCGCCTTTCTGTTCAAAATTACAACAGAAATATTAGTGCTTGAGCAGTTTGTCAGCTGTATAGAATGGAACTGCAGATGCTGGTTTAAATCGAAGATAGACACAAAATGCTGGAGTAACTCAGTGGGACAGGCAGCATCTCTGGAGAAGGAATGGGTGACGTTTCGGAAGGGCCTTGACTCGAAACCTCACTCATTCCTTCTCTCCAGAGATACTGCCTGTCCACTGTGTATGTTAGATTATCTTCCTTTCATGACTGGTCAGAGACTAATGTGTCAGCATTGCTGCTTATTACAGTGACCCGCTAGTCATGAAATTATTCTCTGTCTTTTCTAACCTTTTAAGATTGTGTGAAGTAAAGTATGGTGCAAGTAAATATTAAATTACAAATGAACTCCTGAAAGGCTGATGCAAAGCAACACTTAGTAACTGTTTTTCACAAGTCCTGAACATGCGTTGTGATGAAATGAAGTGATTTTGTTAACTGATTGGAAGCTGAACACTTACTCCTGTGTTCAAACTTCAAAAGCCATTCCCCTCATATCTGGTATTTCAACAAGGGCTTGTGCACTATCAGAACAGTGACTGTTCTATGGTTGAGGCTTGAAACCATGGCTATATCTACATCTACATCTACATACACGGATGGGTGAAAAATATCTGACGGTACTATTTTAAAAAGAGCATAGGTGTTTTCCTGATATCTTGACAAATATCACCACAAAATGATTGTCTCCCTGCAGTTTGTGCATGTTTCTGCTCTACAAATTGGCAATACAAGATGGATTATAAAATGTTCAAGAAGGAACTGCAAATGCTGGAAAATCGAAGGTACACAAAAATGCTGGAGAAACTCAGCGGGTGCAGCAGCATCTATGGAGCGAAGGAGATAGGTAACCCCGAAGGGTTTCGGCCCGAAACGTTACCTATCTCCTTCGCTCCATAGATGCTGCTGCACCCGCTGAGTTTCTCCAGCATTTTTGTGTACCATGGATTATAAAATGTTCTTCAGCTATAAAAACAAATGTCGCATTCTGAGGCTATGAATGTGTTGATATAAATGGAAGAAAGGCTTAACACTGAGGATGCTCTGAGTTAAATATAAAGTGCTGGGAACAATCTGGGAAAAGCAGTTCAACTGAGAGATTCATATTGACCAGAACCTGCCATATTTGACTAATAATTCTGAAGTTTGGCTGATCCTAAGAACACAAGGAGATCATAGAACTGCTCTTTATAAATTTTAACTTGGTTTTAAAATTTGGTTTTGATATAAGTGGCCATAAAGCCATTGAATACTGTTGAAAATTTACTCTGTGCTATTATACTAATTGGAGTGGGGAAGCATCTACTCTTTGTGTGGCTTATATGGAACTCTCCGAGCTAACAAGGATCTATTCTACATTTGCCTTGAGCTCCATCCCCTTCAATGTCTCATTCTCACATCTTGCACTTCCTTATCTCTGTATCTCCCCCTCCCCTGACTCTCGCTCTGAAGAAGGGTCTCGACCCGAAATGTCATCCATTCCTTCTCTCCAGAGATGCTGCCTGTCCAGCTGAGTTACTCCAGCATATTGTGTCTGTCTATAGTCCACTGACACGATTGACACAATTAACCTCTACAATGACAATGAAATGCCAGCATGACTAAAGATACCTGGCCTGATACCTGTTGAGACCTCTGTGTTCGACTGAGTTGTAGAAGTTTGTTATTTGAAAAGCAAGTATTTGCATTGTTATTCATGCTCATAAAAGTGAATAGATTTGTCGCTTGGGAACTAACTCTCTAATGTGTACATGTTCAAATTCAAAATTAACCATTGTTTGATGTGTGATACATCATGCAAATTTAAGATGAATACAAGGTTGATTCAATGCAGTGAATGGGAGGAGTATGTCATCTTCTATTGCAAGCTTAATTGTCATTTCATAAATTTGTTTAAAAGGGAGTTTGATATTTGAGAAAGATGAATGTAAAACGATATGTGGCAAAGATATCACATGTGGGTGGTAATAGTTTGCAATGATCTAGACATAAAAACATAGGTGCAGACTTGATGGTTGCATGACGTTTTTAATGTTCTATAAAATTATTAATTTGGACCCGGGCATTATTTGCTGCTTTCTTGTAGCAATTTGTTGTTTTCTTTGTAACATGGTAAATGGATCCATTATTTGCTCACATGAAAATTCTGGGTTTTTTTGTATTCGGAGTGTCATTGGATTCAAAATGTGAGCTATACTTCCGATGTTTAAAAGAAAATCAGTTGTATTGAAAGAGGGGATTAAACGAAAATATCAGTCAATCATAATTTGTATTTATTTTGCGGGTAATTTTGAGTTCCTGAATGTCTATTTTTGATTTTCTAGTAACAAGTATTTAATTTGATGTTTGTGGCAAATCGTATGCATTCCCTCCTTTTAGATAAGTGTAATTTTTAGTTAGAAATATGTTGTCAACAGACGCATATCGGTGAGTTACTGGAAATAATTTATTTGAGCGGTATATCTTGCACTCTGTTGTCTGTGCCTGTGAGTATTGCTGCACTGCTGTTTGAATGCAAGGTTCCACATGCTTTTGCTGAAGAAACCTAGGAGTGGTTAAGATGTGGAACAAAGGGCAAGTGTTCCCAAAGTTGAGCCTGAAGAAACCGCAATGAGCGAGTGACTCAACATTTTTTTTAAATATATAATTCTCCTCTATCCCTCTGGTATTTGCTAAAGGATATGTTTTGACATTTAAAAAAAAAGCTAGCTGTTCCAGTTTTTGAAACCAGTTTATAGCAGTGTTTATGCTGGTTTGAGATCTGGCCTTTCTCTGAGGACAGAGGTTGGTTTATTGATGAGCTGAAACTCGTTCCTATGCACATTTGAGACAGGATTCCCTCAGATCTGGGACCTTTAATGACACGCACCAAGTAGCCTGACATCAGATTATCGAGCCTGAACATGTCGCATGCAGGCACCTGGTGCTTGAGAGTGTACATGCTGCAGCTAGCAGTGCATGTGTAGCGCAAGGAGTCGTCAGCAACAATGAGAATCCAACGCAGCTTTCAGTCACTCTGCCCTTCTATCTTTGCTCACATAAGCATCAACAGTATATAATGTTGATCAAATGTACATGAGAAAGCTGCCAAAAGAAATGTGAATCATTCTCCAAGAAACTGTTCAGTTACATGACAGTTTAGTTTAGAGATACTGCGCGGAAATAGGCCCTTCGGCCCGCCGGGTCTGCAACAATCAGCGCTCCCCGCACATAAACACTATCCTACACACTCTAGGAACAAATTTTACATTTTACCAAGCCAATTAACTGACAAACCTGTACGCCTTTGAAGTATGGGAGGAAACTGAAGATCTCGGAGAAAACCCACGTGGTCACAGGGAGAACGTACAAACTCCCTATAGACAGCACCCGTAGTCTGGATCGAACTCTGGTCTCTGGCGCTGTAAGGCAATAACTACCGCTGCGCCACCGTGCGGCCCTTGTTTATTGGGCGTGCACTCTGTGCCTGTGAGTATTGCTGCACTGCTGTTTGAATGCAAGGTTTACGTAGGCTATGTTGTACAGTTGCTTTTTTTTCCCTTAGTCCTGCAGCACTTGTCATAGCTTTTGCACTTGTCATAGCTTTTTTGCAGTAATCCAGAAATGTGCGAAACAAAATACAAGAACAGTGTTGCACATTGAGAAATTTTGCACACATTCATAAGAAAACTGGAGGAGGAGGAAAGCTGGGTCAGCATGGACAATACCCTGCTTTCACTGCTGGCTATCACTTTCCTGTTTATTTTAATTATGATCATATTGACATTGTAACTGGCGCATGCACTGGCAGAGGCTGACATTTGAAGCGTATTACATAATATTAGGTAAGAAATGACATGTTAGGGGCAAAATGCAGGAACATTTATAGGCCCTGTCCTTGTAGTTTAGTTTAGAAATACAGCGCGGAAACCAGCCCTTCGGCCCACTGAGTCCGCGCCGACCAGTGATCCCCACACACTAGCACTATCCCAAGATATGGTGAAGAGGAGCTAATTAACCTACAAACCTGTACGTCTTTAGAGTGTGGGGAAAAAACGGAGCTCTCAGGGAAAGCACACTCCATACAGACAGCACCCGTAGTCAGGATCAAACCTGGGTCTCTGGCGCTGTAAGGCAGCAACTCCACTGCTGCGCCACCGTTCTGCCCCAGCTTGTAGCTTGGTGTTGGTAAAATCCATTGTAAAATCAGTCAAAGAATACTATGGGGCAATGGGAAATGTGTCATTGTTTGAAATGTGGTTAATTATAATATGGTTTTGTGCTGTCATTTTGTGAGCTCGAGCAAAAAAGGGGTGCTTTGTGTTGTTGGTGGTCAGGAATAGTTTGTACAATGGTTACAGTCTTCTGCAGATTCTTGATGGAAGTGAAGATGAAAAAGACAGAAGAGATACACTCAGCATTTGGCCTACCTGAAGCTCATTGGAACAGAAGCACACAGTTATTGGAAACTCAGCAGTTTTGTGCATCTAACCAAAATCTCTTCATACCTCAGGGGAGAATGTGGCTGTGAACAGATTGCTTATACACAGCATAAACAGTATTTCACTTTGAGATTTGCTATAAATATACTGGTGACTTGTCATCATATGGCTTTAGGTATCCTTCCTTTTAAAGCTCTCACAGTAAATCTTGTGACAGACCACCTCGAAGATAGAATCGCTGCAGGCTATTGCAATTTGTTATCAGCACATTTTACAAATTTGCAGTATGGCAGAATTTAGATATATTGCCAAACGGGTTTTTTGGTGATAATGCCGCCCTTTTCTCATATTGCTGTATGGTTCGACCCAACCTCATTGGCTCAGTCCGTCCACATTTGAATTTAATTGGCAGCTCAATGGGGGAAGATAATTAAATATATCGTTTACCGTGAGATGTGTGTTTAGTCTACTTTGAGACCGTTTTCAAATTATTCTACCAAACAGATGGTCTTAACCTTAGTCCTTGATTATGTTGGCAACAAGAGAGACTATGGTCATGTCCACCCACCCAAAACCATTGCATTTCAAACACTCCTACTGCCTATAAACAACAGTAAAGATACTTAACTTGGAAAATATGGTGCCTGCATAATTTAAGTTTTGAGCAAAGTGATCGAAGTATCTTTTGAAATTTCAGACCCAAGTTTTAATGTTTCAGTACGATTTTTTAAATGTAAAATCCTAGGATTACATAACAAAGCAGAACAAAACTAAATGAAAAGGTTTAATAATACAAGCTTGTTTTTCCCTTCCCCTGAACTGAAGGTGGATCTTTGATCCAAAATATTAATACTTAGTAATATTAAGAATTGGTCACTGAAAGTAATCATGCAGGTACAACAGGCAGTGAAGAAAGCTAGTGGCATGTTGGCCTTCATAACGAGAGGAGTTGAGTATAGGAGCAAAGCGGTCCTTCTACAGTTGTACAGCACACTGGTGAGACCACACCTGGAATATTGTGTGCAGTTTTGGTCTCCTAATTTGAGGAAGGACATTCTTGCTATTGAGGGAGTGCAGAGTAGGTTCATCAGGGTAATTTCTGGAATGGAGGGACTATCATATGATGAAAGAATGGAGCGACTGGACTTGTATTCACTGGAGTTTAGAAGAATGAGAGGGTATCATAGAAACATACAAAATTATTAAGTGATTAGACACACTAGATGCAGGAAACATGTTCCCGATGTTGGGGGAGTCCAGAGCCAGGGGCCACAGTTGAAGAATAATGGGTAGGCCATTTAGAACTGAGAGGAGGAAAAACTTTTTCACACAGTTGTGAATTTGTGTAATTCTCTGCCTCAGAAAGCAGTGGAGGCCAATTCACTGGATGCATTCAAAAGAGAGTTAGATAAAGCTCTTAGGGATAGCAGAATATAGGGATATGGGGATCAGTCTGCAGAAGGGTCACGACCCAAAACGTCACCCACTCCTTCTCTCCAGAGATGCTCCCCTCTAACTTCAAGTAACCCTTGCATCCTGTCTCTCTCTCTGTCCCTCCCCACCCTTGTCGTCGTACAAGTTTCTTGTCGTCCTGTTGAGTTCCACTGTCTGTATAACTCGTTATCACCAACCCCACAGCCAACAATGGACCATTGTGGGCTCCATCATTCCTTGCTTTTTACATTGCTTTTTACATATCTTTCATTCATTTGTTCTATATCTCTATACACCACTGTCTATATCTCTTGTTTCCCTTACCCCTGACTCTCAGTCTGAGGAAGAGTCTTAACCAAAAACATCACCTATTCCCTTTTCTCCAGAGATGCTGTCTGCCCCGCTGAGTTACTCCAGCGTTTTGTGTCTATAATTTACTATATACCTTCCGCTTACATTTGACTTTCCAAAGTGCAACACCTCGCACTTATCTGTTTTGAACTCCCATCTGCCATTTCTCCATCTATACATCCATCTGCTACTTGCTACTTACCAGGCTGTAACCAAATGTGTTGTCTTGCTGCATTTCAGGTATGTATGCATCACTACCCTGCAGTCATCGGATAACATCCTCACCTGATGTTATGACAAAGCAAATGACATCAATGAAGTAGTTTGAAGATAATTGTGCGAGTTAAAATCGTGGCATGTACAACTTAATCTAGTAGCAACACATCATGTTCACTGAGCACAGCACAAATGATTTCCACATCATGTAACTTGGTTTTATTTGCTTTCTCCGGGAATAAAATGAGCTAGAAAGCATCTTTTGTATTCATTGCTACCTCTTGTAGTCCTCGGGACATATTGCCAGGCACGAGCGCTAATGGAATCAGCACTAAAAGGAGTTATTGTAGCATTACTTACAAAGAACCATTACTGGTAGCGCTGCTATGCCAGGGATCTGTTTGAGACTCACCCCTCTGCTGGCACGCGGCAATGAAGTGATGAATGAGACCTGGCTCAGTGTGAGTGAGCCACCAAGCCAGTGACATTAGCTACCTTTTAGGCTTTAGAGATACAGTATGGAAACAGATCCACCAGGGACACTTTGCAATTTTACCCACGCCAATTAACCTACAAATGTGTACGTCTTTGGAGTGTGGGAGGAAACCGGAGAAAACCCAAGCGGTCACAGGGAGAACATACAAACTCCGTACAGACAGCACCTGTAGTTAGGATTGAACCCGGGTCTCTGACGATGTAAGTTGGTAATGCTAACTCTGCACCACTGTGTGCCTGTTAGGGCTGGTGGTGTTGGGTAGGCTGGGGTGAGTGTTGTGGCTGCTCAGCACTGAGATGTGGAGCTTGGGAAAGCAATCTACCTGGCATAGGGATTGTAGACTTTTGCCAGGAACCTGCAGCAACTGCTCTGCATTGCCAGACTGCCTATATCCTAGAGCCTCTCTCTGCGATGGATGTGATGGAAGCTGTTACCTCCCTCTTAGCATAGCTCCCCACAGCCTCAAAATTACCTATGGTAACTTGCCCAATTATTAACTAGCTGTCTGTTAGGTTGTATTTAGTTAGATCCCATGAGATATGGCATGGTGAAAGCAGGATTGATGATCCCGCCCTGGCTTTTGTATGCAGCCGAATTGGATGGGTGTAATGTGGGAGAAATGTTTTGATGTAGTGGTTTGGTACATCTGAGTGAGTTGCTGCATCATCTCAGGGTGATTAAGGGGGTAACAATTTCTCAGATCTCACAGGTGAAACTGGGTAAAGATAACAGATAACAGTACTGTAAATTCATGGCTACCAATCCTGATCATTTGTCTATGAAGTAAAGTTACTTCCGCAAAATGCCGGACCGGGAACCCGCCGGATTTTCGGCGGATCACAGAACCGGGAGGGAGCTGTTGCAGACGGCAGACGCGAGGAGCAAGGGTCAGTAGGAGGGTGTATCAGGGTAATGCCTCCAGTGCCTCAAGATCGGCAGCAGGAGTCACCTCCAGGACACAAAGATGGCCTGGCTAGGAGAGGGCCAATCCGGTCGAAGGCGATGGAGGAAGCCCCTGCAAGAGCCTGGGGCTTACCAGGATCGTAAACTGCTCCAGTAAACTGCTCCAGTGGACCGAGTGCACGGGCTGGCCGGACTGTGGAAATGGCGCCAAAGCATGTCACTGCCTGCATGTGTGAATATGCAAAATAATGTCACTGTGCAGTTGCCTACATGACAAATAAAGCACCGTTGAACCGTTAAAATGATGGCATTGAACTTCTGTTGCTGGATCATTAGTTTGGGCAAGTAGATTACTAGCTCAGTAATGGAACCACTGAACCACTGTTTCCTTGATGTCCTGAAAATATGCACCCTGATAAACACCAAGAGCACAAATATTATTGGTGTGTGACTGTTTAAGAAATCACAGATGTGCTAGACATTTTAACAAGCAGACCATTCTCTTGGGTGGTAAATTGCCAAGAGTGCCCATCTGGTTCAAATCGATGGGCTGTGCCTGTTCAGAGGATTGGCTCAACTTCTCCTTGGCAGCTGTGATTTGTCTGTTCTGGAAACCAGCTCAACCTTAAAGAGGACACCCGGTGTGTCCTCACAGAAAACTCGAGCTGTTCATTTATTTTGAAAACGAACTTGCTTAGCTTATGTCTTTACTAATTAAACAACCTCTCCATGAGGGCGGCATTGGGGCGCACTGGTAGAGTTGCTGCCTTGCGGCGCCGGAGACGCAGGTTCGATCTTGACTATGGGTGTCGTCTGTACGGAATTTGTACGTTCCCACTGTGAACGTGCGGGTTTTCTCCGGTTTGCTCCCACACTACAAAGACATACAGGTTTGTAGGATAATTAGCTTCTGTAAATTGTAAATTGTCCCTAGTGTGTAAGATAGTTCTAGTGTATGGAGTGATCACTGGTCGGTGTGGGCTCGGTGGGCCGAAGGACCTGTTTACACGCTGTATCTCCAAAGTCTAAAGTATGATGAACAACCAATTAATACGCTTAATGTAGGTACATAAATGCTTGGTCTTCCTGAATTTGATATGAACACATTGTAATTGATTGACCAATGATTTCATCAGTTTAAAGTTTTGAGTTGCAGCAGAAGCTATCTGCTTCTCTACAATCAAATAATATTAAACGTGCAAAACCTTCAGAATGCTAATTTAAGATTATCTGCTTCACTCCAGGTAACATCTTTGAAGAATCAATGTTCAAAACTGTACCTTCGATTAAAGCTATGATGTAGCTTGGGTCTGTGTAATGTCTGCAGCATATACAATCTCCCAAAACACTCTGCAACTTGACATCAAGCCACATAAAGTGTTGGGAGAGATGAGCCAAATACTGGTCAAATGCAGATTGTCGGTGTATCCAAGCATACTAATCATTACCAGGATGTGTAGGAAAGAACGGCAGATGCTGGTTTACAACGAACTTAGGCACAAAATGCCTGACTAACTCACTGGATCAGGCAGAATCTCTGGCGAAAAAGAATAGGTGACGTTTGAAGAAGGATCTCGACCCTGAAACGTTCTCTATTCCTTTTCTCCAGAGATGCTGCCTGACCTGCTGAGTTACTCTAGCATTTTATGTCTAATCATTATCGGATTTACTTGGTTCTTGAATAGAGGGCTTTAGGAAGCAGTTGTCCTTCAGGGTTGCGTGCCAGCATGAAATATGTTGAAAAGGTTGCCGCCCGGTACCATGGTGTATCTTGACTTAAGGTGGCCAAATACCTGTCATTGATTTCTTCAAGGATGTCAAATTATTGGGGAATTGTTGTATAGGAAGCCACAGACTCAACATGGTTTGTGCTTTTAAAGAAAAATGGAAACAATCAGAGTGCCTTTCTTTCCTTTGATATGCCATCGGACGTAAACTCAAGCTAAGAATGTTCTTATTATTCATCCACCAGAACAAACCAAAGGCGATTGCAATTTTTTAATTAGAAGATGTGCCATTTTATTCTCCAGTGAAGAGAAATGTGGCAGCTCCCAGTTGTCGGCTATTATTTTAGATTTTTGAATGCTTCCTGCAATTTTTTTTGCCCTGTGAAGCATGACTCATTAAATAGATTCACTGTAACACCCAACATATTTCTGCAGAAAAATGAGACCTGGATTTGTACTAAATGCATGTTCACTGGTTACTTAAGAAACGGTGAAGCATTTAACAATCAATTAACTGCTGTGTGCGAGACCTACCTGGGAACACCTCAGTTTTTCATTCCTTTTCTGGAGATGAAATCTGAAAGCATATCACTCATTCATGTTCCTGCAAGTGTGATGATAAGGATCCTTTCTTTGGCATGTGGAGTGATCTAGAATAGTTGCACTGAATTTTACAATCAGAAGTGTAAAGCATTCAATCAAACTTCCAAAGTATTTGACAGTCATAGAATCATACAGCACAGAAACAGGCCCACCAGCCCAATGTGCTCAGACTCTGAACATTTCCTGATCAGTGTACCCATCTAAATATCTTTTAAATATTATTTATAATACCAACCTCAACTACCTCCTCGGGCAGCTCGTTCCATGTACCCACAATCCTCTGTGGAAAAAGTTGCCTCTCGGGTTCCTATTAAATCTTTCCGCTCTCACCGTAAACCTATGTCCTCAGGTTCTTTATTTCCCTAATCTAAGTAAACGACTCTGTGCATCTACTCTGTATCTATTTCCCTCATTATCTTTTACACCTCTGTAAGATCACCCCTCATCCTACTGCATTCCAAAGAATAAAGTCCTAGCCTGCCCAACCTCTCCTCTCCCTATAGCTCACGCTCTCCAGTCCTGACAACATCCTCGTAAGTTATCTCTGCACTCTCTCCAGCTTAATAACATCTTTCCTATGAAAGGCACAAAATGCTGGAGGAACTCAATGGGTCAGGCAGCATCCCTGGAACATCCCCAGATGTTCTGACCCAAAATATGTTCTCTGTTCCATGTGCTCCAAATCCATATCCATGTTCCCCAAAGATGCTGCCTGACCCACTGGGTTACTGCTCCCTTTTGTATCTTTCTTTGGTATAAACCAGCATCTGCAGTTCCTTGTTGTAACATCTTTCCTAAATCAGGGTGACCAAAACAGACATTACTCCAAATGTGGCCTCACAAACATCTTGTACAAAGAACACATTGGAATTGTTGACTATTTTACCTGTCTAAGTTCATTCAGTTTGGTCTTCAGTAGATTTAATCAAAGCATTGAAGTATTAAAGAATATCCGGGCCACTGGTTTTCTGCGCTGAAAACTTGTGCACCGAGTGATTATGCAAATAATATTCCCTTGAGGTGCAACAACTTGAAAAATCTGTAATCTGTCTGAACAGCTGCATTAATAGAAGGATAGCATTTCACAAATATAAGCCTGAGAATTTGTCAAGAATATGTTTATAGAATATGATGTTCATAAGTTATAGGAGTAGAATTGAGCCATTCAGCCCCACGAGTCTACTGCACAATTCGATCACGACTGATCTATCTTTCTCTTTCAACCTCATTCTCCTGGCTTCTCCCCATAACTCTTGACACCCTTAATTCAAGTTCACAGTTATAGTCACATGCTCCGATTGGCACGGTGAAATTTGAATCACCATACAGCCATACGAATAAAAAGAACACAATACACAATAGAATTTAACATAAACATCCACCACAGTGGAATCAACATTTCTCATTGTGATGGAAGGGAATAAAGTTCAGTCACTCCTCCTCCTTTTGCTCACCCGTGGTGGTCGGGGCCGAGAACCCTCCGCAGTCAGTGCTACGGATGGCCCGATGTACAGACCCTCTCGCCGGGATGATCGGAACACACTCTGCAGCTTGGAGTTCCTGAATCGGCCTGCGCTCCAAGGAATAACGACCTTTATTAATCAAGAATGATAGAAAGCAATTGAATCCGCAAATCATAAGTTTAAAATCCTCATTCTCTCTTTGTGAAGTTATTGGCAAACCAATCGTTAGCACACCATTGTCTGTCAGCACATAACTCGTCAGCAGTTTGTACAGTTATATTCAACACCAATATAATCTTGGCTGGTTTCACTTGCACTAGCCAATCAACTACAAAAAATGATGGAGAGAGTAAGAATCTATTAACCGTTCATTTTTTTGCCTTTCATGTCTCCTAATCTCCCAAGTGTAAACATCGATATGTTTACATTGTGTTCCCATTCATACCATGCCTCACCTCATTCATTTATCATTCTGTTTATATATGACATCAAATAAAAACATTCGGACACACAGCATTTGCTTAGTAAATTAATCAAATTCCTGACTCCAACAGAGCATTTCACTTGGGTAGACACAAAATGCTGGAGTAACTCAGCGGGTGAGGCAGCATCTATGGAGAGAAGGAATAGGTGACGTTTCGGGTCGAGACCCTTCTTCAGTCTGATTTAACCTTCGATTTAACCAGCATCTGCAGTTCTTTCTTAAACGGAGCATTTCACTTGACCTTTCTCCGAATTACGTGTGGAAGAATGACTCAACATGCAGCATGCATTGATGTTGGCTAACACATCATGCAGCACGAGTGTCTGGGTGTTAGGTGAAGGCTGAGCCTGACTCTTTGTGATTTTAATTTCTTCAAGCACCCACTTGAGCATCGAGAGCTGCTGGAGCAGTTGGGAGCTGTGTGGAAAGTTGTTGTGGAAAATGGGAGGGTTACTTAATAGAGTCATACAGTGTGCAAAAGGGCCCTTCGGCCCAACTTTCCCACACCGCCCAACATGCCCCATCTACACTCGTCCCACCTGCTTGCTTTTGACCCATATTCCTTTAAACCTGTCCTAACCATGTACATGTCCAACTTTTACTTAAACGTTGCAATAGTACCTGCCTCAACTACCTATTCCGGCAGCTCGTTCCTAACACCCACCACCCTTTGTGTAAAAAGAAAGTTACCCCTCAGGTTCCTAATAAATCCATGTCCTCTGGTTCCGAATTCCCCTGCTCAATCTCTCCGTAAAGCTTAGGCCCTTGAGTCCTGACAACATCCTCGTAAATCTCTGTACCCTTTCCTGCTTGAAATATGAAGCTGTTTAACGTTGTACCAGATGTTTGCTTGGTCAAAATGATCATTCACATGGGGGGAAATGAACTTATTACCAAATGATTTCATGGAAATTCTAACAAGGAATTGCAGGTGCTAGTTTATACCATTATATAGTATATACTATATATAGTTTAGACCTGTGTCTTTTGATGGAAATTCTATCCTGTCCAGTTGTCAAAAGAGTACACCTTGAAATCGATTTGAATCCCTAACTCAAATGATATAGATGCAGAAATACTAAAGGGCCTGCCCCACGAGCATGCGACTCCATGCGGCAAGCGCGACCTAACGTGGTCGCTTGAGCTGTACGGCCTCTCGGGCGGTCCCACTTCGTTCGCCGGAGTCGTATGGAGTTGCGCGGAGCTGGTCCCGACATCGCGTGCGGCTCCGAAAAACTGACCGTGTTCAAAAATTCCACGCGGAAACGGCCTGCTGACCCGCAGCCGCCTCGACGGCGTACGTCACGCGCGAACTTCCCGCGGACTTCGCTCGAACTTCATGTCACTCACTCGACCTCCGCACGGCCCCTGCTTCTGGTTTGGTCGCGCTTGCCACATGCAGTCGCATGCTCGTGGGACATGCCCTTTAGGTTGCGCTTGCCGCATGGAGTCGCATGCTCGTGGGACAGGCCCTTAAGTCAATTTAAAAAAAAAGGACTTGGGCTTCGTCCCACCCCCATCTTTTTTCCAACTTTCTCCTCTTCTGCAATCAATCTGAAGCAGGATCCCAATGTGAAGTGTTGCTTATCCATGTCCTCCACGGATGCCCGCTGAGTTGCTCCAGCACATTGTGTTCCATGCAGGATGCTGGCATCTGCAAATAAATGATTTGTTTTTGATAAAAGCAATAATTTGAATTCACTCCAACAAAACATTCTTGTAATTGATAACATTCTCATATTAACTTACTTACCCCTGCCCCTATCCTTTGGAGGTAGCTGAGATTTGATTCCCCCCCTCCCCTTACTCCCTCCATCCCCTTCTTTATTTTCACATATAAATGGTTGGCAATCACCCATTAAGCACAAAGAGAAGGGGATGTGATAAGGTATCCATCTTCTGAATCTAGATCCTCTTCATTCCAAATTCTTCAGAGAAAGGAAACAGCACCTCAGTATTATCTAAGAGATTCCTCTCAGAACCATGTACTCCTTGCTGAGATCACCTCTCATTCGTCTAAACTCCAGCAAGCATAAGCCATAATCTCAAGGGAAAATTCATTCATCCCAAGAAAATGTCTAACTTAAACCACCTTCGGGCAAGTATATTCTGCTGATATGTGTAGTGTTCTAGTTCAGACACTATATTGCCAACTTACAAAATTTGGAAGCAGAATACCAGATTGTGCCGTTGGATTACTTTTATATGCATCCCACAGTCTGGAAATGAGTTCCAGAAGAAGTAGTGTTTGGCATTTATTTTACTTAACAACTGCAGTTGCATCTTAGGTCTTTGCCGTAATGGATTGAGGATAAAACTATCTAACTATGCACTTGGAGTTCTGTTTTAAAGAAATATGATAGTAAATAAAAGTTAACAAATCCCGCCGTGCAAAGCAGATCAAGTCCTCGCTATCTATCCACAGAAGAAACGCCTTTCTGAAAAGCCCTTAAAATACTTCCAAAAATGCAGGCTGAATTAATGGAAAAAGTGGCTTTTTTTGTGTGGGTGTTTTCTTAAAAATGGATGCTCACCCACTTCCTGAGAAATTTTGTTTTCAACATTGTTTCCATTCAACTATTTACTGTGTGATGCCTGTAAATTTCAGTTTGGCTGCCTAATAGGTCACGTATACCTGAAATTTAATCTTCAATCAAGTTTTCTATACAAACCTGTAACTGCAATCTAAATAAAAAAGAACTGAGCTCTAACCAAACTGTTTACTGGACTTCGGACAGTTTGGGGGGAAAGCACTGTCCTGCTAAGCAGTAAAATATTAGAAGGTGTTTATATTTTTACTAGAAGTCCTGAGTGATTTGATATCACTTTGGTATCTGGAACCTCTATTTAAAAAGAAAATCAAAAATTGCTGGATTAACTGATCAGGTACAATTGCATCTTACAATTGGTCTTGATTGTGGAAAGCTAAAACCTGGTTTTAATTACTGCCCGTGGCTTGAAGTCAATATTGACGTTAGCTTTGATTAGTAGCCTGCTGGTCTTCACTATCTTGGCTTGGTTAAAAATAGATCATCTGAGTGAATGACACTACAGTCTGCATTATACCTCTCAGGAGCTACTCTCTTGGAGAAAATAATTTGTATGGGTAATATAAGCAGAAATTAATGTTATCTTTTGTTAAAATGTTTTTTGAAAATGCTGATTAAAAATAATATAAATTCAGTAAGGAGGAACCGGCATGGGGGAACCGCAGTAAAGAGGGGGGGAAGGACCTGGTGTATCGATTTTTTTCCATGGCGACCTTTTTTTACTCACGGGCATTTTTCAACATGTTGAAAAATACGCTGAGACCTAGCTGAGGCCTCGAGTACGCGGGGACTACTCTCGAGCATGAAGGAGAGTTACAAAGACCTCCTACGACCTCATGTCGACCATGCTGTGAGTCTGAGTTGAGGGCAAACTCGCCAGAACTCACGGATTAGGTCGCCCAAGTGGGACAGGCCCTTAACTATAAAGAATTTCTGGTAAAAGTAAATCATGTGTTTTATTAATTTTATAGGACTGGAATCATAAATGAGCACACAGCTGAATTGTCCACACTATGGGTAAAATATGTGTAAGTAATTGCTGGTTTTGTGCAGGGCCGGAGCAGGTAGCAATCATTTTTGTGCCTGATGTTGTGTCTGTTGATTTGTGTCTGTTTTAAGGGCCTGTCCCAATTTCACGTCCTAATTCACCACCTCTGCCAAGTTTGCCCTTGACTCATACTCGCAGCATGGGCGTCACGAGGTTGTAGGAGGTCATAGGCAGGTCGTGATGCTAGTCGTAGGTGCTCGTGGCATCAAGTAGGTCGGAGCGTTTTTCTAGCCTGATGAAAAATGGCCACGAGTAAAAAAGGTTGTGAATTAGGTCGTGAAAGTGGGACAGGCCTTTTAATCTGTTCAACAATTGATATCTTTGGATGTAGTGAAAGGGAGTTATTGAAATGGGAAATAATGAGATGATACTGAAAACCCTGTGTTTTCTCAAGGATTACAGGCATCCAGGAATGCAGCTCTCTGTCTTTGGATGATGGTTAGGGGTATCTGTAAATTTCTGAGTGTATATACTGTAGCAAATTCATGGAGGTCCAGTCATCTTTGTCTTGTTTTATTCAATTCAAAATATCAGTGAGAATTCCTCCTTGGATCTACTTGAGCTTTAACAGTGTACGATTTAGTGTCAAGAAGGTGAGGAATTGCCAGAGACAATTCTTCAAGATCCACGGGTGTGAATTTGGATTAGTAAACAATGGTGGTTGTAGTTGTTAGATATGCACACTTGAAATGTTTGAAAAATGTTACATGGAGTATGATTTGCAATAATAAATAGGTGAGAGATATACAAAATCATCAGAGGAATAGATCACGTAAACTCACAGTATTTTGCCTAGAGTAGGAGAATCGAGAATCGGAGGTTAAGGTGTGGGGGGAAAGATTTAATGAGAACCTGAGGGGTAACGTTTTGTACACAAAGGGTGGTGCGTGTATGGAACGAGCTTCCAGAGGAGGTAGTTGAGGCAGGTACTATGGCTACGTTTAAGAAACATTTAGACAGGTACATGGATATGGTAGGTTTAGAGGGATATGGGCCAAAATCAGGCAGGTGCGACATGTTGGTCAGTGTGGGCAAGTTGGACCGAAGAGCCTGTTTCCACCCTGTATAACTATGACTTTATGAGAGGCACTCTATAACATAACTACACTTCAGTTATATTGAGCATTGGCGTGACCACAATAGCGTATTATGCACTGTAATGACCTCTTTATTTGCGGAATAATTTAATGCATTGGAAACAGTTCAGAGGAGATTTGCCAAATGGGATAGGTTGTGGATTGCTATAGCATTTCAAAGCTGAGCAGTGATGTAGTGTTGTGTACTATCTCAAGTAAAAGTATATTCCACTGTCATCTGTAACTTCATGACCTGTAGTTTCCCTTATTGTATCGTGAAGCTGAGGTGCTGACCCAGGATCAAGGAGGAATGTTGAAGGGAATGTCAGGAACACCACAACGTGCAACTAACAATGCAGTCCCAACCCAGCCCAGCGCAGCACAGCTGCAGCACAGAACTAAGTGCTAAACATCAGAATAACCGAACGAGGTAGAGTTAAGAATACATGGCAGCACTTCTGGGAATGGGGTGTAAAAGAGGTGTTTGGTTCAGGAGTCAGACTGCAGTGGGAAGAATCTGTTCTTGGAGCTGGAATCAGACGCCCAAGCCAAGTTATGTTTTAACTGTGTAAAGGCATTGGGATTGGGTTTATTGGTTACACATCTAGCTTGTGTTTGATACCGTACGTATGTACATTGAGTCTGAAGAAGGGTTTCGGCTCGAAACCTCGCCTATTTCCTTCGCTCCATAGATGCTGCTGCACCCGCTGAGTTTCCCCAGCAATTTTGTGTACCTTCGATATTCCAGCATCTGCAGTTCCCTTTTGATAGCTTGTGTATTTGTTGACCTGTAGATAGCTTATATGAAGTCATACCTGAATATGAAGTTAGTTATTGTCCTATAGCATTAGTGTGCACAGGTAGTTTAGAAACTACTTTGGCATTGGGCTTGGTTTCCTTGGTTGAGTGCTTATCCTGGTGTTATATCGCAAGTACTTTGTGTTTTAACAGTTATTCAGTAATGTGATTTAGGTTTTCTTCTGAAATGCATCTAGATTAGTGAGTTTTATTTTGAGCTACTTTTACATTGTCGTTCATTTACTTTGGATTAGAAACATAGAAACATAGGTGTAGGCCATCACCCCTCCCCCCCCCCCCCCCCCCCCCCCCCCCATTTAGCTCTTAGATAGGCCCTAAGAGCTAAATCTAACTTGAAAATATCCAGTGAATTGGCCTCCACTGCCTTCAGTGGCAGAGAATTCCAAATTCACAACTGAGTGAAAAGGTTTTTCCTCATCTCAGTCTTAACTGGCCCTATCCCTTTATGCTTAAACTGTAACCCGTGGTTCTGGAATTCAGGTTCTGATGGTACCCATTATTCAAATTGCATCCACCCCATTCACTCCAGGTAAGAATTGTCGATGATGTTGTCATGAACTTATGATCCTGTTATTTGCGTAAGCTAAGCAATTGAATGCAGGAAGTAGTTCCAGGATCTTAATTAAGTAGGCATTATGTTCAAAATGGGCAAAGACAATCTAATCCAATTTTAATAATTGCCATTCATATAATAGGTTAATTTGTCTACAAAATAATGTTCACTATCTGTTACAAAGCATATATATTCTTCAGTAGATTTTGTAGAAATGGTACACTGCTTAGTTCTGCAGTTTGGATAGCTGAAGAAGGGTCTCGACCTGAAATGTCACCCATTCCTTCTCTCCAGAGATGCTATCTGGCCCGCTGAGTTACTGCAGCTTTTTGTGTCATGTTTGGATTATGAGTTTGTTCATCCCTCAGAGATATAACTGTATTGGAGGGTGAGAAATTCTAGGAATAATGTAGGTAACCTATAGCCTTTTAAATTCTGTCATGGGACATGAACATTACTGGTATGGTCAGTGTTTATTAATATTCCATAAGAAATCATAAGTAATCCGTTTTGATCTGCCTTCTTGACTTACTATGGTTTCTTTGGAAGGTGCGCTGACGCTTTCTCTGCTGTTTGTATTCCGGGATTTTGAAAACAACATATTTTTAACCTTTATTTACTCACTACTTTTTACACTTTATACCGATGATTTGGACAAAGGCAGCAAAGAAGGTATGATTAACGAGTTTGTTGATGACACAAAGATAGGTTGGAAACTAAGTTCTGAATAAGGAGGCAACAAAGAGATACAAATTGTCTAATGACCCTGTCCCACGATGCAAGTTCATTCCAAGAGCTCTCCCGAGTTTAAAAAAAAATCAAACTCGTGGTAAGCACGGAAAATGAACGTAGCGGGTACATCGGAGCTCGGAGACGTCTCATAACGGCTCGTAACGCTAACGGCAGGTACTCGGGAAGACTCGCTAACGGCAGGTAAGCTCGGGAAGACTCGTGAAAATTTTTCAACATGTTGAAAAATGTCCGCGAGAGCTCAGAGTACCGACGAGCGGCCATTACCGTAAATCTCCGAGTTCGAATCAGGGCAAACTCGGGAGAACTCTTTGAATGAACTCGTACAGTGGGACAGGGCTTTAAGTGTAAAGAATCGGGCAATTGGAATATAATGGAGGGATTGTCCATTTGGTAAGAAAAATAAAAAGAAAGCATTAAATAATGAGTGAGTTAATTTAGTTTATTGTCACGTGTACCGAGGTACAGTGAAAAGCTTTTGTTGCGTGCTAACCAGTCAGCGGAATGACAATACATGATTACAATTGAGCAGTCTACAGTGTACAGATAATTGCAGAGCTCTAATACAGAGTTCTGGGTGTTCTATGCATGATTGCAGAGGGCTAGTATGCAAGTAAAGGAAGTAATTAGGAAAAGCTGACGCTTTGTTAGTTATTGGGAGGAGAAGTGAATGTAAAGTAGGGAGGTTACGCTTCAGTTATATTGAGCATTGTTGTGATCACAATAGCGTATTATGCACTGTAATGACCTTTTATTTGCGGAATAATTTAATGCATTGGAAACAGTTCAGAGGAAATTTACTAAATGAATGACCGGCTGAGAAACAGTTGTACAGGTTAGACTTGTATCATCCTCTGGATTTTAGAAGCTTTAGGTGACTTGATTGAATCACAAGATCCTCTGGGATCTTCATGGGGTGAATGTAGATAAGATGTTTCTTTTTGAGGGAATATCTAGAACTAGGATTTATTATTTGAAAACTAGGATTTGCCTGATTAGGCTAGAAATTAGGTAAAATAATGTTTTTGAGGATCAAGAGTATTTGGAGTTTCTACGCTGTAAGATCGACTATGATATTCGTTAAAATAGAAATTAGTCAAATTAGACAATATTATTTAATGGCAGGGCAAGCTGCAGGGTCTGAGTGGCTTACTCCTGCTTCTGATTCCAATGTTCACATTTCTTAATTAGAAAGGTGTACAATTTGGAGTGGTGCTTTATCAAATTCTGCAGAAAAAAAGCAGCAATTGGATTTCAGTCAAAAGGAGAGACAACAAGGGCTGCAAGATGAAGACAGGAGTGTATGGAATTGAGGGGGTGTAACTGAGATGCCAGGTATCACCGTTGAGCCCTCTGGAGATGTTGTGGGCTTATCAATGAAACTGAAAGAGTTAGTTATTAATTGATTGTTGTCATTTTTAAGCTTTCCTTTTTCAAAACGTCAAAGAAGGAGGGTGCCCACCTGATGACCCCGATGACGTACCTACCCTACCTTTCACCATTCCAATCCCACTGCAAATAGCAAGAGGGCCGACTTATTACAGGGATTGAAACATCAAGCCCTATTAGCTCTACTATGCCACCTTTTACCTTTGTCTTCTGGTAGCCAGAGATCATGGAGCTCAAAGATACTGTTAAAGAAACCTTGGTGAATCGCTGCAGTGCGTTTTGTCGGTGATACCCCCTGGAATTATGGTGATGACGTAACAAATGAATGGTCAACATGCTGAACGGTGTGTTAATCAAACAGAATGTTTTGCCTCAGATACTCACAAGCTGCATGAGTGCTCCTGGTCTTGGGGTTAACCATGCAAGTGGAGAGTATTTTCTCACACTATCGATGTGTCTCATTGATTGTTGAACGGCTTCAGAAACTCAGAGGTCGGTCAGAGGATGATTTTCATGTGACAGCAACCTATTAATATGAAATATGACGTTTATCAAAATCTTGGCATAGTATGAGGATGATAATTGAAACAAACGCATGGTGAGGAAAGAACTGACTTCATCCAGTGAGTCAAGGAAAGATTATTTGATTTACAGGAAAATGAACTGATTAAAGGTTTCAAATTTAACATCCAAAGTGGTATATTTGCCAGACTAATATTCCTGCCACTTGCAGAAACTAGTGGCCAACTGCAGATATCCAATGTTATGTTTTGGATGATCGGATGTACTGTAGAAAGGATCATTGAATATAAAAATGTACAGTGCAAGAACAAGCCTTTCGACCCATAGTGGCTGTGCCGATCATGCTGCCAAGACCTGCACATAATTCATGTCCTGCATATCCATACGCCTACCCAAAAGTCTCTTAAATGCCACTATCGTATCTGTCATCCACCACTCCTGGCAGCACATTCCAGGCACTCATTACCTCCTGTGTAATTTTTAAAAAGTTACACCATATCGCACGATCATGTATCTGTACAATAATGTATTGGTACACTGTGAATGGCTTGACTGTAATCATGTATTGTCTTTCCGCCGACTGGTTAGCACGCAACAAAAGCTTTTCACTGTATCTCTGTACATGTGACAATAAACTAACTAAACACATCTCCTTTAAACTTTGCTCCTCTCACCTTAAAGCTACTGTATGTCCGCTAATATTTGATTTTCCCATCTTGGGGGGAAAAGGCTGACTGTCTACTCTACCTATGCCTCTCATAACTTTACATACTAACATGCATTCGTTCAAGATGCATCTTAGCTTGGTTTGACATCAGCTTTGCTGAAAAGCGCAAGAAATTGCACAGAGTTGTGGGTGCAGCCTAGTCCATCCCACAATACAGCCTCGATCTACACTTCATGCTGCCTCGGCAAAGAAACCAACATAATCAAAGATGTTTTACATCCTGATCATTCCCTCTTCTCCCATCAGGCCGTAGATACAATAGATTGGAAGCACGTACCACAAGATTCAGGAACAGCTTCTTCCCTGTTGTAAACAAACTACTGAATGTTCAGCTCAGAAGCAAACAATGTAGACCCTGTCGCCCAACCTTACTCATTGTGACCCTTGCACTATTTTTATCTGTACTTTCTCCATAACATTATAATGATGCAACACTATATTCTGTACTCTGGTATTTTTCTCTTTGCACAACCTGTTGTATTTGTAGCTTGAATGTACTTGAGTATCGTACTTCACTGGAGAGCGTTACTCACAGGTTTTTACTGTTGTTCAGTACATGCAACAGTAATAAATCTATGCCAACACCACAAAGCAAGTTGGCAAGCAAGGACTGTGCCACTGTTGACAGAAAGCAAGACCCTGCTCATAACACACACACACACACACACACACATAGTGGTTGTACTGTCAAAGGACTTTTCCACTATTTCTAAAAGTCAATAAACCCCCCCCCCCCCCTCATCCTAAACTCCAACGAGCACAGATCCGGTGCCATCAAACACTCCTCATTCGTTAAACCAGTCATCTCCGGGATCATTCTCGTAAACCTCTGGACCCTCTCCCACACCAGCACATCTCTCCTCATATGTGGGACAAAAAACTGCTCACAATACTCCAAAGGCAGTCTGAACAGTGGCTTATAAAGCCTCTGCAATACGGTGCATTCAGAAAATATTCAGACCCCTACACTTTTTCCATATTGTTACGTTACAGCCTTATTCTAAAATGGATTTATTTATTTTTTATCATCAATCTACACACAATATCCCATACTAAATAAGCAAACACAGGTGTTTAGAAACTTTTGCAAAGTAATTAAAAAGAAATAACTGGATTACACAAGTATTCAGACCCTTTACTCAATACTTTGTAGAGGCACCTTTGGCAGCGATTACAGCCTCAAGTTTTCTTGAGTATGACGCTACAAGCTTGGCACACCTGTATTTGGGTAATTTCTCCCATTCTTCTCTGCAGATCCTCTCAAGCTCTGTCAGGTTGGATGGGGAGCGTCGATCCTGACTAATCTCCCAGTTCCTGCTGCAGAAAAACCATCTACACACCATGATACTGCCACCACCTTGTTTCACCGTAGGTATGGTATTGGCCAGGTGATGAGCGGTGCCTGGTTTCCTCCAGACGTGACGCTTAGCATTCAGGCTAAAGAGTTCAATCTTGGTTTCGTCAGTCCAGAGAATCTTGTTTTTCATGGTCTGAGAGTCCTTTAGGTTCCTTTGTGCAAACTCCAAGCGGGCTGTCATGTGCCTTTTACTGAGGAGTGACTACCGTCCAGCCATTCTACCATAAAGGCCTGATTGGTGGAGTGCTGCAGATATAGTTGTCCTTCTGGAAGGATCTCCCATCTCAACAGAGGAACTCTGGAGCTCTGTAAGAGTGACCATCGGGTTCTTGGTCACCTCCCTGACGAAGGCCCTTCTCCTCCAATTGCTCAGTTTGGCCTGGCGGGCAGCTCTATGAAGAGTCCAGGTGGTTCCAAAGTTCTTCCGTTTGAGAATGACGGAGGCCACTGTGCTCTTAGGGACCGGCAATGTTGCAAAAAATGTTTTATACTCTTCCCCAGATCTGTGTCTCGACACAATCCTACCTCGGAGGTCTACGGACAATTCCTTTGTCTTCATAGCTTGGTTTTTGCTCTGACATGCACTGTCAGCTGTGTGGCCTTATATAGACAGGTGTGTGCCTTTCTAAATCATGACCAATCAATTTAATTTACCACTGGTGGACTCCAATCAAGTTGTAGAAACATCTCAAAGATAATCAATGGAAACAGGATGAACCTAAATTCAATTTTGAGCGTCATAGAAAAGTGTCTGAATACTTATGTAAATGTGATATTTCAGTTATTTCTTTTTAATTACTTGGCAAAAATTTCTAAACACCTTTCGCTTCTTCATTCTGGGGTATTGTGTGGAGATTGATGATAAAAAAAAAGAATTTAAAAATAAGGATGTAACGTAACAAAATGTGGAAAAAGTGAAGGGATCTGAATACTTTCTGAATGCACTGTACATCCCTGCTTTTATATTCTAGTCCTCACGAAAATGAGTGTTCCAGAACACACGAGTTCTCTGGCGATTCTGTACATAAAGGCCAGCCATTTAATTATCAATCAAAACCAACTGGCCCAGTAACTCCAACCTGTGAAGTTTGCCAAGTGTTGAATTACGTTAAAGTATTTCTATTTCAACCATACAAAATGTTGGTGAGACTGCACTTGGATATTGTGTGCAGTTCTGGTCACCCTTAATGGATGTCATTAAGCTGATAATGGTGCAGAAAAGATTGGTGGGGGCCCAGGACTGAGTAGTAATGAGAGCCTGGAACTTTTTTCCCCTGGATAGTAGGAGGTTGAGGGGTGATATATGAAATCATGTGGGACATAGAAACAAAAAGATGAATGGTCGCAGTCTTTTTTTCAGTGTAAAGATCTGAAATGCAAGGGTATAGATTTAGTGTGAGGGAAAGCATTTAAAAGGGTGATGGGCATATGGGGTGACCTATAGAGGAAACTGTAGAGGCAGATACAATACAGCATTTAAAAATCATTTAGACAGATGCAAAATAAAGATTTAGAGAGAAACACAGGTTAATTGAACTAGCTCAGGCAGCCATCTTGGTCGGAATGGACAAGATGGGTGGAAGGGCCTGTTTCCATGCTCTATAACTCTGACTGATAGCAACCAATCACAACCCCAATTTCCTTCAAGATTATCTTGATGTACTTCACAATCTAATGAATTGTGCAACTATTTTATATTAAACCAAATGGTTCCCAGTTGCAACATGTTCCATGATTATAACAGTTATACTGGTATAACTGTATATGAATGGAAACAGGATGAACCTAAGCTCAATTTTGAGTGTCATGGAAAAGGGTCTGAATACTTGAATCTGTACGGGTGCCAGGGGTTATGGGGAGAGGGCAGGAGAATGGGGTTGAGAGGGAAAGATAGATCAGCCACGATTGAATGGTGCAGTAGACTTGATGGGCCGAATGGCCTACTTCTGCTCCTAGAACTTATGAACACCATGACAGCGACTTATAGTTGCCATCATGTTAATGATTATTACAACACAATTCCAATTGTTCTTGCACGCCCTGAAATGAAAACTATTTACAAAGGTTGCCTGGCAATGTGTCACTGTCCTGCTAAATGAATGGCCAGACAACTAAGTAAATGTATTACCAAGTTAGGCACCACAAGTAACAGAACTGGTTGAAAATCATTCATTTGACTGTTTTATCATCCCATCTGTTGCCCATCTGTTGATACTTCCTCACTGCACTGTATCACCAGCCATAATCTCCGGTTTTATGGGAATCAGGCATTTCAAACCTCATGCATAAAATTATTTTTTTAATTTCCTGTTTTCCAATTAAAAAGCAGTGCGGCTGTTAATTTACCATGCCATTTTCATTTCCAATGTTAAAATATGAATAGGCATTTTATTAAACTTGCATTCCTGGTTTGTTGTAATGCCAAGGGGTCATCCTGACCATGACATTTACTCTGCATTCCCAATTAATTTTGCAGCAACTCCGATTGCCAAAACCCATCAGAATGTGTTAAAATAATAAATCATAATTAGATGCATCTAATGAGTATAAACAAAAGCAACAATGAACTTGGGAATAAAGACTGGTTCTATTGAAAGGATAAATTGCACATTTTCTCCACCATTAACTTTGAAGGTGCATGTTTTTGTGTGCCTATTTTGATTTATTTCTAGTTTAGTTCAGATATACAGTGAGTGCGAAAACAGGCCCTTCGGTCCACCGAGTCCGCGCCGACCAACGATCCCTGCACATTAACACTATCCTACACACATCAGAGATGATTTACATTTATACCAAGCCAATTAACCTACGAACCTGTACGTCTTTGGTGCGTGAGAGGAAACCGGAGTGTGAAGACAAATGTCATAATCTATAGGGTTTGATGGGAATATTGGAAGAATAAAATATGGCGAGTGTCATTTTAGTGCAAAAGGGGTGTTTCATTGGCATAGTCTCATTGGGCCGCAGGGGATGTTTCAATTTTGTATCACTCTGATTCTAATATTAAGCTGATTCATGTTTGGTCATGGTTAAGAAGGAACTGCAGATGCTGGAAAAATCGAAAGTAGACAAAAAATGCTGGAGAAACACAGCGGGTGAGGCAGCATCTGTGGAGAAATGGACTGGGCGACGTTTCGGGTCGGGACCCTTCTTCAGACTGATGTCGGGGGGGGTGCGGAAAAAAGAAAGGAAGAGGTGGAGACAGTAGGATATGTGGGAGAGCTGGGAAAGGGGAGGGGAAGGAGGGAGAAAGCAAGGACTACCTTAAATTAGAGAAGTCAATGTTCATACCGCTGGGATGTAAACTACCCAAGCGAAGTGTTGTTCCTCCAATTTACGCTGGGCCTCACTCTGGCAATGGAGGAGGCCCAGGACAGAAATGTCAGATTCAGAATGGGAAGGGGAGTTGAAGTGCTGGGCAACCGAGAGATCAGGTGTTGAGCGGAGGTGTTGGGCGAAGCAGTCGCTGAGCCTACGCTTGGTCTCGCCGATGTAGAGAAGGTGACACCTACGGCAGCGGATGCAGTAGATGAGGAGGAGGTGCAGGTGAACTTCTGCCTCACCTGGAAAGACTGTTTGGGTCCTTGGATGGAGTTGAGGGAGGAGGTAAAGCAACAAGTGTAGCATTTCCTACGGTTGCAGGGGAAAGTACCAGGGGAGGGGGAGGTCTGGGTGGGAAGGGGCGAATTGACCAGGGAGTTACGGAGGGAACGGTCTCTACGGAAAGCAGAAAAGGGAGGAGATGGGAAGATGTGGCCAGTGGTATGATCTGGCTGGAGGTGGCAAAATTGTCGGAGTTTGATCATGATATCTGTTCTCAACTTTTCATTTTACGGTGTGAATCTACCTCAGGCAGTAACTTGATTTCTACTATGAGCAAAATCTTTGGTTCATTCTTAATTTTACAGCAAATCTCGACATGATAATAGGGATTATAAATGCCCTGTTAACAGCATACATCACACCTTACACTGTGCCAGCAAATGACCAATATATCACTTTATTCAGTCTCCTCCAGATGGATTAAAAAAAAAATTGTAGTTGGATTTATTTCTAATTTCATTAGCTTCCCTCTTCTGTAGACATATGCATATGCACACGCCCACATGCACACGCCCACATGCACACAGACACACACACACACACACACACACACACATATACCTCCTAGTTAGTAAGTCTTACAATTACCTACTAGTTGGTAGTATGCTGCTAGAGTAATTTTAATGCCCATTCATTTCACAGCGCATCCTACAAATGGATGTCCGATATTAATTTGAGATTTAAAAAACACTAAACCGCGGTTAATTAATCATGGATTTCAGTTTTTATTTTTACTTTTGTTCTGTGTGGATTTGATTCTCATTTCTCCCATGTTGTTATTCTTAGTCTTGTGGCCAACAGCAATGTGGCTATGACTATGTCGCCTGCAATGTTGTTCTGTTGCAGTTTGTGGCTACAAGGTTGAACAGAGGGAAACACAAAGTCAGGTAGCCTAATATCCTTTTAGATAATGGAAATCAGTTATTGTCAATTTTTCAAACCACTGAAATCTGTTAGATGTTCCAAAGAATTGTTCTTCAATGCATCCAGATAAAAGTTGAATATATAGAGCTGATTAGAAATTGTTTATACAATGCTAGCATGGTAATTAGTGACCTGAGGAAATTCACTGCAGCGTTATTATACATAATATGAACCAAGCCACCTGAGATATTAGGGCAGATGATAAAGGAAGGCCTTAAAGAAGGAACAAGGTTTAGGGAGGGGCTACTAGTGCTTGGAGTTATGAAGCTGAAAGTGAAACTGTGGTTAAAAAGTTTAAATTTGGGATGCTTGAGGTTAGAATCGGGGAAGTGCATGCATTTCACTGGAAGATATTAGAGAACAATGGGTGAGGCACAGAGAGATTTGAAAACTCTGAGGAGAATTTTAATTAGGAGCTCCTATGGGTCACGAGGCACTTTGGTGAGTGCAGTTTAGTTTAGTTTATTATTGTTATGTGTACTGAGGTACAGTGAAAAGCTTTTGTTTGCGTGCTATCCAGTCAAGTAGAAGACTATTCATGGATACAATCAAGCCACCCAAGGATAAAGGGTGCAACATCTGTGCAAGATAAAGTCCAATAGAGATAGTTCAAAGGTCTCCAAAGAAGTAGATGGGAAGTCAGAACTGCACTCTAGCTGATGAGAGGACCATTCAGTTGCCTGTTAATATCTGGGAAGAAACTATCCCTGAATCTGGTGGCCTTGTCGAGGCAATGTGAAGTGTAGATTGCTGGTTGGTTTGTGTGATAGTCTGGGCTACAACCCCAACCCTCTGCAATTTAATGTGGTCTTGGATGGAGATGTTCCCAAACTATGCATCCTGATAAAAGGCTTTCTGCAGCACATCTGTAGATGTTGGTGAGGGTTGTAGGGGGTATGCTGAACGTCCTAAGCCTTTGAAGGAAGTAGAGGCGTTGGTGTGCTTACATGGCCACAATTTTTGAATGGAAAGAGAAGAACCAGCTGGGTTTGCATTGGCTTCCAGTTCAAGCGGGGAAATCAAGAGTCGGTGGAATATGCTTCTATACTAACCAGGGCTGGTGCAGCGACATCAGCATACTGTCTAACTTGTGTTCTCCTAATCTGGAATCATTTTTTATAAATTGCAAACCCTTTTATTCTCCGAGGGAATTTACCTCTTTTATTCTCGCTGGAGTTGACATCCCCTCCCAAGCCTGCGTACGTGAGGCACAAACACAACTCACTGACCAGGTAATGAGAGTAGAGAGTGACTTCCCGGACTCCATGCTCATTGTTTTAGACAATAGACAATAAACAATAGGTGCAGGAGTAGGCCATTTGGCCCATCGAGCCAGCACCACCATTCAATGTGATCATGGCTGATCAACCCCAATCAGTACCCTGTTCCTGCCTTCTCCCCATATCCCCTGACTCCGCTATTTTTAAGAGCCCTATCTAGCTCTCTCTTTAAAGCATCCAGAGAACCCGCCTCCACCGCCCTCTGAGGTGGAGAATTCCACAGATTCACCACTCTCTGTGAGAAAAAGTGTTTCCTCGTCTCAGTTCTAAATGGCTTACTCCTTATTCTTATTAAGGGGGATTTTAACAAGGCTAACCTCAGCCGAGAGCTTCCAAAATACAGACATCATGTTACCTGCCCCACCAGAGGGGAGAGAACACTCGATCATAGGTATACTACAATCAGGAATGCATATCGCTCTGTTCCCCGTGCGGCTCTGGGACTCTTGATCATTGTTTAGTTCGTCTTATTCTGACCTACAGGCAGAAACTAAAATCTGCTAAGCCTGTGATCAGAACAATAAAAAAAGTGGACAAGCAAGGGCATTGAAAACCTAAAGTCCTGCTTTGCACTGATTGGAATGTGTTCATAGAAACATAGAAAATAGATGCAGGAGGAGGCCATTTGGCCCTTCGAGCCTGCACCGCTATTCATTGTGATCATGGCTGATCATCCACAATCAGTAACCCGTGCCTGCCTCCCCCCCCCCCCCCATATCCCTTGATTCCGCTAGCCTCTAGAGCTCTATCTAACTCTTTTAAATTCATTCAGTGAATTGGCCTCTACTGCCTTCTGTGGCAGAGAATTCCACAAATTCTTTATGCTTCAGGGAAGCAACCACAAGCCTTGATGAATATACAGACACTGACATCATATGTCAGCTTTTGTGAGGACCGTTACATTCCCACTAGGACCCGGATCAGGTTCAACAACAAGCCCTGGATTACAGCAGAACTCAGACAGCTCCGCCAGTCTAAAAATGAGGCCTACACGAGCGATGTCACAGACCTCGACAGGCAGGCCAAGTACAAGCTGAGAAGAGGAATCAGAGCTGCCAAGGAAATGTACTCTGAGAAGTTGAGGGTAGACAGAAATGCTGGAGAAACTCAGCGGGTGAGGCAGCATCTACAGAGCGAAGGAAATAGGCGACTTTTCGGATCGAGACCCTCCTTCAGACTGATGTGGGGGTGGGGGGGGCGGGAAGAAGAAAGGAAGAGGCGGAGACAGTGGGCTGTGGGAGAGCTGGGAAGGGGAAAGAAGGAGAAAGCAGGGACTACCTGAAATTGGAGGAGTCAATGTTCATACCGTTGGGGTGTAAACTACCCAAGCGAAATATGAGGTGCTGCTCCTCCAATTTACGGTGGGCCTCACTCTGGCCATGGAGGAGGCCCAGGACAGAAAAGTCAGATTGGGATTTGGAATGGGAGGGGGAGTTGAAGTGCTGAGCCACCGGGAGATCAGGTTGGTTATTGCGAACCGAGCGGAGGTGTTGGACGAAGCATTCGTCAAGCCTACACTTGGTCTCACCGATGTAGAGCAGCTGACACCTAGAACAGCGAATGCAATAGATGAGGTTGGAGGAGGTGCAGGTGAACCTCTGCTGTATTTGGAAAGACTGCTTGGGTCCTTGGATGGAGTCAAGGGGGGAGGTAAAGCGACAAGTGTAGCATTTCCTGCGGTTGCAAGGGAAAGTACCAGGGGAGGGGGTGGTTTGGGTGGGAAGGGACGAAATGGCCAGAGAGTTACGGAGGGAGTGGTCTCTGCGGAAAGCAGACAGGGGAAGGTGGGAAGATGCGGCCAGTGGTGGGATCCCGTTGGAGGTGGGGAAAATGTCGGAGGATTATTTGTTGTATTCCGGCACGACTCACGTCGCAGCGGTCTCTGCAGTCCGTCTGTCTTTTTATTATTTTCTGTCTCGTTTCAATGTAGTTTTTATTTTATTTGTTTTGACGGGGTATGTGTGTGGGGGGTGGGGGGGGGGGGGGGATGGGGAAACTTTAAAATCTTTCCCCTGCACGGGAGACCCGACCTTTTCTTTGTCGGGTCTCCGTTGTCGTTGGGGCTGCAACGTGGAGCGGCCTCTAGCAGGAACGACCTGGGGCTCCAGTCGCGGAGCTGCGGACTTACGTACCATCACGAAGCTGGCCGAGTCCGGAGCGGGTGGAGTGGTGGTGGCGCGCTGCTGTGATCCGACCCCCGGAGATTCGAAGGCTCCAACTGCAGGTCTGGCAGACAGGACCACCGGGAGCCCGCGGGTCCCTGCTGGGAGACCGCTTTTCGGGGCTTCCGCAACGGTGACTTCACCCGCCCGAGTTGCGGGATTGAAGATTACCTGGAGCGGGGCCTTACATCACCGCCCCGCGCGGCTTGGAATGGCTGCGGGACTTTGCTAGCGCCCGCCGGGGGCTCCAACAACAAGACCCGGAGCGTGGCCTTGCATCACCCGGCGTGGCTTTAATGGTCGCGGGACAATTACCATCGCCCGCCGGGGGCTTTGACTCTGACATCGGGGGGGAGAGGGGAGTGCAGGGGAGAGATACGTTTTTGCCTTCCATCACAGCAAGGAGGAGATGCGCTGGGATGGATGTCTGTGTAAATTGTGTTGTGTCTTGGGTCTTTTTCTTTTTGTATGTATGACTGCAGAAATAACATTTCATTTGGACCTCAATGAGGTTCAAATGACAAATAAAATTGTATTGTATTGTATTGTATGTGACAGCTGGTAGGGTGGAAGGTGAGGACAAGGGGGACTCTGCCCTTGTTACGAGGGGAGAGGGGGGGAGGAGTGAGAGCAGAGTTACAGGGTATAGAAGAGACCCTGGTGAGAGCCTCATGTATAGTAGAAGAGGGGAACCCCCGTTTCCTAAAGAATGAGGACATCTCCGATGCCCTGATGTGAACATTTCATCCTGGGTGCAGAAGCGGCGTAGACAGAGGAATTGGGAGTAGGGGGTGGAGTCCTTACAGGAAGCTGGGTGGGAAGAAGTGTAGTCTAGATAGCCATGGGAGTCAGTGGGTTTATAGTGGATGTTGGTCAGTAGTCTGTCACCTGCGATGGAGATAGTGAGTTCTAGATACGGTAGGGAGATGTCGGAAATGGTCCAGGTGTATTTGAGTGCCGGATGGAAGTTAGTGGTGAAATGGATGAAGTCAGTGAGTTGTGTGTGGGTGCAGGAGGTAGCACCAATGCAGTCGTCGATGTAGCGGAGGTAGAGTTCGGGGATAGGGCCATGGTACGCCTCGAACAAGGATTGTTCGACGTACCCTACAAAGAGGCAGGCATAGCTTGGGCCCATGCGTGTGCCCGTAGCTACGCCTTGGATTTGGAGGAAATGGGACGAGTTAAACAAAGTTGTTAAGGGCAAGGACCAGCTCTGCTAGGCGGAGGAGAGTATCAGGAGATGGGGATTGGTTGGTTCTGCTGAGAAGTTGAGGAGCAAGTTCTCAGCTAATGACTCTTCTTCCGTGTGGAAGAGCTTGCAAGAAATCACCAGCTACAAGAGGAAACCCCCTCCCCTTCCGCTCCTTGGACAATCGTCAGCTGACCAACGACCTGAACGAGTTCTACTGCAGGTTCACGATAAACAGAAACATAACCCTGGTGCCCCCTCCCTCCATCCCCCACCCACTCCTCCACAATCACCGCTTCACACCCACTTACAGCCTGACTCCAGTCTGCAAAGACTGGGCCCTTGTCCACTACCCAACCCCTCCTGCTGCCCAACATGAGTCTGGCCACTTCTCCATCACTAACAATAGCAATTGAAGAGGTGGAAAAGCTATTCAGGAGAAAGAAAAGCCAGAAATCTCCAGGTCCGGACAATGTTTCCCCCTCCTACCCTCAAGCTGTGTCGAACAACTGACACCAGTCTACACTTCCTGCAAACCTGCACTGTCCCTGCCTGCTTCAAAGTCTCCACTATTGTCCCCATACCCAAAAAGCCAAGGATTACTGGTCTTAATGACTACAGGCCTGTCACACTGACCTCTGTAATCATGAAGACCCTTGAAAGACTTGTGCTGGCCCACCTGAAAAAGATTACAAACCCCCTGCTGGACCCCCTGCAGTTTGCATACTGGGCCAATTGATCAGTGGATGACGCAGTCAACCTAAGCCTACACTTCATCCTCCAGCACCTAGACCGCCAGGGGATCTATGCAAGGATTTTGTTTGTGGATTTTAGCTCTGCATTCAACACCATTGTGCCAGAGCTACTACACTCCAAACTCTCCCAGTTGACTGTGCCTGAACCCCTCTGTCAGTGGATCATCAACTTCCTGACAGACAGGAAGCAGCATGTGAGGCTGGGAAAGCACATCTCGGACCCGCAGACCCTCAGCATAGGAGTACCGCAAGGCTGTGTACTCTCCCCTCCCCTTTACTCTCTCTACACCAACGACTGCACCTCCACAAGCTTCTGTCAAGCTTCTTAAGTTTGCGGATGACACAACCCTGACTGGACTGATCCAGGATGGGGAGGATTCTGCCGACAGACAGGAAGTGACACAGCTGGCGTCCTGATGTCATCGCAACAACCTGGAGCTCAATGCTCTTAAGACGGTGGAATTGATTGCAGACTTTAGGAGAGCTCCCCCTCCCCTCCCCTCACTCACCATCAACAACACCACAGTCACATCTGTGGAGTCATTTAAGTTCCTTGGATTCATCATCTCCCCAGTCAAAAAGGCACAACAGAGGATGTACTTCCTGCGGCAGCTGAGAAAACACAATCTGCCACAGGCAATGATGGTCCAGTGTTATACTGCCATCATAGAATCTGTCCTCACCTTCTCCATCATGGTTTGATTTGGCACAGCCACCAAGCAGGACATCCGGAGGCTGCAGCGCATCATTCGATCAGCCGAGAAGGTTGATGGCTGCAACCTTCCCCCCCCCCCATCGCCGAACTGTACACTGCAAGGCCCAGGAAGCGAGCAGGTAAGATCATCTCTGACCCCTCTCACCCTGGCCACAAACTCTTTGAATCACTTCCCTCTGGAAGGCGACTCCGAACTGTCAAAGCCGCCGCAGCGAAACATAAAAACAGCTCTTTTTCCACGAGCAGTAGCTCTACTCAATAACCAAAATCTGTAGCCTCCTTTTGCTCTGGCATTTTATTTCATTCTTCACATGTTTAAATTCTCTTTTTTGTTTTAATTGTCTACTGTATATTGTGTTGTTAATTACGAGAAAACTCCTTGGCAAATTCCTTGTATGTATACATATTTGGCTAATAAAATGTATTCAATTCCATTCAATTCAAGAGTAGCAAAGACATGAGTGAGGGCTTCAGCAGTAGGCCAGTTGATGCAGCATTGGCATTGAACGATGATCCAGAGGTTGAAATGTGCTAGTTTAGATGCAGGCTGACCTTAGCAGTGAACTTAAGCATTCTTCATCCACTTGCATACAGTAAGCCCTTGTATTCTAAAGACACGTTTTTAAACTCTATTCCTAAAATTATTTGTAAATGATGTATGATTTATTTACAAAAAGCTTCTGCATAAGATAGCGTCGTGTATGGCACAGACATTGTGGGCTGAAGGGCCTGTTCCTGTGCTGTACTTCGGTATGTTCTACATTAAAAACGTATATAGCAGAGAACGGCATAGGTTGCAGTTATTATTTTGTTTAACACGACCAGTTTGGCTCAGGAATAGTGACAGAATTAGTGAGTTTCTCTTCAAATATTAATCTTGCATCTTTCAAAGGTTGATGCCCACTTAAGTAATTTCTCCTGAAAATTATATTTGGATGTGTCAGACTGGAGGGATGTTTTAGTTTAGTTTATTGTCATGTGAACCGAGAAACAGTGAAAAGCTTTTTGCTGTATGATATCCAGTCAGCAGAAAGACTATACATGACTATACAGAAGGCCACCCCCCTCCTCCTACTCTTCATCAATGGAGAGGTGGTTGAGAGGGTCACCTCCTTTAAGTTCCTCGGGACCACCATACATCAATCCCTATCATGGGAGCTCAACACCAGTCTCATAATCAGTAAGTGCCACCAGCGACTCTACTTCCTGCGGCAGCTCAAAAAATTCAGGGTCAGTCGACTAGCCATGACCCACTTCTATAGGTCTACCATAGAAAGCATACTCACATTCTCCATGCTTGTCTGGTATGGTCACACAACCTCGCAGGATAAGATTCGGCTGGAGAGAATAGTGCGCCGAGCTTCTAAGATCATCGGTTGCAGCAGACTTCCCTCAGTGACATCACTTTACTCAACAAGACTCACCAGAAAGGCCAAAACAATCATAGCAGACCACTTTCACCCGGCACATTACCTCTTTAATCTCCTCCCATCAGGAAGGAGATATAGAAGCATTAAAAGTAAGACATCTCGCTTCAGAGACAGCACCTACCTCCAAGCCATCAGATATTTGAATTTGCACTAATCACTTTGCACTTTCTTTTGCACTTGCACTTACGCTTAACATGACGCTGCTGGGTACTGTCCTTCCTGTATATATTGTCCTTCGTACGGTATTGTCTGTATTAATTATTGTGGTGTATGTGGTGGTTGTATTGTACTGTATTGTATCTGTCTGAGAGCGAACCAAGACACATTCCTATCAACTTGTTGACATGGCAATAAACTTCTTGAATCTTGAATGCAATCGAGCTGTCCGCAGTGTACAGATACAGAGTAAAAGGAATAACGCATGTATGTTCACACAAAAGGACTGTCTCTCAAAAGCTGCTGCCTTCCTTCATGCATATTTAATATACAAGGAACTCCCCACCCACCCAGCCAATGCTACAGCCATTTGACTAATGGAAATTCCCCTTTACAGGATTCACAAATCACTTGCCAAAAATATGAGACATTAATCAAATTTGCGACCTAGGAATTTATCTGGGGATAAAAGATAAATGGACAGATTTTTCAACTCGTGTTTCTTAACACATGGACAGATAACACACTCATATTGGGGAAATTTGCTGCATGAACGGTATTACAGATCCAGTACGGATCGCAGACCCTTCCCCGCTCCCAATAACATGAGTATCACCTGTAAAAAAAATTGGGGAAGGGGAAACTCATAATGGTGTTCTGTAAATTACATTGTCATTGTCTTTGAAAGTAGGGATATCGCTTTTGCTCCCTTCTTAACCAGAACCTTAAACTTTGCCCAAAATGCTTTTTGTTCTCTTCCTCCAAAAAGAATTTGTACATTGCCAGAGTTGCAATCAGGCATTTTGCCAATTGTTTATATTGGAGACGTTTGAGAGATTGGAATGACTGCACATATTCCCAGACTTCACATTAACAACAATTAATCTGCATTTACTGTAAATTTAAAATATTTTGATACAATTATCAAACCAACAAAAATGCACGTATATGTGTGTCATGCTGGCATCATTCCTGCATGTGGGTTTTATATAGGAAGTCTTCGCTGTAAGCAGGATTACTGCGTTTTCAGAAAAGTAAAATTTGACGGTAGAAACTTTGCATATTTAACTGGTATTTTCTTTCCTAAGGACAAAATATTTGAGGATCAATATCAAATTGATGATTCTGGCATGCATAGCGAATTGGTTTTGTATTCTTATTAAGTTAGTACATTAATCGCACGAGAGTTTATTTTCTTTAATCTGTACTTCAGTTAAAAAAAATGTACATCAGTAAGAGTATTGGGCTTCAGATCTGAGAATATTTTTTCACAACTAATTGTAGAGACATGAGAGGAATCTGGAGGGGGAAAAAAAAACTGCTGGAAGAACCCAGCAGGTTTCAAGCAATATCTGTGGAGACGAAAGGAATGGTTAACGTTTCAGATAGAGTTCTTGCACCAGCACTGAGAGACAAGAGGGAAAATGGCCGATATATAGAAGTGAGATGGAGGGATGAGACAAAGGCTGCCTGGTAAACGATAGGTGAAAGCAGATTTTGGGGAGGGTGTGGGTGGATTGAGGGGGAGGAAATGATAGGCAGATAGGGATTAGCAGCAGGGGTAATGTTGAGATAAAGGGTGGAAACATACGAATAGAAGAAAAGAATGGCCAGGTATTGGAGGAGAAGGGTGGTGACCAAGACTGAAGAAGGGTCTCGACCCAAAACGTCACCCTTTCCTTCTCTCCAGAGATGCTGCCTGTCCCACTGAGTTACTCCAGCATTTTGTGTCTATCTTTGGTGACAAAGACTGTTAGGTGATGGATGGAACGAGACAAAGGAGGGATAATGGGCAGATGGAACCAGATCTAACTATGTGATTAACATCATATCTTTTGGCTTTCCTTTAAGGTCTATCGAAGTCGCCAGTCATGGGTGACATGAAGACTCCAGATTTTGATGATCTTCTTGCTGCTTTTGACATTCCTGATCCAGATCTCGATGCCAAGGAGGCTATCCAGTCAAGCAGTGAGGAATCCGAAGCTCATCTGAAACAAGCAGGGATGGGTATAGACGAGCTGTCTATCCATCAAGCCATACCTGACGTTCCAGTGGTGAGTGTCATTGTTAAGAACACCAGTCGACAAGAATCCTTTGAATCTATTACGGAGAAGGATGGCCATCAGCTCGGACCAAATCTGCTTCAAAATGGGTTTCGAAATGCTGACATTACCTCTGATTCCAATAGCTACAACAAAATGGTCAATGACTTCATCAATGGAGATACTTCCAGAAACTACTCGAGTAAATTTGACACACCAAGGTCAGAAGCCCTACCGACATTCAGTCAGTTTAGTCCCATTTCTAGCCCGGAGCCTGAAGAAGCCATGCCAAATGCTGGAATTATGGATAATATTAAACCAGACAAAGGGCCTTACCTTGGTTCTGTCGGTTTGTATATTTCTACCAATAGTTCACTGATGAACAATTCAAGGGAACAGCCTGAACAAGATGTGACTGAGCTGAGCATGTTTGATGAATACTCCAAAAAGCGAGAGAAAGCAAATGAGATTAGAAACTGTAAAATGAATGAAGTCTCATTGGGACAAAAGGTGAATTCAACAGCGACATCTGAAGAAGAGCAAGAGAACAAGGACTTTGACAAAAGCAGTAATTTGTTTGACAACTTGGAGTCTTCATGTAACCTGCATAATAATAGTATGGAAGAGCCAAAGACTCTTGTCAGTGCTCCGGAATTGAGCATGTGCTCTTCTGTGCCCTCTCGTCAACGTCTAAAGTCAGCGCATTCAAAACTCACCTCTTGCTTAGCAGCCTTGGTAGCTCTTAATCCCAAAAAAATATCAGAGTTCCCAAAGGAGGAACATAAGGAGAATTCTAAAGAATCGTTGTTGGGTTTGAAGGAGAGTGTCCGAGGCAGTCCCAAAATGGCAAAGTCGCCAAAGAGTCCGAGAAGTCCCATGGAAGGAGTAAAGAAAATGGTGGGCAAGCAATCGGATAGCCCAAGGAGTGTATCCAGTGACTACAGCGGCAAAGGGTCTCCATATGTTGCAACGGGCTCGCCGCCGGCCATCCCGAAAGTACGGATCAAAACCATTAAAACATCTTCCGGTGAAATTACCAGGACTGTGACCAGGATAATGCCAGACTCTGAACAGAGCGAGTCGAGGAGTTCACCTGAACAGTCGGTGACTGAAATGGCTTTAAGTGAGGAATTGAGCTTAAGATCTAGCCCTCTGGCCCATGCTTCATTAGCGATGGAAAATGTAAAGAGGCCATTGTTATACAATAACATGGCTAATGCTGTCACCGCACCACCTAATACATCTGTCAGGGGGACTCCTCCCCTGATGTACGATGAAAACGTAAATGGCAACAGCAGCTTCAAAGCATTAGGTATAGCAAATATATCACCCGAGAGTGCGAGCAGTGCTATGTTGAAGGCAGCCAGCGTGGCCCAACTGCAGAAGCAGCTCGGGGCAAAGCAGCCGGCAAATCTCCCCACCATGAATCTCCTGCCGAAAGCCGTTCACTTGGCAAGCCTCAACTTGGTTCCACACAGCGTTGCTGCCACTGCCACAGTCAGGTCTACTTTGCGACAGAGTAACCACAAGATTGCAACTCAGGTGGTCACAGTGCCGCTGGTACAGCAAATCAAGAACGTGGGCCCACAGAATGATGAGTCTCCTAGTTCCGCTCAGAACGTTGTGGTTGAAGCTTTTAACAAGCTGTTAAACGGTACTAACCCTGTGCCAATCTACGCTCCAAACCTTAAGCCACCAGCACACAGTAATGTGTCCATGCCAGCTCGTGGCTATCGCTGTTTAGAATGTGGCGATGCGTTTGCTCTGGAAAAGAGTCTATCACAGCACTATGAGCGGCGAAGTGTTCACATTGAGATGATGTGCAGCCACTGTTCCAAAGTTATTGTCTTCTTCAACAAATGCAGCTTGTTGCTGCATGCGCGGGAACACAAGGGCAAAGGTGCTGTAATGCAGTGCTCGCAGTTACAAATGAAGCCTATCCCATCCGACCAAATGTTTTCAACTACCCCAGTAACCTCTTCTGTGACGTCAGTTACTCTTGCCCAAGAGGAGACCTCTGGTGGTGGCCAGGACGATGGGAACTTGACAGTAATTGGAATGGGTAGCTCAGCTTTCAGTCATCCTGCAATGCCGCTGCACTGCGACTCACTCAGATTAATACGTCATGGGTTAAAATGTCTCGAATGCGATCAACAGTTCCAGGATTGTGCGAATCTTGCAGGTCACTACCAGCAGGTTACAGAAGATGCAGAAACACTGGTGAGTACATTCAAATAACATTGGGGTTGCCGTGACTTATTCAAGATGGAACCTTTGTATTGAAATGTATCAATATTTATAGTATACAGTGCCCTCAATAATGTTTGGGACGAAGACCAACCATTTATTTATTTCCCTCTGTACTCCACACTGAGATTTATAATTTAAAAAATCACATGTGGTTAAAGTGCACATTATCAGATTTTAATAAAGGCCATTTTCATACATTTTGGTTTCACCATGTAGAAATTACAGCAGTGTTTATACATGTGCACTTTAACCACATGTGATTTTTTTTTTTTTAATTACAAATCTCAAATTGTGGAGTACAGAGGCAAATAAATAAATGATGGGTCTTCGTCCCAAACATTATGGAGGGCACTGTAACTTGCCTTGCATCAGTCATAACTAAATGTAAAATTATTTATAATCTGTCCAGCGTCAGAGGAGGAATCGACCTCTGCTTCAGTCTTGGTACAACCTTGCGACTTTTTCAACTTTTCATACCAGACAGCTGTTGATTTCTGTGAGGTTGTGCCTCGTGCCTAAAATACGAGTTTCAATATGTTCATAAGCTATAGGGGAGGAATTAGGCCATTCGACCCATCAAGTCTACTCCACCATTCACTCGTGGCAAACATTCTTGTATCTACTCTGGTGCATTACATTTTTAGACTTGGGATCATTCCAATTTATGTCAAGTAATGTAGTAGTAACCTGCAACTGGCACTAATGTAGAATTAATTGTATACAACATTGACTCGGTGGAAGGAGTCAATGGGTGATAGTGTTTTCAGTTTGGATACCTGTGAGCTGTTATATATGTTGACAATTTTGGATGAGAAAGAGATGGCATGATTAGTCATTTGCAGGTGGCACCAAAACTGGTGGTTTGGTGTTCAATAAAGAAGGTTGACTACGTTGTAACAGGATCTAGATCAACAGGAAAAGCAGGTAGACAATAGACAATAGGTGCAGGAGTAGGCCATTCGGCCCTTCGAGCCAGCACCGCCATTCAATGTGATCATGGCTGATCATCCCCAATCAGTACCCCGTTCCTGCCTTCTCCCATATCCCCTGACTCTGCTATCTTTAAGAGCCCCATCTAGCTCTCTCTTGAAAGTATCCAAAGAACCGGCCTCCACCGCCCTCTGAGGCAGAGAACTCCACAGACTAGATAGAGGTAGAGAAGGCAAATGAAATTTAACTTGCACATGTACAAAGTGATGCATATTGGGGAGTTCAACCATGCAGGACATGCACTGTAAATGATATGGCCCTGGGGAATATTGTGGAACAGGGAGACCTACGGGTACAGATATACGGTTCCCTGAAAGTGGCTTCACGAGTAGACAAGGTGGTGATGAGGTCCAATTTGAGGTCCACACTTGCATTCATCAGACAGCGCATTAAGTGCAAGTGTTGGTCATTTATGTTATAGCTGTACTCGATGTTGATGAGACAGCACCTGCAATATTGTGCGTAGCTCTGGTCACCACACAAGAGGAAGGATGTGATTAAGCTGGAAAGGTTGCAGGAAAGACTCACAAGGATGTTAGCAGGTTCAGAGGCCTTGCATTGTAAGGAGAGATCTGATAGGCAAGGCTGTCTTCCTTGGAGCGAAGGAGGCTGAGGGGTGATTTACAGAGGTTTATAAATTCATGTGGGACATAGATAAGGTGGATGGACACGGTCTATTTTCCAGGATGGGGAAATCTAAAACCAAAGGGCATAGCTTTAAGGTGAGAGGGGAAAGATTTAAAGGGCAGGTTTTTCCACACTGAACATAATAGATACATGGAACAAGCTGCCAGAGGAAGTGGTGGAGGTGGGTGCAATTACAACACTTAAAAGGCATTGCGGAGGTTCATGTCCAGGAAAGGCACCAAACGCAGGCAAACGTGACCAGCTCAGTCAGACATACTTGTGGTCATTGATGGGTTTGGCCGAAGAGCCTGTTTCCATGCACCATAACTCTGGCACTAATTGCTTTATAGCAGATTAAATCCTTATGATCTACAGATGGAGATTTTTATACCATCATTATACGCTAGATTTCAACCAATATTCCAAAATGTCACTATTCTCCAGTTACTCCAGCTTTTTGTGTGTATCTTCCACAGGTTAAATGCCGATATCTAAATCTAATTAATCCACATCATTTCAGAGGAATATGTGGTGTCTTCTGCCACTTCTGGTATGATAGGACTCGTGTTTTCAAAATGTTCCTCAAATATTTTACCTCTCCTCATGACCTTTCTCAGCCACACATTATCTCTGGGCTAAAGTGTTGACTCGAATAAGTATTTGATCCATGTGATTACAAGGAACTGCAGACCCTGGTTTATACCAAAGATGGACACAAAATGCTGGAGTAACTCAGTGGGTCAGGCAGCATCCCTGGGGAACATGGATAGGCGACATTTTGGGTCGGAGCCCCTCGTCAAACGCCTGTCCATTTTCTCCAGGGATGGTGCCTGACTCACTGAGTTACTGCGACATTTTATGTCTATCTTAAGCATTTCTTCCAGTAAGCTTTCCTGGAATCAGTTGTGCACAATCAAATACATTAGTCAGATCTAAAACATCTCCCTTGGCTTTGGGCTTTCTTGCTTACTAACCCTACCAAGCTGGTTCTCCGTATAACCCCGGCGTTATCTCCTGCCAAACAGTCCCATTACTTTCTTCCTTGTCAGTGACTGTAATTCAAAAGTACGGACGGTGGTGAACGGTCAAAAGAGCTGTTGGCAGTAACTCCGCTGGCAAATGCCACTCCTGCAGCTTCTGGACTTTTGCACTGTTTTCAGACTAAGGGGTTGCCCAATTGTAACAGACGTGAGGGAATTCTTTCTGAAGGTTGTGACTCCTTTTGAAATATATTCTCCTCGGTGATAGACTCACTAAATATATTCAAGGTCAAGATGAGTAGGTGTTTAGTATTTCGGCATGTTGAAGGATGAATGTAATAGACAGGAAAATGGAACTGAGGTCACCATCAAGCAACCATAATGTTTATTGAATGCTAGAACACATTTGCAGGGGTCTCCAGTATATTCTTGTGCCAATTTTTCACGTTAGATGATGTGCAGCTCTTCTTGGGAGCAAAGGATCGATGCAAAGGTATAGAAACATCGGTGCAGGAGTAGGCCATTCAGCCCTTCAAGCCAGCACCGCCATTCAATACGATCATGGCTGATCATCTAAAATCAGTACCCAATTCCTGCTTTCCCCCATATCCCTTGATTCATTTAGTCCTAGAGCTAAATATAACTCTCTCTTGAAAACATCCAGTGAAATGGCCTCCACTGCCTTCTGTGGCAGAGAATTCCACAGATTCACAACTCTCTTGGTGAAAAAATGTTTCCTCATCTCAGCCCTAAATAGCCTATCCCTTATTCTTAAACTGTGACCCCTGGTTCTGGACTCCCCCAACATTGGTTACTTTCAGTAACCGATGTACAATATCTCGTTGCACCTCCCCTTTTCCTAATCTGACACCATTCAGCTAATAATGGGATGCAGACCATCAGGCCCTGGGGATTTATCTGCCTTCAGTCCCAACAGTTTACCAAACACTATTTCCTGACTAATGTCGATTGCTCTGAGATGCTGGCTGCCTTTTCGAGGCGGCGACTTTTGCAGAGCCCATCGATGGTGGGGACGTCAGTACCAGTGATGGACTGGGCAGTTTTTACCACTTTTTACAACCTTCTTTGTTCCTGGCTGTTCGAGTTGCCAAACCAGGCAATTGGAGTTGCAGCCAGTCAATATGCTGTAGAAGTTCAAGAGAGTATTTGTGGACACTCCGAATCTCCTCGATCTTCTAAGGAAGTAGAAGAGTTGTTGGGCTTTCATTATGATCGCATCAATGTGCCGGGACCAGGACAGATCTTCTGAGATAAGCATGCCCAGGAGTTTAAAGCTTTTGTCATTCTCCACCACCGTCCCGTCAATGAAGACTGGTTTGTGGTTCCTTGTCCTTCCTCTTCCAAAGTCCACAATCAGTTCCTTGGTCTCACGGACATTGAGAGAAAGGATGTTGTTCTGGCATCATTTGGTTAGTCGATCGGTCTCCCTCCTGTATCTGATCATTGTCATCTGTAATTTGTCTAACAACGGTTGGTTATTATGTCAATTGCCAGCAAAATATTTTCATAAATTCCGACCTGCCATCATTCTCACTGTAGCTCTAAATCACAATGAGTACAGGTCCACCACCGATTATGACAATAGACAATAGGTGCAGGAGTAGGCCATTTGGCCCTTCGAGCTAGCACTGCCATTCAATGTGATCATGGCTGATCATCCCCAATCAGTACCCCGTTCCTGCCTTCTCCCCATATTCCCTCTCAGCTATTTTTAAGAGCCCTATCTAGCTCTCTCTTGAAAGAATCCAGAGAACCTGCCTCCACCGCCCTCTGAGGCAGAGAATTCCACAGACTCAACACTCTCTATGAGAAAACGTATTTCCTCGTCCCCGTTCCACCCTTCGTTCCAGAGCCTTACCATATTATCCGTTTTGCCGAACCAACAGAGGTCAGGGCTTTGTGAGTGCCGAGACATCCACCTGTAAAGTCAGCCACGAAAGTCGGCAATGGGAACAGATCTGCCGGCTCCAGGGCTGGTCAGAGTACCAGAGCCTCGGCCACAGGTGGCAAATTTGAACCACTAATCAGCTTCTGACATATCCCTCAAATCCCCAAGTATATCAGTGTCTAGAATATCCCTCAAATCCCTAAATATATCCCTCCGATCCCCAAGTAGTTCTTCCCCATCAAGGCACATAATTAGTTCAGAATATTCAAAAGCAATTTTCAGGCAAAGAAGATCTGATAAATGTGGTTTACGAATTATGGACAAACCAGTACAGACGGAGACTGGTGGGATGAATGGGAATGGATTTGCTGGTTGCTGCGGGGTTTCAGGCATCTTCTGTCAGATGGCAGCAAGGCATGCGCTGCTTTCACTCCCCTCTCTCCACCCCCTCCCCCGAGCCGCCACTATGGGGCTGGGCCGAGCCAGGCAGAGATGGGAAGCACTGGGCAGGCAGACGTGCTCACCCACTGTCTCAGTGGGACTGCTCTTCCCGTGCTGCTCACTCTCCTGTCACAGCTGGTTGTGATCCTCTCCCACACACTGTTTATTCATTTATGACTTGGAACAATTCGTGTTGTGAACAGTTCTCAGAAATGGAGCCCTGTTTCAAACCAGGGATTGGCTGCATTTTGTTTGGCATCTTTCTATTAACATAGTGCAAAATTCGTTTTTACAATAGGAGCGTCTTTTCAGTAAATCAGAATAAGAAAATCAATATCTTGATTTGTCTGCATGTATGTGTGTGTGTATATACATATCAAGATATATATTTGGTGTGTGTACATGCATATATATGGTGTGTGTGTGTGTGTGTATATATATTATATATATATACGCACGCACGCACACACACATATTTTCTCCAGAAATGCTGCCTGACCAGTTGAGTTACTCCAGCATTTTGTGTCTATATATATATATATATATATATATATATCTTGATTGTAGATCTTGTGTGGATGCTTACAATTGACATAATTCATGTTAATACGCTGTTACTTACATTCTCACTAAAAAAATTCACACACAGATATGAATAAATACACTGCAACATTGAATGTAAGGAAAATACATTTCTTTTTTTTAAATTATTTTTATTAGAAGCAATTGTACAAGGATAAAACATTCGGCATCTAAAATTATACAATTATTGTACCGCATCATTTTTAACCATAACCTGAAAATGAGAAAAAAAGAAAAGAGAGAGAACAAGAGAGGGAAAAAGTGAGAAGTGAAAAGATAACTCGAAAAAGCACATAGAAAAGACCCCGAGACTACCAAAGTAGCGTGGTCGAAAATGAGTAGAGATAAAAGAGAAAAAAAAAGACAAAAGTAAAGTGGAGATATACCTGCCCCTCGTCCCCCCCCGGCCACTTCACCCAACCCAGAATCGGATTTAAATTTAGATTTGTGTTGTGCCATACTATCCTTGTAAGAATTCGGTGAAGGGTGTCCATGTCTTGAAAAATTGATCTGGTTTTTCTGCCAAGACAAGCCTAATATTTTCCAAATGTAGTGTCTCGGACATGTTTGTAATCCACATCTTCACTGTGAAAATAAAGTTCTCTTGAATAAATAGAGTACTTGGTTAGGCCTGAAAGAAGGATGCTCCCATACATTTTACTTATGATATACAAGAATCTTTAGCACCGAGTGAACGCTAGTTCAATGGTAACCTAAATCAGCGCAAACGTTTCCTAAACCTATACATTGGGTCTGATTAGTGGATGCAGCTTGGTTTCCCTCATCTGCACAATAATAGTTTATTTGGAACCAAGTAAGATGATTTGTGAAAATTACTTGTAAAAAAGATTGAATTGGCTGTTGGTGGTAGAGGTGGTTGAAGCAGGTACAGTGACAATGTTTGAAGATACACCTGGAAGGTTCAGGTGTATCAGAAAAGATTCAGAGGGGTATGGGCCAAATGCAGGCAAATGGGATTGGCACAGATAGGCATCTTGTTCAGCATGGAGGGATTGGGTCGAAGAGGCTGATTCTGTGCAAGAGAGGTAGATAACCTCAGGAAGGGTGCAGAACATAATGGCCCATTGTTGGCTGGGGAAGATGTGCTAACGAGAGGGATACAAGGATGCGAACAGTGGAACTAGTAGGATGACTATGGTGGGGGAGAGGAAGGGAAGAGAATGCAGGAGTTACTTGAAATGAGAGAAATCAACGTTCATACTGTTGGGTTGTAAGCTGCCCAAGTGAAAAATTGGGTGCTGATCCTCCAATTTGCGTGTAGCCTCACACTTACAGTGAAGGACTGAAAGGTCAGTGTGGGAATGGGTTGATAACCACAGGAAGGATGGATTCCGTAATGACCGGGGAAGACCACAGGAATGGTAATATGACTATGTGATATGACAATGAAGAAATGGCATGTATTTTTGCAATATTTTAAACTCTGCATTTCTTTGCTTCTCTTTTTTTCTCTCCAAGACGTGTCGTATCTGCCAGATGATGCTGCCCAATAAATGTAGCTATGCTGCTCACCTCCGTATTCATACACACAAGTCCCCTTACTGCTGTCCGGAGTGCGGTGCAGTGTGTCGTTCAGCTTATTTCCAGACTCACGTCAAGGAGAACTGCCTACACTATGCACGGACAGTAGCGTATAGGTCAGTATGAAAAGGATTTTCAGAAATTGCTTTTCTGAAAAATAGCATTCAAATTACTACTCTAAAGCAATAAATACTTCAAAAATAGAAATATTAAGAAATTAAAGACAGTTTTACTCCCTGCAGATAGATTTTGCTAGTAATGCTCCAAGAAAATTGGCACGGTGCGATAGAGTTGCTTCCTTACAGCACCAGAGACCCAGGTTCAACCCTAACGACGGGTGCTGTTCGCCCCGTGACCACGTGGGTTTTACCCAGGGTGCTCCGGTTTCCTCCCACACTCCAAAAATATATAGGTTTGTAGGGTAATCGGCTTCCATAAAAATTGTCCCTAGTGTGTCGGATATTGCAAGTGTATGGGGATCGCTGGTCGGCAGTGGGCTGAAGGGCCTGTTTCCGTGCTGTATCTCTACACTAAATCTAAAATGCTAGCTCTAAAAGCTTTTTGCTGTACCTCGGTACACGCGTCGATAATAATCTTACACGCTATTTCCAATATTTTTTTTTTGTTTTACCTTGGAGATATAAATGTTGCAGTGCACTAAAAGTGTTGGAAAATTTGCTTTTCTGCTTTCTAGTACACTTTAGAACTTACATCGCTGATGTAAAACAATAATACACTGGGGAAAAAACAGTGGAAGAGGTAGCATTTGCCTCAACTAATGTGTTATAGCCAAGAATATTGCCCAAATCATCACTACATTAAGTGATACTCCTTTTATCAGTGATTGGCAGATGTGAGGTGAAAGTTAGTTGGTGTTTTGGGATCATCAGGCTCTGAATATCATTTATTTAAACAAGCAGAGAAGTGTGGCATAGTGTTAAAATAGGAACAGCACAATGGTGCAGCTAAATAGAGCTGCCGCCTCATGCAGTGGCGGACTGGGTCTAAAAATATTGGTTGCCAGGAGACAAAGGGGGCCCACTTCATCAGGAGCCCACTTGCCATCGGGCAAGCTGACACCCTGGCCAGTCCGCCACTGGCCTCATAAATTCAACAACCTGGGTTCGATCCTGACCTCTGGTCCTCTCTGTGTGGAATTTGCATGTTCTCCCTGTGACCCCAAGATTGCGCAATGGAGATAAATTGGCCACTGTAAATTGTCCTTAGTGTGCAGGTAAGGGTTAAAATCTGGGGGAGTTGATGGGAACTTGGGGGAAGAATAAAATGGGAACAGTGTAGGAACAGTGTGAATGGACATTGGTGGGCTGAAGGGCCTGTTTCCATGTTATATGATTCTAAATAGAATATTACTCACTGCTAATTCTTGGATGTGGATTACACAAACTGTTAGATATTCTAGGAATTTTGCATATTCATGTAGTTGGAATCCTTATGAGCTCAATTATAATTTCCAGCTGTTTCCTCATGGCAAAGAGGTTCACCTGAAAGGGGTAATTTGGCCAAATATTCTTGACTCCTGCAATCATAGCAGACCTTTGAAAGGTGTTCAAAAGCCTTACATGGTGTTTTCAATAGTGCCATGGTGGCAACAAGGGAGACATTGTACTAGATTCTGATTATTCCACGATGTGGCAATAACCATTATAGTGAAATTAGTTTTATTTTGTTTGAATTTATGTTTAAGAAATATTTGTTCCTTTTAGATTTTCCTCCTTATTTTGCCTGTTTATTTTTTATAATCATTATATATTTTTCTCCTGAAGACCGTGTGGATTTCTCCACCCATATTCCAAAGACGTGCGGGTTTGTAGGTTAATTGGCTTCTGTAAATTGTCCCTAGTGTGTAGGATAGAAGGTGATCACTGGTTGGCGTGAACTTGGAGGGCCGGAGGGCCTGTTTCCACGCTGTATCTCTCTAAACTCTATTTGAGTACGAGCCATTCTTATGATGTGTGGCTAAGCTGGGCTTCAAAGAGCAGAGGGGTGAAAAGCATCTGTTAGTGCCATCTATTTACCAATGAAAAGTTAGGGTTTTTTTTTAAACTTGAAATGGTCACAATGATTTGTACTGTTTCTTACATTTAGCTCTTTCTCCTTTGCACAGATGTACGCATTGTGGGGGCATCTTCAGCGATACAAACACAATCAAGACGCACATCCAAGTTTCCCACTCTGAATCTTTCCACAAATGCACAATTTGTCCGATGGCCTTCAAGTCTGCCCAGAGCGCCAGCTCCCATTACAGTTCTCAGCATCCTTTAACTAAACATCCGCCACCTGAGTAAGTTCAAGATACTTGCATGAGCTTATCTGGATTAATAATAGGCTCAAATGGAAATACAAACTAGGAACTGCAGGTGCTGGTTTACACCGAAGATAGACACAAAATGCTGCAGTAACTCTAAGCCTAGACAGGCTACATCCCATTCCTTCTATCCACAAATGCTGCCTATCCCACTGAGTTACTCCAGCATTTTGTGTCTATCTTCTATATTGTTTGCTTAATGCTTCAATGGATAATTTAAGGACACGCAATATTTGAACGGGATGGTCTAATTTAGCTATCAATTTATAAATCAATCATTCACCCAGTGTAACACAAATGCCAACATCTGACGACTTCATTGTGAGGTGTGTTGCTCTCTGTGGATCTGGTTTCATGATGGAATTGCTTCACTCTAATCAATTATTTGATGTAAATGCAACCACAATTGTGATTTTTCTGCTTTCTCCTAAGGTTTTCTTTCTAAGTTAATTGCACAATCAATTTGAAGGATTTGTGTTTTCTAGATAATTTATCCATCGCTTTCTCTTGGACGTCAAAGCATGAAGAATAAGCCATGTTTTTAAGTGGCTAATAATGTCCACGAGCTGCATCTTAATTGCTCCTGGCCCTCAACTGAGCGTATCGACATAACCTGTTTAATCACACCAATTAATTACATGAAATAATTTACAATAGACAATCAACGATCAACACATCTTTGCGATGTGGAATAAAACTGGAGCATGCGGGGGCATGCAAGCTCCACACAGTCAGCACCTAAGTCGGGATCAAACTCGGGTGCCTGGATGTGTAGGAAGGAACTGCAGATGCTATTTCAGTGTCAAAAGTCTGCGTCTGTCCACCATAAATAGAGATGCTGCCTGATCCGCTGAGTTTCTCCAGCTTTCCGTGTCTATCTCGGGTGCTTGGAGCTTTTAGGAGGGCATCTGTAGTCACTTTCCATTGGAAAAAAAAAGGTTCTATTTTAACAGCTTTTCTGTTCTTCATACTAAAGTGAACAACCGTGCATTTATCATTGTAAACCATTTATTAAATTGTTACCCTTGACCTACCATGTGTCTTTGCAGACTCTGCTCTCCTCACAGCTTGTTTTCCCATCTATCTTCCTAGCATCAGCAAATTTGGCTACTGTACTTTCTATTTTCATCTACATTATTTACATAGATAGTTAATAGTCAAACACTTATCCCTATTGTACCCCAGATGGTTAACCTCAAAATGAACTATCTGGCCTGACTGTGCTTTCTGTTAGTCCGACCTCTATGATGCTGCTGATATAGTAGATTGAATGTCATGAGCACTTGCCTCATACAGTAACCTTTTATGTAAAGTTTTTATCACATGCCGTTTGGAAATCCCAGTATATTACATAAACAGCTTTCCCTTACCCATCCTGCTTAATACATCCTCGGAGATCTCTAACAAATACGTTGGATACAATTTCTCTTCCATAGAGCAATTAAACTGCTTAGTTGACTTACAATTTTCCAAAGCCATTCATTTCTCATCGCTGTCAAGCTTGCTTCCTTCTTGAATAGGAATGTTTAAGCCACAATTTACTTCATGCATTTAATCAATAATTATAATTAGAAACACAATGAAATGTGTTTCATTTCAAATATCTTTGGCATCATAATGCCCCTGTCCCGCTTAGGAAACCTGAACGGAAACCTCTGGAGACTTTGCACCCCACCTAAGGTTTCTGTGCGGTTCCCAGAGGTTTTTGTCAGTCTCCCTACCTGCTTCCACTACCTGCAACCTCCGGCAACCACCCGCAACCTCCGAGAACCGCACGGAAACCTTGGGTGGGGCGCAAAGTCTCCAGAGGTTTCCGTTCAGGTTTCCTAAGTGGGACAGGGGCATTAGGCAGCAACTCTACCGCTGCCCCACCGTGCCACCCGGTCTCATATACAAGTTATTAATTTTTGTGTTTGGTCTTTTAAACTAATCAACAGACCTGAGTTGGACGATCAGCCATGATCATATTGAATAGCGATGCAGGCTCGAAGGGCCGAATGGCCTACTCCTGCACCTATTTTCTATGTTTCTATGTTTTTCTGTCCCTGATTTAATGTGGACTCAACCATGCTGATGCACCTTGTTTCTTTGCCCCACTGTTTATTTATCTATCCTGCACTATCATTGGATCTTCTACAGACACGGGGTTGTATAATTGTGGATGCAATGCTTTCTTCGGCACCCTTTGACCAGCCGGTATATAAAGCAAGTTTTGAGCTGGAGTGGCTAGGAAAATATTTGATTAATCAGCTGCCTCAGTTAAGTTTGCCCCCTCGTATTTACTGATGAGGAAGAATTCTACTGAAGGTTACACTGGTGGTGCAGCGGTAAAGTTGCTGCCTTACAGCACCAGAAATCCAGGTTCGATCCTGACTACGGGTGCTTATCTATACGGAGTTCGTACGTTCATCCCATGACCACATGGCTTTTCCCCAGGTGCTCCAATTTCCAGTCCACTCCAAAGATGTACAGATTTATAGGTTAATTTGGCTTTGGTAAAAATTATAAATTGTCCCTAGTGTGTAGGATAATCTTGGTGCACGGGGATCGTTGGTCAGCATGGACTCAGTGGGCCTGCTTCCGCGCTGTACCTCTAAACTAAAATGTTTTGTTTTCCATTACTAAATTTTCAAGTAATGAATATATCCCCTTGTCTCTCGTAACATCTGATGCTAAAGATAAATATCTGATTAATGGGAAAAAATGTTAATTTCCTAGTTGATGAAAATCCAAAATTTCATCGGTCTTATTATTTTTCTACTCTTTCACGTAACTTTTCAATGTGTTTTATTGCAAATTTTGTGAGCTGCCATATTTTAAAGCCAGTTAAAAAACAGTCACATTCACTGGAAGAGTTTAGAAATTTGATAGTGAACTCTTAACAGATTGCTGGGCACTTTTGCATGCCAAGAATCGATCAATCCAATTGCTTGATGCACCAACAGGGGTTCAAAGAACACCCAAGTTATCAGTCTTTCAGTCTGAGGAAGCGATCCGACCTGAAACGTCACCCTTCCCTTTTTCTCCAGAGCTGCTGCCTGACACGCTGAGTTACTCCAGCACTTTGTGTCTATCTTCAGTATAAAGCAGCATCTGCTGTTCCTTCCTTCACACAAGTTAATAAACCTGGCAAGAAAAATCAAACACATTCCTTGCTGCCTAATGATTCCATGGCCACTTTTCCATGGGTGAATTAGTGGGAAAATAGTAATTTTTGTAAATGCAACACATCACAGCAGCGGTTATCATCATCATTTAGGTGATTATCTCTCACTAATTTACATTGAACTGAATATTAACTCTTTCACTGCTCTCTAGAGAGCTAAGGAGTTGGAGTTTTTAATAAAAAACAGAAATTAAAGAAAATGTGAGTTAGAAGAGAGCGGAGAAGTTATGTTGTTGGCAAGTGACCAAACAGGTTTGATCACTGGCCAATTGAAATGTTAGTGTTGCCTGACTGACAAATTTTCCAGTTATTAAATGGCACTTTTATTAATACCACAATATATTTTATTAAGATTAATATAAGAAATGCTGTATAGGCAGGTAAGTTTAAATGCAGAGCGGGAAATAGGGCCCCGATGTGTGGGAGCTGTGAATGGGGAGAGAACACAGCAAACATGCCTGGTGAACCTCATGCCGAATCACTAGTGTGTCCACATTTTTGGAGAGTGGATTGTCAAGAGTTTTTACATAAACGTTAGTTTATCTTTTCCTTGAATCTTCTTCTTTTACCACATATTCAAGTGCACGTTAACATTTCTTGAGCCCGAGGGTGGCGAATCTGTGGAATTCCTTGCCACAGATGGCTGTGGAGGCCAAGTCATTGGGTGTTTTTAAAGTGAAGATTCATTGATAGGTTCTTGATTAGGAAGAGCGTCAAAGGTTACGGGGAGTAGGCAGGAGAATGGGGTTGAGAGGGCAAAATAGATCAGCCTTGATTGAACAATGGAGTAGACTTGATGGGCCAATGAACTAATTGTGCTCCTATGTCTTATGGTTTTATTTTTATTTTCAATTTATTTGCCAAACTTGGTAGAAGTATGATGGGGGACGGGAATCAGACACATCTCTGGAAGAAGGCTAACAAATAGCAAAGATGTAGTCGGGAATGATATAAGTAAGGACATTTAGAAGTGCACATCAGGGAGGTAAGACAATATTGTGGTAAAATTTTAACCTACACATAGACTGGGCCTATCAAATTAATCTACATTACGTAGAGGATGAATTCCAGCTTTCTTCCCCCCCCCCCCCCCCCACTATAATCAGTCTGAAGAAAGGTCTGACCCAAAACTTCACCTTTCTATGTTCTCCAGAGATGCTGCCTGACCCGCTGAGTTACTCCAGCACTTTGTGTCCGTTTTTTATAAACCAGCATCAGCAGTACCTTGTGTCTGCAACTATAAACGTCACCCCCTCCTCTCCAGAGATGTTGCCTGTTCTGCTGAGTTACTCCAGCTTTTTGTGCCTATCTTCGGTTTAAACCAGCATCTGCAGTTCAAGTTTACAGTTATTGTCACATGCACCAATTGGTACAGTGAAATTTGAGTTACCATACAGCCATACGAATAAAAAAAGAACACAACACACGATAGAATTTAACATGGACATCCCCCCACACAGCAGAACCAACGTTTCCCACTGTGAGGGAAGTCATCTTCCTCTTTGTTCATCGGTGGTCGGGGCCTCCCGAGCCCTCTGCAGTCGCTGCTACGGATGGCCCGATGTTCAGGCCCTCGCGCCGGGATGATCGAAACTCCGACGTCGGAACGGAAGAACATTCTCAGCGGCTTAGAGTTCCGAATCAGCCACTTCGTCCTTCCTACTCCTAAAATATCTGTGTTGGATTTCTGGATCAATCTGTTGAAAAGCAGCTTATTTTCAGTTCTTTTACAGGACAAGAAGAAAGTGCAAAGCAATAATCTTGTATAAGTAGTTCCCCCATAATGTCACTGGGGTTAGACTTGGAAATGTAATACGGTGTTACTTGGCCTCATACTTTTGGCTATGGTATCATTACTTTTAATTAGATAACAGATTTAAAGTTCTTCAAAGTGTTTTTAACAAAGTATTAAAGTTCTCTGTCTTGGACAACAGCTCCATTTGCTTTGAAATCCTTTAAAGAATTTATCATCTTGTAATTACATTTATTGTTAAGTTGTAATCACTAGCGGAATGCTAATATCAAATATTTCTCATTTTGCAGAGTTATTTTCAAGTGCTCAATGTGTGAAACTGTATTCAACCAGCAAGCCTTGCTACGCAATCACTTCGAGCAGCACAAAAACGAATTAAGAATGTGTGTTTACAAGTGTCCAGTGTGCAAACTGGTGTACCTGCACAAACAGTTGATGATGGAACACTTCAAGGTAAGTCCAGTGGTTTTGCCTTTACTTGTGGCTTTCAACCAAATCGAGATTATCAACAGCCCAGATGAAGCCCAAAGCATCGGCTGTCCATTTCCCTCTACCAGTGGCGCAGTGGTAGAGTTGCTGCCTTACAGCTCCACAGACTCGAGTTCGACCCTGGCTTTAGCTCCTGACTCCAGTATCTGCACTCTCTCGTGTCTCCATCTTATCCGCAGACCTTATGGTTTGTGATGTATATGTGATAATGAGAGAAGGAAAATAATGAAGGTACAGGCATGTTGTTGCTTCTACTAATTTTGAGAATACCTTGTGAATTATAAGAGAGCTTCAGTTCGTTAAAGAGTAACCTGCAACCCAACAGTGATCAGTTCAAGTTCAAGTTTATTGTCATGTGTCCCTGATAGGACAATGAAATTCTTGCTTTGCTTCAGCACACAGAACATAATAGGCATTGACTACAAAACACATTTGTACGTTGTTCTTTTCTGCATGTGTAGATGCCACTAGCGCAATTAGAACTCTTATTTTATTGAAAGTGATAAACTGATAAATAAATAATAACAAATAATGGGTTATTAATGTTCAGAGTTTTGTCCGAGCCAGGTTTAATAGCCTGATGGCTGTGGGGAAGTAGCTATTCCTGAACCTGGTCGTTGCAGTCTTCAGGCTCCTGTACCTTCTACCTGAAGGTAACAGGGAGATGAGTGTGTGGCCAGGATGGTGTGGGTCTTTGATATTACTGCCAGCCTTTTTGAGGCAGCGACTTCGATAAATCCCCTCGATGGAAGGAAGGTCAGAGCCGATGATGGACTGGGCAGTGTTTACTACTTTTTGTGGTCTCTCCAGGGCGGTCAAGTTGCCGAACCAAGCCACAATGCAACCGGTCAGCATGCTCTCTACTGTGCACCTGTAGAAGTTGGATCAGGAAGGCATTTATGAGCAGTCATTAATATAACAGCTTTTTGAGAAGTGGCAGGATGTTCAATATTTTGAGGGAAGATTGGATGATAGTTCGTTGTAAAATTGAATTAGAAGTATTTTTTCATTTATTTCTCAAGATATGTCTTTTGCTCACTAGCGTGGCCTGCTGAACCTTTTCAGAGTTGACTACATTGCCGTGATTCTGGAGTCTGTGATGCTTTACTCACCTCATCAATCTATGTGCAGTTGGCACATTAGCCACACATATATTTACCAAAAGCAGAAGGTAGACAAAAATGCTGGAGAAACTCAGCGAGTGAGGCAGCATCTATGGAGCGAAGGAATAGGTGACATTTTGGGTCGAGACCCTTTTTCAGTCTGAAGAAGGTCCTTTAATTTAGTTTAGAGATACAGAGTTGAAACAGGACCGTCAGCTCCCCGAGTCCACGCCGACCATCAATCACCTGTAAACCAGCATCTACCACAACCAGAGAGCTGTGCTGAACTATTATCCACCTCATTGGTGACCCTCGGACTATCCTTGGTCGGACTTTGCTGGCTTTACCTTCCACTAAACGCTATTCCCTTATCATGTATCGATACACTAGAAGTGGATTATAATCATGTGTTGTCTTTTTGTTGACTGGGTAGCACGCAACAAAAGCTTTTCACCGTACCTCAGTACACGTGACAATAATCTAAACTGAAATGGAGCAGTTCATTGTTTCTACAAATACACGAGGTCTAACATAAAGATGTGGAGAAAAGGAGAGAGTGGGTTGCTCTTTCAAAACCTGAATGCCAGAACTTTGAGAGAGGAGGTTGTTTGCCCTTGAATCTGCTTTAGAGTTTAGAGATGCAGTGTGGAACTGGCCCTTCAGCCCACCGAATCCCCGCCCACTATCGATCACCCATACACTATTCTATGTTGTGCCACAGTAAACAGGAAGGACGTACAAACTCTGCACAGACAGCACCCAAGGTCAGGATCGAACCCTGGTCTCCAGCATTGTGAGGCAGCAATTCTACTACTGTGCCACTGCTGCCTTCCTTTTTATTAAATTTCACTCTGGCCACGATTTCCTGTCTCTATAACATTATCAGCCACACGTGCAATGTGGGCGTCATGAGCAACCATGCTTTGGCCCTCGGCTCTGGAATTCCTTCTGATCCTTATCCTCTCAGCAAGGTCCCAGTTCCCATGAAAATTAACATCATTGTGTGCAACAAGGCTGCCCACTTTGTGCATGGGTTTGCCAACGTTACAAAGAATCATGCTTCTACTTGCATTTGCATTCCCTCCCCCACCCAGCATTTGAAATAGCACAAATGCGGAATAGTGCAACTTCTCGCACACATCCTACCTTATTTCGCACATTAATGGAATCATGTATGCAATTCTTTGATGACTTTTTCCATATTTGCCACCACTCTTTTCAGGTGTGAAACTCTCCCAAGTGATGACAACAACAGTGTCGTTAAATTCATCATCGAACAAAGAACAGAATAGAGCTGTACAGCGCAGGAACGGGCCCTTCGCCCCACAATGTTTATGCCAAACATGATGCCAAGTTAAATTGAGCTCATCTACCTGTACATGATCCATACATATATCCCTTGCACTTCCATGTGCCTATTTAAAAGCCTCTTAAACATCACTATCATATCTGCCTCCACACCATCCCTTACAATACGTTCCAGGCCCCCACCATTCTCTGTGGGTTGACATGGTAGATACCGGATTGTCTAGAACAGGGGGGTTGCAATCTCAGAATAAGAAAAACACAAAGCTTTGTGACTCTGGCATTCCGGGCTCTGGGGTCTGAAGGCTAAATTGCCAACAAGACGCTTGATTGTCTCTCTTCTTGCAGCTGAAACCCTCAAATCCACGTACTGTTCTAGTAAACCTCCTCTGTGCACACGCCAAAGCCTCCACATCCTTCCTGTACTAGGGCGACCAGAACTGCACGCAATACTCCAAATGCGCCCGAAACAAAGTCTTGTAGAGCTACATCAGTGAGGACTTTCAACCACATTCTCTGATGAAAATCACAGATTATTGTGCGCTCATGAAAGAAACGGTTTTTACAACCTCGATAGTTCAGAAACCATGCCCACATTGGCAAATTACTCCAAAACTATATTCATAACCGTTATGCTAGATGACAGCTTATTCTAGACTGCTCACCTCAAGACACTTCCTGCAGTTATTTAAGGCTCTGGTGATACGATAGCTGGAATATTGTGTACAAGTTGTCTTTCTCTAGTTTAACAGAGGATATACGTGATAGAGGGAGTAAATGGTTTACCGGATTCCTGTAATTAAGGCCAGTTTTATGATTATCCTATGAAGGGAATTAAGCAGACAGGATCAATGCTCTCCGGAATTTAATCAATTTGTGTGTCGGCAGACAAGAACATAAGAAACTAGAAGCTTACACCATGCTGCTTTAGGGGGACCTGCTCTGATTTAGTTTAGAAATGCAGCATGGAAACAGTGATCCCCGCACACACACACTATCCTACACACACTAGGGACAATTTACATTTATACCAAGCCAATTAACCTACAAATCTGTGCATCTTTGGAGTGTGGGAGAACACCGAAGATCGCAGAGAAAGCCACGCGGTCACGGAGAACGTACAAACTCCATACAGACAAGCACCCGTAGTCGGAATCAAACCCAGGTCTCTGGTGTTGCAGCAACTCTACCGCTGCGCCACCATACCACCCTATTCAAGAAGATATTCAAGAAGATCTGCTTGTGGCTTCATTCTACCATTCCACTGCAAATGCTCTTAAAGATGTGCTCACTTTGAAGACGTTCTGGAGTTCTGTGAGTCCCTCTCACTGTTGTCCCTTTCGTCATTTCAACTGCTACTCAACAACGTACTAACCAAGACCTGGTACAAAAATTATTTTTAGATTTGACAAGATAGATACTGGATTGTCTAGAATGAACAGTCGCAGTCTCTGAATAAGAAAAACCCTAAACGTTTGTGAGTCTCTGGCATTTCAAGCTCAAGTTGTGAAGACTAAGTTGTCGACAGAGATTGACAGATTTTTTGGATAATAAGGTTCAAGGGATACGGGTTAGTGCAAGAAGTGGCACTGAGGTAAAAGATTATGTCTGATCTTCATGAATGTCACAGCTACTGCCTTACAGTGCCAGAGATCCGGGTTCGATCCACGCTACGGGTGCTGTTCTGTATGGAGTTCGTATGTTCTCCCCGTGACCTGTGCGGGTTTTCGCCGAGATATTCAGTTTCTCGGGTTTCACTCCAAAGACGTACATGTTTGTAGGTTAATTGGCATGGTGTAAATGTAAAGAAATTGTTGTGTGTGTGTGTGTGTGTGTTATTGTTAATGTGCAGGGATCGTTGGACGGTGCAGACTCAGTGGCTGTTTCCACCCTGTATCTCTCAACTAAAGTGATTTTGAAGCATCAGCATTTGTCACCTGTAATTGGGAATATACTTACCATTATGTAAAGGAACCCCACAGTCGTGGGTTGCTAGTGATAATATGGACTGCTCTCTAATGCCAGACTTCATAAAATAACCCGATAGTCCATGTGACATTATAGCATGCATCCTAGCTTGCTATCATGCATCTAGGCTTTGTATGATTGATGAAGATTATCTGAAGAATTTTCAAGGATCACATGAGAATGGGACTTTATACAGCCGCATCAGATTACAGGAAGATGCGAGTGGTATTCATCTTGTGCTCTGTACAAACATTCTAATGCATGGACTAAAATTCTGCCCTGTGCCTACCATCAGTTAAATTAAATAGCTTCACTCTGCAGGATCTGAAATAATAGAGCTTTTGTAAATGTCCTAATTTAAAATTTGTTCAGTAGACATTTCATACTGCTTAAAATAGTTATTGCAACATATTAGTTTCTATGCATTACTGTCAGATAACATAAAATACAATTTTAACTGATATCGAGGAAGTAATTTGTGTGGGTAATCTCCAACATGAGAGACCGAGAGCTGCAAAAGTGTTCCCACTACAGTCAATAGATTGAAAATCATTGGTTTAAAGATAGCATTCGAAATAAGAATAGCTTACTATTGATCTTATAAAAGATATCTCGTGTCAGAAGAAGGGTCTCGACCTGAAACGTCACCCATTCCTTCTCTCCAGAGATGCTACCTGTCCCTTTGAATTACTCCAGCTTTTTGTGTCTATCTGATGTAGTGTTTTTCATATTCCTCCAATCTGTCTGCATAGAGCTGGAACTGCTTTATCAGTTTGTGCAGCAGTTGCTACTAAATACTTTCAGAGTACTGTTTGAGTAATTGTAACAATCCTTTATCTTTACAATAGGATGTTCACAATGTTGTGGAAACCACTGAAAAGTCTCCAGGCTCCAGTTCTCCACCCAGGGCCAGGTCTTGTGGCCAGACAGCAGAGGCTTCCACCACACGCGTAGCTGCTAATGGCTTAAACAACGGCAAAAAGGATGAGGCTCCACTGCTGAAGTCCGAGAGGCGGTCGAAAGTGAAGACACAGGGCTGGACGTGTGGTGAATGTCTCCAGTGGTTTGCGGAACGAGACCTCTATGTATCCCACATGAAGCGAAGTCATGGAAAGGTAAACGCCATTTTATTAATTAACTCCAGTTTGAATTGACGATCATTTTTATGGAATTACATAAAATTTGCAGATAGGCAGAACAAATCCAACCAATCTATACTGATAGAAACATAGAAAATAGGTGGAGGCGGAGGCCATTCGGCCCTTCGAGCCAGCACCGCCATTCTTGTGATCACGGCTGATCGTCCCCTATCAATAACCCGTGCCTGCCTTATCCCCATATCCCTTGACTCCACTAGCCCCTAGAGCTCTATCTAACTCTCTCTTAAATCCATCCAGTGACTTGGCCTCCACTGCCCTCTGTGGCAGGGAATTCCATAAATTCACAGCTCTCTGGGTGAAAAAGATTTTTCTCACCTCAGTCTTAAATGACCTCCCTTTTATTCCAAGACTGTGGCCTCTGGTTCTGGACTTGCCCAACATTGCTACTATTCCTCTCACATCACCTTTTTATTCTAACTGTGTATAACCTATTCCTTTTCCCTTGGTGCACTTGCTTTCCTGCTTTGTGATCACATCTATATTATTTATACCAATAACTTCAGCGGCAAATGTTATTCACACCGCTCTATGAACAAAGGATTTGCAAGAATTCCTTATTGATCGTTATCTTAAATTTACGATACCTGGTTTTGGACTCCTCCATGAGAGAAATTACCATCTACTTGTCTACCATATCAAATAATATTCTATAATTTTAACATTTTGATTATGTTTACCCCCTCAACTATAACAAATATCCCAAGTCTGGTCTTACCTGACGGTTATAGATAATGACATATAGACTGGCAACTAGTGGTACTTACAGTGCCCTCCATAATGTTTGGGACAAAGACCCATCGTTTATTTATTTGCCTCTGTACTCCACAATTGGAGATTTGTAATAGAAAGAATCACATGTGATTAAAGTGCACATTGTCAGATTTTATTAAAGGCCATTTTTATACATACCAAAATGTATACAAATGGCCTTTAATAATGTATAGATTTGATACGTCAGAGGATTCTCTTGAACTATAGGTGTACAGTAGAGAGCATATTGACTGGTTGCCCCACGGCCTGGTTTGGCATCTTGAATGCCGAGGAACTAAGAGGACTGCAAAATGTTGTGAACACTGCCCAGTTCATCACGGGTTCTGACCTCCCCACCATCAAAGGGATTTACCGGAATCGCTGCCTCAAAAAGGCAGCCAGCATCATCAGAGACCCACACCACCCTGTCCACACACACATTTCACCCCTGCCATCAGGAAGCAGGTACAGGAGCCTGAAAACTGTAATGTCCAGATTCAGGAACAGCTTCATCCCTACGGCCATTAGGCTATTAATCACTACAACCTCAAATAAGCTCTGAACTCCATAGACTAATATTGTTATTATTGCACTATTATTGTTTATTTGTTCATTTGTATGTGTATGTATGCACACACTGAACTTTTTCATTTATTATATTGTTTACAGTGTACTATGTTTACATATTCTGTTGTGCTGCAGCAAGTAAGAATGTAATTGTTCTATCTGGGACATATGGCAATAAAACACTCTTGACCAAAGATCCTATAGCGAGCAAGATAGATCACTCGACGAAAAAGACGTAGTACGGTCATGGGCAGATTCGTGGGTAATTTAAGGCCCCATTTCCGTAACCGGCTTCCGTCTCCGCACCAAAGATCCCATTGGATAATAGTGCGGAGACGGAAGCCGGTTACGGAAGCATCCTCGTAAAAATAAAAGTTATTTGGTAAAAATCTTCTCCTCATTTTCAGAATTTTAATTTATTAACACAAACTGTTCCCCCGCAACGTTGATTACACTGCGGGTCGGGTTGGGTTCCTGAAATGGATGGAAAAAAGTCCCACATCCCGTTCCGTACTACACGTCAATCCATTGCATTTAGCAGGAGTGGTCTATCTTGCTCCACTATAGGATCTTTGCTCTTGACTCTCTTGAGCCGGGCCTACTGGTGGGTCCTCCGTCATCGGTCCACGGCAGGCAAACCTCAGTCCCCTTGACGACGGCAGCGAGTTGGCCCCTGCTTGATAGGCAACATCTCTGGAGAAAACAGAGTTGTGGCAGAGGGCCAAATCTCAACACTCCTCCAACACTTTGTCTGCTTCTTTGACAACTGTATTGGTGCTACCTCCTACACTCTTGTCCATTTCATCATCATCTTTGCTATAAAAGGAAGAAGTGGTCTCGACCCGAAACGTCACCTATACCTTTTCTCCGGAGATGCTGTCTGACCAGCTTTTTGTGTCAATCCACTGTTACTGTTATTTCCATTGGAGCAATTTATTTTTTAATCAAGCCGTTTTGTGTCACAATCTTCACCACCACAAACTTGTTTGGACTAGTTCCTTTGGTTACACAATTAGGCAAATTCAGGGATAATGGTAATGCAATGTTTTGTCTTTTATGGCTTTCTGCCAGCTTGAAGGGCTGCTGATTTATTAGCCTGTCAAGGAGATTTTTCTTTCACAAAGAAAAAGATTATGTGAACTGGTAGCTTTTGTGTGCTTGGTTTTTCTGTCCTTCCAGCATTCCCTGAAGAAATTAAAGCTTTGTCTAGACTCCTCTAAAGCTTCATTACCGTGTAAATCCTTCAAACGGCAGGCACACTGCCTTGTAATTGTAGATTAATTAAGCAAATACGGAGATTTTGGTTTGAACAAACTTCTTTTGCTTTTTTTAAATTTGTTTATTCAAGGTGGAGCAATATTGAATTTGCTTTTGTCATTCCTTCTGTTAAAAATCCAAATCAAAAGCTGCCCAAAACAAATGATTTTATTTTGGCATCCATGTTAAGAAAGCGATTGTCCCTTATTCATTAACTTCCATTTGTTTCAATATTAGGTTTTAGAAATAAGCTTATCAGTGTTATGAAAGAGTCATTCGCCTCGATTTCTTATTTACATTTCAGTATTTACCAATTTTATCTCTTATTTCTTATTACTATCCCTTATCATATATCTGTCAACTGTGAATGACACGATTGTAATCATGTATTGTCCTTCCGCTGAGTGGTTAGCACGCAATAAAAGATTTTCACTGTTCCTCGGTACACGTGATAAACTAATATTAAACTAAAGGTAGACAAAATTGCTGGAGAAACTCAGCGGGTGCAGCAGCATCTATGGAGCGAAGGAAATAGGCAACGGTTTTCGGGCCGAATGCCTTCTTCAGACTAAACTAAACTAAATTATTTCTTCATTGGTGATTTATCCTGGCATGCAGATGTGTGGGTTTTAGGAAATTCCATGGTTGCTGGAGACTACAGATGCTCTCTGTAGATGTTGGTGGGCAGTCCAGTTCCATGAGAATTAATTTTGTGCTAGAATTTAGAAAGTTGTATTTATTCATTTTTAGGATCTGGGTGTTGTGGTCAAGGCCAGCATGTCTTGCCCATCCCAAATTGCCTTTGAGTGTTGTCCCGAACAGAAGAGTTTGGAGCTGGGGGTTGGAGTCTTAGAATGAAGGATGGACCAGTTGGGACCAAGGAGAGGGGGAGAAGTCGCTTCATTGTATCATTGTAATCAAGATCATTGTAATTCTCTACACCAGAGATCCCGTATCTGAGTTCATTCAGAACAACGATAGATTTCTGAATGTCAAGGGAACCAAGAGATGTGGGAAGAGTGCAAGAAAAAGGCTTTGTGATAGAAGATCAGACAGAAAAGGTTCTGACTGTCCACCACATCTATGCCTCTCATATTTTTATATACTTCTATAAATCTTCCCTCAACCTCTGATGTTCCGGAAAAAACAATCCAAGTCCCCTGCAACCTCTCCCTGTAGCTGAAACACTAACCCAAGCAACATTTCCTCATGGTAAAGTTCCTGTACACCCTCTCCAAGGATCTGCATCTGTCCTGTAATGTGGCAACCAGAGCTGCCTATAGAGTTGCATCATGGATAGAAAAGTTTAGTTTATTATTGTCACGTGTACCAAGGTACAGTGCAAAGCTGGTGTTTGCATGCTATCCATTCTATCAAAAGACTATACATGAATATAATCAAGCTGTTCATGGAGCACATTAAAGGTGTACAGAAGTATATTAATTTATCAAAGGCATAGATAGGGTAGAGAGTCAGAACTTGATACTTTCTGATAGACAGTCAGAACCTTTTTCCACAGGATGGAAATGTCAACATCTAGAGACGTTGGCTTTTAGGTGAGAGGGGCAAAGTTTAATGGAGAGGTGCGGTGCGGTGCAAGTTTTCTTTTCCACTGAGTGGTGGGTGCCTGGAATGCTGCCTGGGGTGGTGATGGAGGAATATAGATAAGCAGGGAATAGAGGAATACGGTTCATGTACAGACAGAGATTAGTTTAACCTGGCATTATGTTCGCACAGAAATTGTGGGCTCAAGGGCCTGTTGCGATGGCACCAGGACGCCAGCTATGACACTTCCTGTCTGTAGGCAGATTCCTCCCCATCCTGGATCAGTCCAATCAGGGTTGTGTCGTCCGCAAACTTGAGAAGCTTGACAGAGGTGTCTGTGGAGGTGCAGTCGTTGGTGTAGAGAGAGTAGAGGAGAGGGGAGAGTACGCAGCCTTGCGGTGCTCCTATGCTGAGTGTTTGCCGGCCCGAGATGTGCTTTCCCAGCCTCACATGCTGCTTCCTGTCTGTCAGGAAGCTAGTGATCCACCGACAGAGGGGTTCAGGCACAGTCAACTCGGAAAGTTTGGAGTGTAGTAGCTCTGGCACAATGGTGTTGAATGCAGAGCTAAAATCAACAAACAGGATCCTCGCATAGGTCCCCTGGTGGTCTAGGTGCTGTAGGATGAAGTGCAGGCCCAGGTTGACTGCATCATCCACAGATCTATTGGCCGGATATGCAAACTGCACAGGTTCCAGCAGGGGGATCGTGAAATTTTTCTAACTCTCTAAATCTAACTCTCTCTCTCTCTCTCCAGTCGCTCACCTGGGGCATTGTCTTCAGATCCATAACCTAGGTAAGATTAGTCCCATCAAATATTTAAGGTGAAGCAATAATTATTTATTTTTAAACCACTTTTCAACAGTCAATGAAGAGGTATCCATGTCGACAATGTGATCGTTCTTACAACGCCACACACTGCCTGCGGCGACATGTTCGAGTGAATCATGACGGAGTCAAGAGAACTTACACCTGTTGGTAAGCATTGCATCAGACTTTGTGAATGTGCCTAACTTGATCAAATCACCAAGTGAGTCTCGACCCGAAACGTCACCCATTCCTTCTCTCCAGTTGATGCTATCTGTCCTGCTGATTTACTCCAGCTTTCTGTGTCTATCTTTGGTTTAAACCAGCATCTGCAGTTCCTTCTTACACAAAATAATTTGTTTCATTTGCAATTGCCCCACCCATTCACCTCAGAGCCCTTAAAGGCTAATAAATTGTAATATAGTCATTGGTAGCAGCTAATTTCCTTAGTTTAGTTTTAGTTTAGTTCAGAGATACGTCGCAGAAACAGGCCCTTTCGCCCACCAAGTCCACGATGACCATCCTTCACCCATACACTGCTATTCTACACGCTAGGGACTATTTACAGAAGCCAATTAACCTACAAACCTGCATTTTGAATGTGGGAGGAAACCGGAGCTCCCAGAGAAAATCCTTGCGGAAGAATGTACAGACAGCACCCGTAGTCAGGATCGAACCCGGGTCTCTTGACACTGTAAGACAGCAATTCTACCGCTGCCTTTTCCGCACAATGCCACGAATACAAATAGAAATATCTCATCCAAAATACTTCTGATTGTGTCCCATTCATCCATTGCGACATTGTCTCCTGGTGTGGTTCAACTTAGTCATGCAACATGGAACCTGCCACTTTGGCCCAACTTGCCCATGCCGACCAAGATATATCAACTGTTTAAAGCAAATACATATTTTTAATCTGGAGGGTGTACCAGATGCAGTGAACCAATACACAAACAAAAAAAGCACGTGGAGAAATTATAATTCTCAAAATGCTCTGCTAGCTTGTTAGCATCTCTAAAGGGCAATGTCAGCTGTCTGAAGATCAGCAGGGTGGAACTTTGCTTTTACATAAGCAGTACTGCGAAATATTCAAAACATATATCCATCATCCAACTCCGCATCCAACGCATCATCCTCTGACATTGCCATCACCTCCAACATGATTTCTCCACTAGACACATCGTCAAATCTTCCCATCTCCACCCTTTTCCACCTTCTGCAGACTCCCGTTCCTTCCACAACTCCTTGGTTCACTCATCCCTTCCCACCCAAACCACCCCCTTCCCAGGTACTTTCCCTCAGGAGGTAACCTCAGGAGATGAAACTCCAGGGAACATACCAGTCCTTCCAGGTGAGACAGAGATTCACGTGCACCTCCTCCTACCTCATCTACTGCAACCTGTGTTCCTGATGTGGCCTCCTGAGCATCGGCAAGACCAGGTGTAGACTCGGCTACTGTTTTTCGCTAAACACTTGCGTTTGGTCCGCCAATGCCTTCTGGATTTCCCGGTTGCTAACCATTTTAACTTCACTTCCCATTCCCATATCGACCTTTCTATCCTGCTTCTCCTCCATTGCCGTGTGAGGCCATACACAAACCGTTGGAACAGCACTTCTTATTCCACTTATTAACCCTTTTTTTCCCCCACCCCTTCACTGTGCCCCACCTTGACTCGCACCTATTTCTCCCCCCTCCCTCCCTTTCACCTACATTCCTTCCTCTAGCTTCACAATTCACAACTCTTCAATCCTTTTGTCTCGCACCTTCTATCTTTTCATCTCTAGCCTTTGTCCAACCATCTGCCTATCAACCTGCTCACCCCTTCACCTGTGGGCACCTGCCAAGATTTGTATTGTTCCTCCTCTCTTCTAGCTTTCTTCCCCCCCCCCCCCCCATCCACAATTATTCTGAAGAATGGTACTGACCCAAATAGTCACTTATCCATGTCCTCCAGAGATGATTCCTGGCTTGCTGAGTTACCCCAGCACTTTTGTGCCTGTTTTTTTACAAAAATAGTTCCTATTGCTGAACACCAGAGGGCCATTCGAAGGGCCGAATGGCCTACTCCTGCACCTAATTTCTATGTTTCTATCTCCTTGCTGCGTGCTACAGGGAAAATCACAGCAAGGTTGTCCTCTACTGCATCCTCCCACTGGCCTGGGAGCTGCTTCTCAAATCACACTCAGTCTGAAGGAGGGTTCCGACCCAAAACGTCACCCATCCTTTTTCTCCACAGATGGCTGCCTGCCCGCTGAGTTACTCCAGCATTTTGTGTCTTATCAGAGGCAGGACTAAGCCTGGAGAGTGATGGGTGGATACAGGTGGGGGGTTGCTAGGCAGATGGTTGGTCAAAGGCCAGAGATGAAACGACAGAGGTTTTTGTAAACCAGCATTGCTGTTCCTTGTTTTCAAGACCACTATGTATTCAAGTTCAGTGTTTGCTGCTAACTACTAAGAAAACATCTAACCTATATTGGAAAAATGACGGAGAGCACTTACCACAAGCACAATTCATTTATTGAATTTGAATATGAAGTAGGAACATTTCTCAAAAACTGATAATTATGTCAGAAATGTTTCAGAAATGTGGTTGTATAGAGGAGCGGGAATAGCAGCCAGGCTGTCATTTAGTTAAATTGCATAGCGCCAACCTCTTTTCTTGGTATCCTCACAAAACCGCACTTTCCCTGAGAGTTTGTACCATATGTAACGCTCAAGCTTGCTGAGGTTTTGAAGATGACTTGTGACAAGATTGAACAAATAGGTAAACCTCAGCTTCCTCCGCTGCACAGTGGGAGATGAGAGTCTGTGTCAGTTGGTAGAAGTAACCAGTACAGCAGTAACAAGCTTTCACAGTTCTACATCTTGTACAGATAGGGATCACAGTAAATTATGTGAACTGATTGTCACTCTGAAAAAGTCGTTGAGGATTTTAAAGAAATGTTATGCACTCGAGTCATCAGTTATCATGTGAGATGCAGAAGCAGTGATGTGAAGTCGTGAACTGGTTTTAGAAAAAGCCTGATATTAATTGGGATAAAGACAAAATGCTGGAGTAACTCAGCAGGACAGGCAACATCTCTCGGTGGAAGGAATGGGTGACGTTTCGGGTCGAGACCCTTCTTCAGACTGAGTTGGGGGAGGGGGAGACACAGAGATAAGGGACGGTAAGGTGTGAAAATGAGACATCAAAAGAAATGGAGATCAAGCAACATGTAGAATAGATCTTTGTTGGCTAGAAGAAGGTGACAACAAAGCAAACAGAGATAAAATGTAAATTGGGTCCTCAAATCCATCCAAGGACCCCGACAGTCATTTCAAGTGTGGCAGGGGTTCGCTTGCACCTCCAACCTCATCTACTGTATCTGCTGTTCCAGGTGTAGACTCCAATATATCGTTGAGACCAAGCACAGGCTCGGCGATCGTTTTGCTGAACACCTCCGCTCATTCCACCTAAACCTACCTGAAACACTTTTAACTCCCCTTCCCATTCCCATACTGAACTTTCTGTTCTGGGCCTCCTCCATTGTCAGAGTGAGGCCCAGCGTAAATTGGAGGAACAGCATCTCATATTTTGCTTGGGCAACTTACACCCCAGCGGTATGAACACTGACTTCTCTAACTTCAAGTAACCCTTGTTTTCCCTCTCTCTCTCCATCCCCTCCCCTTCCCAGTTCTCCGACCAGTCTTACTGTCTCCGACTACACTTTATCTCTGTTTACCTTCTCCCAACTAACAATGATCTGTTCTACATTCTCCTTGATTCTCATTCCCTTTGTCCTGTTTTCACACCTTACACTTCCTTATCTATAGACTTCCTTATCTATGTACCTTCCACTCCTCTAACATCAGTCTGAAGAAGGGTCTCGACCCGAACATCACCCATTCCTTCTCTCCAGAGATGCTGCCTTTCCGACTGAGTTACTCCAGCATTCTGTGTCTATCTTCGATTTAAACAAGCATCTGCAGTTCTTTCCTACACATCAATATTCATAGAGCTGGAGTGTAAGCTGCCGGTTCAGTAATACATCTAGTCGTTCAAGTCAGATTGAAACTGATAAAAATCTGCATGAAATTGCAAGTTATGCACAAATAACGTTCTGGTAATTACGGTATCAACTTTTTGATTGTTCAGTTCTAAGAACCAATTGCGATGATTTGGAGTAGTTGAAATAAATATAATATGGCTGAATCATCAACTTATTCAAGACAACTTAAATATTTGAAAGGTGGGATTTTTCCCATTTCTTTCATGATGCTTTAACCAAAAGCAGTTAATTTGCAAGTGGACTGTGCAGTTTCAAGACACCAGCAATTATGCATGACCCTTCCAGCAATAATGACCTGTCTTAATATGGCTCCTTCAACGTAATATTCCAGGTGCATCAGAGGGGTATTGTCAAGAAAACGTAGATACTGCTGTTAATGACGTCGTAGGCCAGATAACCAAGTGGCTTTCAAACAGGTCTTAAGGATCATCTGAACATAGGAAATTCAACCAAGGTTTATAAAGAAATTGGGTTAGTGTTAGGTCCTTGATACCATAGGGCCTTGACTACTGAAAGCCTTAGCAGAGCTGCCAAGTAGTACGGACTTTCAGTATTTTGTACGGAAATGGGATAAGAATACTGATGTATGATTTTGTGTTGTTAAATATGGATTTTAAATACGGAGTTCAGTTCAGTTTGAAGAAAGGTCTCAACCAGAAATGTCACCCATTCCATCTCTCCAGAGTCGCTGCCTGTCCCGCTTCAGGTTTAAACAGAGCGCCGACAGTTTAACGCGTGGGAATTTAAACGAAAAGCTGTCGGCTGGAGCGCTGTGGGTTGTAAATATAGAGCTACCAGCTGGAGCGCTATGGGCTTTAAACATAGCACTATGGCCACAGCGCTATGCGTCACAGACTGTTCAGGAAAATTCTTGTATAACAATGAGTCTTTCGAATTCTCTTTGAGCCTTTGATTATTTTTCAGGCGGTGGTAGAATTCTGGATAAGCCTAGTGGTGAAAGGTTACCAGTAGGATTGCAGTTACATTGGGATTGTCCTTGATTTTACAGAACGGTGGGTGGGCTCAAGGGGCAGAGAGGGAGGAGGGAGGGAGAGAGGGAGAATGAGAGAGGGGAAGGGAGGGAATAAGAGGGAGCGAATTAGAGAAGGAGGGAGAAAAGGAAACAGAGGGAGGAAGAGAGAGGGACGGTGGGAGGGAAAGGGGAGGGAGAGAACGAGGGAGGGAGAGAGAGGGAGGGGGAGAGAGAGGGAGGGGGAGGGAGAGGAAGGGGGAGAGAGAGGAAGGAGGGGGAGCGAGGGAGGGAGAGGGAGGCTTCCAAAATGGCTTCTACATCATCATCTGGAGCTAAAAGCAGGAAGCAGCCGTTCAAACAGTAGTATGCAAAGTGATGGCAATGAATGAACTGTCAAGTAAGGTGCATAGAAGAAATGTGAATAAGGACTTTAAAATCAAGGGTCTCCTAACTAGGAGACGATGTAAGTCAGCACATTTGGTTAATCACTGAACAAAACTGTTTGAAACAGGACATGAACGGTAGCATTTTGGGTGACTTCTTTCAAGTTCACAAAGGTTCAGCCAGAGACTCCGTCCTCACCTTTGTTGTCCCAAGCTGTCTACTCCAGCACAAGCCCAGCTGAAGGTTTTAAGCAAGCTGAGGCATTGCTGTAAGATAAAATCAGGTAGATTTGGCAGAGAAATTATAAAAACAGCCAAAACAAAGTATGTAGGAAGGAACTGCAGGTGCTGGCTTATACCGAAGATGGACACAAAGTGCTGGAGTAACTCAGGAAGTGTCTGAGAGCTGGCTCCAGGCCTCAACCTGGTGGAGGTCAGCTCGCCAGACTACCACAGCACCTCCATTGTCAGCGGGTTTGGTGATAGTCGGGATTGATGTAAAGTGAGTGGAGGGCTGAAGATGCTGCCTGACCCGCAGAATTAGTCCAAAATTCAACTACGGGTCAATGCAACTCCAAGCTTCAAACAGCAGATTCAGTGTTAAACCCGTCAGGGAGAAAGTGTAGAGCTTGGTTGAGGAACAGAGATTGGGGTGGAGTCGGAGGAATTGGCTATGGTGTTCCTAATAGTTATTTGGAAGACCAAGTGGTGTGTGTTCTTTATTTTTAAAAGGGATACTATTTGTGCCTGGGCCAAAAACTACTTGTCAGCATTTAGTTCATGAGTGTTAGATCGAGCTTGGAGCTTCCCTGATCTGACGTAGGTAAACACACTCATAATATGGTGGACATTCATGCTTTTTTTTTTTTTTATTATTTTTATTAGAAGCAATTGTACAAGAATAAAACATTCGGCATGTAAAAATTATGCAATTATTGTACAGCTTCAATTTTGTCCTTTTAACCTGAAAATGAAAGAAAAGAAGAAAGAAAGAAAAAGAGGGAAGAAGTGAAAAGTGAAAAGATAGGACCCGTAGACTACTAAAGTAGTGTGGCCAAAGAGTGAATAAAGTTATAAAAGAGGAAAAAGCGGAAAAAAAGAAAAAAGTGGAGATATACCTGCCCCTCATCGTCCCCCCGCCCACCTCACGCAACCCATAATTGGATTTAAATCCAAATTTGTGTTGCGCCATACTATCCTTGTAAAAATTCGGTAAAGGGTGTCCATGTCTGGAAAAATTGGTCTGGTTTTTCTGCCAAGACAAGCCTGATATTTTCCAAATGTAGTGTCTCGGACATGTTAGTAATCCACATCATTAGAGATGGGACTGATGTGTGTTTCCAAAATTTAAGTATTAGTTTTTACTCCGTTATCAGGCCATAGTTAAGGAAACACCTTTGAAATGATGTTAGCTCAGAACAGGCTTCTGAGCTACACCTGCACATTCATGCATAGGTGTAGATTCTTCCAGGGCAATAATCTGGGTGTGCCAAACAAAAATATATTTTGGGAAAGATATTTCAATTAGTCCTTGCTTTCTCCCTCTTTCCCCTCCCCTTCCCAGCTCTCGCATAGCCCACTGTCTCCGCCTCTTCCTTTCTTCTTCCCGCCCCCTTCCCACCCCCACATCGGTCTGAAGGACGGTCTCGACCCAAAACATATTCCTTCGCTCCATAGATGCTGCCTCACCTGCTGAGTTTCTCCAGCATTTTTGTCTACCTTTGGGAAAGAGAGGTGCTTTGCCACCTAGTGGCATATCCTGTAATTTTTAACAATCAACTATTCTAGTTCAAAGCTTTATGTTCAGATCTTTTCCTTCTCTATTCTTTTGCCATACAACGACCAATAACAAAACCAACATTTCTAACACAGATTAATTGTTCCCCAACTTCACCATGTTATAGCAAAGGTGTTGTCAAGTGCAGAGAAGATTCATGAGGATGTTGCCAGGACTCGAGGGCCTGAGCTATAGGGAGAGGGGGAGCAGGCTAGGAATTTATACCTTGGAGTGCAGGAGGAAGAAGGGTGATGTTATCGAGTTGTACAAAATAATGAGAGCAATAGATCAGGTAAATGATCAGGTCCGAGAACACTGATGCAATTATCAAGAAAGCACAACAGCGCCTCGACTTCCTGAGAAGATTACAGAGAGTCGGTTTGTCAAGGAGGACTCTCTCTAACTTCTACAGGTGCACAGTAGAGAGCATGCTGACCGGTTGCATCGTGGCTTGGTTCGGCAACTTGAGCGCCCTGGAGAGGAAGAGACTACAAAAAGTAGTAAACACTGCCCAGTCCATCATCGGCTCTGACCTTCCTTCCATCGAGGGGATTTATCACAGTCGCTGCCTCAAAAAGGCTGGCAGTATCATCAAAGACCCACACTCATCTCCCTGCTACCTTCAGGTAGAAGGTACAGGAGCCTGAAGACTACAACGACCAGGTTCAGGAATAGCTACGTCCCCACAACCATCAGGCTATTAAACCTGGCTCGGACAAATCTCTGAACATGAATAACCCATTAACTGTTTTTTGCACTTTATCAGTTTATTTATTCATGTGTTTTGTAGTCAATGCCTACTATGTTCTGTTGTGCTGAAGCAAAGCAAGAATTTCATTGTCCTATCAGGGACACATGACAATAAACTCACTTGAACTTGAACTTGAAATGCACCAAGTTTTTTACCTAGAGATGGGGAATCGAAAATCAGAGGATATAGGTTTACGGTGAGGGTGGAAATATTTAATAGGGACCTGAGGGGTAATTTTTTTGCACAAAAGGAGGTTGGTGTAGGGAACGAGCTGCCGGAGGAGGTAGTTGAGGCTGGGACTATCCCAACATTTAAGCAACAGCTGGACAGATATATGGATAGGACAGGTTTGGAGGGATATGGACTAAATGCTGGTAGGTGGGACTAGTGTAGCTGGGACATGTTGGCCGGTGTGGGCAAGTTGGGCCCAAAGGCCTGTTTCCACATTGTATCACCCTATGACTCTGTAACTAGTGGGACTGGTGTAGACGGTGTATGTTGGTTGGCATGGGCAAGTTGGGTCGAAGGGCCTGTATCCCTGCTGTATAACTCTTTGACTAAATAATCACTGATTGTGGGATCTTGTTGAGTGCATATTGGCTGCCAAGCTGTCTGATGTTACAATGGTGACTAACCTTAAAGTCTGCTTCTTGGACACTACCTCTAAATCAAGAACGACTTCCTTCCATTTCATGTCTGTGGTTTCTGAGGTGGCCGATGAGTCAAGTGTGTTTTATTGGCAAATGTCCAGAAAGGGAACAATAAAATCCTCATACAGCAGCACAACAAACATGTAAGCATAGTACTTGGTGGACACCAAAATAAACTACAAAAAGAAGTTTGATGTATAATCAAGGTAGTTTGTAGATCGGAGTTTAGTTGCAGTCAGTAGCGTTCAATAGCCTGAGGGTTGTTGGGAAGATGCTGCTCCTGAACCTGGACCTTAGTTTTCAGGCTCCTCCTGTACCTTCTTCCCGATGGCAGGAATGTAATGAGAGACTGGCCAGGGTGGTGTGGGTCTCTGATGATGCTGGCTGCCTTTTTGAGTTACCAAATGTGCAGGAAGGAACTGCAGATGCTGGTTTAAACCGAAGATAGACACAAATATGAGGGAAGAAGATTAGACTTTATTGCCTTCCATCACTGTGAGGAATGTGGGGAATCCTATGTGGTGGATGTTTATGTTAACTTTTATGTGTGTCTTGTTGCTTTTTTTTTTTAGTATGGCTGTATGGTAATACAAATATTACTGCACCTTAATTGGTACACATGACAATAAAAGACCTTTGAAATAGCTGGAGTAACTCAGTGGGACAGACAGCATCTCTGGAGAGAAGGAATGGGTGACGTTTCGGGTCGAGACCCATCTTCAGACGTTTCACCCGTTCCTTCTGTCCAGAGATGCTGCCTGTCCGGCAGTGTTTCTCGAGCTTTTTGTGTCTATCTACTACATATACCATCTACATACTGCACTGCAGTTGTTCTTTAATCTGCTCTGGTACTAACTCACAAACTGCATTGTCTACTATCAAGAAGGATAGGAGCAATAGATACATAGGAACACCACCACTTGCAGGTCTCCCTCCAAGCAATGTATTGCAGGTACTTCACTGCTGAGCCTAAACCCTAGAACTCCCTCCCCAACAGCAGTGTGGCAGAACCTTCATCAGAGGGACTGTTAGTGGTTCAAGAAGTAGATGACCACTATCATCTTAAGGTGGACAATAAATGTGCAAAATGAACCAGGACAGGCAATAAATCCTTGATCCTTAAATGAAAACTTTACAAATACAATTCGTATTGCTCCATGCAGAGGGATCTCCTTATTGCTGTGTGCTACAAGATAAATCACCACTAGGTTGTCCTCCACATTCTCTTCCCAGTGATTAGGGAGCTGCTTCCCAAATCGCACTCAGTCTGAAGAAGGGTTTCAACACGAAATGTCGCCCATCCTTTTTTCTCCAGAGATGCTGAATTATTCCGGTACTCATTGTCTGTCCCAAACCACACCATTGGTCCCATCCATGAGAGGCACAAGGAACAAGATGCCACTGCCCAGAACATATCCTCTTGGAAATGGGTCAACAAGGTGGGCTGTGGAATGAAAGAGCAGCAGACATTCCTTATCAAATGTATTTTTTAAACCTCTTTGTGCTCAGCTAAAGGAAGAAACGTATCCATGAAAAAAAAATGTTGAACTAATCTGTAATTGTTGATTGCCGTGGTTATCTTCCCATTTAACAAATAGATAAACTGTACTGACGTGACAAGAACAGTTTACAAGAGCATCAGTTTTTGGTATTTCACGGATTTTGTATCATTTCCAGGTACTGCACAGATGAAAAGCACTTTTTTGCCAAGCGCTTCATGCTGGAAAAACACATCAACCTAATGCATGGGATCCGAAACCCAGACTTCAGCCAGATGCAGAAATCTGCAAACACAAACTCAGATGCCAAAGTGGTGAGACTTCCTTCCTCATGTGTTATTTTACAATGGGCATCGAAGGTAATCCTGGAGCTAACTACACCTGCATCTCATGAAGGCGCAGTGGTAGAGTTGCTGCCTTACAGCATCAGAGATCCGGGTTGAATCTGGTGCTTGTCTGTACAAAGTTTGTACTTTCTCCCCATGACCAGCATGTGCCCTCTCTGGGGTCTATAGTTTCCTCCCAACCTCCAAAAACATACAGATTAGTAGGGTACACAAAAAAGCTGGAGAAACTCAGCGGGTGCAGCAGCATCTATGGAGCAAAGGAAATAGGCAACGTTACGGCCCGAAACGTTGCCTATTTCCTTCGCTCCATAGATGCTGCTGCACCCGCTGAGTTTCTCCAGCTTTTTTGTGTACCTTCGATTTTCCAGCATCTGCAGTTCCTTCTGAAGTAGACAGGAGCTGACAATAAAGGATAGCTGTATTGGTGGTGCCTACATCAGAATGTAAATTGGGTATAGAATATAATAAAGAATATAATGAACTACAGAATATAATAAAGGGCCACACAGTGGTGCAGCTGGTAGAGTTGCTCACAGCGCTAGAGACCCAGATTTGTTCCAGACCTGTGTGTGGAGTTTGCACGTTCTCCCTGTGACTGCGAGGTTTCCTCCGGGTGTTTCGCTATCCTCCTACATCCCAAAGATGTGCGGATTTGTAGGTTAATTGGCTTCTGTAAATTGCCTCTAACATGTCGGGAGTGGATGAGAAAGTGGGATGACATAATAATAATAATAATGGATGGGATTTATATAGCGCCTTTCTAATACTCAAGGCGCTTTACATCGCATTATTCATTCACTCCTCAGTCACACTCGGTGGTGGTAAGCTACTTCTGTAGCCACAGCTGCCCTGGGGCAGACTGACGGAAGCGTGGCTGCCAATCTGCGCCTACGGCCCCTCCGACCACCACCAATCACTCACACACATTCACACACACACATAGAACTAGTCTGAATGGGTGATCGATGATCGGAGTGGACTCGGTCGACCGAAGGGCCTGTTTCCATACTGTATCTCTAAACAAAACTAAATAACAAAGTAGTCGAAATGTGTAGGAAGAACCGCAGATGCAGGTTTACACCAAAGATAGACAAAATGCTGGTGAAACTCAGCGAGACAGGCAGCATCTCTAGAGAAGGAATGGATGACGTTTCGGGTTGAGACCCTTCTTCAGAAGTGTCACCCATTTTTTCTCTCCAGAGACGCTGCCCGTCCTGTTGAGTTACTCCAGCATTTTGTGTCTTATCTTCTAAATGAATAGGCAAGGTTTGCAGTCCATGTCTGCTTCTGGATGCCAGTCTTGTGATTGCTAATTGTCATTTCCTTTTCGAGGAGGACTTGCCTGGCAAGCGCGTGGCCAGTGACACAGAAGCAGCCGGGCAGCCTAACTCTCACACCATCGCATCACTTCCCAAGAAGCTGAAGGTCGCAGTGTTCAAACAGTACAGATGTTCCAAGTGTGGTTACATGACCAAGAGCAAAGCCGATTTCCAGGGACACATACCTCAGCACAAGACCGATGGTTCAACCTTCCAGTGCTCGCAGTGCGGTCTCTGTTTCACGTCTGCACTCTCCCTGAACAGGCACCTCTTCATCGTCCACAAGTTCAAAGAAACCGAGACGCTGCAAGCAGGCGTGGTTCGTGAAAACGGGCAAGGCGCGCACAGTAGGGAGTCGAACACTACGTCAGAGGAAGATGTTGATCTCCAGTGCCACGTTTGCAAGGAAATACTTCACAGTGAAACAGCTTTGAGCGTGCATGTTCGGACTCACGGAATGAGGATCATATTATCCAAGCAGAATGGAGGGTCAGAACGGTGATTCCGTCAGTGCAGAGGAGAGATACGTCAAGTCTCCAAATCTTCTTCATCCAGGACAGATGTGCAGTGATAAGCCTGGTTCACAGATACATAGCATAGCAACGTATCAACAAGTAAAGGAAAGTGGTCCTCATTCAAAGCTGACCAGTAGGATTCTCTCTGCCCATGACAGCGGAACAAGTGTTGCTTCTGGATCCCTCGTCCTGGTTTTTATTGTTTCTTGTTGTTGTCGAAAGATTAGTTTTTATACTTTGTACAACCCAATGCACAATAGAACTTCACAGGGAAAGCAAGCCAAGCATGCTCTCCGCGGCCTCCACCTCCCAGTGCCCTCAAACGTCTGTGACTATTTGTTCCACGTAACTTTGCATGCCAGTCTCAAGCCCAGCTTTCAGTTAAACTCTCCACAGGCTTGTGTAGCTCACAGTCCATAATGTCACAAAATACAAAGCACGTCTCACTGCTTCTGTCCCGGGCAATATGAGGCCAGAGTTGGGTGTTAGAATGTCAGTGCCCCCCTCTTCAAAAGCTGTTTTAGTGGCTCAAAGTGAATGGTTCCCTTCCTTATTAAACGTTGACGTTTGACGTGCATGCAATGAGGATTCACAATGTAATGTAGGTCCGTTTAAATATCCTCATCTACCCCCTCCCTTATTTAAAAGTAAATAGAGAGATTATACTATGAAGGAATGTCTGCAAGCATTGGCAGTGCCCCTTTCTCATCATTTGTTGTGCCATTGTTCATTGATTGTCTTCATTTTATTTTGTGGCTTTTTATCGATCTCCTTGCCCGTCAACCAAGCACCCAAGTGTTTTCGACACGTGTCTTCATCTGCCTGTTACAGTTTGATCCTTTCTCCACGAGCAGATTAATAATCACCCTGCACACTGTGTCAGACAGTTGCTTGTAGAAAGTTTACGTTGGAATCGCAGGCCTAAGTCTCGTTACTTTTTAAATCCAGTACAACAATGTTGTGAATGTAATGCAGAGTCATTGCTCAAAAATGTGACCGTTTCCGGTTTGTGCAGTAATCTGAGGTTGGTTCTGATAAACCCCATAATTTATCAAGACTGCATCCCTAACAAAATGCATATCCAAGGTACAGGACCTCTTACCATCGTCTGTGTGGTAACTCCCCCTCATTCCTGAGGGCTGCATGCAGGGGTGAAATTTTTTCTGAGCATTGCTTACATTTTTCCTGTTTCACCGCCTCTAAGTTGGAGACAGACCACTCCACAGTCTTTCTGCACTTCTTAGCCAGAGTCCTGAAGTTTCTTCTCTACCTTCCCACAGTGTCCTTCAATAAACCTGATATTTATCTACACTCATACATTTTAGGACATCTAGCATCTCTGCAGCTATAATATGGAACTATTATCAAGACACCTAGACATGGACTTTCCGCAGTTCCCAAGTCTTCATGACTTTCTCCATGGTACAAAACAGCGGAGAAATATTAATTGAGTATTTCACCATCTTCCTGTGGCTCCAGACATAGATGACCACCCTGGTTTCTGAGGCGTCCTATTTTCTCCCTGATTACCCTTTTCCCTCAATATACTTATAACATTCTTTGAATCTCCTTAATCTTATCTGCCAAAAGTTTCGGTTCTCCTGATTTCATTCTTATATATGGTCCTCAATCCCCAAGGCTCCCCAAGGGATACATTTGATCCCAGATGCCTGCACCAGCCCTATGCCTTCCTTTTCCTGACCTGAGCCTTAATCTCCCGCACTAGGTGCGGCACGGTGGCGCAGCGGTAGACTTGCTGCCTTACAGCGCTTGCATCACCGGAGACTCGGGTTCGATCCCGACTACAGGTGCTGTCTGTACGGAGTTTGTACGTTCTCCCCGTGACCGTGTGAGGTTTCTCTGAGATCTTCGGTTTCCTCCCACACTCCAAAGAGTAACATGTTTGTAGCTTAATTGGCTTGGGTTTGTGTACTTGGTACAAGTGTAAACTGTCCCTAGTGCGTGTAGACTTGTGTTAATGTGCGGGGATCGCTGGTCAGTGAGGACTCGGCAAGCCGATGGGCCTGTTTTCGCAATTTATCTATAAACTAAACTAAACTAAATCAGCTAAGGTTCTGTACTCGTGCCCATCGTGGCCTTTCTCTAACAGGAATATTCAGACCTTAAATCCCTCTATCTCACTTTTATAAAAGTGAGAAACTTTAAAAGTGTGAAAGTTGATTGGACTAGGTCGTTTCTCAGCAAAGGGACTTTGGGAAATGGGATGGCTTTTAAGTTTCTGTCCAATTTAGTACATTATGGACCAGCCTTGTCCTTTTCCATAACTATTTTAAAACAAATAGAAATATGGATGTCGGTCCCAAAGTCCTTGGCCACTGTCATCTCAGTCACTTGCCCAGCCCTATTTCCTAAGAGTAGGACGTGCTTTACCCTCTTTCTTGTAGAGCCATCTATACATTACTGAAGAAAACATTCCTGAACATGCTTGACAAATTCCATCCCATCTAAGCCCCTTGGCACGATGGAAGTCCCGGTTTATAATAGGAATACTAATGTACCCCACTACAATCTGCAATCTCCCAGCATATTTCTTCCTCTAATTCCCGTTGACTATTTGGGGGCCAACAGCACCCTCCCAACAAAATGATCATCCCCTTTATATTTCTCAGCTCAATCATATAGCCTCACTTAACAATCCCTCACTACTGCTGTGATGTTCTCCTTAATTTAAACATTGAACAATACATCACAGGCATGGGCTCTTCAGCCCGCATTGTTTGTGTCGAATATGATGCCAAGTTGAACTGACATCTGCCTGTACATGATCCGTATCACTTTATTCCTTGCACTCCAATGCGCCTATCTAAAAGCCTCTTAAACCCACTATTGTATCTGCCACCACCACTATCCCTGGCAGTACGGTCCAAGCCTCCACCACTCTCTGTGTAAAAAAAAACTTGCCCCACGCATCTCCATTAAACTTCTCCCCTCTCACCTTATAGCTACGCCCTCTAGTGTTCTATATTTTCACCCTGGGGGGAAAAAGGATTCTGGCTGTCAACCTTACCTACCCCTCATTCTTTTATATACTTCCATGAGATCTCCCCTCCACCTCCACCTCCAACTTTCCAGAAAAACCATTCCCACATTTATCCAACCTCTCCTTGCAGATGACTCCTATATTGAATTCCAGCCTTCTACCTGTCTCAGTTCTGTATTGGATCTCTTCCCCCGACTAATCTATCTTAAACTCTCCCTGATACCACTTGCACACATACCCCCCCCCCCCCCCCCCCCCAGGATATTGGTCCCCTTCTCGTTCAAGAGCAACCCATCCCTCCAGTACAGGTCACCTCTATCCCAGAGGAAATCCCAATGGTCCAAAATTCTGAATCACTGCCTCCTGCATTAACTCCTCATCTGGCCTATCCTCCTCTTCCCACTCTCACTGGCATATGACACTGGGAATAATCCAAAGATTACTACCCTTGATATCCTTTGAGTCCCTGTATTCACTCTGCAGGACACATCTCCTTTCCGAACCATTCTCCCTCTGCATCCACTCTGAGATATCCTTGACCCAAGCACCATCATGGAGTCCTGTTTGTGGCCACTGAATCTCTTATCACTCCCCCAAATTAATAAGTCTTTATCAATATTGCTCTGCCTGACCTCACCCTTCCCTGCTTTGTCTCAGAGCCAGTTTGGTGCCACAGATCTGACCGCTGTAGTTGCTGCTTTCGCCTGAACGTCATCCCCGCCAACAATATCCAAAAGGGTGTTGGAAGGAACAGCAGATGGTGGTTTAACTCAGCGGGGCAGGCAGCATCTCTGGAGAGAAGGAATGGGTGACATTTTGGGTCGAGACTCTTCTTCAGAAGGGTGTACTAGTTTTCAAGGGGACTGGCCATGGGGGATTCCTGCATTCTTTGTGTTTACTCCCTTTTCCTTTCCTGGTGGTCACCCATCTTCTTTCTCTTTGCACCTTGGGCATGACCACCTCACTAAAACTCTTACCCCTGATCTCAGCATCCCAGGCAATCCTCAGTACATCCATCTCCCACTCCAGTGCCTTCATACGGCTCATCATGAGCTGTAGCTGGGCGCACTTCCCACAGGCTGGGACAATGGAAGCTCCCACATCCTGCAGGAGGTGCATCCCTCTGCCCTATCCGCCGTGTTCACTGCACTAAGACAAAAGAGGAAGAGGTGTGGGGGAAAAAAAGAGACTTTGTCTTAACTTTTGCCTCAGCTCAACCTCCTAGCTGAAGTCTCTCGAGCCAAAGCCTCAGCACATACCCTCAATCACCTCTCCTATAATTCTATCGAGATAAGGGAAAAGTCATTCAACACAGACCAGACATGATTGAAGGGAGGAGCATTCTCCAAGGGCCTAATTCTACTCCTATGACTTATGCAGTTTGTCACTCAGCAACTGATAGGGAGAAACTTTGAGCCATTGCTATTCCCTGTTAATTTGGAAGAGCTGTATGTTCTCAACTCACTGGGTGACCTAAAGCACCACCTGGGCATTGGGAGGCAGATGATCGAAGGATAGAAACTCTGCTGTATAGTATTTCCACCCCAAAGTACAATTTTTCAAGAAGACAGACAACCTTTTGAAACCTAAATCACAGTGATAGAGCATGGAAACAGGTCCTTCCGCCTAACCTGCCCACACCGGCCAACATGTCCCATCTACACTTTCCCACCTGCCCGCATTTGGCTCATATCCCTCCAAACCTGTCCTATTCATGTACCCGTCTAACTGTTTCTTAAATGTTGGGATAATCCCAGCTTCAAATACCTCCTCTGGAATCTTGTTCCATACGCCCAATGCCCTTTGTGTGAAAAAGTTGCCCCTCGGATTCCTATTAAACTTTTCCCCTTCACCTTAAACTTATGTCCTCTGGTCTTTGATTCAATTACTCTGGGCAAGAGACTCTGTGTATCTACCCAATCTATTCCTCTCATGATTTTATACAGACCTATAAGATCAACCCTCATCCTCCTGCGCTCTAAGGAATATTCCCAGCCTACTCAACCTCTCCCTATAGCTCAAACCCTCTATTCCTGCAACATCCTTGTTAATCATTTTCTAAAGCTGCCCAAATGGTCCACAATTAGGCAAAGAAACTGGGGAAAAGCTTTTAAATCTAATTGTAACTCTTAGACATTAGTTTGTTGAAATAGGAAAGATCTCAAGTTCTTAATTAATTGAGGGGAACAGGTTTGTGATAGTTTCTGGCCTGAAATTAGCAGACTACCTTGAAACGACACAGGTGAAGTCACGAGAAACTGATAAGCCTCCAGAATTTTAATCACAATTTTTTTAATATATTATGTCAATCAAATGTGATTTTTGGTAATACAATTGCCCTGAACTCTAATTTAAAATGGAAATTCTGTTAGTCTTGCCATTCTGGCCTGGAGGAGGTTTACCTGCTTGGTATCAGGAGGAGTTGATCTGCGGAGTGTGCACTGGTTCTTTCATTGCGTCCTCTGCACAGTACACATGCTGATCAGAATTAATGTTGGTGTAGGAAGGAACTGCAGATGCTGGTTTACACACAAAATAGACACAAAATGCTGGAGTAAACTCAGTGGGTCAGGCAGCATCTCTGGACAATGGGTGATGTTTCTGGTCGAGTCCCTGCTTCAGACTGAAGTCCAAAGACTGAAGCAGGGTCTCGACCGGCAACATCACCTATTCTTTATCTCCACAGATGCTGCCTGACCCTCTGAGTTACTCCAGTATTTTGTATCTCGAGTTCATATTGGGATTGTAAATGGCTCTCTTCTGAGATACCAGAATGCAGAGGACCAAATAAGATAACAAGTGGTCAAAGTCAATTGGATCTGATGAATCACTAAGTTCTTAGTTAAGATGAAATACAAGGAGATGTTGGTTTATACAAAAAAAGACACAAGGTGCTGGAGTAACTCAACGGGTCAGGCAGCATCTCTGGACAGCATGGATAGGTGACGTTTCAGGTCAGGACCCTTCTGATTGTGGTGGGGGTTGCCAGGCATTGATCAGCCCCCCACCACTCTCCCAGCTATCTCCCCTACCCCCACCACAATCAGCCTGAAGTAGGGTCCTGACCCAAAACGTCACCTATCCATGTTCTCCAGAGATGCTTCCTGACCTGTTTAGTTATTCCAGCACTTTGTGTCATTTTGTTGTAAGATGCAAAATAGCAGTTTTCCAAGGACCAACAGAATTTTCAAACCGATAATCCTGAATAAGATTTTCCACATCTTCAAAAGACAAAGTACAAGACAAAATTGCACTTCTCTTTTAAATATGAGAGAAATTACTGAAATCATGACGTAGATTTTTTTGAAATTATTAAATTGAAAATTATTAAATCATTAAATTATTAAATTGAAAATCTTGGAGCCGAGCTAGATTTTCAACCAGATCTCGTAATTTGGGAAAAAATCAAGCACAAATCGTGGGTGCTCATTTTACACTGAAATTAAATTATAATGTCTGACTCTGGTACTGGTTACCAGAAACTAGTGTGGGTTTCTAATATTATGAACTAGCCAAACATCTGATAACCACCGAACCATTCCTTTTAGTTCAATCTTCAAACCCCAACACATTTCAGGATGAGACGAGATTTCAGATGCAGGGTGTTTTAGTAAATTGTGCAAATCCATTTGTGGAGATAGTTCAGATGTTTCTCCTTGCTGAGTGGAAAATGTGGACCGGAGCCCAGACAAGTACAAGGAAACTGAACCTTGGGCGAGGTTACACGCAATGGGTCATACTGGGGTACCTAACCAGTCATAGAGTGATGCCATGTGAAAACAGGCCCTTCAGCCCAACTTGCCCACACCAGCCAACATGTCCCAGCTACACTAGTCCCACCTGTCAGCATTTGGTCCACATCCCTCCAAACCTGTCTTATCCATGTACCTGTCTAATTGCTTCTTAAACGTCGGGATAGTCCCTGCTTCAACTACCTCCTCTGGCAGCTTGTTCCATACATCCACCACCCTTTGTGTGGAAAAAGTCACCCCTCAGATTCCTATTAAATCTTTTCCCCTTCACCGTAAACCTATGTCCTCTGGTCCTCGATTCCCCTACTCTGGGCAAAAGAGACTCTGTAAGCATCTACCCGATCTATTCCTCTCATGCTCTTATACACCTCTATAAGATCACCCCCTCATCCTCTTGTGCTCCAAAGAATAGAGTCCCAGCCTACTCAACCTCTGCCTACAGCTCAGACCCTCTAGTCCTGTCAACATCCTCGTAAATCTTCTCCATACCTTTTCCAGCCTGACAACATCTTTCCTCTATAACACGGTGCTCAGAACTGAACACAGTACTCTAAATTTCATCTTTCCCCTCTCACCATCCTCTCCTTCCCCGGTTACAGTTAACATCCACACGTGGGCTTTGCTTGTCTGGAAAGCTTTTTAACAAGTAGTTTTCCTGTCAGACCAGGTTGTGCATTGGTTTGTTTGTTTGTTTGTTTCCGTCTCTCTGCGCCCATTGTGAAAGTGGAGGTGGTGACTTTGCCCTTCCCTTGCTGTAAATCACTTCCGATTGCAGCCGATTAATGGGAGCATCTCTCTCCCCATTTTGGGGGTTGGGCGACACATTCCCTTTCTGTCCACTCATTCCTGTTACGCAGACATTGTCGAATGTATGAGATTGAATTGCAGCCGACGCCAACGTTTCTCTTCGTGAACGGGCAGTGCCGTGAAAAGGATGCTCGTTTATCTGGTTTATGCACTGCCATTCCCTCTGGTATCAATGTGAATGGCACTAAAGTAGTTTACAGGAGGACCAAATAAAGTATTTTAAAATATTTTTTTTTTTAAACTGGTGTAATTCCCTGCATAAATGACCACTGTACTGTATCTTAAGTTTTATAAAGTTAATTCCTTTAAAGAAAAATGTATCTCCCATATTACTCAATTTTATAAATTACTTTGGAGATTTATATTTAATTGTAGTCATATTGACTAAAGTTTTCGCATACTTTCTATTTAAGTGCTGTACTACCTTATACTGTCTTGTTCAAGTGATCTGTGATATATTACACTTCAAGGGGATATTCCAGACTCCAAGCAAAACTATATTGAGACACATCTGTTCCTCTCCTCCTTCCCAGGTTTTCCTGTCACACGGCACCCTCTGCTCATGAGCGATGCCTTACCTGGTCCAAAGAGATTGTTAGCTTGTGTTTACTGTGCAGATGATATTTAGTAAACCTCTATCAATCCAGAGAAGCTGAATCTTCCTTCATTGGAGTCTGGAGTTTACCACTTAATATTTTTGAGCCAGAATTTAGCTCTATTATTCACTGATAACAGTCAAAATAATTTAAAATATTTATCTGGAATTCTGCTCTGTTCACTTCCTTATTTCAGTGTCTTGATACAATATATATATGAACATTTGTACTTTTTGATAAATGTGTATAGTAAGTAGTGTGTAGAGAGACGTTTTGCAAGGTATCCCATATAGTTTGCTAAAGGTAGTTCTACATGTTATCAGGGATTTTCCCCGCCCCAAGCCATCACCCCTCTATTTAATCTGCATCCGTCTCTGTGCCTTCTTATTATGTTCACTTACAGTGCCCTCCATAATGTTTGGGACAAAGACCCGTTGTTTATTTATTTGCCTCTGTACTCCACAATTTGAGATTTGTAATTTAAAAAATCACCTATGGTTAAAGTTCACATTGTCAGATTTTATTAAAGGGTATTTTTATACATTTTGGTTTCACCATGTAGGAATTACAGCTGTGTTTATACATTGTCCCCCCATTTCAGGGCACCATAATGTTTGGGACACGTGACTTCACGGGCGTTTGGAATTGCACAGGTGTGTTTAATTGCCTCCTTAATGCAGGTATAAGAGAGCTCTCAGCACCTAGTCTTTCCTCCAGTCTTTCCATCACCCGTGGAAACTTTTATTGCTGTTTATCAACATGAGGACCAAAGTTGTGCCAATGAAAGTCAAATAAACCATTATGAGACTGAGAAACAAGAATAAAACTTTTAGAGACATCAGCCAAACCTTAGGCTTACCAGAATCAACTGTTTGGAACAAAAGAAGAAAGAGAGCACTGGTGAGCTTACTAATCACAACGGAACTGGCAGGCCAAAGAAGACCTCCACAGCTGATGACAGAAGAATTCTCTCTATAATAAAGAAAAATCCCCAAACACCTCATCTGTGAAACACGGTGGAGGGGGTGTTATGGCCTGGGCATGTATGGTACTGGCTCACTTATCTTCATTGATGATACAACTGCTGATGGTACTAGCATAATGAATTCTGAAGTGTATAGACACATCCTATCTGCTCAAGTTCAAACAAATGCCTCAAAACTCATTGGCCGGTGGTTTATTCTACAGCAAGACAATGATCCCAAATATACTGCTAAAGCAACAAAGGGATTTTCCCCGCCCCAAGCCATCACCCCTCTATTTAATCTGCATCTGCAAGGAGTTTTTCAAAGCTAAAAAATTGTCAATTCTTGAGTGGCCATGTTAATCACCCGATTTGAACGCAATTAAGCCTTTGATATGCTGAAGAGGAAAACTGAAGGGGACTAGCCCCCAAAACAAGCATAAGCTAAAGATGGCTGCAATACAGGCCTGGCAGAACATCACCAGAGAAGACACCCAGCAACTGGTGATGTCCATGAATCACAGACTTCAAGCAGTCATTGCATGCAAAGGATATGTAACAAAATACTAAACATGACTACTTTCATTTACATTACATTGCTGTGTCCCAAACATTATGGTGCCCTGAAATGGGGGGGGGGGGGGGGGGGGACGGGACTATGTATAAACACTGCTGTAATTTCTACATGGTGAAACCAAAATGTATAAAAATGGCCTTTATTAAAATCTGACAATGAGCACTTTAACCAATAGTGATTTTTTTAATTACTAATCTCAAATTGTGGAGAAGAGAGGCAAATAAATAAATGATGGGTCTTTGTCCCAAACATCATGGAAGGGACTGTAAAAATATTTCAAATAAAAGCAACAAAATGAATTGAACAGCCTCTCCTTTACAGTCATCTCTACATTGCTATAAATATGTCCTCTACAAATATTTACGTCGTATGTTCAGCAATTATCCTGTGGCAGTTTTCTCGGTATGTCAGAGGGAGCTCTGTTTTATACGGCTCAGAACATTTCATCAAATAAAACAGAATATTATACTTCTGTAAAATGTCTCCCCTTAATGCTGAGAAGACTAATAATCTCTTCAGTAAATATTTAAGTTGGAAATTATGGTATGGTGGGATTGGAGAGAGACTTGAGAAGATGTGGGCCACTATTGATTACAGCTGGCTGAAGAGTTTCTTACTGACTGCAACGTTCAGTCTTGACCAACACCACTGCATTTTTTTTTCTAAGTTAATGCTTTCAAATAGCAAATTGTTTGTCTAAAGTACTTTGTTAAATCTGCACAATAGCTTTAATTAATTTGGATTTGCTACTAGTACTTTGATTTCTGCATTCCTCCAATCTCAGCATCTTCTGCCTCTTCCACTTCCCAACAACATCCTAACCTCAGTAACTCGTTATCCAAACCTCTCCATTTCTTTCCTTTGCAGACGTTCCTCGGAATCCATCTTTTTGACCAAGTGTTTGATCACAAGTAAAATATCATTGAATCATCTAATCAAATTCTTTGTACGTATCAGTACAGAATATCCTCATTATAGCAGACCAATAGGGGAGGAAAGGTGCAGGTTTAAACCAAAGGTAAACAAGAAAAGGTGGAGTAACTCAGCGGGTTACTCTGGAGAAAAAGCAATAGGTCACGTTTCAGGTTGAGACCCTTCTTCAGACTGAGAGTCAGGTGAAAGGGAAGCGAGAGATAAAGACGGTGATATGGAGAGATATAGAACAAATGAATGAAAGATATGTAAAAAAAGTAATAATGATAAAGGAAACAGCTGTGGGCTAGGTGAAAATGAGTTACAGACAATGAGACGCAACAGGACGACTTTGAAGCTGGTACGACTTGGGTGCTGGCGGATGGGGGGGGGGATAGAGAGAGAGGAGATGCAATGGTTACTTAAAGTTAGAGCAATCAATATTCATTACCACTTGATTGTAAGCTGCCCAAGCAAAATATAAGATGCTGTTCCTCCAATTTGCGTTTGGCCTCACTGACAATGGAGGGGGCCCAGGACAGAAAGGTTAGTGTGTGAATGGGGACGGGAATTAAAGTGTTTGGTAACCGGAGCCGTTGTAACCAAGTAAGGGGGTAAATATGTACAGTAATGGAAAAACTTCCAATAAACATACACTAAACATGAGGCACTACAAACAGGAATGGTCACAAAATATACAATACTTTAAACATTAAATACATTTAAAAAAGTTACCATATTGCAATTTTACTTTGAACTCAGTGGAACTCAGTTCCCGATATGATGAGCAACACCCTGGTTACAACAGATTTTGTTCGCTATAACCAAATCCGTATTAAAGAGGGTAGGTTATATTAATATCTGGTTAAATATATTTCTGGAAGGACCTTGGAAAGTTTTTCTATGGTTAAGTAAGTAAATTTAAATTATTGAACAATTTTGATAACTGAAAATGCATTCTAATATCTCAGTTTTCTAAATACAGTGGATGGTATTGCAGAGCAATGTGCTGGTTTTCCCAGTTGTCACATTCCGAGCAATTCCAATTACCCTACCTTTCGGAACAAGATATTGAAGGAAGTCATGAAGAAATGCCTGACTGATTGATTCTACATCAACTGCGATGGTAGGTTTTGCTGGCTCTCTGTATTCGCTAGACATTATTTTTATTTCTAAATAAAATGGACGTTTCATGGAAGGCAGATGGAGTACTGCAGAAATTTAGCCAACATATGCTGAGAGAATGGAGCAGCTGGGCTTGTACACTCTGGAGTTTCGAAGGATGAGAGGCTATCTCATTGAAACATATAAGATTGTTAAGGGTTTGGACACGCTAGAGGCAGGAAACATCTTCCCGATGTTGGGGGAGTCCAGAACCAGGGGCCACAGTTTAAGAATAAGGGTAAGCCATTTAGAACGGAGACGAGGAAACACTTTTTCTCACGGAGAGTGGTGAGTGTGGAATTCTCTGCCTCAGAGGGCGGTGGAGGCAGGTTCTCTGGATGCTTTCAAGAGAGAGCTAGATAGGGCTCTTAAAAATTGCGGAGTCAGGGGATATGGGGAAAAAGCAGGAACGGGGTACTGATTGAGGATGAACAGCCACGATCACTTTGAATGGTGGTGCTGGCTCGAAGGGCCGAATGGCCTACTCCTGCACCTATTGTCTATTGTCTAACAGTATTCAATGAAGGAACCAGTCATAAGGTAACAGGGGTGACACGGTTGTGCAGCTGGTAGAGCTGCTGTCTCACAACGCCAGAGACCCGAGTTCGATCCTGACTAAGGAGGCTGTCTGTGCGGAGTTTGCACATTCTCACTGTGACCGCGTGTGTTTACTCCGGGCGCTCGGGTTTCCTCCCACATCCCAAAGACGTGCGGGTTTGTAGGTGAATTGGCCCTCAGTAAATTGCCCCTATTGTGTTGGGAATGGATGAGAAAGAGGGATAACATAGAACTAGTGTGAACGAGTGATCGATGGTCAACATAGACTCGGTGAGCCAAAGGGCTTGTTTCCATGCTATATTTTTCAATCGATCAGGTGAGCTGCAGAGTTACACTGCAATGGGGTGTAATTTGAATCCAATATTGAATGTATTGTCTACTATCAGTAAAATGATCCCTTTTAGGACCAGTTTTAAGTCCCCACCCATATTGAATAGCTCAAGGCATAGCTTGTCAAACTTGTCTCGAGTAAGCTTGTTCAAAATGCCATTTAGTTAATGGTGTCATTTGAATCCAGTATTGCATGTATACAGGTGTGCTCATTTAAATACAGCTCTGATTATTTTCTCAGTCGGATTAAAATCCAGTTTACATATTGTATGAATATTTCATCTCTGCAGATTATATAAAATCAGGAGGTCATGCCCCCTTGGTTGATAAGTTATGCCCAACCCATTATAAATCTACTCTCAAGGCCACACTTGAATTATATACCCACGATACAATTGTCATTTGATCAGTGCGTCAGTTTCAAGAAAGGTCTATATCCTGGTTATTAGCATTATAAAGAATTTGTGATCCATGCAGACCTGACCACAGAATGAAATGTTCAAGTTCAAGTTCAAGTTCAAATGAGTTTATTGTCATGTGTCCCTGTATAGGACAATGAAATTCTTGCTTTGCTTAAGCACACAGAAAATAGTAGGCATTTACTACAAAACAGATAAATGTGTCCATATACCATGATATAAATATATACACACATGAATAAATAAACTGGTAGTGCAAATAACAGAAAGTGGTTGCTAATAATCAGAGTTTTGTCCGAGCCAGGTTTAATAACCTGATGGCTGAGGGGAAGTAGCTATTCCTGAACCTGGTTGTTGCAGTCTTCAGGCTCCTGTACCTTCTACCTGAAGGTAGCAGGGAGATCAGTGTGTGGCCAGGATGGTGTGGGTCTTTGATGATACTGCCAGCCTTTTTGAGGCAGCGACTGCGATAAATCCCCTCGATGGAAGGAAGGTCAGAGCCGATGATGGACTGGGCAGTGTTTACTACTTTTTGTAATCTTTTCCTCTCCAGGGCGCTCAAATTTCCGAACCAAGCCACGATGCAACCGGTCAGTATGCTCTCGACTGTGCACCTGTAGAAGTTAGAGAGAGTCTTCCTTGACAATCCGACTCTCCGTAATCTTCTCAGGAAGTAGAGGCGCTGATGAGCTTTTTTGATAATTGCGTTAGTGTTCTCGGACCAGGAAAGATCTTCAGAGATGTGCACCCCCAGGAATTTGAAGTTCTTGACCCTTTCAACCATCGACCCGTTGATATAAATGGGGCTGTGGGTCCCCCTCCTACTCCTTCCAAAGTCCACAATCAGTTCCTTGGTTTTGCTGGTGTTCAGGGCCAGGTTATTGCGCTGGCACCATATGGACAGTTGCTCGATCTCTCTTCTGTACTCTGACTCATCCCCATCAGTGATACGCCCCACGTTCCTCGTTTCCTCGTTTATCAGGTTCTTGATACTTTATACCTATTGGCAACAAGCAATCTGCCAAACTTCACGTCACAGGAGCTCAGCTTTTATCAATCAAACCATAGAGGGAGTACAGAGAAGGTTCACCAGACTGATTCCTGGGATGGCAGGACTTTCATATGAAGAAAGACTGGATAGACTCGGCTTGTACTCGCTAGAATTTAGAAGATTGAGGGGGGATCTTATAGAAACTTACAAAATTCTTAAGGGGTTGGACAGGCTAGATGCAGGAAGATTGTTCCCGATGTTGGGGAAGTCCAGAACAAGGGGTCACAGTTTAAGGATAAGGGGGAAATCTTGTAGGACCGAGATGAGAAAAACATTTTTCTCACAGAGAGTGGTAAATCTGTGGAATTCTCTGCCACAGAAGGTAGTCGATGCCAGTTCATTGGCTATATTTAAGAGGGAGTTAGATGTGACCCTTGTGGCTAAAGGGATCAGGGGGTATGGAGAGAAGGCAGGTATGGGATACTGAGTTGGATGATCAGCCATGATCATATTGAATGGCGGTGCAGGCTTGAAGGGCTGAATGGCCTACTCCTGCACTTATTTTCTATGTTTCTATGTAAACTCCTTTTATTCAATGATGAGCAATTTCTAATCTTGATGGCTTTGATTGAAGTGTCCTCTGACTTACAAATTGGTTAATTCTTCCAAAAATTATATCTGTCCATATCTATGGGAATGGCACATAATATGTGCAGCGGTAGAGTTGCTGCCTTACAGCGCCAGACACCCGGGTTCAAGAGTCAAGAGTGTTTTATTGCCATATGTCCCAGATAGAACAATGAAATTCTTACTTGCTGCAGCACAGCAGAATATGTAAACATAATAAATAATATAACAAAACTCAAAAAAACAAACAACAGTGCAATAATAATAATAATAATAGTCTATTGTAGTTCATAGCTTATGAGGTTGTAGTGTTTAATAGCCTGATGGTTGTAGGGAAGAAGCTGTTCCTGAACCTGGACGTTACAGTTCTCAGGCTCCTGTACCTTCTTCCAGATGGCAGTGGTGAGATGAGTGTGTGGCCAGGATGGTGTGGGTCTCTGATGATGTTGGCTGTCTTTTTGAGGCCAATCTATCCTTCGATGGTGGGATGGTGAGCAGTGGTCACCATCCCACCATCGATGGATTGGGCAGTGGTCACAACTTTTTGCAGTCTTTTCCGCTCCAGGACGCTCAGGCTGCTGAACCAGACCACAATGCAACCAGGCAGAATGCTCTCTACTGTGCACCTCTAGAAGTTCAAGAGAATCCTTTTTGACATACTGAATGTCCGTAATCTTCTCAGGAAGTAGAGGCGCTGATGTGCTTTCTTTGTAATTGCATTAGTGTGCTGGGTCCAGGAAAGGTCGTCAGAAATATGCACGCCCAGGAATTTGAAGTTTTTGACTCTCTCCACGATCGTCCCATCGATGTAAACAGGATTGTGGGTCCTCAACCTTCCTCTGCCAAAGTCCACAATCAGTCTGAAGAAGGGTTTCGGCCCGAAAAGTCGCCTATTTCCTTCGCTCCATAGATGCTGCTGCACCCGCTGAGTTTCTCCAGCTTTTTTGTGTATCTTCCACAATCAGTTCTTTGGTTTTGCTGATATTGAGAGAGAGAGAGAGAGAGAGAGAGAGAGACACACACACACACACACACACACACACACACACACACAGTCATTCCACTTGTGCTCTGATGGCAAGAGACAGCGCCCCCACATGGTCCAGGACTTTCTTACCACTCAAAAAAAAATTAATCATGTAATTAACGACCCTACCAGAGCGAGTGTCGGTGTGGTCACTGCCGAACCTGACGTCATCCCTGGTGTCACAAATAGAAATGATCATAAAACTTGGTCAAGTGCCGAGAGGGAGAGTAAGAGAGAGCGAGAGGGAGGACAGTAGACAGAAACGGAGGTTTTACAGAGGGAATGCCCGGGAACTGGTCTGGCTGCCAAGGAATATTAGAGATGTACAAGAGGGGAGAACTGGATGTGCAGAGATCTAAATTGAAGCTTATTTCTTTGCAAGCTAGTTCTGACATCTGATGTTATCAGCACTTATTATAATTTTTCACCTAAAGGTCACATTGAGTTTTTTATGCTTCTTATTGTCGTGTACCAAGATGCAGTGGAAAAACTTTATTATGTTTTCTATCCAAACAAAACATGCCGTACTTGAGTACAATCAAACATTACATAGGTACAACATATAGTGCGAAAGGGAAAGGAACTGAGGGCAGATTATAGCGTTAAAGCTACAGAGAAAGTGCCGACAAAAAAAAGTGCAGGGGCCACAATGAGGTAGGTTGGGAGATCGGGAATATATCTGCAGCATATGAAAGGTCTGTTCAAGAGCTGATTACACAGCAGGGAAGAAGCTGCCTTTACCAATATCATTTACTTATTTGGAAAAGCAGGATCCCTTGTGCAATGTAATCACCAGTACTTTAAAGCCTCTTTAGAAATAATTCTAGGAACCTTCTACATCCACTGAGAGATCAAAAATGAAATCTCAGTGCAGCGTCTCATTCTCTAACAATGCAGGACTAACCACAGCTGTGATGTATCTACTTGGATTATGTGCTCAGGACTTGGAATGGCACTTGAATCTGCGATATTCGAAGTGAGAGTAACAGCTCTGAGCCAAATCTGAGACACAGATTTGTCTACCACAGTGATGGTACAATGATAGACTCAAAATGCTGGAGTAACTCAGCGGGACAGGCAGCATCTCTCGATAGAAGGAATGGGTGACATTTCAGGTTGAGATCTTCGGACCCTGATACAATAGTTCTTTATGATCACACACACCGAGGCAAGGCGAAACATTTTTTGCATACAGTTCAGTAAATTATTACAATGCATTAGGGCAATCCCATATTAAGTAAAAAAGTGTATAGAAACAGTTCACTGCGACCATGTGCATGAAACATGGAAACAGAAAATAGGTTCAGGAGTCAGCCCTTCGAACCAGCACTGCCATTCACTGTGATCATGGCTGATCAGTACCCCATTCCTGCTTTTTCCCCCAAATCCCTTGCCCTTTGTTCTTGCATCCACTGATGACTGATGACACTCTCCACCCTCCTCTCTGGTCCGCGGGGCCTTGCAAAAACTTGCAGGGTCTGAAGAAGGGTCTCGTCCCGAAACGTCACCCATTCCTTCTCTCCAGTGGTGCTGCCTGTCCCGCTGAGTTACTGCAGCATTTTGTGTCTATCTTTGCAGCTCCCCTCTTCAGGCTCTGTCATATTTCAACTGTCGTGGGGCTGCAGTCAAAAGCTGAACCATATTCTGGGAAAACCAGTGCCATTAGGCACAGCGGAGGGACAATTAGACGAGAGTTGTGCTGACAGAGTATGTAAGGTCATATAAAAATTGTCATTTCAAACAGCTGTAACAAAAATGTGTCTGCTGCTGCCCTCTAGGATGCAAGCAGTGTATGACAGAAGAAATGAAAGAGGGTACCTGAGAAAAGGACATGGGTTGAGAGGAATATGGATCAAATGGGACTAGCTTAGATGGGGCATCTTGGACCGCATGGCCGACATGCCTGTTTCCATGCTGAACCACTATGAAAGGAGACACAAGGAACTCATGTTTACGAAGGAACTCCAGATGCTGGAAAATCGAAGGTAGACAAAAATGCTGGAGAAACTCAGCGGGTGAGGCAGCATCTATGGAGCGAAGGAAATAGGCAACGTTTCGGATCGAAACCCTTCCTCAGACTGATGTGAGGGTGGGGGGGAAGAAAGGAAGAGGTGGAGCCAGAGGGCTGAGGGAGAGCTGAGAAGGGGAGGAGAAAGTAAGGACTACCTGAAATTAGAGAAGTCAATGTTCATACCGCTGGGGTGTAAACTGCCCAAGCCAAATATGAGGTGCTGCTCCTCCAATTTACAGTGGTCCTCACTCTGGCCATGGAGGAAGTCCAGGACAGAAAGGTCGGATTCGGAATGGGAGGGGGAGTTGAAGTGCTGAGCCACCGGGAGATCAGGTTGGTTATTGCGAACCGAGCGGAGGTGTTGGGCGAAGCGATCGCCAAGCCTACGCTTGGTCTCACCGATGTAGAGCAGCTGACATCTAGAGCAGCGGATGCAATAGATGAGGTTGGAGGAGGTGCAGGTGAACCTCACAAGGAACTCATCGTCATCATCATCGATGGTCACTCGAAACGAGTATGACTGTCCTCTCATGGAGGACGCCTGTGCGTGACTTTGTTTAACGTGGGGAGACTGGTGCACAGACAGCCACCCCACCCACGGTCCTTGACAGATCTGGGTCAGGGTCCAGTGGCATGGAGTCCAAGACGACCGGAGACCCTTTTCTGCTGCAGCCTTCATCTGCCTTCCCAGCCATTGTGACACTCCACTAAAGTCAGCCATCATCCTCCGCCTGTTCCACCGTTGAGGTCTTGGTTGGATTGCTCTTTGTCAGGGACCTCCCCCTCGACCTTACTGCCATGGGTGGCCCTACCAGGAGCAAAGCTTCAGACGGCATCGCTCTCAGGATCTCAGGACCACACATGCTCCTCCACCACGACAAGATGACAATCTACTGCAGATAACATCAGATGTCAGAACTAGCTTGCAAAGAAAAAAGCTTCAAGAAGAGTATCGCAAATTCCATCAGTTACATCTCCTTAAGTCTATGCAGTAAGATTGTGGCTGATCTTATCTTAAACTCATTATCAGATTCCCCCACACCTGATATCCTTTGACTTCCTCGTAGTGTTCCTTATAGAAACATATACAATTCTTAAGGGATTGGACAGGCAAAATGTGGGAACATTTCCAATTTGCTACCATTCACCCTTTGATAATTAAGATGATACATCGTTCTCTTAGAGTCTTTTTTTCCTCGCTAAAAATACATAGTTAAGATTTATGAACTAAATCTCTGCCTCTGCTGATTTCCCATCTCATCCATTCCTTGGTCTATTTTAGCCACTTATCCTCATTCCAGTGTAATTTCCTTTGAGTTTAGTGTTGCAGCTTCTACCCCAAGATTCTCACCTGAATTTAAAATCCTCTGACAGGTAAAGGTAACACTCGTTCACCATGTTAACGACATTGTACAATAACTCAACACACTTTGTACAGGTGACTTCTGGCAGTCTGCATTACCCTGGGACCACCCTCATGTATTCACCCAATACTTCCACACCATCTTCGTGGCGATGGTATGTTCATGTTATAGAAGCAGAATTCGGCCATTCAGCCCATCGAGTCCACTCCGCCATTCAATCATGGCTGATCTATCTATCCATCTCAACCCCATTCTCCTGTCTTCTCCCCATAATCTCTGAAAACCCTCGCTAATCAAGACTCTATCAGTCTTCGTTATAAAAATACCCAATGACTTGGCCTCCCCAGCCGTTTGTGGCAATGAATTCCACAGATTCACCATCTTCTGACTAAAGAGATTCCTCCTCATCTCCTTTAAAAATGCACATCCTTTTATTCTGAGGCTGCTCCCTCTGGTCTTGGACTCTCCCACTAGTGGAAACATCCACTCTATCCAGGTCTTTCACTAGTCGGTAAGTTTCAATTACGTACCACCTCATCCTTCTAAACTCCAGCGACTACAGATCGCTGCCTCAAAAAGGCTGACAGCATCATCAAGGACCCACATCATCCTGGCCACTCACTCATCTCTCCGCTGCCTTCAGGTAGAAGGTACAGGAGCCTGAAATCTGCAACAACCAGGTTCAGGAATAGCTGCTTCCCCACAACCATCAGACTAATAAACTCAACTCAAACAAAATCTGAACTTTAATTAGCCTACTGCACTTTATCTGCTTATTTATGTGTGTGTATATATATACTAGACTAAGTGGGACCCGTTGGGTCCCATGTTCACACGGGAGGGCTGGTCCCCCGACACAATATTCCACCTTTCCACCAACTCCAATATTGGTGGCCAGTGCGGGGGCTTTCTGGAGTGCTGGTATGGGTTCTTGCGGTGGCAGCCTGATCTGCTGGCAGCTCACTCACGGCTGGTGGGCTGGCAGTTGACTCATGACTATTCCTTGAAATTCCATTTCAAGCAGGGTGCAAGGCCACCAAATTCAAATCCATGTTCCTACCATTTCAAGCAGGGTGCAAGGCCACCAAATTCAAGTGCAGTTTCCAACCATTTCAAGCCGGGTGCAAGGCCACCAAATTCAAGTGCAGTTTCATACCACTTCAAGCAGGATCCAAGGCCACCAAATTCAAGTGCAGTTTCATACCACTTCAAGCTGGATCCAAGGCCACCAAATTCAGTGCAGTTTCATACCACTTCGGCAGGATGCAAGGCCGCCAAATTCAAGTGCAGTTTCATTCCACTTCAAGCAGGGTGCAAGGCCGCCAAATTCAAATGCAGCTTCATACCATTTCATGCAGGGTGAAACCACCATAAAACCACACAAAACACCAAACCCACAGTTCATTAGACATTCAGTGTGTTCAGTTGATTCACAGCTCAGACAGAGTCATGACCTCTCCCTCCCCCATCATGCAGAGACTGAGCCACACCCACACTTCCGGGTTTTATAACCCCTCCCCCTCCCACCGTAAAAGGTGTGGCTTTCAGGGCGTGATTGACAGGAGAGAGATTCTCAACATTTTTTAAACACTAAAAACACTTTTATTTTTCATTGATGGGAAGAATTCTCTGCACCTGCTCAGCGGAGGGGGGACTGAGTAAGATGGCCAAAAATCACGGCCGTAAGTGGTAGCGTTTTATCTAAAATCAATATACAGTGCAAACAGGAAGTAAGTGCATTTGCAGTAGTGCCTTTTAACTTCAAGCCAAAGCACCCAAGCCGCCATTTGCAGTAAGTAGTGCCTTTCAACTTCAAGCCAAAGCACCCAGGCCACCATTTGCAGTAAGTAGTGCCTTTCAACCTCAAGCCAAAGCACCCAAGCCACCATTTGCAGTAAGTAATGCCTTTCAACTTCATGCCACCATTTGCAGTAAGTAGTGCCTTTCAACTTCAAGCCAAATCACCCAAGCCACCATTTGCAGTAAGAAGTGCCTTTCAACCTCAAGCCAAAGCGCCCAAGCCACCATTTGCAGTAAGTAGTGCCTTTCAACTTCAAGCCAAAGCACCCAAACAACCATTTGCAGGCAGTGCCCTTTTACTTCAAACAAACCATATTTTCATTTTCAAAACACATTAAGGGTACTCACAGTTGTGTAGACATTTGTTCAGTGTTATTCAGAGCTCAGAGAGACGTGACCCTTGGCTTCATCCATCTTGCAGATACTGAGTGAGGCACACCACTTCCTGGTTTTCTAGCCCCTCCCCCTCCCTCCAGCAGGTGCAGCAGAGAGAATGGTGATTTTTTTAAACTTCAAGCCAAAGCTCCCAAGCCACCATTTGCAGTAAGTAGTGCCTTTCAACTTTAAACCAAAGCTCCCAAGCCACCATTTGCAGTAAATAGTGCATTTCAACTTCAAGCCAAAGCACCCAAGCCACCATTTGCAGTAAGTAGTGCCTTTCAACTTCAAGCCAAAGAACCCAAGCCACCATTTGCAGTAAGTAGTGCCTTTCAACTTCATGCCACCATTTGCAGTAAGTAGTGCCTTTCAACTTCAAGCCAAAGCACCCAAGCCACCATTTACAGGCAGTGCCTTTTTACTTCAAACAAACCATATTTTCATTTTCAAACCACATTAAGGGTACTCACAGTTGTGTGGACATTTGTTCAGTGTTATTCAGAGCTCAGAGAGACGTGACCCTTGACTTCATCCATCTTGCAGAGACTGAGTGAGGCACACCACTTCCTGGTTTTATAGTCCCTCCCCCTCCCTCCAGCAGGGGCAGCAGAGAGAATGGTGATTTAAAAAAAAACATTAATATCTCTCTGATTTGTCATCGATGGGAAAAATCCTCCGCACCCGTAAGGCGGAGGGGGGCTCTGAGCGAGGTGGCCAAAAATGACGGCTGTAGGTGGCGGCGTTCTGTCGGAAATCGCAGCACAGTGGGCCAAAAGCGGTCAAGATCAGAGATTTAGTAATATAGATATTCAATTGTATATGGACACACTGATCAGTTCTGTATTTATTTATGCCTGCAATATTCTGTTGTGCTGAAGCAAAGCAAGAATTTCATTGTCCTATCTGGGGCACATGACAATAAACTCTCTTGAATCTTGAATTTCATTCATCAATGCCTCATCACGTTTTCTTTAGCAAAGCCCAGAAAGCTGACAGGAACATTATGTTCCAGTCTGAAGAAGGGACTCGCCCTGAAACGTCACCCATTCCTTCTCTCCAGAGATGCTGCCTGTCCCGCAGAGTTATTGGGGCACCACCTCATTCATGATTAGATCTTTAATAGGGTGAGGTCAATATTATAGTGATGGTTGGAGAAGATTTGTTGTCTCCTTTGAAACGGAGTAAGTTTGTCATGGAGGGTGGGTTGGTTTCAGTTCAGTTTAGTTTATTGTCACGTGTACCGAGGTACAATGAAAAGCTTACAATGAAAAGGCAAGGTAGATAAAAATGCTGGAGAAACTCAGCGGGTGAGGCAGCATCTTTGGAGCGAAGGAATAGGTGACCCGAAACGTCGCCTATTCCCTTCGCTCCAAAGATGCTGCCTCACCCGCTGAGTTTCTCCAGCATTTTTATCTACCTTCGATTCTTCCAGCATCTGCAGTTCCTTCTTAAACAGTGAAAAGGCAGGTCGATACCCAACAGAGTGCTCTGAGATGGAACTAATGCTGGCCTTGGCTTGGCACCTTGAGAAGGTAAAAACCAGACAGAAAACCAAGGCAACCATTAAGGCCCAGTGCTGAAACAACTTGCTGTTTACTACTTGACTGGCTCTGCCTTCCTGAGGGAACACAATATCTGCTGCTTGCCGTGTGTCTGTTCTGTTGTGTTCCTCTGCAGTAATTCGCTAACAAGTATTTCTTTATCAACAATAAAACTGCTTGACCTTGGGGATACTTAAAATCCCACACAGATTGCGTGCGTTGCTGCGAGCTCTGTAATCGCCACGCTCAGCTGCACGGTAGAGAAGTTGAAATTAGTCGCAGGGACCAGATCAGCAGTTCCCAACATTTTTCGCCCTGTTTAACTCTGGCAACTTTATTAGCACGTAGCAATGTTATTTCACTTATTTATGAACAACTCATAGAAACATAAAAAATAGGTGCAGGAGTAGGCCATTCGGCCCTTCGAGCCTGCACCACCATTCAATATGATCATGGCTGATCATCTAACTCAGTATCCCGTACCTGCCTTTTCTCCATACCCCCTGATCCCTTTAGCCACAAGGGCCACATCTAACTCCCTCTTAAATATAGCCAATGAACTGGCCTCAACTACCTTCTGTGGCAGAGAATTCCAGAGATTCACCACTCTCTGTGTGAAAAATGTTTTTCTCGTCTCGGTCCTAAAGGATTTCCCCTCTATCCTTAAGCTGTGACCCCTTGTCCTGGACTTCCCCAACATCGGGAACAGATAATGATGAACAGATACCAGTATACCAGAACCAAACACAGTCAGTCAATGAGAAAAAAATATGTACAAATCCAGAATCAACAAATTTACCCCCTGGGTAGGCGAAATTTACCCCAGGTTGGGAACCCTTGGACTAGAGAAGCTAGAGAATGCGTGGGAACCAGGTCTGAGGACATAAGGTGGTTGCAGAAGAAGCAGATTGAGATAGGGGATTCCAAACATTGTGAGGGTGAAGAACATTGTGAAAATCCAGATGACCAGCTGCAGGGGAGCTGAGGAATAAGATAGACAGTAAAAGCTGGAGTCACTCAGCGGATCAGACAGCATCTCTGGAGAAAAGGAATAGGTGACTATTCAGGTCGAGACCCTTCTTCAGACTCGGTCCTGACCCAAAAACATCACCCTGTTCCTTTTCTCCAGAGATGCTGTCTGACCCTGATGAGTTACTCCAGCTTTTTGTGTCCATCTTCAGTTTAAAAGCAGCATCTGCAGTTCCTTGCTACACACACAATTTTAGGAATAACATGTGCAAACTTCATCCCCTTACGGTACAAATTAGCAACATCAGGTGCTTGTACTATCTGTGCAAACATTTCCCACACCAAGAATACTGTTCCATTTTCCAACGAGACTCAAAATCATTGTTGCCATATTTTACTCTGGCTAAATTCAGTCTTCAACTGTATGATTCCAGGGACAAAGCAGGAGAGGGCATCCTATTTTTTAAGTCATAGGGCAGTGAGTTTGAGTGTAGTTTATTGTCACATGTACCGAGTTTTTTGTTGCGTGCTAACCAGTCAGCGGAAAGACAATACATGATTACAATCAAGCCATCCATAGTGTACAGATACAGGTTAAAAGGAATAACTTGAATAACATTTAGTGCAGACAATGTCCAGTAAAGTCCGATCAAAGATAGTCTGATGGTCTCCAATGAGGTAGATAGTAGCTCAGGACTGTTCTCTAGTTGTTGATAAGATGGTTCAGTTGCCTGATAACAGCTGGGAAGAAACTGTCCCTGAATCTGGAGGTGCGCGTTTTCACACTTCTATATCTTTTGCCTGATGGGAGAGGGGAGGAGAGGGTGTGACTTGTCCTTGATCCAAGAGACATTTATTGTCACAGGCACCAATTGGTACAGTGAAATTTGGGGTCACCATACAGCCATCGGAATAAAAAAAGAGCACAACACACGATAGACTTTAACATAAACACCCCCACACAGCGGAATCAAAGTTTCCCACTGTGAGGGAAGGCAGCAAAGTTCAGTCATCTTCCTCTTTGATGTTCAACTGTGGTCGGGGCCTCCCGAGCCCCCCGCAGTCGCCTCTACGGGAGGCCCGATGTTCAGGCCTTCTTGCCGGGATGATGGAACTCCGACGTCGGAACGGAAGAACATCCTCAGCGGCTTGGACCTCCGAATCGGCCACTTCCTACCGGAGACTGCGGCTCCCGAAGTCCACAGGCCGAGCTGGGTGGAGATTCAACACTGGCGGCCCTCGGCAAAGGGATCCCAGGGCTCCGCGATGTTGAAGTCAGCGCTGCCCGCGGCTGAGAGCTCCGCAAACCACAGCTCCGCGATGTTGAAGCAGCAGGCCCAACACTCCGGAGCTTCAAACGGCGATCCAGGTAAGACATCGCCCGCTCCGCGATAGTAAATTAGTGGTGCGCCGCGGCTGAGGCTCTGGTCGGTCTCCGGCAGGAAAGGCCGCGCCAATCCATTTGGTAGGCCGTGAGGGGGGTGGGGCGAGGACGCAACTCGGAGAATAGTCGCATTCTCACCAGGAAGTGACTGAGAAACAGTTTCCCCCTTACCCTACCCACCTCCCACATAAAAATACTAGGAAATACTCCAACACATACTTTTTAAACAGACAAAAATAAAAAAATAGATGGAAAAACAGACAGACTGTAGGCAGAGGCTGCCATCATGCGGCGCCCCTAGTGGCTGGTGAGAGATCTCATCTTAAAGCCCTCCCAACAGTGCAGCACTCTTCAATGCTGTGCCCATGTTTGAATGACAGGAAAGGAGCTGGTTTTGATGTAAACCAGCATCTGCAATTCCTTCCTACACAGTTATAAAGCTCTCCCTGTTTTACGGGCAGAACTGCGGGGCCATGCCAATGCTCTGCACCATACCACTGCATCTCAGAGCACTTCAACCCAGCAAGAGGAATAGATCAGGTAGATGCACAGAGTCTTTTGCCCAAAGTAGGTGAATCGAGGACCAGAGGACATAGGTTCAAGGTGAAGGGGAAAAGATTTAATAGGAATCTGAGGGGTAACTTTTTCACACAAAGGGTGGTGGGTGTATGGGACAAGCTGCCAGAGGGGGTAGTTGAGCCAGGGACTATCCCGCCATTTAAGAAACAATTAGATGGGTGCATGGATAGCACAGGTTTGGGGGAATATGGACCAAATGCAGGCAGGTGGGACTTGTCGAGTTGGGGCGTGTTAGCCAGTATGGGCAAGTTGGGCTGAAGGGCTTGTATCCACACCGTATCACTCTATGACTCAATGACTATCAGATAACCCCTGCCTGTCTGGGCCAAGGATGGTATGGGTAATGGGGCCGTGCCTGAAACATCCAAGCCAATGCTATTTTAGCAAAGAAAAAACACAAACTGCTGGAGTAACACAGTGGATCAGGCAGCATCACTGGAGAACATGGATATGTGACGTTTTGGGTTGGGACTCTTCTTCTGTCCTGACTCCAAGCGTCACCTATCCAATGTGTAGGAAAGAACTGCAGATGCTGGTTTAAGGCGAAGGTAGACACAAAAAGCTGGAGTAACTCAGTGGGACAGGCAGCATCTCTGGAGAGAAGGAATGGGTAATGTTTCGGGACTTGATCTGAAGAATCACCTATCCAATGTTCTCCAGAGATAGTGCCTGACCCGCTATTACTCCAGCACTTTGTGTCTTTCCTTGCTCAATCAGCATCTGGAGTTCTTTGTTTCTACATCCTTTCTTATTTTAGCGAACATAGTATTACTCTTCCAATTCCAATAAGGGCCATACTTGGAGTCCATGCCGACCATCGATCGCCCGCCCATTCACACTAGTTCGATGTTATCCCACTTTCTCATCCACTCCCTACACACCAGGGGCAATTTACAGAGGCCCAGTTAACCTACGAACCTGGACATCTTTGGGATGTAGGAGAAAACTGGAACACCCGGAGGAAACCCACGTGGCCACAGGGAGAACATGTAAACTCCACACAGACAGCTGTCATGATTGAACCTGGATCTCTGACGCTCTGAGGCAGCAACTCTATCATTGTATCACTGTGCCGACCTTGTTACTTTGTCTGTGTAATATGTTTTTTGTTAATTACAAGACAGTGGAACGTACCCAACAATGCACACTGTACCAGTAGAGAAAGCATTATACTGAAGGGTAGAAAGGAACAGTTAACTGCAATAGGAGAATTTTGATATTGAAGCTGGAGTAACTCAGCAAGTCAGGCAGCATCTCTGGTGTTAAAGAATAGGTAGCGTTTTGAATCCGACTCCTTCTTCCAATCCGAAGCATTATTTCTTCTATATAAAGCACTTTGGTTTCAACGCGAGTTGATTTAAACGTGCTATATAAATAAAATTTACTTACTGACTTACTGACTTACTTACTATTCTTTTTCTGCACAGCTGCTGCCTGATCCGCTGAGATACTCCAGCATTTTGTGTCTATCTTCAGTATAAACCAACATCTACAGTTCCTTCCTACACAAAATAGATATTGAGCTCTGCGGGCTGCAATGTGTCTGGATGAGCGATGAGGTGTTCGTTCCTCAGGCTTGCATTGGTAGAGGAGGCCACACACACATTGAGGTCAGTGCGAGAGTGGGATGGTGAATAAAAGTGAAGGGTAACAAGGAAGCTCAGGATTATTCCCTTGGGCTGAACTCGGTCACCAAGGCGATCGCTCACACTGAGCTTTGTTTCTCCAATGTAGACTAGTCTGCGCAGCAAACACCAAATGTGTTTCATTAGAATGGAAGAAGTATACACGAGTCACAGCTTCATCTTGCCAATGGTGGCGCAGCGGTAGAGTTGCTGCCTTACAGCGAATGCAGTGCCGGAGACCCGGGTTAAATCCCGACCACCGGTGCTGTCTCGTCGGAGTTTGCACGTTCTCCCCGTGACCTGCGTGGGTTTTCTCCGAGATCTTCGGTTTCCTCCCACACTCCAAAGACGTACAGGTTTGTAGGTTAATTGGCTTGGTGTGTGTGTAAATTGTCCCTAGTGTGTGGAGGATAATGTTAATGTGCAGGGATCGCTGGTCGGCGCGGACTTGGTAGGCCGAAGGCGCTGTTTCCGCACTGTATCACTAAACTAAACTAAGTAGCATGACAGCCTTGCTTTCACGAGTGGGGGAGTCTAGAACCTTAGGGCACAACCTCAGAGGATGGGAGGAATTTCATTAGCCAGAAAATGGTGAATGTGTGGAATTCATTGCCACAGCCGACTGTGGAGGCCAAGTCATTGGGTATTTTTAAAGCGGAGATTTTGACAGGTTCTTCATTAGTAAGAGCGCCAAGGGTACAGGAAGAAGGCAGTAAGATTGGGGTTGAGAAGGAAAAATAGATCGGCCATGTTCGAATGTCGGAGCTGACTCGATGGGCCGAATGGCCTAATTCTGTTCCTTTGACTTGCGTGTGCTTCATTGATGAACTGAAACTTGAATTGCGATGTTAAGAACCTTTAGATGGTTTGTTACAGATTAGATTTGTGTAGAGTGCTAGATTTACTAATTTAACCAAAATATGCAACATAAAAAGGATAAACATTCTACATTAGTGAAAATAGCAACTAAGTATCCTCTTCATCCACAACTTTTGCCTCATAGAGCATAGTCACCACAGCATAAGAAGACTGAAGTCTGAAGTGGAAAAGCAAGGAACTACAGCTACTGCTTAACACACAAGTGCTGGACTAATTCAGCAGGTCAGGCAGCATCTCTGGAGAACATGGATGGGTCATGTTACGGGTTGGAACCCTTCTTCAGACTAATTGTGTCTGAAGTTTAGTTAATAAAAATAATAATTTTAGCTTATTATTGTCATGTGTACTGAGGTGCAGTGAAAAGCTGTTGTTTGCAGTTAAAGAAAATACTATACACGATTATGATCAATCCGCCCATATTACACAGACAATAATGCAGGCAGTTGACTTCATTACAATGGCCATCATCATAGACTTGTCACTTTAGAACCGCATAGTGTTTTAGTTCAATTCAATGATACTTTATTGTCACATGTACCTAAGTGCAGTGAAATTCATTGTTTTTCCATACCATCCCGTAAAATCACACAGCAGACCTCAACTAGGCCAGGGCCGGCCTTAGGAGGTGCGGGGCCCAATTGGGAACAATTGGTCCAATTGGCTTAAGTCCGGCCTTGACCTAGGCCGTACACAAAGAGCCGCCACTTTTCTGGCGCCGACAAGTTCTTGGTACTGGCTTATCGTCTCGCAGCGACAAACCAGGCCTGCCGCCGCACGTGACCGCAGGCAGCCTGCCGGGTCCCTCTATATTCTCGGCCGCCCTCCCTCCTCCTTATAGAGACCTATCTTTATAAGGTCATAAGTGATAGGAGTAGAATTAGGCCATTCAGCCCATCAAGTCTATGCCATTCGTTCATGGCTGATCTATCTCTCCCTCCTAACCTCATTATCCTGCGTTCTCCCCATAACCCCTGACACCCGTACTAATCAAAAAGCTATCTATCTCTGCCTTAAAAATATCCATTGACTTGGCCTTCACAGCCTTCTGCGGCAAAGAATTCCACAGATTCGCCACCCTCTAAAGAAAATGCTCCTCATCTCCTTTCTAAAAGAATGGCCTTTAATTCTGATGCTGTGCCCTCTGATCCCAGACTCTCCCACGAGTGGAAACATTGTCTCCACATCCACTCTATCCAGGTCTTTCACAAGTTCTTTCAGTAAGTTTCAATGAGGTTCGTCCTCATTCTTCCAAACTCCAGAACTAAGTACAGGCCCAGTGCCGTCAAACACTCATCATAATTTAACCCAATCATCCCCTTATCCCCAATCAAGCTGTTATCAGGTAACTGAACCATCCTACCACAACTAGAGAGCAGTCCTGAGCTACCATCTCCCTCATTGGAGACCCTCGGACTATCATGTATCTGTACACTGTGGATAGCTCGATTGTAATCATGTATTGTCTTTCTGCTGACTGGTTGGCACGCAACAAAAGCTTTTCATGTGACAATAAATAAGCTAAACTGTGTAGGAAGGAACTACAGATGCTGGTTTAAACCGAAGGTAGACACAAAAAGCTGGACTAACTCAGCCGGGCAGACAACATCTTTGGAGAAATGAAATATGTGACTTTTTGGGTCGAGACCCTTCTTCAGTCCGACAGATAGACACAAAAAGCTGGAATAACTCTGCGGGTCGGGTAGCATCTCAGCAGAAAAGGAAAAGGTGACATTTCAGACTGAAGAAGGGTCTCAACCTGAAACATCACCAATTCCTTTCCCTCAGAGATGCTGCCTGACCTCCTGGAGTTACCCCAGCTTTTTTGTGTCCCAACTAAACTGTTCCCAGTGCATATATCAATCAATCAATCAATCAATCAATCAACCTTTATTGTCATGTTGCAAGCAACAGTGTACAGTGCAAAATGAAAAGACGTTTCCCAGGGAATAGCGGAGCATCGCACATGAAATTTAAAACATTTCACCCATAATAACACTAAAAACATCCAGTCCCTGATGGAACAGTATAAATAGTTAAAAGCAGGTAAAAACACAATGTTAAAATATAATAACCCAATCATAAAAATGTCCGGGGCAGCTGATGGTTGGCACGCAACAAAAGCTTTTCATGTGACAATAAATAAGCTAAACTGTGTAGGAAGGAACTACAGATGCTGGTTTAATAATAATAATAATAATAATGGATGGGATTTATATAGCGCCTTTCTAATACTCAAGGCGCTTTACATCGCATTATTCATTCACTCCTCAGTCACACTCGGTGGTGGTAAGCTACTTCTGTAGCCACAGCTGCCCTGGGGCAGACTGACGGAAGCGTGGCTGCCAATCTGCGCCTACGGCCCCTCCGACCACCACCAATCACTCACACACATTCACACACATTCACACACAGGCAAAGGTGGGTGAAGTGTCTTGCCCAAGGACACAACGACAGTATGCACTCGAAGCGGGATTCGAACCGGCTACCTTCCGGTTGCCAGCCGAACACTTAGCTCATTGTGCCATCTGTCGTCCCAAACCGTTTAAACCGAAGGTAGACACAAAAAGCTGGACTAACTCAGCTGGGCAGACAACATCTCTGGAGAAATGAAATATGTGACTTTTTGGGTCGAGACCCTTCTTCAGTCCGACAGATAGACACAAAAAGCTGGAATAACTCTGCGGGTCGGGTAGCATCTCAGCAGAAAAGGAATAGGTGACATTTCAGACTGAAGAAGGATCTCAACCTGAAACATCACCAATTCCTTTCCCCCAGAGATGCTGCCTGACCTCCTGGATATGACAATAATTTTAAAAAAAGAAATTAAAGAAAATTGAACTTTATTCTTAATTTTTTTTGGAAATATGCAGAAAATTAAAAATGGTGCAAAGATGTTAATGCTGCTGGGTGCTGTATTGAGCAGTGTGTGTGAGTGCTTGTAGATAGCAGGGAGGGGGTGGGTGGGGGGAGCTGGGCTCTGAGCCAGTGCTCTGCTCTGGTCAACCTGGCGTTGTCTCATTGGAGGGGCGGCCCGCCGGCCAGGAGGGGGCGTGCCGGCGGCGGCCCAGGGTGCAGCGCGCGCGGCCCGGAGCCCATAAAGCGGCGGGCGGGCGGCAGCCAACTTCCGGTGCGGGCGGGCGGGCCGAGTGGCGGGAGGTCCCGCATGTCCGTGTAGTCGGCGGCCCGGGGGCAGCACGGACACACACACACACACAGAGATTATAGAGAGGCAGCGGTGACGGCGCCATGATGACGCTCGATTTCCTCAACGATGTGCGGCGCATGAATAAGCGGCAGGTGGGTGATGGCGGCGGCAGCGCGACCCTCCATGGAGGCCGCCATTCCCCGCTTGTGCCTCCCCCCAGAATCTCCTCCCCCCCCTCTCACATCCCCTTCCACGTGTCTCTCTCCTCCCCCGCCTCACACTCATCCCCCCCCTCACACACACACACACACTCTTCCCCACACACACACACACTCTCACACACACTCACTCTCACACCCTCCCCCCACACTCACACACACACTCATCCCCCCCACACACACTCACTCTTCCCCACACACACTCACTCTCACACACACTCGCTCACACACTCATCCCCCACACACTCACTCACTCTTCCCCACACACTCTCTCACACACTCACTCTCACACCCTCCCCCCCACACACACTCACTCACACACATCTCGCTCACACACTCACTCACACACACACTCATCCCCCCCACACACACTCACTCACTCTTCCCCACACACACACACATCCCCACTCACTCTCACTCACACACACACACTCATCCCCCCACACTCACTCACTCTTCCCCACACACACACATCCCCACACACACTCACTCTCACACACACTCGCTCACACACTCATCCCCACACACACTCACTCTCACACACACACTCATCCCCCCCCCACACACACTCACAAACCTCCCCACACACTCACTCTCACACCCTTCCCCCCCCCCATACATCCCCTCACCTCACACACACTCACTCGCACACACACTCACTCGCACACACACTCACTCACACACACTCGCTCACACACTCATCCCCCCCCACACACACACACTCACTTTCACACACTCACACCCCCCACACACACTCACAAACCTCCCCACACACTCACTCTCACGTCCTTCCCCCCCACACATCCCCTCACCTCACACACACACTCATCTCGCTCGCACACTCATCCCCCCCACACACACTCGCTCTCACACCCTCCCCCCCACACACACTCATCCCCCCCTCACACACACTCTCACACTCACCCCCCCCCACACACACTCACCCCCCCCCACACACTCACACACACTCATCCCCCCCTCACACACACACTCATCCCCCCTCACACACACTCACCCCCACATACAATTTCTGCTCCAATCCCTTGTGATCACACAGTGTGTCCCTCTGCCAACCACACACTTTCTCTCTCCCACACTGTCACCCCTTTCCCCTCCCTCACAGCGTGTCACTCTCCCAACCACCTTTCCCTAGTGTTCCTCTCCCCTCATTGTGCCCCCCTCTCCCTCTGCAATATGTTCCACCCCATCTATGTCCCTCTCCCTATGGCTTGTCCATCTTTCCCTCCCCCACAGTGTCCCCCCCTCTACAGTGTATCCCTCTCCCCACCCCCTCTACCAGAGTGTCCCATCCACACAGTGTGTCCATTACCCCCCCCCCCCCCTCCTCCACAATGTGTTCCCACACTGTATCCTTTTCCCCACCCACCACATAGTGTGTCCCTATCGCCCCCAGCACAATGTATCCCTCTCCCCCCACCTCCACAGTGTGTCTCCCCCTCCCCTGGGGTTAAAATGGAAGAAGGGTGTACTTGTGACTGTGTCATTGGAGCCTTAGGGAAGCGGTGTGCCTGGCCCATGAGGTTTATCTTGGGATTGGGCGACTCCATATGGAAAGTCATTTGGAAAGGGACGGTGCCTTTAATCAGTGTAGAAATAGCCTGGTGTTTACATTTGAGAACATAATCACAGGAGTCACAGCTAATGTGTGATTAGCCCGCTGGACAGTTTATGCCACGTAGTTTTCTGATCCACGGTTTAAAAAAATATCATAACCAGTAATGTACTCTTCGAGCCTGCTCCACCACTGGATCCTCTGTAGGCCTTGAAGTTACTTTCTCCCTGTACCCCTCACTATTACAGTTTAACTATCTGCCCGTCTCTGCCTTGAGTATATTCAACAGCTCCTCTTCCACAGGTCTCTGCGGTAAAGAGTTCCAAAAATTTGCAATCTTTGGCCAATGTATTTCTGCGCGTCCGTTTGAAACGCATGGCTCCTTATTTTGCCACTGTTCCTAGGAGCCTCAATGAGGGGAAAGGTCCTCTTAGACCTTGTTTCATTACACTAGAGTGAGCATAAGATCTAATTATTCAATCTTTCTATGTATATCAACCCCTCAGTGCTAGGAATTAACCAAGTAATCCTCTGTTATCTCCAATGCAAGCATGATGTTCCTTAAATATGGAGCAGTATCAAAGATCCTATAGCGGAGCAAGATAGATCACTCCTGCTAAATGCAATGGGATGACGTGTAGTACGGAACGGAACGTGGGCCTTTTTTTCATCCATTTCAGTAACCCGACCCACAGTGTAATCAACGTTGCGGGGGAACAGTTTGTGTTAATAAATTAAAATTCTAAAAATGAGGTGAAGATTTTTACCAAATAACCTTTATTTTTACGAGGATGTTTCCGTCTCCGCACTAGTATCTTTGCTCCGCTATGGGATCTTTGGTGCGGAGACGGAAGCCGGTTACGGAAATTAGGCCGAAAATTACCCATGAATCTGCCCATGCCCATGATCGTCGAGTGATCTATCTTGTTTGCTATAGGATCTTTGGTAACACTATCAAAACTTTTAAACTCCACAAACCTTGCGATAAAGTCCAATATTCCATGCCCCTTCCTAATTGCTTGCTCTACCTACATGCTAACTTTTTTGGCCATGCTACTCTTGCCACAGATACCTTCTTACTAGCAACATTTTAGTATTTTCATCAAATAATACTTTTCCCATTCCTCCTCCTTATTTCCAGCTTGTATAAACTTTACACTTTCCTACGTTGCTGTCAGTGTGCCAGATTCTTTCACTCACTTAACCAATCTCTAATTCCTTTGCAGGCTGTTTGTATTCTTTGCAAATTCTGCTAATCTATCTGTCGTATTGTTGGTAAATTTGGCTATAATACACTCAGCCTCTTCATCTGAGCTATTAATATAGATTATAAATAGTTCAAATAATCCCCTAACCATTTAATAAACTCTGCAGTCATATTTGGCCAACGAATATTTTTTTTTTCAATCTTTCAACAATTTCCCAGCTGGGTTGATTTTTTTACTTGCAATCTTTTAGAATATATCAAATACTTTTTAAGTCTAAATAAATAATATCAGCAATAATAAATAGACATTTTATTGTCATATAATGTAGTTTCTTCAAATTTCAATCAAGTTCTTATAGCACAACCCTCCCTTAACAAATCCATGCTGGTTTAACAAGTTAATTGAATACATTTGTTTCAATTGCAATCATCATAATTTCCTGGCAAATCACGTTAATTGATGTTTAATTATCAGGTTCTATCCTCCCGCCATTTTCAAATGACAGAAATGACGTGCATTTATTTTTCAGTCGAAGGAAACATTTTTGAATCGAGAAACTTGTACAACGGCAATGACATTATTGAACTATTCTCACCTACTTTGCTTAAAACTATGAGATGGAATATGTGTAGTCTGAGGACATTGCCGTTTCTATCTCTGTTTTTGTGTAGTCTCATACACGGAATCAGTATTGTCTGAAGAAGGGTCTCGACCCAAAACATCACCTATTCCTTTTCTTCAGAGATGCTGTCTGACCCGCTGAGTTACTCTGGCTTTTGGTGTCTCTTAGTTTTTTTTGAGGAGCCTTTCTTGTCCTAGAGTCAAAGAGTGCTACAGTTTGGAAACAAGCCCAACGTGTCCCAGCTACACTTGTCACACCTGCCTGTGCTTGGTCCATATCCCTCCAAACCTGTCCTACCCATGAATCTGTCAAACAGTCTCTTAAACGTTCGGGTAGTCCCTGCCTGAACGACCTCCTCTGGCAGCTTGTTCCATACACCCACCACCCTCTGTGTGAAAACATCCTCTGCTGTTTCCTTAAGTTCATATGACTCGGCTCTATTCACTACTCTAGACTTTTATAATATTCCTATGCTTTTGTTTTCATGCTCCTTTGCTACCTGTTCTGCTGCTATTTGTTCTCGATGGGATCGGCACTAGTATTTGCATTTTGCACTGTAGCTTTATTCTCTTATCTCTGATCATCAGCGGCTTTCCTGGCAACCACAACACTTGTTGCTCTGCTATTATAGGCAGATCCTGCACAGCAGTAAGCCTTTATTTGAGCAGCTTCCACTGAAGCACTGCCATTTTGTTCACTAGTCAGCTTCCCAGTTTACCCTGTGCCGACGTTCACCACACAGAAGTCAGCAGTGGTTAGATCTGGAAACTTATACGCTGCTTTTCATTTCTTTCTTTCAAGCTCATTCAATGAATATTCATGCACCCTTTAGGCTGTTGATTAGTTCTGTTTCATTGGTCAATACCAAACTTAATGTAGACACAAGAAACTGCAGGTTCTGTAATCTTGTACAAAAGTGCTGGAGGAACTCGGCGGGTCAGGCCAGCATCTGTTGAGGGAAAGCACAAGCGACGTTTCAGGGCGAGTCTCTTCCAGCTAGCCCTTTCGTCTTTTCGTCACTTATATCCATAAATTAGCGGCTTGTTCTTCTGAGATGTGAATTTACTTTTAAAATAGCGTGAGGGTTAATTGTCGGAAAAATCTTGCATTCTTGCTGAAGTGAAGTTTACAGTTTAGTTCAGCTATTGCAGAAGCTATCTTCTGTCCACGTGATTCAATGCAACATGCATGTGAACTTTGAGGGAACTACACTTGTAATTTATTGATGTTATGATCTCTTTTTCCGGTGTCATGTTCCTATTACGCTGGATATTTTCACATCCAATTCTCAAAGTTATTTGTATAAAGTCTAAGAAGGAACTGCAGATGCTGAAAATCGAAGGGAGATAAAATCTGTCTGAAGAAGGTGTCTCGACCCGAAACGTCACCTATTCCATCACTCCATAGATGCTGCCTCACCTGCTGAGTTTCTCCAGCATTTTTATCTACCTTTTGTGTAAAGTCTGATGTATGGCTCATTCCTTCCCAAGGGCAGACTTGTTCACAAAACTCATTCTTTCTTCACTCTTTTTGCCTTCGCCCTCATCACTTTCTCATCGACAAACTCTCCTAGTTACACTTTCATTTGTCAGATACACGTCTCTTTATCCCAAGTTGACCACTTGATCCCATTGTTGCTTGTATGTTATAGGCTCACACAGCATGGAAACGTGCCCCATGGCCCATCGAATACCCATTTACACTATTCCCATTTTATTCTTGCCACATTCCCACCAGCTCCCTCCCGACCACATCGTGCTCCCTACCAGGGTGTAAATTTGGATGAACATACCAACACCAGGGTTTGGGATGTGGGAGGAAACCGGAACACCTGGACGAAACGCACACAATCATGGGTCGGCATGATGGCGCAGAGGTAGAGTTGCTGCCTCACAGCGCCAGAGACCCAGGTTCGGTCCTGACTACAGGTGCTGTCTGTACGGGGTTTGCACGTTCTCCCTGTGAACGCGTGGGTTTTCACCAGGTGCTCCAGTTTCCTCCCACACTCCAAAGATGTATAGGTTTGCCGGTTAATTGGCTTTGGTAAAAACGGTAAAATATCCCTTGTGTGTGCGATAGTGCAAGTGTACGGGGATCGCTGGACGGTGCAGACTCAGTGGGCCGAAGTGCCTGTTTCAGCACTCTACCTGTAAAAAACGAAAACATAAGGAGAACTTGCAAATTCTAGAGGAGCGCAGTTGAACCTGGCCGTTACTGTTTGTGTTTATCTGTAGCTGTGAGGCAGCTGTTCTAATAGCTGTGCCGCTATATCCGAGGTACAGATGGTTAGACCGTTGATTTCAAAATCCACTGACCAAGCAATGCATGAAGATGTGTGGCGGAGAGCGAGAAAATTAGAACAGATCATACCGAGCACACCTTGGAGTCAGCTAGGCTTACTGTGGAGGGATTATGCATTTCAGCAGCTATCTAGTGCTATAGAAATTGGCCATGGTAACTTAGAACACTCTTTAGACCATTTGCTAAGGCCAGCAGAAAATGGTGGACATACAAATATGTAAATGATTTCTTGATGTGATTTCAACTGTGTTATGTCCATGGCAAGTTACATTGCAGTTGGCATTGTTTATCATTGAAGCAAGCATGCCTGTGGTGCCTTCGTTATATGGACTGTCTAGATAAGGCTGCGATCTTCCACACCTCAATAAGTGACAGGCAGCTAGCTGCTTTAATCTTGCATGCATGCTGGATGTCAAATGCTAGATTGGGCGGTCATGGTGGCGCTGCGGTAGAGTTGCTGCCTTAAAGCGAATGCAGTGCCGGAGACCTGGGTTCAATCCCGACTACGGGTGCTGTCTGTAAGGTGTTTGTACGTTCTCCCCTTGACCTGCGTGGGTTTTCTCCGAGATCTTCGGTTTCCTCCCACACTCCAAAGATGCACAGGTTTGTAAGTTAATTGGCTTGGCAAATGTAAGAAGTGTCCCTAGTGGGTGTATGATAGTGTTAATGTGCGTGGATCGGTGGGCAGCGCGGACCTGGTGATCTCTAAACTAAACTAAAAGCTAGATGTTTAGATCGGGCTAGAGTTTGCTGTGGAAATTTATAACATCGGCTGTGAATTTCCATCTACCTCCCATTTGCTTGCGTCTCCCAACTCCACGTCTCCCCTTACCCCACCCGGCAGCATCTTGCACCCCTCCCTCCCTCCTCGACCTACCTTGCTCACTCCTTCCCTCCCTCCCATTCTGCCGGCTCACTTCCCTCTCCACTTTAAATCCTGAGGTAGCGTTCTCAACCTGAAACTTTGTCAATTCCCATCAACCCACTCCACCTGTGGAGTTCCTCCAACAGTTTACATCTACATGGCCAAGAATCCACCTGCAGGTAGATACAAAAAGCTGGGGTACCTCAGCGGGATAGGCAGCATCTCTGGAGAGAAGGAATGGGTGGAGTTTCGGGAAGTGCTGCCTAACTCACTGCGTTACTTCAGCACAATGTGCCCCTTTTCAGACCCTTCTGCAGTCTGGATCTCTGACCCGAAATGTCATCTGTCCATTCCTTCCACTCTAAATTTAATTTTGGAGCACTTAAATATTTTAGGGGGTTATTCCCCATTTCTGGATATTTGCTTCCCTGCACTAGTTTTAGCAATGTTACAAAATTTTGAGATTTTAAAAATCAAGTCTGCAATTTATCCCATCAGATAAAGCATAAAAAGAAGTTTAATTTGACACCTAATTCACTTTCATATCTCAAGTATTAAAAAATTTATGGCCATTTTCATACTCGGAAATTAGCATCTTGATTAGCATCTTGTTCCCTATTGATTTTCTATGGACATAACAAAAAAGCTATGATCGTGGACAGTCAAAAGCCCATAACTTTCTTAAAAATTAAGAGAACTGAATGAAATTTTCAGTTATCATAGATTGAAGCATTCTGAAACAAATATAAAACAATCTTCCTTGGATGACCTGAAATTAAAGCATATAATTAGTTAGTTACCCAATTGTAGCTAATTCCAAACTTCAATTACTAGATCTAAACATCTATCCATTTCTTAAGAAAAGATTAACATTTTTAAATAGCCTAAGTGTCCAAATAATATTCACAAAGAATTCACAATAAAACATGATTTTAAAATCTCATTTACATTAATTTATAGGCCAAATGGAAGGAATTTAGTGTTCAATTGCTGTAAATTAATGGCCATTTAAATCAGCTTTCGAGTGGGATCCTGTGGAACGTGCTGGTTTAGAACGTTCACATTGCGGTAGATTTGTGCCCCAAATGCCCAGAAAAATACTGCAGGGTTTAATGGGGCCCCAAATTAGCTACTCGCAACATAAAACTTTGTATAAAGGGATCTTAAGAAGCCCTTTTTAATGTAAAAATAAACAACCTACCTTCCGTTGTCCCCTGTATGAGATCCGACCCGTTGTCGGTGGTCGCGGGTTTAGAGGTTAATTTTTAACTTACTATAATAATTAAATAAACCCGTAAAATGTAAAAATAGCTCCAGCGAGCGAAACTCGAAGCGATTTTTCGTCAGCAACTTAGTAGGCTGAACAAGCTCGATTTGAACAGCCTAGGGAAAATCGTGTTTTAAACCCGCCCCCCTCTAAACGGCGCCATAATCGCACACACGGGCTGGGACAGATCTTCAGCGACGCTTAAGGTAGGTTTTGCAACATACCGATCCCACTTCATTTCTCTCCATAATCACACCTCTGCTACAGCCACTGTCACTCAAGGCGTTCCCCAAGGCTCTGTTCTCGGTCCCCTCCTCTTCATCATCTACATCCTCCCCCTTGGTCATATACTCCGTCACTTCAAACTGGACTTCCATTGCTATGCTGATGACACCCAGATCTATCTCAGCACCAAGTCCCCCCACCACCACCCTCTCTCCCATATCAACTCCTGACTGTCAGCCATCAAATCTTGGATGCAACTCAACTTCCTTAAATTAAACAGTAACAAAACAGAATTTCTCCTCATTGGCTCCAAATCAACACTTACCAAAATTAACAACCCCACTCTCACTATTGACGGCACCACTGTCTCCCCATTTCCTCAGGCCCGCAACCTTGGCGTGATCTTTGACTCAACCCTCTCCCTTGAGCCTCACATCCGCCATGTTGTCAAAACATCATTTTTTCACCTCCGCAACATTGCCAAAATCAGACTCTCTCTCACACCCCCCGCTGCTGAAAGACTCATCCATGCCATCATCTCCTCCCGACTGGACTACTGTAACTCTTCTCTTTGGCATTAATTCCAGCAACACCAACCGACTCCAACTGGTCCATAATGCAGCCGCCCGACTCATTACCCACACCAAACCCTGGCACCACATCACCCCAGTCCTCAAAGAACTTCACTGGCTTCCCATTTCCCACCGGATCATCTACAAAATCCTGGTCCTCACCTACAAAGCCCTCAACCACTTGGCCACCCCTTATTTCACTGACCTCCTTTCCCCCTACCAACCCTTGCGGTCCCTCAGATCCATTTCAACTGGTCTGGTCTCTCCATTCTGAAATCCAACCTCTGCATATTTGGAGACAGCCTTCTCCAGGGCAGCTCCCAGGCTCTGGAACTCCCTCCCACAATTGATCCGAACTTCTGAGTCCCTCGCCATCTTCCAGTCCCGCCTCAAGACCCATCTCTTCACCTCTGCATACCCTTAGTCCCATGTCCCCCTCCCCTTTGCATCTCTGTCTTACTGCTCTATTTTGTTTTGTTCTTGACTCGCCATGTAAAGCGACTTTGAGTCCTTGAAAAGCGCTATACAAATAAAATGTATTATTATTATTATTACTAGTTTGTGATAGTGGCTTCTTAACTTGAACCAATGATGGCCTGTGGGTAGAATGAATAATTGGACAAGCACTTGAGTAGAGACTAAGAGTTTGGTTTTCACTGGAGGTGTGAGACCCAGTTTAGAGATACAGCATGGAAACAGGCCCTTCGGTCCACCGTGACTGTGCTGTCCAGCAATCACCTGTACACTAGTTCAATCCTACACACTGGGGACAATGTACAGGAGACAATTAACCTACAGACCTGCATTGCTTTGGAATGTGGGAGGAAACTGGAGCAGCCGGAGAAAACCCACGCGGTCTCAGAGAATGTACAAACTCTGTACAGTCAGCACCCGAGGTCAGGATCGAACCCTGATCTCTGACGCTGTAGGACAACAACTCTACCGCTGTGCCACTGTGCTCCCCACCTGTGCATATAAAATACATTGCTTGTTCTCTGTAAATGGATTCAATCAAAGATCCTATAGCAAACAAGATAGATCACTCGACGAAAAAGACGTCGTATGGTCATGGGCAGATTCATGGGTAGTTTTCGGCCCCATTTCCGTAACCGGCTTCTGTCTCCACACCAATGATCCCATAGCGGAGCAAAGATACTAGTGCAGAGACGGAAACCTGTTACAGAAACATCCACGTAAAAATAAAAGTTCTTTGTTAAAAATTTCATTTTCAGAATTATAATTTATTATAACACAAATTTTTAACGCAACGTTTATTACACTGCGAGTCGGGTCGGGTTACTGAAATGAATGAAACAAAGGCCCACGTTCCGCTCCATTGCATACTACACGTCAACCCATTGCATTTAGAAGGAGTGGTCTATCTTGCTCCTCCATAGGATCTTTGGATACAATGATGGACTTGCATACATTTTCACTGAAGTCTTGGCCTGAATTTGCACATTGTTTTCTTTCAGCTGTACTATCAGGTGTTGAATTTTGGCATGATCGTGTCATCTGCACTGATGATATGGAAGGGACTGATGGTTCTCACAGGGAGTGAGAGTCCAATCGTAGTTGTACTCAGGTAAGAGAAAAGTCTTTAATACATTTATTATTTTTGTTGACTTTTCAGACACGTATTGTTAAAGGGATATGCAAAATGCTGGAGGAACTGAGTGGGACAGGCAGTATCTCTGGAGAGAAGGAATGGGTGACGTTTCGGGTCGAGACTCTTCTTCAGATTGTTAAAGGGATGTTCTCTTTCCTTTCCCCCACCCGCTCTCCCTCGCCCATCACCATCCAAAGCCATTGCCTTTGGTTGAAATGATCCTGCATGATTAAAGAGTGTCCGAGGGCCTCCAATGAGGTAGTTGGTAGAACAGAACGGTTCTCTAGATGGTGGTAGGATGGTTTGGTTGCCTGATAATAGCTGGGGGGAAACTGTCCATCAATCTGGAAGTGTGACTTTGCACTTCTGTACTTCTTGCCTGTTGGTAGTGAGTAGCAGAGGGAGAGACTGGTCCTTGATTGTACTGGTGGCTTTGCCGAGGCAGCGTGAAGTGTGAAAGGAGTCAATGAAAGGGAGGTAGACACAAAATGTGGGAGTAACTCAGCGGGACAGGCAGCATCTCTGGAGAAAAGGAATGGGTGTCTTTCCGGTCGAGACGCTTCTTCAGACAAAGGGGATGTTGGTTTGCGTGATTTGTGCTGCGTCCACAGCACTGCAGTTTCTTGCGTTCTTGGCTGGAGCTAAAATGATTTAATCTGGCACTTCTGCTCCCTTTTCAACAGCACAACAATGTATGTGGTGATAAATCAAATTTGATGATAAATCAAAATGTTGAGTATACGGTTATTAAATAATAATATTTTATTGTCATTGCACATAAGTGCAACGAGATTTGGGTATGCAGCTTCCATCCGATGTCATAACTTAAATAACTAATAAAATTTAGATTTAGATACCCCGAGAACATGGTTTGTAAAAAGAACATTAAAACAGTAAAACAGTCAAAAAGTGGGAGGATTGCACTCTATTCATGATGTGGATGTGATTCTTGTTTTTTAATGAATTCTCCACGTCCCCAACTTGTATTCATGTGCTGCATTCGTTGAATGTGTTTCAATCTAAAGAGTTTGGCTGGCTGTGAGCATGTACACTGAAACAAAAGGCTTCTGGTGCAATGAAGATTATCTAGTGCATAAACATACTTAGATCAGAAGGAGTCTGAGATAAGTCTCTGAGGGGAAAAAACAGTGGATATAAAAATTCTGGAGTAATCACAGAAGGTTGTGCTCATTTGTAGGTAGGACAGTGTCTGGGAATAGAGAACTAAAATTGATATTCCAAGCCTATTAAATAATAATAATAATGGATGGGATTTATATAGCGCCTTTCTAATACTCAAGGCGCTTTACATCGCATTATTCATTCACTCCTCAGTCACACTCGGTGGTGGTAAGCTACTTCTGTAGCCACAGCTGCCCTGGGGCAGACTGACGGTAGCGTGGCTGCCAATCTGCGCCTACGGCCCCTCCGACCACCACCAATCACTCACACACATTCACACACAGGCAAAGGTGGGTGAAGTGTCTTGCCCAAGGACACAACGACAGTATGCACTCCAAGCGGGATTCGAACCGGCTACCTTCCGGTTGCCAGCCGAACACTTAGCCCATTGCGTCATCTGTCGTATTAAAGGGGGTCAGCAGTCTATATTGTTAAGTTTCTCTCCACAGTCGCTGTCTGGCTTGAATATTTTCAATAATTAAATATATTTAATTCACCAAATAAAATCCTGAGAGGAATAGATTGGGTAGATGCACAGAGTCCCTTGTGGTGAATCGAGGACCAGAAGACATCGGTTTAAGGTGAAGGGGTAAAGATATGTTGGGAATCTGAGGGTTAACCTTTTCACACAAAGGGTGGTGGATGTATGGAACAAGCTGCCAGAGGGGGTAGTTGAGGCTGGGACTATCCCAACATTTAAGAAACAGTTAGGTTCATGGATAAGCCAGGTTTGGAGGGATACAGGCCAAACGCATGCAGGTGGGACAAGTGCAGCTAGGACGTGTTGGCACATTGGACTGAAGGGCCTGTTTCCACACTGTATCACTCTATAACTGAACGACTTGCATGGAAAGTATTTTCCTTTCAAAAAGGAACAAATCATATTTGAATATGCTGCAGTTCAAAGTTGACTGAGTTGTAGAATTTGATCCTGGTCAAGTTTATTGTCATATGCACAAGTGTGGCGAGCAAGGTGTAGGTAGGTACGGTGACATTACAGGCCCCTTTCGATACTCCTTGTTTGTACACCCACCACTGTGCAGCCAAATACAAATCCAACTCAATTTACAAATTCACTGACAACACCACCATAGTGAGCCAGATACCAAATAATGATGAGACGGAGTACATGAAGGAGATAGCGAACCTTACCTGATGTCAAGACAACCTTTCCATCAATGTCAGCAAGACAAAGGAGATAATGAAGCGATACACATATCCCAGTATAAAATGACGATGCGCAGGTCAAGATGGTTGAAAGCTTCAAGTTCCAAGGAGTAAATATCACCAGCAACTAGTCCTGCACTAGCCATATCGAAGCAACGCCTCTCTTCCTGCACCTGGTGGTGTGGGACCTCAAGCTTGTGTACCTTCCTGCCCAGCAGTAGAAGCGAGAAGAGGGGTTCGCCCGTATGGATGAAGTCCCTGATGATTGATGCTGATGTCTTGAGGCAGCACCTCATATAGATGCTTAAAGTGGTGGGCAGGGTTGTGCCCATTATGAACTGGGGTGACTTTACCACTCTGCAGCCTCTTGCATTCCTCTGGGTTCGAATTGCCAGGCCGTGATGCAAACAGCCGGGATAATTTACAGCCTGAGAATTTGAAGCTGCTATTTCTTCCCACTACCAGCCCTCCAATGGAAACTGGTGTAGTCTTCCGAATTCCTCCTTCGGAGTCAGCGGTTACTTCCTTGGTTTTGTTCTTTTTTTTTTGTTTAGTTTAGAGATACAGTTTGGAAACAGGCCATTCGACCCACCGAGTCCGTGCAGACCAGCGATCCCCGCTCACTAACGCTAACCTACACACACTAGGGACAATTTACAATTGTACCAAGCCAGTTAACCTACACACCTGTACGTCTTTGGAGTGTGGGAGGAAACCGAAGATCCCGGGGATAACCCATGGGGAGAACGTGCAAACTCCATACAGACAGCACCCGTGGTCAGGATCTAACCCGGGTCCCTGGCGCTGTAAGGCTGCACCTCTACCGCCGTGCCATCGTGCCGCTATCAAATGTTGATGTTGAGCGAGAGATTGCTGTTGCAGCGCCATCTAACCCGGTGGTCTCCTTCTGTTATGTGCGCTGTGCGGTGCAAGGTGCCGTCTTTGAATCGCGAATGGACCTATGCTTGGCTCATAGGTGGAAAAAGAATAAAGCAACTTTAATTGTAAACCAAAGGTTTTGGCCATTGTATGTCAGTGGTGTCTGCTGGACATGAGTCATCTGGTTGTGGTGCAGGTGACAATCATGAAAGGAACTGGTGAATAATCAACTCTGAACAAGATACGAGAGGGATGATGGCACTTGTTCCTTTTAAACTAAGATGATGGTGGAGGTAGAATAACTGGGTGCAGGTCACAGGTCCACCACTGGATTTTCCGGCTGCCGTGGTTCCAGGGCCTTTTTGGATTGTCAGTTTTGCTAGACCAACGGAGGTCACGTCTCTGGGAGGAGTCGAGCGGTATCGGAGCAGGTCCCCGAGGAGCCGAAAGACCGGCCTGTGAAGTCGGCTATGGGAAGGGATCTGCCGGCTCCGGCCAGGCCGTAGTTCCAGAGCCCCGGCCACAGGTGGCAAATACGATCGGCCACGGAAGTCCCAATGAGGTCGAGATCGGCCGCATCACCCGGCCTAGGCACCACATTTTTTGGGGGACATCCGGGGTGGGGGGTTTCAAATGCGTTGATGTAATTTTATAAAGGAGGTGCTGGACCACCAGTTGCCGGATAATCGGTGGTGAACCTGTAATTGTAACAGTGCTCTGAAATATGGCTTTCTCTTCTAATATTCTTTCCGTTTACTTCAGTGGGAGCATGGAACCAGCGTTCCATCGGGGGGACCTGCTATTCCTGACAAACCGCGTGGAAGATCCTATCAGAGTCGGCGAAATCGTTGTCTTCAGGATTGAAGGGCGAGAAATTCCAATTGTGCACAGAGTGCTGAAGATTCACGAGAAGTAAGTGGCCCTGAGCCAGAGAACCGTAAACTGAGCCTAAAGTTGGAAACGTAGAAAATATGTGCAGGGGTAGGCCATCGTGCCGATATGATATGATCATGGCTAATCCTAAATCAGTACCCCGTTCCTGCTTTCTCCCCATATCCCTTGATTCCGTTAGCCCTAAGAGCTAAATCGAATAGCCCTGTCCCACGGTACGAGTTCATTCCAAGAGCTCTCCCGAGTTTTAAAAAAATCAAACTCGTAATAAGCACGGAGAATGAACGTAGCGGGTATGTCGGAGCTCGGGGACGTCTCTTAGCGCTAACGGCAGATACTCGGAAAGACTCGCTAATGGCAGGTAAGCACAGGAAGACTCGTGAAGATTTTTTAACACGATGTAAAATGTCCACAAGAGCCCCGAGTACCGACGAGCGGCCATTACCGTAAATCTCTGAGTTCGAATCAGGGCAAACTCGGGGGAACTCTTGGAATGAACTCGTACCGTGGGACAGGGGTTTAACTCTCTTGAAAACATCCAGTGAATTGGCCAGTTGCTCACGTTATCCCTTTTCTGTATGTGTTTCCCTGTGGTGGGGTGTGACCCTTGTTTCCTTTTTATCCCGCCCCACTGGCGGATGGCATAAATGCTGATTTTAAAATGCTTTGGCCATTTCCCCCTTCAAATATCCCACCCTATCCCGAAAGGGTTGTGGCGAGAAGTGTTGAATATATTGCTCCAGTTTGAATTGCTAATCAACACTGCATTAGATCATGAAGTTCTTTTTGTTTTGTTTTTTCCTGCTTATAACTTGCTGTTCTTTCCCCTGTCAAAACCCCAATCTAATTATAGAATAAAAATTATATGAATAAAAAATTAGTTTTTTTAATTACAAGTCCTTTCTAATTGTACTGGACTCCAATCTGTCCTCTTGTTCAGCCCATCCTTTCACTGTGCCAGCCTCGCTTGACTCATGCTTGCCCTGAGCCTCCTTTATCCCCCCTTGTAAGATGTGTTGAACCACACACTGTCCCATTAGCAAATGTCAACTTTTATTTAATTCTGCATTGGGTTCTTTGGTCCAATGAAGGTTGCTATATCTTTACTTTAATGCATGTACTTTAAAGATACAGCATGGAAACATGCCCTCTGCCCACCATGTCCGCACTAATCATTGATCACCCATTGACTAGTTCTATGTTATCCCACTTTTGCATCGCACACATTAGGGGCAATTTCCAGAAGCTAATTAATCTATAAACCCGCACGTCTGATGAGTGTGGAGGGAAACCGGAGCACCCGGAGAAATCCCACGTGGTCGCTGGGAGAGCGTACAAACGCCGTACAGACAGCACCCATAGTCAGGATCAAAGCTGGGTCTCTGGCACTGTGAGGCGCAGCTCAACCGTTGCACCACTGTGGTCAGCAAGGGGAATTTGGTCCGCGTTGCCTATTTCCATGCTGTATGACTCTATGTAACTGGAAGCAGTTGGCGCAGTTTGTCAATTTTAATATTTGCGCATTCATTAATCATGCTCTCCAGCCTCTGCTCAATGTGTAGACCTGATGCTAAAGGAATGATTGCTTTGCTGCAGAGAAAGCGGAGACATCAAGTTCCTGACAAAGGGTGACAACAATGCTGTGGATGACAGAGGCCTCTATCGCCAGGGACAACATTGGCTCGAGAAGAAAGATGTTGTGGGAAGAGCTCGTGGGTGAGTTGCCTATTTTGTTTCACATCTGTATTCTTCAGCTGGGAGGGCTCGCCAAGATTTAAGAAGTGAAGGATGTATGTTGAAGGATGAAAATGTTATCTTCTGAAATAGAGCAGGAAAAGAAGGCAAATGAAAGATGCCCGGCCATCAACACAAGTCAGGACCAGGCTGAAGCTCAGAAGTAAAGAATCGGAGAGCAGGAGAAAAGATTAGCGGCAAAGGGCATCGGTAAATACTCATCTGGGATTTGAACAAGAAGTGTAAAGAAGGTGGAGCTGAGCAGAGGTTTAGTTTAGAGTAGAGATACAGCGCGGAAACAGGCCCTTCGGCCCACCGAGTCTGCGCCGTCCAGCGATCCCCGCACACTAGGGACAATTTAAAAATCCGCCCGTCTTTGGAGTGTAGAGCACCCGGGGAAACCCCACGTGGAGAATGTAAAACTCCGTACAGACAGCACCCATAGTCAGGATCGAACCCAGGTCTATGGTGCTGTAAGGCAGCGAGTCTACTGCTGTGTCACAGTGCCGCCTAGATATATATTTTCTTGAAGGCTGCGATACTCTGGGTACATGGCTTTTCACCGAGGAGGAAGATTATGCTGGTAGCTCAACAGGGGAGCATGTATGGGGAGGGGGGGCACGCACCTTGTTGGAGTAACCTAGCGGGTTAGTCAAGTATCATGTTCTCCAGAGATGCTGCCTGAATAGATGAGTTACAACAGTGCTTTGGGCAGTTTTGTTTGTAAACCTGCATCTACAGTTTCTTGTTTCGACATGTGTTTGAGTTTGGAGGAACTCAGCGGGTCATGCGGCATCTCTGCGCAAACGTGGATCGCCGACGTTTCGGTTCAGATGACGAATGGTCCTGATCTGAAATGTTGTCTCTAAATGTTCACCATTAGTATGTACAGACTACAGCAGCACTAAATTTTACAGCCCTAAGTTATAGGAGCAGAAGTAGGTAATTTGGCCCATCAAGTCGACTCTGCTATTCAATGGTGGCTGATCTATTTCCCTTTCAACCCCATAACCCTTGACACTCGTACTGATCAAGAATCTATCTATCTCTGCCTTAAAAATATCCAGCCTTCCTAATTGCCCCGTTCAGAATCAGTGAACAAGTGCATTTAGAAAGATGATCTTTCTATACTTTGTCCAATGTCAGACGATAAATTATAAATTTTAAGCAGTGCACAGTTTCTATGACCAAAGCATAGGATAGGTGCATTAATATACATGGCTGAAGTGTGAAATAGTTTTGTTTAGTGGTACATGGTGATGGGTAAATGTTTTTGCATTAACATCTTTCCAACCTCCATAGCACAAATGCCAGATATATTTTGCTGCTATTGCTATTGGCAGCCTGTTATCAATTATGTAATGCAAATGCTTTACTGTACATGCTGGTGACAGTGCCAGTGGCTGGTGATTTATTTTTGGCCCTGTTTGAGAGCTGAAAGTTTGTGCAGATTAACAGCTCTGTTTTTACACTTGTAACTTGTTCCAATTTTGTCCAACGTTCTTGAACCTAAGATACCGGACGGAGCCTCTCTCCCTAAATGTGTGACAGCTCTTGTATTCGTTTCATGAGAACGGAAGGAGTTGTCTAACGTCCTGAGCTCTGTATTACAAATCATTCTGATGCTACCTAATTTAAGGGTGGCACAGTGACGCAGCTGGTAGAACTGCTGCCTCACAGCGCCAGAGACCCAGGTTAGATCCTGACCTCGGGTGCTGCCTGCGTGGCATTTGCACGTTCTCCCTGTGACCGCGTGTGATTCCTCCGGATGCTCCCATTTCCTCCCACAACCCAAAGACGTACGAGTTTGTGAGTTAATTGGCCTTTGTAAATTGCTCCTGGTGTGTAAGGAGTGGGTTAGAAATTGGGATAACATACAACTAGTGTGAATGTGTGATCTATGGCTGGAGTGTGCTCGATGGGCCGAAGAGCCTGTTTTAGGCTCTATTTCTGAATTTAAACTAATTTAATATGCAAGATAGACACAAAATGCTGGAGTCAGGCAGAAAATGGATAAATGACGCTTTAAGAACATGCCTTACTGGTGTCAGTTGCCCAACATCCAAACACGCTATTTTGGTAAATCATAAAATAATCTTGTCTTTTCTAGCTTTAAGAGAGAGAGAGAATTCAGAATTGTGCCATGTATAAAATAGACAAAAAAGCTGGAGAAACTCAGCGGGTGGGGCAGCATCTATGGAGGAAAGGAACTAGGCGACGTTTAGAATCTGTCTTCTATTTGAAGAAAGGTCTTGACCCGAAACGTCACCTATTTCCTTCGCTCCATAGATGCTGCCTCACCCACTGAGTTTCTCCAGTATTTTTGTCTACCTTCGATTTTCCAGCATCTATAGTTCTTTCTTAATCATAAACAAACCATGTTTTGACTTGTTGGTAAATGCTGTTTCTGCAGCATTCTCACATTTATTCCCACCTTGAGGAGAGATCCATATTTTTTCTCCCCCAACAAAACTATGATCATAATCAACGTTGGATTTTGAAGGCTATATTAGTGTGAAGTTGTATCCTAGAAACCAGGGTACAACTGCACGCTGATGATCGATGGCCACTCTCATGCATAATGATTAGCACTAAACTCCAACATTTATGAAATGAAAACGGGAAATATTCTGGTACAGATTGTATTCTCAGTTGAAGCAGTCATAGAGCTATATACATCTTAGGGTGGTGCAGCGCCAGAGACCCAGATCCAATCCTGTCTACGGGTGCTGTCTGTACGGAGTTTGTAAGTTCTCACCGTGACCTGCGAAGGTTTTCTCCGAGATCTTCGGTTTCCCCACACACGTACAGGTTTGTAGGTTAATTGGCTTGGTAGAAATGTCAACTTGTTCCTAGTGTGTATAGGGTAGTGTTGATGTGCAGGGATTGCTGGCCGGTGCAGACTCGGTGGGCCGAAGGGCGTGTTCCACGTTGTATCTCTAAACTAAACACGTAAAACAGGCCTTTCGGCCCACCTTGTCTATGCTGACCAAATTATCATGGTAGGCTAGATCCATTTGTCTGCACCGGCCCATATTCCTCTAAACCCTTCCCGTACAAATTCCTTTTAAAACTCATGATTGTATCCGCTTCCATACGTACGGACTCCCCTCCAAGAAAAAATGTTGCCGCCGAGGCCCCTCTTAAATCTCTCCCTTTTCATCTTAAGCCTGTGCCCTCTAATTTTTTGAACGCTCTATCCTGAGAACAAAGACTGAGAGTTCACTTTATCCGTTATTCACTTTCACCCTCGTAATTTTGCACCTGTCAATAATAAGGTCACTCTCAGCCTCCTGCCCTCCAAAGAAAAAAGTCCCAGCCAAAGGAAAAAACCCTCGGAAGAAGAAAGCTTGAAGAGAGATGTGGACTGCAGTAAATTACAATATGATGGTTGGATTTGGCTCCGTCTGATACTGTGTTACTCCAGCACTATGTATTTTTGTACACACCCAGCATCTGTACTTCCTTGTTTCTCCATTGATGAATCAAGTTATCATTCTGTACGCTGCATCTCTCCTATTAATAATTAAATGATTACAATTGGATGTATTTACATTTTGACTTCGACATTACAAATTTGTTCATGACCTTAACACATTTGATCTTGTTTTTTCCAGGTTTGTCCCTTACATTGGCATAGTGACCATTCTTATGAATGACTACCCCAAATTTAAGGTAACCTTAATTGAGTGGTGTTTCTGGTGCTTATGTTTAGAGACTGTGTGTGTGTGTGTGTGTTTTTTTTTGCTTTATTTAACGGTGTGTTGACCTGTTCCCCAGTACGCAGTGCTCGTTTTGCTGGGACTGTTTGTGCTGGTCCATCGAGAGTAAAAGACGGAAGGACATCGTCTGAGGAGAGCAGTGGAGTTTCACACTCGGGGCCAAATGTTCCAGGTGACCAATAGTCGTGCGATCCTGCAGCTATTCCCAGGGACTCCTGCTTCCTGACAGATGTCGATTCGGTGTTTTTAATGAAGATCTGTGCCGTAGAACCGTTGAATGATGGACAGAAAGATGCCATCTACCGTGCAAACGCTTTTGGATTCTGCATCTTAAATTTCTAGTGCAAAGTGATCATTGGCTTATCTGGCAGAGAGGAGGAAGTGGGGGGGGGGGGGGGTATAGTCGGCAGTGGGCGGTTTTAAACCCAGGGTTGCAATTCCTAGCTTGGACCTTGTGTGGTTTGCAGTAGATGTTTCGGTATAGATTGAAAGTGTTCCATCTTGCAGTCAAAATATGTAGGAAGGAACTGCAGATGCTGGTTTAAACCGAAGGTTGACGCAAGAAGCTGGAGTAACTCAGCTGGTCAGATTGCATCTCTGGAGAAAAGGAAGAGGTGAAATTTCCATCGAGTGTGAAGAAAGCTGAAAAGTCACCCATTCCTTCTCTCCCGCGATCCTGCCTGACCTGCTGAGTTGCTCCAGCTTTTTTTGTGTCTATTTTCTGTCCTGCAGTGTTGTGTGTTGGCTTTCTGCTGACAGACATCACAAGCACATCTCCTCCCCTCAGTGCCAGCTTTATGGTTCAGACACTGGCCAGAGGGCCGTTCTCCCTGTGATTGAGTTTGCCCGTACTGCCCCCTGCACCTCACCAGTGAATCCCAGTCTACCCCAGCGATCCCAACTGCAGTGTATACAGGAGCTGACACTTGTAAATCCACAAAGATAGTTAAAACCAGGGCCAAGCATATAGCACAGCCAGGAGTTTTATATAATCTTTGGTAAGAATGAAAATGCCCAGATTCTCAGCTTTAATTACAGGCCACCATTTTGAGATGAATTCCAGAATCTAAAGTGTATCAATTTTGGACAATTGTGTATTCTTGTACACAATTGCCTTGTTACATAGATAGTACAATTGGGAATCTTATCATTGTGTGATTAAAATCAACATGTGAAATGGCAGCAGGTGGAACCATATCTGTGCAAAGAAAGCCATTAATGTTTCAGATCCAACGTTCTTCGTTGCTGCTTGGATGAAGAAAACGGGTTAGTTTGGGTGGGACTGTTAACTGCTCTGCTTGCCATAGATGCTGCCTGACCGGCTGAGTGCAGCGTTTTTTTTAAATTTCGGGTCTCCAGTACCTGCAGGCTTTATTTTGATTTTCATCTTCTCTTTCCAGTCTTACTGGATGGAATGATGGCAAACTGCTGGTGTTTTTTAAAATTTGCATTTAGGACAGATTTTTGGCAATCTCTTGAGCTGAAGACAATTGATTTACAATATATTGCACAATATGGGCAATACCCTGCTGGGAATCTTAATATATCTGAACACAAGAAATAGGAGCAGGAAGATGTATGCCATCCAGCTCTTTACACCTGCCCTGCCATCCATCAGAGTCTAATATCACAGCAGCATTTTCCATCACTACATCCTTAGATTTCTCCCCTGATATCTAAGAAATCTCTTGGCCTCTTTCTTGACTACACTCAGTAACTGAGCACTGGAGGGTAGAGAATCCCAAAGATTTGTCCCCATGTGACTGAAGCAATGCCCGCCTCTGATCAATCTGAAATGGCCGTCCCTGTATTCGGTAACAGTGTCCCCTGGCCCGAGATGACTCAACCAGGGAAACTACCTCCTTGCATCTAGCTAGTCACACCCTTGTGTATGTGTGTGTGTGTGTGTGTGTGTGGGGGGGGGCAAGGATCAATAAGACCACTTTTCCCAAACTCTAGAGACTACAATCCCAATCTCCTCATGTTGTTACTGGGACCTGTTGAGTGTTAACTACCATTTGCTTTTCTCCACGCTTTTCATCACATTTATTTGAGGAGGGGGCTGCATACAATTAGATTACTTTGTGCTGAGAACCTGGCAGATACTCATAATTGAGTGTTAAGGATTATACAGATGAACCCTGCCACATACTCTTGCTTCGTCCAGTAAAGATATATCTTCAAATATTAATATGGCTCTCTGCAGCTGCTTGTTAACTGATAATAGGCAATATGATCAGTGCTTATCTCTCAGTTTAAACACCTTGCGTCATTTATGGACATTTTTTGTATTTTTGTGCTTCAAACTGCACAAAATCTCTGCTCATCAATTCTTCTTTTGGACTTGCTCTCTCTGCACCAACTTTTCGAGCCTGCCCTGCCATTTTATTTTATACAACAAACTGAATTTGATTTGTGCACATCCTCGACATTTCCTTGCAACCGGCAAAATCAAAAATTCTTTGGTAACTAATCTGACTGGAAAATAAAAGTGTTTGCTGTTTTTAATTTGCAGTTGAATTACACAACACTGAATCTGACTTTGTTGTGCTGTCATTGAGATTGCCAGCGTGATATTTTGGAAGCAGAGTTCCTTGTATTCATGATGATTCCAGTTTACTTTGTACGGCTATACTGTGAGAAACTGTGGCCCTGTTCCCTCAAGAAGTCACTTCTCAAGAATCTTGTTGGGGTCGGTGAGTTGGGGGGAAATCAGTGCATCAATAAAACCATTTCTGTAATTTGCAGTTTTGTGTATTCCTTATTGAGTGTTGTAAACGTCACCAGCTACCTCCCTTTTGGTGGTGATAAACTGTTCCTTGATCTCTACGCCATCATCCCATCATGATCACACACAGGCAGGGGAGTTGTTTAAACTGACATCATGTTCGCTAGAATTTAGAAGATTGAGGGGGGGATCTTATAGAAACTTACAAGATTCTTAAGGGGTTGGACAGGCTAGATGCAGGAAGATTATTCCTGATGTTGGGGAAGTCCAGAACAAGGGGTCACAATTTAAGGATAAGAGGGAAGTCTTTTAGGACTGAGATGAGAAAATTATTTTTTACACACAGAGAGTGGTGAATCTGTGGAATTCTCTGCCACAGAAGGTAGTTGAGGCCAGTTCATTGGCTATATTTAAGAGGGAGTTAGATGTGGCCCTTGTGGCTAAAGGGATCAGGGGGTATGGAGGGATGGGATAATGAGTTGGATGATCAGCCATGATCATATTGAATGGCGGTGCAGGCTCGAATGGCCGAATGGCCTACTCCTGCACCTATGTTTCTATGTACGGCACAGACAGTTATGGGCTGTATGGCTGTACTTTCAAAGGTGAAAGTCTGCACTTAACTCTTCAAAGATGCTGTCAAGCTGGAAATGGTGCAGGTAAGATTTACGAGGATGTTTAGTTCAGTTTAGAGATATAGTGCGGAAACAGGCCCTTCGGCCCACCGAGTCCACACCGACCAACGATTCCTGCACACTTACACTACCCCCCCCCCCCCCCCCCACACACTATAACAACTATACCACGCCAATTAACCTACAATCCTGGGTACACAAAATTGCTGGAGGAACTCAGCGGGTGCAGCAGCATCTATGGAGCGAAGGAAATAGGCGACGTTTCGGGCCGAAACCCTTCTTCAGTACGTCTTTGTGGTGTGGGAGGAAACCGGAGATCACGAAGAAAATGCACGCAGGTCACGGGGAGAACCTGTACAAAGCACTGTTCAGACAAGCACCCATAGTCAGGGTCGAACCTGGATCTCTGGTGCTGTAGGTGCAGCAACTCTACCGCTAGGAGTGTCTGAGGATGAGGTGTGATCCTATAGAAGTGTATAAAATCATGAGAAGAATAGATAAGGTAAACACACAAAGTCTCGCCCAGAGTTGAGGATTTGAGAACCAGAGGACATAGGTTTAAGGTGTGAGAGGGAAGATTTGATAGGAACCTGAGGGGTAACGTGAAGTTTAAGAAACGTTTGGATAGGTACATGGATAGTATGAGTTTAGAGGGCTCTGGGCCAAGCACAGGTGGGTGGGGCTAGTATAGATGGGACATGTTGGTCGGTGCGAGGGAAGTTGGGCCGAAGGGCCTGCTTCTACGCAGGACTACGTCTGAAAGTTACTCGGTTCAGTTTATAAAGACATCACTGAACAGAATGTTGGGGGGGGGGGGAATCCTCACAAGTGCCACGAGATGATGTCTGAAGAAGGGTCTCGACCCGAAACGTCAGCCATTCCTTCTGTCCTGTTCGCGTGTACTATTGATACAGCTCCAATGAAATCGAGACACAAGGAATTGCACACAGTCTTAGAATAAAGGGGAAGCCATTTAGGAATGAGGTGAGAAAAAACCTTTTCACCCAGAGAGTTGTGAATTTGTGGAATTCCCTGCCACAGAGGGCAGTGGAGGCCAAGTCACTGGATGGATTTAAGAGAGAGTTAGATGGAGTTCTTGGGGCTAGTGGAGTCAAGGGATATGGGGAGAAGGCAGGCACGGGTTATTGATTGGGAACGATCAGTCATGATCACAATGAATGGCGGTGCTGGCTCGAAGGGCCGAATGGCCTCCTCCTGCACCTATTTTCTATGCAGATGCTGGAATCTTGCGTAGAACACAACGCTGGAATACCTCAGTGGGTCAGTCTGAAGAAGGGTCCCGCACCGAAACATTGCCTGCCTGTCTCTTCCACACTCGCGCCTGACCAGCTGAGTATCTCCAGCGCTTTGTGTTCTATTCAAATTCAAACTCTGTGGTTGAGGCGTTCCCAATTTTATCAATCACCATCACATACGATTTTAATTCTCCATAATCCACAATAGTTTCACCGTGCTTATCAATTTCTTTTCTAGCTTGGTTCTTCCAACTGAGCTTCAAGGTCCCTGTTGTAATGTGGAGATTTTTGTGAAATCCCACTCGTTCTGTTTCCACGTTTTACCGCTTTGGAAAGTGGAATTTACCCCAAAAAATCAGCTGACATGTATAGTGTAGGTTGCAGAACACCGAACAACAGCATTTTAGTTTTATTTGTGTTCATTTAGCGAATGTTGGTCTATATATATTTTCTCTAGATCCTAGGTACTCAGTTTTCAAATGCAAATGTGAACTGGGTTTGTGTTTTTTACTGAACCTTTGTCTAGTTTATGTATCATAAGTGCTGGGCATTCATCTCTGCGACCTCAGTCTATGGAGGAACAATTTGGATCTGCAAGTCTAAAATCTACTACGATTGCACAGGTGGGTTTTGAAAAAATTAAACCACGATGTGTAAACTATACATATTCTAGATGCCCCGGGACGCATCCTCGGTGATGTGATCTGGGGTCATCGGGTGTTTGGGGTCTCACAACATCAGACACCCTCGCCCTGGCGACCCAGCCGGGGTTGATCAGGCCCCGACTTGCGTCCCAGCAGCAACCGCCCACGGATCAGCCATCTTAGTAACCCTCGGGGGTTGGGAGACTCTAGTGCGTGGAGGGACTGGGCTCTGTGGGGTGAATCCTGGCCGGGCTCCTCCTGCATCTCACCAGGTTCAAGGCCTGTGCGCTGCACCTCTTTCTCCATCTCCGAGCATTTCATTCTCGCCTGATGGATTTTTACGGATTAGGCCTTTCCGTAGCTGTCGAATGAAACTGTATGAAACTAAGGATGTGTTTGTTGGTGACTTAGCTGTTAACGTGCAGGTTTTCAGACACTGAGTATGAAAAGCTTCCTGAAAAGGCACAGTGTCATTTGGCACCAGTGTCTACTCTTTGTCTCCGCCAAGAGTGCCTTTCATTTACAAACATGCCAGTGGCCCCAACACTGCGAAAATTGGGAGAACCCGACACTTCATCTCTAATTTCTCAAATGGTAATTAGTTTTTCTTTAGATACAGGAATTTGAAATTGTTGCCATCGTAATTTTAGAGGGGTGTGATTGTGATAAATCTTCACCTTTTCTTAGCTCAATATATGTTATGTTTCATGTTGTGATAATAATAATAATAATAATAATAATAATATATTTTATTGTCATTGCACATCAGTGCAACGAGATTTGGTATGCAGCTTCCAACCGATGTCAAAAAAATAAATAAAAAATAAAGAAATAGAGATTTTAAAAACACTTTTAAAACAATCTTGTTTGAATGATACAGCATGAAACCGGACAATTGGCCCTCCAAGTCCATGCTGACCATCAATCACCTATTTTCACTTATGTTTAGTTTAGTGATACAGCGTGGAAGACGGGCCCTTCGGCCCATCAAATCCGTGCCAAGCAACGATCACCAGAACATGATTCTGTGTTATCCCAGTTTTGCATCCTACACACTAGGAACAATTTACAGAAGCCAATTAACCTATAAACCTTTACGTCCTTGGATTGTAGTAGGAAACTGGAACACCCGGAGAAAACCTACCCAATTTTCTTCCAAGCTTAGAATTTAGAACAGTGACCAACTTAACTGAGTATCTAGCCCGTAAACAGATTGAGGCATGTTAAACAGGACACTTATCAAATAGCATTCATCTCCACTTTTTCTCACAGAGAGTGGCGAGTCTGTGGAATTCTCTGCCTCAGAGGGCGGTGGAGGCGGGTTCTCTGGATGCTTTCAAGAGAGAGCTAGATAGGGCTCTAAAAATAGCGGAGTCAGGAGATATGGGGAGAAGGCAGGAACGGGGTACTGATTGGGGATGATCAGCCATGATCACATTGAATGGCGGTGCTGTCTCGAAGGGCCGAATGGCCTACTCCTGCACCTATTGTCTATTGTACATGTCACATGTAATAGCCGTGCAGATTTCAAATGAGAGAGGTTTATGGAGCTTCTTTGATGAGATAGTCTGAGGGATTAAATACAAAGCAACTGTTTGCCCAGCTACACACAGTGTATCTTAAACGTTGGGATAGCCCCTGCCACAACCACCTCCTCTGGCAGCTTGTTCCATACACTCACCATCTTTGTGTGAAATCGGGTAAAGGAGAAGATAAATGATCTGCGGGGTTAAATGAAAGGATTGTCGGTTCAAGAATTCAAATTAAAATGAAGCCTCGTGAAGGTTTTTACACGGGTGGCGCAGCGGTAGAGTTGCTGCCTCACAGCGCTAGAGACCCGGGTTCGATCCTGACTATGGGTGCTGTCTGTACGGAGTTTGTACGTTCTCCCTGTGACCTGCGTGGGTTTTCACCGGGTGCTCTGGTTTCCTCCCCGCACCCCAAAGACGTACAGGTTTGTAGGTTAATTAGCTTCAGTTAAAATTGTAAATTGTCCCGAGTGTGTGTAGGATTAGTGTTAGTGTACAGGGATCGCTGGTCGGCATGGTCTCGGTGGGCCGAAGGGCCTGTTTCCGCGCTGTATCTCTTAAAGTAAAGTCTAAATAAAACCAAGGATTCATTTTCTTTCACAGACCTATCTGAAAATAAGCGTACAGAGGTCAGGATGATCGCAGAGTGTGGAGGGCGAGAGGTGTTTGAAGAAATATATGTAATTACATGCAATTGGCTTTCTGAGCAGCGTTTCTAACATAAAGTCGCGCTATATATAGATAATGTGCGGAGAGAGAGAGGGGACGAGGGGGCCTCACTGGCAAGATAACTGGAATGGAATTCAAAACACACTGCAGATATTGGAAATCTGAAATGGGAACAGAAACTAAACACAAAATGCTGGAGTATTAACCGCTGTCCCACTTAGGAGACCTATACAGCAACCAAAAAAAAAATCAAGGTTGAGGTGACCTGCAACCACCTACCACCTCGCACGCATATGTTGAAAACCTTCCTCGACTATGAAGAAAACCGGCTTCTACTCGACCTTTAGGTCTCCTAAGTGGGACAGGGGTCAGCGGCTCAGGCAGCATCTCCAGAGAGAAGGAATGGGTGACGTTTCGGAT